>NC_083696.1:2047500-2672500 GCF_033118175.1 Dama dama | reverse complement strand
ATGCCTTCCCAGTACTTCTCAGGAAACATGGTTTTTGACTCCAGAACCTTGAGAGAGTCCATTGAGGAAATGAGAAGTAGCAGTAAAAAAATATCCATGAATACTGAAGCTTAAAGGCATAAAGGTGCTACTGGTTTGAAGGAAGCCATCTCCGTCAAAAAAAACTAGAGTAAGAAACGGTTGCTTATACGGAGTTGAGCATACAGTTACCCAACCAGGACAGGAGTGCAGAAGAGAAGTGGTTTCCACCTACTTTTGCCTGGGGTTGTCTAGCCCTGTCTGCTGCAGACCCTGAGTTATTCCTGCAAATAAGATAAATGTATACATGTAGTATGCTTTATACAAATCCTGTGAGTGGTATTCTAAGAAATAAGTTTTGCAAGTAAAATAAATTCTTAATTTGGCAATTCTGACACTCGTCTGTACTCTTAACCTTGTTAGGCTATTTGAATGTTAACATTATTTGAATACTATCCAATTACATTCTCTGGTGTTTTCCAGGGCTTAAATATTCCCTGGAGACTGCAGTTCTTTGTAAATACTACTAAGTTTAATAATCCTATTTGTTAAACAGATTTTTTTTTTCAGATTTCTGTAATAACAGGAAAAGTATGAAAGATGTTTGACGTATTTTAAGAGTAAGTTATGATTTAGGAATTTGTGAGAATTCTAATTTCTTGCTCCAAAATTCTGAAGGCAGACAGATGTGTGTTGTGAGTTTGTAAACACTCACCTAAACCACGCAGAAGCAGGCAGTCTCCAGCCTGGGGAGAACCAGCAGCCTCAGGGTCCCCAGGGCTCTTCACTGTGGCCTGGGCTAGAGCCCGAGTCTCGGGGCCATCCGCCTCTCACTCCATGCCACTGATTCCCCAGAATGAGCCACTGCCCCTCCCCGGCTTCAACTGTGGTTTGCTCCAAGAGCAGTTGTAAGGTCGCAGGAGGAGTGGTGGGAAAAAGTGGGAGCTGTAGTTAACGAGGGCTTCCCTGGTAGGTCAGACAGTAAAGAATTGGCCAGCAGTTTTTAAGGTCAGCCATTAACACTCGGGGTGTAACAGGCCACACTAACTCTGGAAATAGAGAGTTCAGTTAGGCCCATGGCCTTCCCCTGCCTGTAGCTTTTTCCTATCCCTTCCCCTCTGTTTTTCTCTCTGCAGACTACCCCTAACTTACAGAGGTTTATTTAAGGTGGTGATCTGTAATGTTTATGAGGTGGTTACTGCAGCATCTAGCAGGCTGAACACCAGCAGGGATTCTTCCCGGGCAGGTGAAGCGGGTGGGGGGCGGGATGGGGACTGAAGCAAAGGAAGCTGGCAGAGGGGCCGGGAATGCGCCTCGGATCCCTAGCCGTGCGCCTCCAAGCAGAGTGAGGTTCTACAACGCGGGCCCCAAGCATCTTCACGGGGTCACGTTCTAAGTTCCGGCCCCAGCTTGGGTCCCTGTGGCTCTCAGCTACTGTCTCCTGTCCCCATGGGTAGGGTCGTCAGAGCAGAAAAAAGGTCCTCTGTCCTAGTGGTAAAGGTAAGATCACCGCGAAGAGAATATGGTGGCTGGTGCAGGAGTGGCAGGCTGATCAGAGAGGGGATGGGGCCCCACCGTTCCCATCACCTTCCTGATACTTCACTAGAGCAACGATGGGTCATTTTTCAGAGGGAGCCTTTAAATTGTAAATCAGACACATTAATTATAATTTTAATATAACAAATGTTATTAAAAGCAGCAATTCGACACCATAAATCTTTCTGAAGGTGCACAGGGTTATAAGGTCAGTTGGCAGTAATGCAGCTATCGCCAGGTAGGAATGAAACGCTGGGGCGTGGAGTCAGGAGCCCTTGCCAGGCCTCATGCTGAGCTCCCAGTGGGGAAGGCCCTGTCTCCCTCCTCCCCCTCTTCCAGGCCAGAGCCTCTGGAGCTTGAGGAGAGGCGCAGGGGCACCGACAGGCCGTGTTGGTCCCGCGCCTTCTCAGAAGCCTGGGGGCAGAGCTGGGAGGTTGCTGTGCTCTGGGGCCAGGTGGAAAGCCAGGGACTGGCTCTGGGTCCCACGCCCTGGCGGAGCAGGGGCGGGGCTGGCTTCTCAGCTTCCCTTCCTCCGGCCCCCCGGTTAGGGAGCGTCAGTGTCAGCAGCGGTGGGGCGGAGACGGGAGCAAACGGGGCCCAACCAGCCGTCCCTGCCTGGACCACGCTGGGAAACAGGAAGTGGGAAGGCTGCACACAGCAGGTGAGGGCCCCCTTGAAAGGCACTGCTGGGGCCTGAGGCAAGGGGCATCTGAGCGCGCTCAGCGCCCCCCAACCCCAAGGGCCCACAGATGGGGGGTGGCCTAATAATGGAAAGACCGGCTGCAGGCCTGCAGCTGCCCCCTCACTGTTCATCCCCCTTCGCCTTACAGCTGGCAGCCTCCAAAACCCAGCCAAGCCGGAGGCCGCAGCAGCAGCTGGCGAGCCTGGCCCCCATCTGGTGCACCCCTCGCCCCAGTCAAGGCACTTCTTTCCAATCAAGTGAGTCAGTTTCTAATGCCTCCGGAAGCAGCGAAAATGAGGGGTCTCCTTCCCCTCCCACTTTTGATCTCCCTCCAGACGGGTCTGAGTTTTAATGTCGGTTCTAAGAACTCTGTACTCCCACTGACAAAAGCTTCCCTTTTTTTGAGGGGACGTAATGACTCAGGCCCTTAAAAAAAAAAAATCCCAACCTGCCCCCAAAAGTGATTGTCAGTTTCAGAGCTGGGCAGGGCTACGGAAGAAGGTGTGAGTCCCCCGTGCTTCCCTCTGGCTCCAAGCTGGTTCACCGGCCCGAGCTGGACTTTCACATTTCTTTGCAGCACGTGGCGCCCGTAAGAGGGCCCAGAAAAAGGCAAGGACAGGAGCCAGGCTGGCACCCGAGGAAGGTGTGGCTGTGTGTGTGTGTGGTGTGTGTACACCTGGAGGCTGGGACCCATGTGAGCCCGGAGGCAAGAGCGCACACATAGATGGACGCTCCCGTGCGTGCGTGTGCACGCGCCCTTGAGCTGTGGCAGGAGGCGGAGGAGACAGTCTGAGATGCAGCAAGCAGGACCCGGCTGCCTCTCCTCATGCCTCCTGTCTGCAAGGCCAGCGCCCGCTCCATGGCAAGAGAGAGGGAACGTGACCCGAGAAGGGAAAACGGGTCTCAGAAGCCAGCACTGCAGCCTGCGCCCTCTGCCTTCTGAAGCAGAGACCCAGCCTCCTCCTCCTCAAATCCTGAGTTGCAGGGTCTCTGCCCTGCAGGCTTCCCAGAGGCGTTCTCCCACCCTCACCACCTCCTCCCCTGGACAGGAGGAGGGGTGGGAACGGGGGAGAGGTGCTCCACAAGGCCTCTTCTTACCCACCTTCACCCCGTCTTTCTCAAAGACTTCTGTCGTCCTGGCGTGGTCCCCAGGATGGGTCAGGTGTGAAGGGTGTCCAGGGGAGGGCTGGGTGTGCAAATGCGCACACCCAAAAGGGGAAAGGGAAGCGGACACACTGGGGCCAAACTCAGGCCTCTGCGGAGCCAGGAGGGATGCTAACTCAGAGGGACAGGTGAACAGCTGGAGGGAGCACGTGGAGACAGAAGTAGCCAGCGGGACCTCAGAGACACGGGCAAAGGGGCAGTGAGCCTGAGGGCCCCGAGCAGGCGGGGACAGCAGAGGCGCAGGCGGGCAGGCGGGGTTCAGCCAGGCCCTCGACTCTGTCTTGCTTCCCTCCCTCCTGCAGCCTGGGGAGAACCGGGGAGCCTGTGGCTTCCACCGCCTCTCCTTTGGTTTCCAGGGCTCCAGGCCTCCTTGGGGGGCTGGTCAGTAAGGGGTGGTCCCTTCCCACTCCACCAGGTACTGAACTTTGCCCTCTGGTGTGACCCTCCGAGCCAGCACCTGGTACTTCTCCCCACAGGCTAGCCGCCCAGCCGCGCCAAAATAGTTGGTGATGGACGACTTGAGGTGGGACAAGGACGAGTCATCCTCACTGATGCTCTCAAACGTGTGGCTGTCGACGCCCTCGTCCGGCCGCTCAGGGCCCGAGGCCCCCTCTGCGCTGCTGTCCGAGGCGCAGCGTCCGCCCGGCTCAGCTGCCCGGCGCTTGGCCCGCAGCGGCACGTACGCTTTGGCTGCCAGCTTCCTCTTGCGGCTGCCCACCGTCCGTCTGTGTGGGGAGGGGCGAGCGGGAAGGGTGGGAATGAGATAGGGTCATCCCCCCAAGGCCCCGTCCCTGAGCTCCGCCGGCCCCAGACCCCAGGCCCCACTGAGCTCGCTGAATCCTCTCGGCAGCCCCGAGGAGGCCCCAGAGGGGGACAGTGCCAGCTGGGCGTGGCGGAGCTGGGGCCCAAGCCTAGCTGCACACGTCTCCAGAGCCTCACTCTCATACTGAGGAGCTCAGCGCTGCCCGAGTCCAAGAAACAAACGTGTCTCCACCACACCACCCGCCCCCACCCCACAGGGCAGAGGGGAGAGAGAATAAAGAAGAGGTACACGTTCACAGACACTTAGAAACCCAGATCCAAGCACTAGTGAGAACCTAAGAAACAGGAGAGATAAAACACGGAGGCAGCAGCAGAGAACGACACCCAGAGGTGTTTGGAGACAAGACGTACTCCGATGGGCATGACGCTTTTAATTCCTCGCTTGCAAGAGCCACGACAGCCCTAAATACAGTTAGAGGAGCCTCGGTTGAGAGCTGGTCCGTGCACTTTGCAGCACCCCCCTGCCTTTGCTGCTGAGGGCCTGCCGTGGTGAAGCACACGGTACCCTTCGTGAGGCTCCTGGGGACTTCTGTCCCCTCTCCCAGTCCTTACACTTTGCAGGAAACCATTTCCCCTCTCTGTCAGGCTCCTTTCCTTAAAGAGAGACCCCCAGCAGACAGACACTAGGTTCAGACAGCCTAGATCCAAGGCTGGGGACCTTGCAGGCGGAGGCACAGACCTCACAAAATCCTGGCACGTGGTGGCCAAGAGCCCGAGAATGACAGAAGCCGGACCTGAAACTGCCCGGCAAGAGGCGTCACACACGCAGCAGCAGGGGCAGAGGAGTGGGAGAAGCAGCGCGTCTCAGAGCCCGACGCCCACACGGGCAGGCGGCCAGGTCCCGACATTCAGGAGCAGAGAGCCCCCCGTCACAGGTGGGAGCAGGGGGAGGCGGAACGAGTCTACGGCGCTGGCAAGCTAACCTGGAGTCGTAGGAGAGGCTGGTGGAAGCAGAGCCAGATGTGCTGGCGGCATCGGTGGAGTCCACGTCCGAGAAGAAGGTCTGGCCCGAGCTGGCGCTGAGAGGGAGGAAGCGGTGAGCCTGCCGCCAGCCCTCAGCGCCCCAGGACTTTCCCGGGCGTCTCTAGCCCCTCTGCCCGGCACCCATTGTCTCGGCCAAGCCCCTTCCCACCAAGCCACCCGCCACCACGGCGGTGGGCGCGCCTCCTCCCCCGTCCACTGCCTGCCCACCAAGCCTTCAAAGCCCCAGCGGTCACAGAGGCCTTCCCTGACCACCTCCCCGGTCGGCGACACAGCACTGTGACGACGAGAGACGATAAAGAGGGCTCTGAGTCTCCCAGCAGCCACGCAGCGGCCGTGGAGGAGGCTCAGGTAGGTTAGAGAACTTCGCCACCGTCACACAGCTGGCTGCTGGCAAGCAGGGGCTGGGGCTGGGGCCCAGGCCTGAGTGACCAAAGCCCTTGCCCCCCTCCTCCATGCCTACAGGAGAGCCTGAGATAGTCAGGAGAATAGTCAATAGTCAGGAGAATAAAACCGCTGGATGTGGTCCCACCCACGGGGGCACCAAGGACGAGGTGCTGTGGAGCAGAGAGCGTCCACCAGCGCCCGGGGAGGGTCAGGGACGGCTCCCTGGAGGACCGCGAATGTGGGGTGAGCACAGCCAGTCTGGTGCCAGGTGTGAAGCAGGGGGGAGTGGGAGAGAGTGTAGGAGAAGTAGGGAGGGCTGGGCGCGGGGGGCTATCCCCGGGATCCCCGCAGGCCTCTGGGGGTTTGCGGGGGTGAGGTGTCAGGCTGAACACCCTGATGCAGAAAGACCCTTCAGGCAGCCTTCTGCAGTGCAGACCCTTTAACTCGGCGAACCCAGGGGAGCGTCCCCATCCTCCAAGGCTCTCTGTGTCACCCCCTGCAGGGCTGGGGAAATAGGGGGCGTCTTGTCTCCCTGCTCGGTTCTACTCCCGTCTCTGCCGGGCCCCTCACTGTTACCTTTTTAAACTCTGGATCTCGTCCAGCGTAAAGTCAAATATGCTGGCCAGGTGGTGGTTGGTGCTCCAGGCCGAGGTAAAGTCGCTCTGTGGACACAGGAGGCAGGGGGTCAGCCGGTGAGCAGCACGCCCCCTCCCCCAGCACCCTTCTCCCCATGCCTGGCACTTCCTCTCTTCCAGTCCTGCCCGTGGAGGCAGGGCACGCCGGTGCCAGTCCTGGCTCTGTCTCTAGCTGACTGTCCGACCGGCCCATCTCTGGGCTTCGGTTACCTCCACTGCAGAGGTGGGTAACGGCCCCTCCCGAGCTTGACTCCCAGAGGTGTCAGCATGGCAGAAGGGAATGAGGACTGTGAAAGTCGCTCAGTCGTGTCCGACTCTCTGACTCCACGGACCACACAGTCCGTGGAGTTCTCCAGGCCAAATACTGGAGCGGGCAGCCTTTCCCTTCTCCAGGGGATCTTCCCAACCCAGGGATCGAACCTAGGGCTCCCGCATGGCAGGCGGATTCTTTACCAGCTGAGCCGCCAGGGAAGCCCGAGGACTGTGAAAGCGCCTTATAAACGGTCCAGGGGAGACGTGAGGCACTGCTCATATTACTGCCCACAGCGAGGGCTCCAGTGTGGATGCAAAAGCGCTCCAGAGCCCTGGTTCTGGGCCCGGCTCCGCCACCGCCTGGGGTGTGACCTCAGCAGAGTCACTGCCCTCCGGGGCTTCAGTCTGGGGCAAGGCTACGACCCGCCCTGGCCCAGCCCCACTCTGGGTGCTCAGGAGAACCCCCTCCTCGTGGAACCAGCTGCCAGAGGAACCAGTTCCCTGTTCAGGGACGTGGCGAGTCCCGGGGTCTGGGAGACCCAGTTTTCTGTGCCGGGGCCCCCAGTGGGTGTGGACCCTGCGTGTGCAAGTGGAGAGCGAGAAAACGAGACACTAACACTGGGAATAGCATCTTCCAGCAAAAACTTTGATCTTTTTCTTCTATACACTCGCCTTTTCTGCTGCTGGAACTCATGAGGCAACAGACTGTGGAGACAGAAACAGGAGGGGGTGGCCCAGTCAGAGCCCGAAGGCCCGGGGCGAGGTGGCCCCGGGGGACGGGTGGGGTCACACCGTGGGGATGGCTGTCCTTCCCGGGGAGCCCTGGGGAAGCGGGGGCGGTCCTCTGGGGCCGCAGGCCTGCGAGGTGGAGGCGGGTGTGGTGGCACCTCTCCTCACCCAGGCATCCAGGAGCTCTGCCCCCAACCCCGCCCCAACGCCCAGGAAGGGGGGCTGGGCTCAGCCGGGAGCGCGGCCGCGGCTAAGTCACTGCAGTCGTGTCCGACTCTGTGACTTCACGGACCGTAGCCCGCCAGGCTCCTCTGTCCGTGGGGATTCTCCAGGCAAGAATACTGGACTGGGTTGCCATGCCCTCCTCCAGGGGATCTTTCCCGATCCAGGGATCGAACCCGCGTCTCTTATGTCTCCTGCGCTGGCAGGCAGGTTCTTTACCACTAGCGCCCCCTGGGAAGAAGCCGGGAGCGCTAGGGACCCCTTCCCCACTCTCCCTGCCCTTCGCCTCGCTGCCTCGGCCCTAAGCCAGCAAGCCTGGGTCCCGCCTTCCCCTCTGAGCAAGGCCGTCGAGGGGCTGTGGTGGAGGCAGCGGTGCCCACGAGGGCGCCTCGGCTGGGACCAAGTGGCCGCAGGCCTGCCTTGCTCCCGCGGAGGGGCTGGCGCTGCAGCCGGCCGCGGCCCCGCCCTGGGGCCCCGGGCACTGACCCGGGCTTGCTCTTCCCTCTCTTGCGCAGCTCGGAGGCGGCGCCGAGCTCGGGGGGCGCCAGGCCCTTGTCGGGCAGCAGCTTCCCGGGCGGGTTGGGCGGGACGCGGATGCGCAGGCGGAAGATGCACTTCTTCTTCTTGATCTCCTTGCCGCAGAGGAACCTGGGGGTGGGCAGGGAGAGGAGAAAGCTCTGGAGCCTGTCCGTCCATCCTCCTGGGGAGGAGAGCCAAGTGTTAAAAACCTCCCTCTCCGCCTCCCCGGACCCAGAGCTAAAATCCAGAGCGGCCCGTGGAGACCCCGAGCTTGCAAAGCCTGTGGGATGGGGGCTGAGGCGGCTCCCCCCTGTCCTTCCGCATCTCGTGCGTCGCGCTCCTCCCCGCTTACTTCTCTGCCTCAACCAGCCCCCGGAGACCTCTGCCTGCAGGACGGCCTCACCCCGCTCCCAGGGGGCCCTTATGGTGGAAACACAGGGCGCCACAGCCCTGCGATCCGGAGAGCTCCTGCACCCTTCCGTCACTGGCTGAGCTGCCTGGGGGCCTCAGAGGGGCCTCGCTGCAGTCCTACCCCAGGAGACTGTCCACGGAGACGGCAGGAGGCCCCATGCGCTCGAGCGTAGGTAGGGCTGTGTCTGGGCCCCAGAGTAGGAGAAGACGGAAGACAGAGTGGATAACCCTCTCTAGTGAGGCCTGGGGAGGTCTCACAGCAGTCAGGGACCGTGTCCTATTCACTGTGGCCTCAGCACCTACACAGGGCTGACACAGTTCAATGGACAGTCGCTGATGCCGCAGATGAATGAAGGGGACTGAGGAGCGTCTGGGGTGAGAGTGTGAGCAAGACCACTGGGGAGGGAAGCAGAGGGTTCAGAGCGGCTGGCACTCAGCGCAAAGCACCACAGGGCCCGTGGCAGAAGGTGTGGGCAGGACCTGATATACGGGGCCCAGACTGCCGAGCTGAGGAGCCTGGGCGCTCCCTGTGGTGCGGACACGTGTGTCCCAAGAAGAACTCAATAGTCTAGGTGGGAAGTCACAGGCTGGGGACAGTTAGGCAGCTGCAGCCCACCCAAGCTGATGCATCCAGGCCTCCGGGCCTGGCCCAGAAGCCCAGATGGCTAGAGCAGGCGGGCAGCTCCCTATGGAGTGGGACCCAGCAGCAAAAAGGGTCAGGCTGCTGCAGTGGTCAGGGGAGGCGTCCCAAAGAAGGTGAGTGCTCCCTGGATCCTGAAGGATGCGTGATACAGTCACAGAGAAGCAGAGGGAGACCAGAGGGGAGCACAGCTGGTACAAAGGCAACAAGGCAGGAAGACGCCTGAGATCCAGCCCATCGTTCCTGCCCACCCACCTGCCCCCACGCCAGCACTCCGTCCCTTCCCCGTACGCACCGGCTCTTGTAACTGTTCAGTGCATTGAGGAGATGCGGTCCTCGGTCCGTCACAGGGGTGCTGGTGAGCTACGGGGGAGCAGACAGTCAGACCCGGCACGTGGCCTCCGAGACGGCCTCAGTCCCTGTCCCCTCCTGCCCCTCAACCCTCGGATGCTCTGAGTCCTCCGGGTGAGGACCACTGACTCGTTCCATGATCTCAGACACGTCTTTTCACCTCTCTGACCTCACATCCCCATCTGTAAATGAGGAGAATAACTCCTGTCGTAAATGTATCAAGAGCTTTAAAGATGTCCCTGCCCTTGACCCAGTAATGGTGCTTCATGGATCCTATCGTACGGACAGGACACACGAACAAAGTTTTATATACAAAAAAGTTCACCGCAGCATGTTCCTAATGATGGGCAAATATGAAAAATGTTGGGGGGGAGGAAACTATATGCCCAGCAGGACGGAAACAAGTAAGTAAACTACGGAGGAAACCCATGCAGCCATGAAAAATGTTGATAAAAACTTTCATGATATGGAAAAGTATTTACAATATAATGTAAACTGAAAAAAACTGACTTAAATTTGTACATACCATGAGTCTGTTTTATGTACAGGTCTATTTATTTTTTAGATTCTACATATAAGTGATGTATTTGTCTTTCTCTGCCCGTCTGACTTCACTTGGTACGATATTCTCTAGGTCCATTCATGTTGCACTGCAAAGGGTAACATTTTCATCCTTTTTCATATTTACACGTCTTCTTACACCAATCATCCACTAGTGGGTACCTGGGCTATTTCTGTGTCTTGGCCATTGTAAATAGTACTGCTATGACCACTGGGGTACATGTATCTTTTAAACTTAGAGTTTTCATCTTTTCTGAATATATGCCCAGGAGTGGGGTTGCTGGACCATAGGGTAGCTCTGTTTTTAGTTTTTAAAGGAACCTCCATACTGTTTTCCATAGTGGCCGCACCAATTTACATTCCCACAAACTTAAGGTTGGGCTTCCCAGGTGGCCCTAGTGGTAAATAAACCCTCTGCCAACGCAGGAGACATGAGAGTTCGATCCCTGGGTCAGGAAGATCCCCTGGAGAAGGGCGTGGCAGCCCTCTCCAGTATCCTTGCCTGGAGAATCCCATGGACAGAGAAGTCTGGTGGGCTACAGTCCATTGGGTTGCAAAGAGTCAGACACAACTGCATGACTTAGCAGGAATGCATACAAACTTACGGTTCCCAAAGAGGAAAAGGATGCAGGGAGGGATAAATTAGGGATGTTGGATTAACAGATACATATTACTATATATAAAACAGATAAGCAACAAGGATTTACTGTACAGTGCAGGGAACTATATTCAATACCTTGTAACAACCTAAAATGAAAAATAATCTGCAAATATATACATAAATCATAACTGAGACACTTTGCTGTATATACCTGAAACTAATACAATATTTTAAATCAACTCTACTTCAATTAAAAAATGCAAATACTGTATAATCTCATGTAAAAAGAAAAACATGTGTGCGTTAGTAGATGTCTCTGAGTGGTGTGATGCAGGCATATGGATGGTTTTAGGTATACGTTCTTATACTTTTTGGTACTTTGAAAATTTTCTACCAGGAGCATGTAGGGTTTTTTTATATATATAAATCATAAAAAAAACTTGTTAAAAAAATATCAGCTCTACCTGTCTTTTAGGGCTTGACATTAATAATATGTACATCATTTATAAATTATCAAACACTGTAAATGAAGATGTTATTACACGAGAAAGTTCTGCCAAGAATAAAGATTACTTAAAAAAAAAATCCCTGTTTCACGAAATGATTCAGGGCAGTCAGTGGAGAAGACGCCTCCCTCTGGGTGTGGTGGAGAGGGTCTGAGGGTGTCACGGAAGGCTGGCCCTGCCGGGGAAGTGGCTGGGGAAGCCCTGGCTCAGCTCCAAAGCTGTGCGATCATCAGCAAGTGGCTCTCCACCTCTGAAATCCTGGGAGTCTCTGGTCTGTTACTTCACTGCGAGACTCCCAGCTCCCCGGACCCCTGGTGAATACCCCTGAATACGCTGCTATTCAGAGTACGGCCAGCAGGGGGCAGGCCCACTTCACTTTCCATCCTAGCCAGGTAATTTGGAGTGGGTCACTGCAGAGATCTTCTCCAGCCAGGCTTGACCCCCAGCTCCCTACAGCTGAGTCAGTGAGGCCCTAAGCCACCTACTACCAAAGCCTGGGGCAGGAAGCCCCTTACAGGGCCCAAGCTCAGGAGCCTGGACTCAGGGATACAGCAGTTCAAAGACTCAACCTTGGTCTCTACTCAGCAGCCCTCACGGACAGGCAGTGTCCCCGAAGAGCTGTGCTCAGAGACCCAGACCCTAGTTCTGCACTGTGTGACCCCGGGCACAGCCTTCACCCCTATGGACTCAGGGCACCTCACTGCGGAAAGGATTCTCGCCATCTTCACGTCCCACGGCCGTGCATACCTTGCCAAGCTGCAGGAGCTCCCAGTGATGGTTAACGAAGGCCAGAATCTCCTCAAAGTCGAAGTACTTCTTCTTGCTCTGCACGCCCAGGTTGTAGAGAGCCAGGTGAACCACATCAACCCTGGGCAAGGGTGTGCGGAGGTGGGGCCGGGTGAGGCGGCAGCCTGGGAAGCCAGGCTTGCAGCGCCCTGGCTCCAGGCTGAAGGGCAGGGGCAAGGCTGGGATCTGGGGGATGGAGGCAGGATTGTTCCTGGGGAGATGCGGGAGGGGAGAAGTGGAGAGGGGCCAGGAGGGGGCCTGGGCCAAGCCCCACCCTCTCACCATCGCAGGGGCAGCCTCTCGATGTACTCGGGGCCCTGGTTGCACACGGAACAGAAGAACAGGTAGAACCTGTCGGGGGAGAAAAGAGGCCCAGGGGTGGGAGGGGCTCTGCTGCCCACCGGAGTCCGCACCCTCGCCCCCCACCTGCTGTCCATGGTCAGCACTGTCCTCATTCCCTCCGAGGAGCGGACAAAGATGGGACAGAACAGGGACCAAGAGCTGTTCCCCCACCCCTTCCAACCTCTACCTCAAACCCTTCCCCAAACAGCTTTGCCCTGGACTGTGGCTGAGTTCAGAGGCAGCTGAACAAGGCTGGGCTGCAGGGGCCCCCTCTTCCCCTCTGCCTGAGAGACACACGCACGTGCACCTACTTCAATCACAAACCACATGAGACACCAACCAAGACACACACAATATCTGGTTTGACACACACATGCCTGCCACTAGCTTAGCCCCCTTGTTAGAGGCCAGATCAAGTCATCCATCCCCCCTGTGGCTCCTCCAACCATCCTGGGCAGGGGTGGGGCAGGCCTGTGTCCCTCCTGCTTCCCAGACCCTTCAAGAGACTGGGGCTTGGGGAAGGCAGGGCTTTGTCTAGGGTCTGCCGCACGTCAGTGGAGACTGGGGATGTGGTCCAGCCGGTCCCTCTGCTGGGAAGACCTCCCAACCCTGAGCAGCCTCCGTAGACAGGAGGCTATGCTGTCCCGGAGCCCAGGGGTCTGGGGTCTGGCAGGCAATCTGAAGGAGTTGCTGCAGCTTCTGCCCCCGCCCCCGCCACAACCCTGAGGCTGAGTCGGAGCAGACAAGCACCTACCGGTCCCCGAACATCATGGGCTCGTTGAGACACTGGGTGCAGGCCTCGTGGAACCACTGTCTGCAGCGGTAACACTGCAGCATCCGCAGGTACCACCTGGAGAGCCAGAGGGGCCAGCGTCAGCCAGGCCCGCACTCCCGGCCGGGAATCGGCCTCAGCAACCCTCCCCAGCACACACTTGCCCTCCAGCGGGGGAGAGGGAAGAGGACTCACAGCTACCGAGCCCTGGGCTGGGCCGGGGAGGCCCGAGCGGCAGGACGTAACATGGCATCATTTGCTCTCACCACCTGGGGAGGGGCCCAAACACGGGCCTCTGTTCCCATTTTACAGATGTGACCTGTTCAAGGTCACCCAGGAGGCAAGGGGTGGAGAGTGACTCAGATCCTCGCCTCCCTGACTTCAGAGCCCACGTTCTTGGTTACACACTGGAGCCCCCTTCTCGGGTCTATGCCCCACACACTGCTTCCCAAACACCACTGATGGGGAAAGGTTTGCCCAGGCCGTTTCATGGGAAAATAAAGGCTCCTGTGAGCCCCTCACCTGAGGCTGTATCCATCCTGTAACAACCATTCAACAACTACTCACTGAGTAAGAATGAAAACCAAAAAAAGGTATTTTCTTAATTAACAAGGATAGGTTCACACCTTGACAGGTGTGGTCCATGGCCCACCTGCATCAGAATCACCTGGACTCTGGGTTAAAATGCAGGAGATTCCTGGACCTGTTCCAGGTCTACTCAGTCTTTGGGGCAGCCCCTGGGAGATGCATATCTGACAGTCACCTGAGCAAATGCCCGGTAGGCACTGAGGACCACCGCCTCAGTGCTGCAAAGGTCTCTCTGTCTCCACCCGCTATCCCAAAGGCCCCTCAACACCCACAGAGGGTGACGGGGCCAAGGTGATTAATCTCACTTGAGAGATGAAGCACTTCAGGTGATTTGCCCAAATCACCCAGCTAGGTCGCGAGCACGGCCTTCAGACCCCCAGTGGTTGTCAGCAGAACTTGGGGTCTCGCTACGCCAGCCAGCCGCGCCCCTGCCTCCCTGGAGCCCCCGCCCACCGGAGGCCCCGCCCCGCCCCGCGGCCTTACTCTCCAGGCCCGCCGCAGTAACAGTAGCACTGTTGCTGGTTGGTGCGGTGCGGGGAGTCCCACTCGAGCTCCTCCGGCTGGTAGGACAGCACCATCTTCACGGCCTGCAGCGTCCTGGCGATGGCGCCCTTCTTTAGCGCACCGCCTTTCTGCGGGGAGATGAGGGCCCGAGTCACCCGCCGGGGGTCCCGGTTGGGCCACACGTGGATCCCCATCAAGGCTATCAAGGTTAAGGCCGGACCAGGTGGGACAAGCCTTTCCAATGTAGTCAGAAACGCACGGAGCCTTTTCTCATCAATCTCAGATCCACCCTCTCTCTATCCCCAAGGATCTGCATTTTCAATAGTATTAACAGGAATAAGCACACCAATAAAAGTCACAAGAGCCAATATATATCGACAGTGGGTGCTCATGGGTTTTTCTGTTATTAGCAAAGCCCTATGTGTTGGGGGCCTCCTACGCCTGACACCAAGCCTGTATCCATTTAGCAGCGGAGGCTAAGGAACCGGGCCAAGGGCATACAGCCGGTAAGCAGCAGCCGCTGTCTGCCTCCAAAGCCAGGTGCTGTGACCAGGAGTCAGGCCTGAGTCCAGAGAGTCTCTGGGCTTCCAGACTGCAAGGCAGGGCGGGGGGGGGGGGGGTGCGGCGGGCAAGGTGGGAAGGATGGAGGGCTCACCCGCACAGCCAGCGCGAAGATGCAGCGTCGGCAGAACCAAGGTGTGAGCAGGGGCCGGTCGGCACTGCCCGCTATGGGGATGTGGCACTGCTGGTGGTAACCTAGGAGGGGGGCAAAGGAGGGCAGTGAGTGCCCAGAGGGAGCAGTGAGTGCTAGGAGCCGTGTGCCTGCCAGCTGCCGGGGTACTTACTGGCTGGCACAGCCGCCAAGATGGGGTCCGAGCAGGCCACTCAAAGCCAGCATGGGCCCAGCGCAGGAAGCAGGCAAAGTCTGACTTCAGCCTCTGTGCTCCACCTCTGCTACCCATCCTCTCCACCCCTTGGGGCTCCAAAGCGCCTAACTTCTCTCCCTTTCCAGAAGCCCCAGCTCTCCCCCAGGATCACCTCCCTGGGCCCCCACTCCCAGAGACTGGCCCCTCGTCACTCTACCCCGCCAAGAGAAACAGGAAGCCAGCTGAGGCCCCGGGGATTGGACGTGGAGCGGTTCCCGAGCCAGCGGGGGACGGAGACCCCCAGGTCTGGTCACACTCACCCAGGCCGCACTTCCCACAGATGAGGATCTCGTTCAGGGGCCCTGATGTCTTCCCCAGGCAGATGTTGCACTTGGGCTCCTCCCCTGGAACACCAGCTGAAAGAAAGGGGCCCTGCGTGGTCAGCTTGGGTTCTTGGGAATGACGGGTCTTAAAACCAGAGTCCAGGCGCCGAGCCTCTGGGTCTGAGTGTTGGGCCCCAGAGGCCGACTCATTGAACCTCTCCAACCACTCTGAGCTGCCTGTGACCAGTACCCCATTCTAAAGGTGGGGAAAACTGTGGTTCAGAGAGGTGAAGTCCCTTGCTCAGCTGGAAAGCAGGAGGAGGGGGATTCAAATCCACTGCTGTTTGACATCAACTCGTTTGATTTTTGTTTTGTTTTGGCCACGCCTCAAGGCATGCAGGATCTTAATTCCCCAGCCAGGGATTGAACCCACACCCCCTGCATTGGAAGACCAGAGTGTTAACCACTGGACCACTAGGGAAGTCCCAAATAATCCGCTGTCTTTTTTTTTTTAGTATTTATTTATTTGGATACGCAGGGTCTTAGTTGCAGCATGTAGGATCTTTTAATACTCATTGTGGCAAGGTTTCTCTTTTAGTTGAGGCGTGTCAGATCTACTTCCATGAGCAGGGATTGAACCTGGGTCCCCTGCGTTGGGGGCACGGAGTCTTAGCCACTGGACCACCAGGGAAGTCCCCCAAATCATTTGTTCTTTTGACAATACCATGCTGCCTCTCCTGCTTAATTTAACTTGATTTGTTCAAGTTTTTTATGTTAAATAACTTTTAAACATTTTTTATTATGGCATAATAATAAAATGTTATAGTGAAACTCCGTGTTCTTATCAACAGTCACAAACTCACAGACAGTCTTGTTTTGACTATATTCCCACCCACCACCCCTCCTGTTTTATGGTGAATCAAGCCCCAAATACCCAATCATTTTCCATAAATATTTCAGTAGGCGTCTCTGAAAAACTACTACTCTCTTAAAGAAAAAAAAAGAACTAGTGCCTCTATGGAACCCAAATATTAAAAATAATTTCTTAATATCATCAACAAATTCAGTGTTCACATTTCTAATGTCTCAACGGTCCATAACAATTTTAAGTTTGTTCAATTGCTTTTAATCTACAGGTTCTGTCTCTCTTTTTCTTTGAAGTCTGATGTTACTGAAGAATAAACATGTGTTTGTGTGTGAAGGGTTTGAGTGAATAAAGTAAGTATGTTTTCATGTGTGTTTCAGTCTCATTTCCCTCAGCAGATGCAACGTTCGGTAAGGACAGGAAAGATATCTGTTCATCTGTGTCCCCAGGACCTCACATGGGTGTGGCGCATCACACGTGTTCAAGACATGTTTGCTGAATAAATGGTCTCTTGCCTCTTATTCCTGAATATGATCCCAGGAAAATAAAGCAGTTACTTAAAAGATGAAAAATTTGAATCTCAGGAATTCATGTAAAATCACATTCATATGATTAGAAAAGGAAATAAAAATAGGTCGGCTTATTATTGTAACTGTGTTACTTTCCATTCTTCTACTACTTATTAGATACTAAATGACCATTTGCCAGTTGACAGCAGTTATACTTCCCAAGAGGACCAAGAGGACGTGGGTCTCAGTAAGTCTCCACTGGCTTCGTGAAGCCAGATCGGTACCTGCAGCGACTTTGGCCTTGTGCTGTCATCCCGGCTGAATGCAGAGGGCCCTTGTCCTCCGTGAGGAGCAGCCCAGGACAGGAGACCCTCATTGCTTTGGATCTTGAAATAGTACATTTAAGGCTAAATAGTACATTTAGCCCTAGATGCTTCAAGGGCCTGGAGAAGCATCAGTCTGCATTAGTCACAACATCGTGGAGAACAAGGCAACCTGGACACTCTTCTAACTGGCTGGATCCTGTGGTCTTTGCTTGGCAAGCTCCTGAAATCATCTCTTACGGTAACAAATTCTTCAGAAACTGACTTCCTGTAACTCAACAGCGCTGGTGGTGGTGTAGTTGCTCAGTCGTGTCTGACTCTGAGACCCCATGGACTGTAGCCCTCCAGGCTCCTCTGTCCACGGGATTTCCCAGGCAAGAATACTGGAGCGGGTTGCCATTCCCTTCTCCAGGGGATCGTCCTGACCTAGGGATCAAACTCATATGGCCTGTGTCTCCTGCATTGCAAGTGGAATCTTTACTGCTGAGCCACTGGGGAAGCCTGATCCATGGAATGTCGGGCCCCAAAACCTGCCTTTTCCTCACATACCACCATGTCAGTCCTCCTGTTAGAGCATAAATGGCAAAAAGCTCTGTTCTCACATGGTAACTCATTGGGAGCGTTGTGATTGATCAGTGATGTCTGTCATGCACATGGCAGGGGAGAATGGTGGCAAGAATGCCCCCAGTTTGTCATCTCTGTAGGACAGTGTCAGCCCTCTGAGGGCAGGGATGATACCCAACCCAGCTCCCTTCAGCCCCGGAAACGGGCCCAGCTCCATCCTGCTACGTCCATCACCACCCTGCCTGCTCCAGACTTGTTGGGTCTTTTCCCCGTGGAGAGCACTGCCTCCTAGTTCTTTTAACATGCTGATAAGAGGACACTGTGCTTACATCGAAAGGTTTCAATTCCGACTGCCTGGGCCCCTTCTGTTCCTAGCCCCAGAGTGACCCAGAGCTTTGGGCAGCAGGGAACACAACCCTGCTCTCCCACCCCTCCTCAAGCTGCCTTCTCCATCTGCCTGCCTCCCTCATGAGGTATGAATACTCAAGAGGATGACAGATGTCATAAATGAGTTTTCATGTAAATGTACAACTGGTAATCTCCAAGGACAAGGCCAGATGCCAGAAGTTAAGAGACAGAAGGAGAGAAGGAAAAAAAAATGGAGGTAGGAGAGGAGACTGGACCAGGGGTGGGGCAGAGGTGCCTGAAATCACAGGAATACTCACCATGCTGTATGTCCTTCCATAAGACCCAGTATTTGGAATTATCTTCAAAAGTTACCAGGCAGCTCTGCTTAGAACTGCTGACCTGGAGCAGAGAGAGGGAGGAACAGTGTGAGACAGTAGCTGGGGAAAAGCCACTTGAACAGGGTCTTCCTCTCCCATCTCTGCCCTCACAGGGCAGAGAGATTAGACTCCCTTCTTGTGCTCCAAGAATCCACCTGCAATGCAGGAGACCTGGGTTCGATCCCTGGCTTGGGAAGAGCCCCTGGCGGAGGGAAAGGCTACCCACTCCAGTATTCCAGCCTAGAGAATTCCATGGACTGGAATAGCCCATGGGGTCACAAAGAGTCACTTTGTGCTCCAAAAAGTAGAGCCAGGCCAGAAGGAGATTGGCAGTCCGGAAGGTTATGCACGCCCACTCCCTGGAGTTGAGGAGCGAGGGGCTAGGTGACGGCAACCTGGTGGGAATACGGAAGCCAAATGATCACCTGTGATCTCTCCAACCTGATTTTGTTTTGTTTTGTAGGCTCACAGAGCACTTGTCTAAGGATGATGGCCCTAAGGATGGCACCTGCTTTTGCAAGCTCCACCTCATTCCACTTTCAGTCTGGAGCAGGAGGGAACAGCAGGAATCCGCCAGCAATCTCCCATCCTCCACCCCTGGTCTGAGCAGAGAGATGCTGAGCCTGGGGAACTGGGGCCAGGGAGGAAGGCTTTACCCTCTTGATCTTCCCAAGATAATACAGTCCATCTGTCCACCGGCACAGCACATACTGGCCCTCCGTCAGCTTGGACATCAGGTCTTTGAAGTTGTTCTTGGCTTTTGCCAGGGCCCCCTTGTTAGGGAGATGGCTGGTGGCACCATAGGAGTCCCGAGTCCCTGGGTCCAGAGCTCGATTCTCCATCAGCTTCCACTGACACTGGAAGAGAAAGGATCGGGTTTTTACTCCTTACTTCAGGAGAGAGGGGAGAAAGGAAAGCAGCAACCATGCATGTAACCTGCGCTGGGCCAGATGCTTTTATCATCTCACTGGATTCTCCTGACAACCTGCAAGGCTGTCACTGTTATTCCCATTTTACAGGTCAGGAAACTGAAGTCTGGCAAGGGGAAGTGGCTCTGGGGTCAGAGGCAGAGCCATGGTCCATAACCAGGTGGGCCGGTTCTAAGTCCTGCACTTGCCCCACCCCTACCACGAAGCCTTGTACAGAGAACGGCTCTTTCAACCAAACGCAGAGCAAAATCCCCCTGCCCAGGTGTGTGTTGGGGGGGGGGGGGGGGATCTGAACCATACCCCGTGGCTTTGGAGCCAGAGGTTTTATCCCTAAAGCAAATATGCCCCATGTTCTCTGAGTGGAGGGCCTTCTCCAGGAGAGCAGTGGGAGGTCTTCAGACCCCTGCCCCCTCCTGAGAGCTCTCTAGAGAAAACTCACCTAGCAAACAAAACTCCTGGTGGTTTATGAACTGGTATAGACTTGGCCAGCTGTGTCTTCTATAATCTCCTTTTCTGTTCTCAATTATGGGATGATTTAATGGAAACCAATGCTGGGACATTTAAACTCACTTATGCTTTTACTCAGATGCAAATTGGCTCCAAGCAGTGAAGTCATCACCATGCCAACCCCTCTACATCTGTCTCTCACCATTCTATGAAACCCACTGCTCCCACTGCTTCCCCACTTCCTGCTAACGGCACTACTCTGGTCCCCAGAACACCCCAGCATCTTTGACTTCTCCAACCGATGAGTTGCCACAACCAGCCAACTTCAAGCACAGTGATTGCTGGCTTCCTCTTGTCCATCTCCCTGGCCTGGTCTGAGTTCAGGCCTCATTTTGCCTGGGCCATTCATTCATTCATTCAATGGCTGTTTCATGCTCACTCAGCTGCTGAGCACCTGGGATGCAGAATGGTACCACCGAGGCACAGCACAAAACAGGCCACTCCCCATCTTCCTGCCTCCCCACCAGACTCCTCCCCAGGGCCAACAATTCCCATCTTCTTGTTCTCCCAGAAACCTTCTGTGGGTCCCCAAAGTCTTCAGTGGCATTCAGAGCCCCCACCCCAAGGCCCCCTCCTCCTCAATCTGGGCTCACCTGGCTCCAGTCCTCTCCGCTAAGCCAAAGCAAGGCCTCTGTTCCCTGCACCCGCTATTCCAGCCCTCTCCTGGGCACCCGCTATTCCAGCCCCCTCCTGGGCGCCTGGGGTTACGATTACCTGTAGATTACAGGCAGACAGGCGTGCGTGGTTTTTTCGCGTGAGTGCGCGTGTGCTCCTGTGAGCCGGTGTCTGATGCCCACAGCCTCGTGGCGGTGGTATAGGAAACGGAGCACATGTGTGTGCATGTCAAGGTCCCCGGGGCGCGCAGGCCATTGCTGGGGTCTGCACCGTCCAGATGGGGGCGCGGCCGCATCCTCTTCCCTCCACCGCGCCCCCCCCCCCCCCCCAATTCCTCCCTCCTCTCCAGCGCACAGCGCACAGGCGCTGGGCAGGGTGTGCGGTCCAAATCTCTGCCTTCTCCCTGCCACCTGGCTGCCGGGCGCTGCAAGGTCCTGCCCCGCCGGGCCTGGCCCGGGCCCGCGGCAGGTTCACAAACTGACACTTCCCCCCCCCGCCGCGCCGTTGGGGGCAGGCCCAGTCGCCGCACCCCCCTCCCTGACCGGGCGGGGGCCCTCGGGTGGCGGGCCCCCCCCCTCCACCCGCGCCTCCATCCTCCCGGAGCGGGCCCCCGCGGGCTGTGATTGGCTGATTCAAACCCATCTGCAAAGAAATGCCTGTTTGCGGGTTCTCGTCGGCGTCCAGTTCAAATCCGCGGCACCCGGAGCGCGGGGCCGGGCGGGGGCAGGAAGCGAGGATGATTCATGCGCCGGGGCCTCTCCCAGGGCGGCCGTTGGCTTTTTAAAAAGGGTGTTCGGGAGGGGAAAACGCTTGCAGAAGGACCCCCCTTCGGGTTCAAGCGCTCCGATCTTCAATCGCTCCGACGCCAGGCCTCCCCCCCATCCCCATCCTGCTGCAGCCTGACTTCGGACGTGAGCAAAATCCCAAACGGCCCCGTCGGTCTCCAGGCCCGTCCCCCCACCAAGCAGGAAAAGTAAAGATTTGGGGCACGGGAATAGCGACCTGTCACACACGGCTCCCCCCCACCCCAAAGGCTCGGGGACCCGGGCGGGGCTCTTGCCGCCCCGTGGACACCGTTCACCCCTCTCCACCACCCCCCGCCCCCCAGGCGTGCATCTCCCAGGAGTCCAAAACCCCTCCCCGCCCCAAGGCGTTTGACCCGCCAAAGTCCAGGGAAACTTCCGAAAGAGGGATGACTGCAAGCAGAGGCGAGAGTGGCGAGGAGTCCCCGGCCCGGGCCGGCCGCCTGCAGCGCTGAACTTACCGCGAGGCTGCGTGTCCGCCGGTCCCACTTGGAGTCTGGCCACCAGGCGCATCGGCGGCGGAGGCGGCTGCGCTCGGCCCGCGGCTGCCCCGCCGAGTGTCCGCCCGTGGGGCCGGGGTCGGGGTCTCGGCGGGGGCGGGGCGGGGCGGGGGCGCCGCGGGGAGGAGGGGGGACGGAGGAGGAGGAGGGAGGGGCCGGGGCGCTCAGGAAGGGGCCCCCCGGGCGCGGGGCGCCATCTTTTTCGCGTTTTCCCGCGAATTATTGACGTCCCGCTTATGTAATTAGCGGGGGCCGCGCCGGCCTCGCCATTGGAGCCCGCGGCCGCGGGGCCCCGCCGCACCGCCCGCCCGCCGGCTCGCCCGCTCCCGCCCCCGGGCCGCCCCCGCGCCGCGCCCCGGCCCCCGCCCCCGCCCCCGCGGGCGCGCATCCTCCGCCACCGCGCGCCGGGCGCAGACACGCGGCGCGGGCGCACACGGACGCGGGGCCCCGGCGCGGCCACTCGGCGGAGGCGCGCGCGCGCGGCGCCCGGGGCCGGCACACACTTGTCGAGGAAGCCCAGCTCTGCGCGCCGGGCGCAGACGTCAGCTGGCGGGGCACACAGCGGGGAGGTGCGGAGGCGCAGGGACGCGCTGCCCAGACAGACCTGCAACAACCCAAACGGGACTCGCACGACAGAAACACACAAACGTCCTGCGCTTGCAGCGGAGAAGGCCCGCCTGGAGACACAGCGCACGGCACAAACGCAAGCTGGACACACATGATCCACACAACACAACACACGGTGAAGAGTCTAGACACAGATACGCAAGAGTGTACACAGCGTAGACACAACAAAGCAGACAGATAAAGCAGACAGGCGTAGAGTCACGACACAGTAACACAGACGCGCCAGAGAAACGGCAGACCAACAGCAGACTGCCCAAAGCGCGAAGCGGAGAAACGCAACACACAGATACAGTTGGAAACACCCCCCCCCCCCCAACACACACACACACACACACACACACACACACACACACACACACACAACATTTGAAAAGTGGCACACGGTGAAAGCGCATATAGAGTCGTAGGAATAGCGGATTGAGGCCAGGGGCATGGCTCCAGTCATTATCGGCCCTGGCCCTGGGGAGGATGGGCAGAAATGTCCGCATCCGGACCCACTTTCGGGGGAGTGGGCCTTAGGGTACGGTCTCTCTGGCTGGCTGGGTCTACCTTTCTTGTGCATAAGGCAGAGATTACAGTCGCCAGCTCCACTACGGGGTCTGTGGGACCCTGAGCAAAGCACCTCAGCTCAAACTTCAGTCTCCTCGTCTAGAGTTGTTGGGAGGGTTGGGGTTCATGTATGCAAAGCCTGCAGCAGCCAGTGGGTGTGCAATAAGTGATTATTGTAACGTTGCCAAGAAATCACTTACTCACTGAGTGCCCCCCTCCTCCCGCAGGAGGGAGACTAGAACTGGGGGCAGTGGGCTCACAGTCTCAAGGGGGAGTCCGGGGTTGGCCCAGGCAGCAACAGCACAGGGCTAAAAACATGAGCGGCGTGGTGCGTGGAGCTGCGTGTGGATTTGGAGGAGTCCTGGCTTCAAGTTCAGCTCTGTCTCTGAGAGGAAGGGAGATGCCGGGTGAACCAGTGCCCTGGGAATCCACATTCCCTGTCTGTTCAAAGAGGGTGAATGACTACCCTGTCCCACAGGACCACTGCAGAGATGAGGCCCAAACAGCGCTGTAAAGAGCTGTGCTTTGTAAATGAAAAAGTAGTGGGCAAAATGCAAAGTTGTTTAAATGCGACAAAAGGAGAAATAAATGCCACTAGAAAGGTATAGTTTCACCTGTGATTCAGAGGCAACTCTAGCTTTGAGTTGAGAAGAGAGGATTGCAGAAAAGGTGGCATTCAGATGGAATGTGGAGATAGGAGGGAGGCATTCCAGGCTGGGGGCGTGGTGTGTGCCGGAGGCCTGGGACTGAGCGAGTTGGGTGTCCTTTGGGGTGGAGTTCAGGGTGCACAGGTCAAGCCTGGAGGAGGAGGAGCTGAGTGTCCTGGGCTGAGTTTGGTTTTCAGCCCACAGGAGATTCAGGGCCACTGAGCAAGGTGGTCAGTTGTGCATATTCTAGAGAGAGCCGAAGGGAGGTTAGAACAGAGAAGGGCCATGAAACTGAGTCCGCTTTGGGAGGATCTGGCAGAAGTAGGTTTAAAGTGTGGACAAACGAAAGAAACAAATAATCACTTTTAAAAAATGGGTTAAGGGTATCAACAGGCAATTCACAAAAGAGGAAACCTCGGTGGCCAAAAATATGAAAAGATGTTCAGCTTCACTGGTCATAGGAGAGATGCAAATGCCAAAAGCTGTGAGACACCGTTTTGCGTCCACCAAACTGGCAAGTGGTCAGCAGTCTCTCAGTGTGGGGAAAGGGACAAAGGGGGTGAGGATGTGGCTCCCTGGGAACACTGTACCATCTTGATGGAGAAGCAAAAGTGTACAGCTTCTCTGGAGAAGAAGTTTGGCAAATTCTAATAAAGTTGAAGATGCTCTTATCTACCGTTCAGTGACTTCCCTCCCCTCACTCAGCATGTAGTTGTAAAAACTGAGGAATTGATTAATTGCCCATCAACAGATAGATAAATGTGATCTATATATACTGGGAGGGAAAAGAAACTCAGGCTATAGCCTCAACATAGATACACAGTCTGGAAAAGTGGTAGAGTAGTGTGATACAAAAAGTTTTTTTTTAATTCAAAACTATGCTACATGTGTATTTTTAGGGATACAGTCAGATAGTAAGTGTTAAAACATGCATAGGAAATCAAAGATACTAAATTTAGAACAGCAGTTACCTCTGGGTAGGGAGGGATGGGAATGAGATCAGAAAGAGGAACACAGAGGATTTAATCTGTACTGTTCTGTTTTTCAGGAAAAAAAAATCTGCAGCATATATGGGAAGGTGTCAAGACGTGGCAAAGTTGGGTGGCTTGTCTGTAGTTCTTTGTACTGATCCTTCTTCTCAACTCCAAAGCTTTTTTCCTCTATTTTCTGTGTGCTTGGAATATTTGGTAATTTTAAAGACGGGATGTGCAGAGAGATTAAAGGAGGTTTGGTCTCAGCACTAACCTGTCACATGTGCTGGGCCATCAGAGCCCGCAGAGTCCTGACATGCGCTTGGTGACGCAGGCATGCCAGGCCCTGGATCTGTCCCCCGGGGAGGGAACAGAGGCTTGGAGAGATGGGGTGACCGCCCCAAGGCCACACACAGCAGGGAGGCGTCCTCTTACCCTCGGCTGTGTCTCAGGGGAGACCAGCCAAGGCCGAAGAATGTCAGGGGGAGGGCTCCCACCTTGCGGAAATCAATCTTCTTCCAACTGCTGGCCATTTGTGTTTTCGCTTCCAATTAAGAACACCTCGGAAAATATAAAAAAAGGACAAGGGAGAAAATGAAAGTGACTTGTGCTGTTCACTGTCTTATTTTTAAGTTTATTTATCGCTTTTGGCTACATTGAGCCTGTGTTGCGGTGTGTGGGCTTCTGTAGTTGTGGCACGTGGGCTTAGATGCCGCGAGGCTTGTGGGATCTTGGCTCTCGGATCAGGGATTGAACCCCCGTCCCCTGCATTGGTAGGTAGATTCTTTACCACTGGACCACCGGTCAGGTCCCTGCACTGTCTTACTTTTTAATTCAGCCTTATTGAGGTATATATCACCGACTCAATGGACTTGAGTTTGAGCAAGCTCCAGGAGATGGTGAAGGACAGGAAAGCCTGGCATGCTGCAGTCCATGGGGTCGCAAAGAGTCAGACACGACGGAACAACAACAACAAATAATTCACATAAAATAAATTCACCTACTTTAAATGTGCAACAGTCTCTTCATTCTAGAGGACATGATTGGTTTGGAAATATTTGAGTACTAGCCCGCTCAGCATGTATGGCAGTGCTCTTACAAAGAAGAAAAATGCTTTTCGTGAATTCGAATAATTATGATTCTAATAAAAGTTTTGGAAATAATTAAGATACAGGTGTTTCCATCCTTGAAAGTGGGTGGGCGGCAGGGTGGGTCTGCATTTTATTGCCTGAATTTGGGGGTCAGTTTATAATGGCCTCAGCAGGGAGGTGCTGAGAGCTTTCAAATTATGGTAGAAAGGATGATTGTTAACACCATTTAAATTGTTTTTTTAAAAAAAAGAAAGAAAGAGTTGACAGGGCTAGACTGTGGCCTGTGGAAGTGCTGGTGGCCTCAGTTGGCCTCCAGGCCAGAAACAGCTTTACCTGGGGCCTTTGTGGGGGAAACAAGACATCAAGGGTCTGTCCTCTCCGTGAGCCCAGGAGCACCCCCGCTGGGGTGCAGCAGATCCTGGGGGCCCCATCCCGCGCCTCCCAAGCTTGTGGTGGAACCAGGGGTGGGTCCCTTCTCTTCTCTGGATTGGTCTCCCTGTCTGTTCCAGAACAGCTTTATTCACATTTGCAATGTTCAGCAGCCCATGAGGGGCAAGCATGCCAAGTATTCCCAGGGGCAGAGGGAGATGTGCTGTAAAGATGGGTGAGTCCCAGTCTTTGGCTTTGGGAAGCCCAGACCCAGCACAGGGCTGGTGCACAGACGTATCGACAGGCCACTGGGGCAGTCTCGGTTGGTGTTCAGTGGCTCAGGCCTGTCCGACTCTTTGTGACCCCACGGTCTGCAGCGCGCCAGGGTTCCCTGACCTTCACTGCCTCCCAGAGCTTGCTCAGACTCATGTCCATTGAGTCGATGATGCCATCCAACCGCCTCATCCTCAGTCAACCCCTTCTCCTCCCCCTGCCCTCAATCTTTCCCAGCATCAGGGTCTTTTCCAATGAGATGGCTCTTCTCATCAGATGGTCAAAGAATTGGAACTTTAGCACCAGTCCTTCCAATGAATATATCTAACCAACCAACACTCAGTATTGTCAGAAATTTTATTTTTTTTCCAATAAAAGCTTTGTATTTTTACTTCTCATTGCGTTTTCATTTTTATTTCTATAAAAATACTGTTAAAATGAATGTTTTCATATAAAAATTATAACAAAAGGACAGATGGGGAGGGAGGTGGGAGGGGGGATCGGGATGGGGAACACATGTAAATCCACGGCTGATTCATGTCAGTGTGTGGCAAAACCCACCACGATATTGTAAAGTAATTAGCCTCCAACTAATAAAAATAAAGAAAAAAAAAAAGAACAAAATGGGCTCTTGACAAGGAGCGGTCAGTCCTGAGTAAATACCAATGATCTCTAAGATGCCTCTGACTACAAAAGTGTTTGACTTTATGAACTTACTCTAAGCTTTGTTTCTCCTTCACCCTGAGTAAGTCACTTCTCCAGCCTCTGCTTTAGATTTTCTCACTGGTCAAAACATAACGTTTGGAAGAAAGAGTTTCTACTCTTTCTCTGCAAATGATCTTATATAAAGATTTGATCCATGAAACACCGCATGTATTATTTAAGAGTTGTTTGGTCTTTTCTTTTTCACGAATTGGCTTAGTCACTCAGTTGTGTCCAACCCTTTGCAATCCCATGGACTGTAGCCCACCAGACTCCTGTGTCCGTGGGACTTCCCAGGCAAGAATACTGGAGTGGGTTGCCATTGCCTTCTCTTTTTATGAATTAGGTCCACCTATTACTCCCACAGATGGAGGCGCCTGGCAGACTACTGCCCGCAGGCTCGCAAAGAGCCGGACAGGACTGAAGCCATGGAGCACAGCACATCACATTCAGTCTGAGCTTTTGATTGGTGTGATATAAAAGAGAGCTAAATAGACAAGCACATAGAATTCTAGTCCAAGGCTAGGTGCCGGTTCTCTTGTTAATCTATGCCATTGTACAGGAGATCCTTCTGTGGGGGGAGTAAAGATATCTTTCAAATTATCAAACATTAAAACACAGACGAGCATTTATTAGTGAATTCCAATATTTACAAGGCATCTTTTCTGGAATCAAGCAATCCATGAATCTATCAACTCGGTGGCTGAGCGCCCAGCTCCACGAAGAGCAGATGGGAAACAGACCAGACCTGGTCCCCGGAAGTCAAACCCCTTGCTGGGCATTTCATGAAGGAGACAAAATATAACCACCTTGAGTAGTATAGACATTTAGATAATATTAATTCTTCCAGGACATAAACACAGGATGACTTTCCATACATGTGCGTCTTTCATTTCACTCATCAATATTTTGTAGTTTTCCACATACCAGTATTTTACTTCTCTGGTACAGTTTGATTTAAAATATTTTATTCTTTTTGATGCCATAATTGGGATTGTTTCCTTGATTTCCTGCTTGGATAGTTTATTGTTAATGTATAGGAATAAAACTGATTTTTTGTGTATTGAAAAAAACAGTTGTAACTATATATGTAGATGGATAGGGCTTCCCTGGTAACTCAGCAGGTAAAGAATCTGCCTGCAAAAAAAAAAAAAAAGAATCTGCCTGCAAGACAGGAAATCCTGATTCGATTCCTGGGTCGGGAAGCTCCCCTGGAGAAGGGATAGGCTACCCACTGCAGTATTCTTGGGTTTCCCTGGTGGCCCAGACAGTAAAGAATCCACCTGCAATGCAGGAGACCTGGGTTCAATCCCTGGGTCGGGAAGATCCCCTGGAGGAGGGCATGGCAACCCACTCCAGTACTCTTGCCTGGAGAATCGCCATGGACAGAGAAGCCTGGAGGACTGCAGTCGATCGGGTCCCAAAGGATCAGACGTGACTGAGCACCCCACATGCACATGGATGTTAGCTAGACTTACTGTGTCCATCATTTCACAACACATACAAATGCCAAATCATTATATTGTACACAGGAAACTAATACACTTTTATGTCAACTACATGTCAATTTCTAAAAAAAAAAAAACACTTCCTTTTGTGAATACAAATGTAATAGCAAACTATTCTACTCCCACCTTTATTCACTTTGTAATTTATAGAAATGTTTTATAGAAACATTTTGGCACTATCTCTATACCAGTTTGTTGATAGCTACATCATTAACAAAAAGCAAAAAGGAACTAAAACTATTGCAATGTATTTCACTGTATATACTGTTAAATTTGTCTGATTATAGTCCACTGTATGGATTATTATAGTTTAACTAGTCTCCATTTCATAGACATTTGGGTGATATTTAAATAATTGTCTAAAACAAAATAACTCCTTAAATATTAGTCTTGTGAAGGGGTAAATTTTGCCTTGATGTTATTTTAGTAACTTTGTGGTTTCTAAATTAATGTTTTACAATTTAAAATGATTTTTTCCACAACTGGAAAGGACTTTCCAAGTCATGTTCCCAACTCCTCATGTTCAGATGGGCAGATTGGTATGGGGAGAGCAGGTGAGGCTTACTCAAGGTCATCCAGGAAGAGACTTGTTTAAGGTCAAGCGGTAAATCAGTCAATGAGCCATAATTTGGTCAAAGTTTCTGCCTCCCTGCTGAAGAGATTTATGTCTTGTTGCTTTTGTCAGATCTCCAGCGGTCTTCTCGAGTTTTCCTACTGCCAAAATTTATTTTTAAACCCTTCTGGTTGAGTGTTCTGTGATATGCGACATTCTTGTAAATTTTTGAGGGCGTCCCTGCCTGGGTGGGGGCATGTCTAGGTGACAATCAGCTTGGAGAGGCTATGTGTCTACTGCGGTTTAAAGAGCATCTTTGCTCTTTTGCTGCTTTCAGAAGAAACTCATTCACTCTGCGATCTGTTCTGCTCCCCAATCTTTGGGCCTAAGTGGGGACCACCTGGATCTGTGTTTTACAGCTGCCCCTTTCAAGATTACAGTTCAAGATCCCAGATACCTCCTGCCACGGACAGGAAACACCTGTGCCAGAGTCGCATGGATGGAGCCCAATTTGTGTGGGAGACGCCCTGAGCAAGGAGCCCGTGAGCCAAGAGCTGTTCATTTCACTTTAATTTTCAAAGAAACCTGACTCTTTAAAGTGTATTTATTTATTTTATTTTTGACTGTACTGGGTCTCCGTCGCTGTGCGGGCTGCTCTCCAGTTGCCGTGGTCAGGCTTCTCACTGCGGCGCCCTCCCTCGCTGGGGAGCAGAGGCTCTCGGCTTACAGGCTTCAGTAGCTGTGGGCTCAGAGCACGGGCTTAGTTGCTCCGCGGCACATCGGATCTTCCCGAATCAGGGATCGAACCCGTGTCTCCTGCAATGGCAAGTGGATTCTTTACCACTGAGCCGCCAGCGAAGCCCAAGAGCTGTTCATTTCTGATGCGGTTCAGACCACTGGGGTCTGGATCCCACCTGTGATGCTTCAAAAGGCCCAGGGTGTGTTTTGGGGGCCGGGGTGCGGGGGCAGCTAGAGAAAGAGGGGAGGGAATCCAGAGCAGAGGGCATCCAGGAGAGAGGCCCTGGCACCTAGGTTGGTGGGAATGTCAGGCACAGGTTGTTTGAACAGGCAGCTGAAGCAGAGATGCTGAGGCAGCCAGACATAAAGTGGCCCAGTGGCGGGGGGGTAGGGGGCGGCAGGGGGACAGGAGAGGGAGACGCAGGGACAGGTCTCTGCAGCAAGGGGCTCTGTCTGTGTGGGCTGAAGGGGAAGCAGAGAGAACACAGGCTCGAGCCAGGAGTCACCCGTGCAAAGACCCTTGACCACCGGCTCAGCTTTGGCAAGGAACCCTTGGCAAGTCCGAGGAGCCGTGTCCTCTTCTGCACCCAGGAGACGACCCGATGCCAACCTGAGTGTCTCTCACTCCAAATGCTGGTCCGTCCCGTCCACAGTCATCCCTCTCTGACAGTCCCAGGAGGTACTAACCTGGGATGACCCTTCCAGGAGGGTTAATTCTGTCACACAATTAGGTGATCAAACTTGAGTCTAGGTGAGGCTGGAAAGGGGTTTTGCAGGTGCAGTTAACATCGAAAGTCAGGGAAGGCACTTCCCTGGTGATCCAGTGCTTAAGGCTTCACCTTCCAATGCAGTGGGTGTGGGTTCAATCCCTGATCGGGGAGCGAAGATCCGACATGCTTCGTGACTAAAAACCCAAAACAATATTGTAAGCAATTGTAACAATTGCTTATTGAAGCAACATTGTAACAAATTCAATAAAGACTTTACAAAGTATTCATACATAAAAAAAAAAAGTCAGTGGAGATGACCCTAACAGTGTGTGGGGGGGCCTCATCTAACCCTTTGGAGGCCTGAAGAGCAAACACGGGTTTCACGTAGAAGAACACTGTGTCAAGATCACAGCATCAACTCTTGCCTGCGTTTGAGTCTGTCAGCCTGCCTGATGGATTCTAGGCTTGGCAGGCCCACTATCCCGTGAGCCAGTTTCTTAAAATTAAGGTATTTCTCTTAAAAATCGCATATACGTATTTATTTTATATCTATCATTGTATCTATCTGTGCTTCCCTGGTGGCTCAGGGGTAAATAACCAGCCTGCCAATGCAGGACATGCGGTTTTGATCCCTGAGTTGGGAAGATTCCCCTGGAGGAAGACATGACAACCCACTCCAGTATTCTTGCCTGGAAAATCCCATGGACAGAGGAGCCTGGCAGGTCCATGGGGTCGCATAAGAGTCGGACACAAAATAGCCACTAAACAACAAGATGTACCGGTCAATCGTCTATCTATGAATCTATCTTTGTATCTACATATGTATGTATCTATATGGGCTTCCCTGGTAGCTCAGCTGGTAAAGAATCCACCTGCAATGCAGGAGACCCCAGTTTGATTCCTCGGTCAGGAAGATCTGCTGGAGAGGGAATAGGCTACCCACTCCAGTATTCTTGGGCTTCCCTTGTGGCTCAGACGGTAAGAAAATCTGCCTGCAGTGCAGGAGACCTGGGTTAAGTCCCTGGGTTGGGAAGATCCCCTGGAGGAGGGCATGGCAACCCACTCCAGTATTCTGGCCTGGACAGTCCCCATGGACAGAGGAGCCTGGTGGGCTGCAGTCCATGAGGTCACCAAGAGTCAGATATGACTGAGTGTCTAAGCATAGCACAGCATGTATCTATATATATATCCATGCATCTATGCATCAATATCTATTTACCCCCATCAGTTCTGTTTTTCTGGAGAACCTAACTGATGAACCCTCTTTCAGAGCCTTGAGAACAGGTCACTGATCAGGCCCTCCCAGCCCATCTCCTGAGTGTCTCCTGGCACATACTCGGGTCCCCTTATTCCTCTCTCTCCTGCCCTTCTGTGTATTCCAGCCCCTCGTTCCTTCAGCATTTCATTCCCATGGGTTTTCCCTTAGCCTCTTTCCTTATACTCTTGATCCTTAACAGGCTAGAAGGACCCAGATGGGAATGGAATCCCATGGAAGAGCAAGCTTGGTGTCAGCTTGAAGGGCTGAGAGGTCTGAGAGCCGCAGGAAGTCATCCAAGGGAATACTGCAGACAGGCTGATCTGGGGTCCTTACTGACGGTGATTTTGACCTCCACCTCACTCACTCAAGAGTCAGTCCCAGGAGTGAATGTTTGATTGGCGGAGGTTGTGTACTTCACGTCCACTGTCCAGGCAGGAGATGGGGGGGAGGCACTGGACTTCACTAGGCTTATATGGTGATGGTGCAGTGGGAGGTGGGTGCTAGTTTTCTTCTGTCCTCACAAAGGGGGAATTCCCTCAGAGGAGAAATCAGGTTCTAAAACGAGGGCAGATATTGGACAGATTATAAGTGGCAGCTAAACCTCTTAGAGCTATCGTTCAGCCTAAGCCAACAACTGTTAGATGGTGCTGCTTGAAAAGGGGCAGGGTGGAGTGGCCAGAGCGTAGGTTCTGAATGTGGATGTGCCGTGCTTAGTCACTCGGTCGCTCCTCTGTCCGTGGGGATTCTCCAGGCCAGAATACTGGAGTGGGTTGCCTGGCCCTACTCCAGGGGATCTTCCAACCCAGGGATTGAACCCAGGTCTCCCGCATGGCAGGCATCTGAGCTTCCAGGGAAGCCTGCATGTGCGTGACCCAAGGTCAAGTTCTACCCCTTACTATTACTGTGACTCTGGGCAGGTTACCTAACCTCTGCAAGCCTCAATGTCCTCCTCTGAAAAAAGGGGAATAATAACAGTACAAAATTACACATGAAAACACTTTGTAAATGACAGTGCTTTGAGCTCCAGAGGGCACCAGGGATGGAGTTATTGTGCCTGAGACATCTTCTGATCTTGGGGCCCTGCTCAAGCCTGGTACCCAATAAATACCCCCAGTGCTTGTTAAGTGAATGGATAAAGTGATGGAGGGATTAACATCATCTTCTGACCTGAGTCTCAGCTTTGCAGAAAAAACCAGGCAGATGCTGTTGGATTCCAATGTGGGTTGTGTGAGCTGAGCTGCATTTTATTTTTTTTAACAACCTTTTGACGTTTTAATTTTAATATGCGAAACCTGGCTACTTGTCTCAGGGAGAGTTTATGGAAAAAAAGCTTCCAGCTGGCTTTGGGACGGCCCATAAAAATGTACTGAAAACTTTGACCAGTTAAAAATTAGGAGCTGTCGGATGATAGAGCTCAGTGACGCCATAAACCCTGGTGAGGCCCACAGTATTTCAATAACTAGCTCTCTGGGCAAGAGGATGCGTTCTTCATTCCTTCCTGGTTCCTAGTCAAAGGATGGGGCCCAGAATCAGCTAAAGAGAAACCACAGCTTTCAAATAACCGACAAACACATCTTTAAACATAGGCAGCTTGTGATTCAAACGGTTTCAAAGGCCATGGGGGAGGGAGGGTTTTGAAGCTTTTAACTGTAACAGGCTGATCAGAATAGGCACACCTCTCCTTCCCTGCCAGCTTTCCAAATCCTCCCCCTCCCTCAGTTCCAGTCTGACCTCCTCCAGGAAGCCTTCCTTGATAACCCCAGCCCGTTATGGATTTGTTCATCCGTATGTCGCCTGGACTTAAAACCCTGCAGAAGTTCCTCTGAGCCTCGGGGCCAAGTTCCCTCTTCTTAGCTTGGCGTGCAAGGCCTTTTGTGATTTGGCCTCTTCCCACCACCGTGGTCTTGTCTCATATCCTTCCTACGCTTGTCTGGGCTGTGCCAGACCGCCTTCCCCTCTGTCTCCTCCCAGCCTCCCTCTGGGGCCTCTCAGAGCCTCGGATTGTACCCTCACTCTGGCTGTGATGTTCCTCCTTCTTCTTTATGTGGCTGGATGGTATTTATTCCCCAAACTCAGCCCAGGCCTCTCCTCTGGAGGATGGGGTGGTGGAGAGTTTGAGCTCCCCAGACTGGCTTAGGGGGTCTCTGGGGGGTCCCAGAGTACATGTCGCACTTCCCCGGACCATCTGGGGGGTCCCAGAGTACATGTCGCACTTTCCCTGACGATCCACTGACTTGCCTCCGCCCTCTTCTCTGTCCCGGGAGTCTTCCTCGCCTCAGCGTCTCCAGCCGGCACCAGAGCTGGCCCGGGGAAGTGCTCCTCTTTAAGCCATGCCCCTCACACCTGGCGAGCACGACTGTGACCCATAGCACCTGCCTCAGGACCAACCCCGGCGACTCGGAAGAGCTACGCTCTGGGCACCTGCCAAGTTCATGGTCGTGAACTCACCGCCCCAGTGTACTTGCCAGAAGTTGTATTGGAAAGAACACTACTCATCCCTTTATCTGGATTGGTGGTGCTGAACACCACCCTGGCGTGCCCCCCGGGCTTCCAGCTTCTCAGGAGAGACCCCCGTGCCTCGACGCCTGTCCGAGTGTCTCAGCCTGCCCCCTGCACGCACTCAGGTCCCAGAAGCCGGGCCTGGGACCCCCTGCTGTAAACCCGTTACTGACTGCTTCCGACACGACTCAACACACCCCAAACCTAGGCTGCAAGCTCCTGAAGACTTGCAAAGCAGGCAGGTTCGTTGCAAACAAAAGGGCCTGCAGGGAACCGTGCAGGGCTCATTGGAAAATGACTCAGCCTGAGCCAGTTCTTATCCTTAGGGAATGTGGGCCCCGGGCAGCCAAATTCCCGCCCTCCTTTTTTTTTTTTAAAATAGACTGCTCCAGTCTGGCTTTTTAGGTGAAATTTCCTAACCATTTAAAGTTGACAAAGAATCCAAATCTTTTAAGTATACTTCTCAGGCCAAACTGGAGCTTACCTGAGGACTGCGGGCAGCCAGTGGCATGGCAGTGTGTTCCAAACGTTTCCCATAAAGGCTGCGCGGGGATTAACCTGGAGGGTGGAGGGGGCCATCCCGCCCTGCGCTGTGCTCTGGGACCTGGGCCGGGTGGGGGGCAGAGGAAACAGCGCCCGGGGCCTGCTCTGTACGGGCAGCAAGGACGCCGTTTGGGGACGTCGCTCCTGAGGGTCCACAGTGTGCTTCGCAGGCCAGCGCCCTAGGAGAAGGCCTCTCTGGTCTCAGGGCCCCAGGAAGGTCTGGCTTCACCGTAGCCCCTGAGTCCTGGGTACCTCACAAACACTGAACCTCGTGGATCTGATTTTGGCCGCTTGAAAAGCTCAGGACAATTTGGGGCCTGTCCCCCCCTGTCACGCAGTGGACCCGCGCGCTCCCGTTTGTCCGCCTGTCTCGCTCCTGGATTCCTCAGACCTTCCCAGCTTCTGTTTTCATTTGTTCCTTATCACATGACCATGCCTCTAAAATTTTATTCCCTTGTATATCAAGAAGTTATGTTAAGTGCTTTCTGGAATAAGGCATGCTATAAATAAAGAAGCCCTTACAGAAGAGTAGGTGCTCCACAAGAAAAAAAAAAAAAAAGAGCTTGTTGAATTGATAACTACTTGAATGATTCATCTACGCTCCCACCCAGGGCCCGGCACGGAGCAGGTGTTCAGGAAATGCGGGGCAGGATAGCAGAGAGCAAAGCAACGGTTTAGAGGTGGTGAGACGGGAGCCCCGTCATTTCCTAGCGACTAGGGCCTCGGTTAAGTTCTTTCAGCTCTCTCGGCCTCAGTTTCCATGTCTAAAAAAAGGGGACAATCTCAGCACCCATGTTCTGGGAGTCGTTAGGAGGACTGATTGAGGTTTTGGATATAAAGTGCCTGGTACATAGTAGACACCCTAAATGGCAGTTGTGATGATTAATTATACCCCCCCTCATGTACCTGCATCTTTATTTAATAGCCTAATTAATAAGGTGTGCAGCATGGGTGGGGGTACTCCCGCCCTGCTCAAGTCCGCTAGACTCTGAACAATGAGCCACAAGAATCCACTGGGGAAATAAAATGGAGAAATAAAATGGAGTTTCCGAGAAACCCTCCATTTCCTCAACTCTCTGTCCCAGCTCTCTGCTGACCAGGGTATCCCTGGTTTCAGTGGTGACGCAGTAGCTTCCTGTCCGGGTCGGCAGCTGCCCCATCACCTCTTCCTAGAATGCCCAGCCCCTGGCCTGCCTTCCCCATCACTCAACTCCCCAGCCCCACTCCTGTATATCCTTTTTTTTGAAAGCCTTGGGCAGTTTCCTCCAAGCCTTCCAGCTCTTTTTGGCTCTGACTATCCCCTCCCCCAGGGGTCACTTAGAGAAGAAAATTCATCATCGACAATCACAATTGCTTGGTGGGTGCACCCTCCCTTTAGAAAGTCTGTGTCCCGGAGTGTCCAGGAGGACCACTTAGAGGACAGCATGTAGCACTGTGTTGGGGAGCATTCCCCCGAGGGCGGGACAGAACAGAACTCGCTAATATCGGTATAGGGGTGGCTGCCCACCACACATTCCAGTGGTGAGCGTCAGGTCTCCCTAATCACTAAACGTTTATTCAGAGGGGGTGCCATAGTGTAGGCGGGGTTCCCAAGGTGTGTCCTGGACCAAGGGCATCGGCATTAACAGGGAACATATGACAAATGTGAATTCTCTGGCCCCACTCCGGAAATACTGAACCAAAAAAAAAAAAAAAAAATCCAGGTGGACCAGCACTCCTTTTCCCTTTTTTGGCCCAACTAAATGGCTTGTGGGACCTCAGTTCCCCAACCAGGGATCGAACTTCAGCTCTGGTAGTGAAAGCATGGGGTCCTAGCCTCTGGACTGCCAGGAGGTCCCCGAGCACTCTGTTTTAACCAGCCCTCAATCTGGTCCGGACGCATGGCAGCTTGCTGACCTCTGGAGCGGAGGGGAGGGTGGAGACTGGATTCCAGTTCTGAGTCTCAGGTGTCTCCTCTGTAAACGGGGACCATGCTTAAAGCAGGGGCCATCTGTCAGGGAAATGAGATGAGCCCGGGACTCATGGCCAGACAGAGCTGGTGCTCAGCCATCCCTCACCCAGTCATTCATTAAACCAAGCCCCAAGGGCCAAGGATGAGCTGACCCTGTTCTGTGACAGGCCCAGAATCAGTCCCGGACCCACAGAGTCTTGACTCTATCGAGGATGGGGAGGGAGACCAAGTTAAGGGAGACCTGCTTAGAAAGCTTGGGGGCACCCTACATGTCCACTTTAAGATTTTTTTTTATTTCCTTCTTAAAAATTGAAGTATAGTTGATTTAAAATGTTGTGTTAATTACTGCTGGGCAGCAAAGACACTCAGTTACATGTCCGCAAAGTGACTCACTTATATACATATAAAGTGACATATATATAAATACGAAATATGAAAAAGAAGATGAAAGGAAAACCTGGATATTCTTTTCCATTAGGGTTTATCACAGGATATTGAATAGAGTTCCCTGTGCCCTACTCTGGAACTTTTATTTGAAATGTTTCTATTACTTTTCTGGGCTTCCCAGGTGGCTCCGATGGTAAAGAATCTACCTGCCAATGCGGGAGACTCGGGTTCGATCCCTGGGGCGGGAAGATCCCCTAGAGAAGGAAATGGCAACCCACTCCAGTATTCCTGGGACTCCCACGGACCAAGGAGCCTGGCGGGCTACAGTTAGGGTCGCCTCAGTTGTTCAACATTACCTTTCTACAACAAAGCAACCCAGGGCTTGTGGTTCCAGCGGCCCCTTCTCTCCAGCCGCCCCCCAGTCCCTGGTGGGGCTGTGGAGGAGAATAGATGGAGCATCAAGGACACCCCCCCCGCCCCCCGCCCGGCTCCACCTCCCCCGCTGGCCTTGGCAGCGCTCTCCTGGAAGGCAGACGCGGGAGGCCCTCTTATCAGGCGCTGAGGCCCTGGCTGCCTGCAGAAGGCCTGGTGAGGTCCCGGAAAAGGCTCCTGGGAGAGCCGAACCGCGCGTTTGGAATGCTCCGGCCGCTCAATGCCTTCCATATGGTTGCGGGTGCGGGCGGCCCGGCCGGCCCAGGGGACGGCGGGTGGGGCGGCCCTTGGCAATCAGCTGCCCCCCCGTGAGGCCCTTGCCAGCCCCGCCCTGCGGGGGGCACGTGTATCTATGCTCATGCACTGTCTCCCCTCCGCCCTGCGCCGGGATGGGGAGCCCTGATCACAGAGCCTAGCCCAGTGCCAGGAACATAGACGCTGGGAGGGTTTGATGAGTGAACACCTAATACACAGCTTCGTGGCAGAAGGCTTGCAGGAGTCTTCCTCTTAAGTAAACCCAGCACACAATCCCCCAGCACACTCAGCTTCAGCTAAGCCTCGGGGACCCTGCCGTGTGCCCGGACTTGCCATGTGTCGTCCCCGCTGCCCCTCAAGCCCGCTGGGGGGGACTGTGCCGCCCAGCTTCGCCCATGAGGATGGTGCAGCTCAGAGCCGGTGATGGGACTTGCCGGGGTCTCACAGCCAGCAAGGAGCTGCTCAGGATCCGCAAGCCAGTGAAAGGATTACAGGTCCAGGGCCCTTTCTGTCCCACCTACAGAGGGAGCGAAACTCCTCTGAAGGTTTAAGGTACTCTGACCTCCTGGGGTTTGTCTTCACTCAGATCCTAAGACCCCTGAAGGAAGGAACTAAACGCCTTAAGAAAACAAGACACAGAAACCTCCAGCAACCTTAAAATTTTTTTCTTGTTTGAACTTTATTGATGTATAAATAACAGACTTGTTAGAGGTTTTGAGCTTTCAGATTTAAGGTTGCCTTGAAGAGGAGTCTGTGGTTTTCATGTTGCATTTATGTAACAGCTTTAGAGGCATGAGTGCTTGATTAACAGGCTCTTTGGTTAAAACCCTGGAAGCTCTCCAGTCAAAATTAGGAACTTGATAGTGAATAAAACCCAATACCATTATTCAACATTGATCTGAAAGTTTTGGCCATTGCAGTAAGATGTGAAGCAAGGATTTAGGAAAAAGATTACCACTTCTTAAGGACTCTGAAATTGGAGTAAATATCTTATTTTACTGAAAACTCATAGCACTTTAGCAAGATAGATAGTTATTTTATATATTAGCATCTTTTCCATTTTTTTCCTTATAAAGGAACTGAAGTAAGAGGATCAGTAACTTTCTTATATTTACCCACCAAATGATCCGTGTGGCTATAGAGCATTACTGCCATTGTAAAGGAGACAAATTATGCTGATTTAAAGAGGATCTTTGTCCATCTTGAAAACCAAGAGAATTCACTGAAAAAGCTACTAGAATAAATAAGAGAATTCAGCAAGATGATTGGGTATAAAAGACAGCCACTGTCCTGTATATCTATGCCATCTACATACCAACATTTCCAATTGGAAAACATAATTTAAAAAAAATGTCAGTCATAACACATCAATAACTAACCTTAACAAGAAATGTGAAAAGCTGATAAGAAGACAGCCACAAATCTTCTCTGAGAAAAAAATAAAAAAATAAATAAATAAACGGAGCTCCATTCCTGCTGTGGTCTTGGATAGAAACTGGACGTTGTAAAGATGCCAGCTTTCCTCAGGGTAATTTGCAAGTTTCATGAGACTCCCATAAAAATCTCTGAAATATTTTTTATTGTGTTTGTTCCAACTGGAAGAATAAGAATTTTAAAATGTTGAAAAATATGAGTACTAAAAAAGGGTTACTTTGATGTGTGAAGGAAACTAACACCTATCATGTCACATTTCAAAATATACTCTGAAGCTGTAATAATCAAAACAGCATGGTAAGGCTATAAGGAATGGATAATGCATCAGAATCCATTATCAATGGGTCTGGTAATGCATCAGAACAAAAATGGTCCAGAAATAGTCCTTATCATTTACAGGCTTCAGTGTATAACAAAGGGGGTGCCCAAATCACCAGGTAAAGGAGGAATGATTCGACCTCAAGGCTAAGACAATTGGCCAGCCAATTTCTTAATTCTGGGAAAGAATTAAGTCAGAGTCTCACTTCTCACTTAATATCAAATAAATTACTGATGGAGAAAAGAGTTAAAATATGAGTCCATAAACCTTAAATGAAAATCTAAATGAACATTTTTTTAACTTTATTATTTTTAACCTTGTGTTTGGAAATAATTTAAGACTCATAGAGGGACTTTCCTGATGACTCAGGGGTTAAGACTGCACTCCCACTGCGAGGAGTGAAGGTTCCATTTCTGGTCTGGGAACTAAGATTGAATATGCTGCATGGGGTAGCCAAAAAAAAATTAAGCCTCACATAATGTTGCAAAAATAGTACAGAATTCTTATATATGTCATCACATAGTTTTCCCTAATCATAACCTCTTACATAACCATAATGCACTTTCAAAACAAAGGAATTGAAGGTAGTGTGACACTGTTAACCAACTATATACCTTATCTGGATGGGAACATTTTAAACAATAAGAAATACAACTCTATTTAAAAAATTAAAATCTTTAGTGTATTAAAAATCATGAAAGAAATCAGAAAAGCAAATAGCAAAGTGAGAAAAATTCAATAAGTATGACAGTTATTACCATGTTTGTGATAAGTTAATAAGAAAAATACTAACATGTACATAGAAATTTGGAAACAAGGCTTGTGTAGACAATTCACATGAAATGTAGATAGTTACTGACCATGTGAAATAGGTTTATCCTCCCCAGATACAAAGGCAATTGTGTTAAATTTAAAATGTCATTTTGCATCTAGTAAATTAACACATATAGCAACACTTGGATGAGATATATATATATACCTCAATACAATATACTACTTGGGAAAATTTAAATTAGCATATCATTTCTGGAAAACAATTTTCAGTGTATATCTAGAACCCTAAAAGTGTTCACATCTTTGATCCAGGTATAGCACTTCAAAGCATCTGGTTATAATCAGAGGTATCACTAATGAGTTGTCGAGATTGTTAATTACAGTGGGAAAAAGCTGAATTATCTGACACTTAGGGGATGGCTGCTTCCCTGATAGTTCAATTGGTAAAGAATCCACCTGCAATGCAGGAGACCCCGGTTTGATTCCTGAGTCAGGAAGATCTGCTGGAGAAGGGAAAGGCTACCCACTCCAGTATTCTTGCCTAGAGAATTCCATGGACTGTATAGTCCATGGGGTCACACACGACTGAGTGACTTTCACTTTCAGTTCAGTTCAGCCGCTCAGTCGTGTCCAACTCTTTGTGACCCCAAGAACTGCAGCACGCCAGGCCTCCCTGTCCGTCACCAACTTGCGGAGTTTACCCAAACTCATGTCCATTGAGTCGGTGTTACCATCCAACCATCTCATCCTCTGTCTTCCCCTTCTCCTCCTGCCCTCAATCCCTCCCAGCATCAGGGTCTTTTCAAATGAGTCAGCTCTTCGCATCAGGTGACCCAAGTATTGGAGTTTGAGTTTCAGCATCACTCCTTCCAATGAACACCCAGGACTGATCTCCTTTAGGATGGACTGGTTGGATCTCCTTGCAGTCCAAGGGACTCTCAAGAGTCTTCTCCAACACCACAGTTCAAAAGCATCAATTCTTTGGCGCTCAGCTTTCTTTATAGTCCAACTCTCACATCCATACACGACCACTGGAAAAACCATAGCCTTGACTAGACGGACCTTTGTTGGCAAAGTAATGTCTCTGCTTTTTAATATGCTGTCTAGGTTGGTCATAACTTTCCTTCCAAGGAGTAAGTGTCTTAATTTCATGGCTGCAATCACCATCTGCAGTGATTTTGGAGCCCAAAAAAATAGTCAGCCACTGTTTCCCCATCTATTTGCCATGAAGTGATGGGACCAGATGCCATGATCTTAGTTTTCTGAATGTTGAGCTTTAAGCCAACTTTTTCACTCTCCTCTTTTACTTTCATCAAGAGGCTCTTTAGTTCTTCATTTTCTGTCATAAGGATGGTGTCATCTGCATATCTGAAGTTATTAATATTTCTCCCGGCAATCTTGATTCCAGTTTATGCTTCCTCCAGCCCAGCGTTTCTCATGATATACTCTGCATATAAGTTAAATAAGCAGGGTGACAATATACAGCTTTGACGTACTCCTTTTCCTATTTGGAACCAGTCTGTTGTTCCATGTCCAGTTCTAACTGTTGCTTCCTGACCTGCATACAGGTTTCTCAAGAGGCAGGTCAGGTGGTCTGGTATTACCATCTCTTTCAGAATTTTCCGCAGTTACCAATTTGAAGATTGTGAGTGGATGTGTGTACATGTGTGTGTGTGTATTTGGTATATATTTATCTATCTGTATCTGGCAAGAAATGCACCATTAAGTTAATAGTATTTACCTCTGAGTAGTGAGACACTTTTCTCTATTTGTCTCTCCCATTTAAAAATAGTGAGGAAAAAAAAACAAGTAAAAATAATGAGCAGCTATCACATTTATATTATTATTTTAAATGGCTTTATTGAAGTATAACTTACTTCTCATAAAATGCACCCTACATTTATATTATTTTAAAGGATCATGTATTTTGTCCATTTAAAAACAAATTTATGTTTAGAGAATAGAACATTATTTAAAAACAAGTCTTCTAGAGTGTAACTGTATCAGTTAGGGTTCAACCAAAGAAACAGAAAAAAGATATATAAATGCCATTGAATTGCACACTTAAATGGGTGAACTGTAGGCTATATGCCGCTGATGCTGCTAAGTTGCTTCGGCCGTATCTGACTCTGTGCGACCCCACAGACCGCAGCCCTCTAGGCTCGCCCATCCCTGGGGTTCTCCAGGCAAGAACACTGGAGTGGGTTGCCATTGCTTTCTCCGGTAGGCTATATGAGTGATATCTTAATTACACCTTGCTAAGGCTGTTACCAAAAGCTCCCTAGTTCTGCCCCTCACAAGCCGTGACTTTGAAGACTGACCTCACCTCCCTCAGCCTCGGTCTCTTCATCTGTTGAATGGTGATGATGAGCAGTGACCTCACGAGCTGTGGGATGTTTGGACACTGAGCCCTGGGGAAATAGTAACCGTAGCAAGTGTTTACCGAGGAGGGCTCCTGGGCGCCTGACCCAGCGCTGGGCACTTACGCCCACGGCCCTCTGACGCCCCGTGCGGCCGATGGTGCAGTGGGGGCGGTGGGCAGACAGGCAGACTGGAGCCTGGCTGGTCTGGGGGCCGGGGTCCGAGCTCCAGCCACAGGGCAGCCTGGGTTTCCAGCCATGCTGCCTTCCTTGGCTGCTGGTCCTTTCACGCTCAGGACCGGCTGTGTCAGGAGAGGTCAACTGCACACCCTGGAGCTAAGCTTCATCCAGCTTCCTCCCTTCTTCCCTCCCTCTCCTTTTCCTTGGCTTAAAATACTTTCCAAGGTAGAAAACACTCCAGAGAAAGGCCCCCTGAGAGCTGGTGACTGCCCGCCTCCCTGGGCAGCTCTGGCCTTGGGGAGGAACACTCAGACTTGCCCTGACCTCTCCCAGCCCGGAGGGACCGCTGAGCCCAGCCTCATCACAGAAAGCACGCAGAGGAAGATAGGATTTATGTGCCAGAGATGTCGCAAGGCTGGCTCCTGTGCTCTGAGAGGCCCCCGCGCCAGGGAGTCGGTTTCTCCTGAGACCCCCGTTGGCAGGGAGAGGGCAGGCCTGGGGCTGGCCCCCACCCAGCAGGCCTTGGAGCCAGCTGTGCAGAAACAGCTAGTACAGCTGCTAAAAATAGAAGTCACGTCTAGCAAGGAAGCAGGGACACGGGCTGGCCCAGAGGCCGGGCTCAGCCCAGGCAGACGGGAGTGGGGAGGGGGCCAGGACTCTCGCCCACCACCAAGGTCCTCAATCCGCAGTGTGCCTGTGTGTGGGTGGGCGCGGTTCCCTTACCCAGCGTGAGGCCCCATCCCCAGCTGCAACAGGGGAGTAGGACCTGCCCCTTTACCAGGGCAATGCGAAGTCTTCTAGGATGTTCAGTAGATGTATCATGTGAGCTGCACGTATAATTTCTTAACATCCACACTGAACAAAGAACAGGAGAAATTAATTTTAATACATTTTATTTAATCTAATATAATGAAATGGTGATTGTTTCAACATGTCATCAACATAAAAAATATTAAGGGAATCAATGAAATCGTCTTTATCATACCAAGTCTTCGAAATATGGTGTGTATTTTAGACTCATGTCTTGTCTCAATTTGGAGTTGTCATACCTCAAGTGCCGTATTAGTTTTCAACTGCTGTTGTAACACATTAACACTTAATGCTTTGAAACAGCACAAAGTCATTATCTTACAGTTCAAGAGGTTAGAAAAGTTTGGAAATGAGTCTTGTGGGACTAAAGTTAAGATGTTGTCAAGGGCTGTATTTCTTCCTGAGACTCCAGGGGAGAATTGGTTCCTTTTCTTCTCCAGACTGCCTTTCATCCATCTACCCACCCATTCACCCATCCACCCACCCATTCACCTATCCATCTATCCATCTACCCGCCCACCCATTCTTCCTTCCTTCCACCCACCCATCTGTCCATCCTTCCACCCACCCATCTGTCCATCCTTCCACCCACCCATCCGTCCATCCACCCCACCCATCCATCCATCCACCCACTCATCCATCCATCCATCCATCCACCCACCCATTCATCCATCCACCCACCCATCCACCCACCCACCCATCCATCTATCCATCCATCGGTCCATCCACCCATCCATCCACCACCCACCCATCCATCTATCCATCCATCCGTCCATCCACACATCCATCCACCCACCCACCCATTCATCCATCTATCCATCCACCCACCCACCCATCATCCATCTATCCATCCATCCACCCATCCATCATCTATTCACCCACCCATCATCCATCCACCCATCCATCCATCCACCTATCCATCCATCCACCCATCCATCCATCCACCCACCCATCCATCCATCCACCCATCCATTGATCCACCCACCCACACATCCATCCACCCAGCCATCCATCTATCCATCCATCCATCCATCCATCCATCATCTATTCACCCACCCACCCATCCACCCATCCACCCACCCATCCATCTATCCATCCACCCGTCCATCCATCCCTTCCTCCATCTTCAAAGTGCATAATCCAAACTCTGCTTCTGTTGTCATATCATCTTTCTCTTTGCTTTAGTTGTCTCTTTGCCTTCTCCGACTCTAAACCTCTCAACTCTCTCTCATGAGGACCCTTGGGATGATACTGAGCCCACTCAAAAATCCAGGATAACCTCCCCTATCTCAGCTCAAGATCCTTAATCACACCTGCAAAGTCCCTTTTGCCATGTAAAGTGGTATACTCACAGATCCGAGGATTAGGATGTGGGCACCTTTGGAGGGCATTATTCAGCCAGCCACACACACTTTATAGCCACATGTGTCAGTGGCTGCCAGGCTAGGCAGCACAGTTCTAGGGAAGTTGGGGGGAAACCTAGTTAGATCTCTTAGCTTCACGCTCCATTTTAGCCACTAACTCCTGCTGGGATCTCAGGCAAGTCTCCTCTTGTCCCTGGTTACGTGTACTTTCCTTATATGTAAAATGGGGTTGATAATAACCTGTGCTTGGGAAAATGCAACAAGCTGGGAGGGACATATGTGCTTGTTTAACTGTAAAAGGTGAGGGGGGCCGTTCACTTGACAGGTTGTTGGAGGTTGTTGCCCTGTGGTGGGAGAACTGAATACTAGGAAGTTCCTCAGAGGCCATTGGGTTCAGCTGTCTCATTTTGCAGATGGGAAAACTGAGGCCCAGAGTGGAGAGGAGGCTTGCCAGAGCGCCCCATGAGTTGGCAGCTGAGCCAGGGAGGGGATCCCATGGGACATTGCTCTCTGCCCACCCCCCATCTGAGTTTCCTCAACTATAAAATGCAAATAGTAATGACATGTTTTCAGGCTTTGTGAAGATGAAGGGCACTCTCAGGTGTGAAACACTCGGGGAGCAGCTACAGGGTTGTGGAAAGGAAGGTCACAATGCCATCTGGGCACAGGGGGTTATGGTCTCCCTCCAGGGCTGGGCTGGCTGCTTCCCTTACCTACCCGGCCTGCAAGGCTCTGGGCACCTTGGAGGGCATCAGTCCCGAATGTCCGTCCCGGTTCCCACTTCTAGAAGCCAGCCTCAGAGAAGCAGGAGGCAGGCCTTCCGCTGGCTGACAAGGGCCCACAGCCCTCTCCCGAGAAGTGACCACCTGCGGGCATGGCCCTCCCTAAGCTCTGCTCCTCTGGGGGCGGGGGGGTGGGTGGGTGGGTGGGTGCTGTGCGCTGGTTGGGGCAGGGGGCCGGGCGAGCCCCCTCCCAGGCCGGGATGGAGGAGCCCCCTCCCAGGCCGGGATGGAGGAGCCCCCTCCCAGGCTGGGATGGAGGAGCCCCACTCCCATCCGCTGAGCAGCCTTTGCACATTCTTGGCCCCCCTGTGTCCACTTGCACAGAGGGTGGGAGGGCCAGAGATGCCCATAGCCCCCTGAGCCGAGGATTCTGGGGCTCCCTTCACCGTCTTCACAGGAGCCGAAAGACAATCTATTCCCGCTTCCAGCTCCCAGCTGCACAGGTGGGCAGGGCTGGCAGGATGGCAGGGGCCCAGCGGCGAGAGGCAGAGGGAAGCAGGGACGCGGGGGGCTCCATCTGCGGCCCGCTCTCTCCTCCCACCAGCCTTCTGGCTCCAACCTGAACCCGGGGCAGGGGGCGGCGGGCAGGGCTGTCCTGCGGAGCCGCAAGGAGGCCTCTGCGTCAGGAGGAGTGGGTGTCGGCATCAGTGGTGAGGTCTGAAAAAGCCTGGCTAATGAGTAGAATGCTAGATTTCTAATTTATGAAAATAGATATGCAGCAAGCAACAAAGGGTTACTGCATAGCACAGGGAACTACGGTCAGTATCTTGTAATGACCTGTAATGAAAAATAATTTCAAAAATAATATATGTGTATATTCACAACTGAGTCACACAAAATGAGAATTCTGCTTTTTGAAATTTAGTAACGTTTATCTTTCTGCCAGTTTTTCTAACTGTCCTATGGAAATCTAATAACAACATATGAGCTACACAATTTTAAATATATTTGTGTAGAATATAAGATTAATATAAGTTACTATAGTTATAAATGTGTTATATTTAAATTATCAGAGAAATGTTAATATGTCTCACTATGATTATATATATGTGTGTATTTTTTTCTCTTCCCTTTTATTTTTTCTGATTTTTGCTTCATGTATCTTTGTTTCTTTATTGTTAGGTGTCTAATGGTTTATGATGTCTATTTTCTTTGTGAATTGTACCTTTCATCATTAAGAATATTCATCTTTGTTTCATTTAAAAATAAAGAAAGAAAAAGAAAACTCCTGACGGCAGCTGAGAACCGACCTCTCCAGATCTCAGCAACCCATCTCACTGGTTAGCGAAGTTCCACGCTGGAGCGAGTAGTGGGTGAACATTCCCTGCTCCCCTGGGGTGCTAGAGACCCTGGACTTTGCAGAAACAGCCCCCGAGGTGCAGGGCACCTGGCCGGCGGAAGGTCTGTTCACCGTTGTCTGAGTGCTAGCTCTGCTCTGCATCTTGTGACCCAGAGTGAAGACACTGTGGCTCCCGCCCTCTTACAGTCCGAGCGTCATTTTCTAGGCGGGGTCACCAGGCCCCACGAGGGGAAGGGGCTGGCCCCAGGTCCGTCAGTGATCCGGAGACAGCCAGGACTGGTGGGAGGAGAGATACCGGCCTTGACTCCTGGGGCCCGCGGGTCAGGACCTTGACGGTGGCTGTAGCAGGCATGCTAGGTACTACTCACACTCGGGGCTCTGTCCATCCCCACCACACCCCCACAAGGAAGGAATTTCTTATCTCCTTTTTACCCTTGGCGGGATGGAGGCACAGAGAAGTTAAATGACTTGCCCAAGGACACACAGCTACTACATCACAGAGCCAGGACTTGAACTGGCCTGCTGGACTCCAACACCTGCTCCTGACCGAACACACGCAGGTATGAGGCTGGGGGTGCGGTCTGAAGTGACCTGCATGCCCTGACCTGGGCATGTGCATGCTTCTCCTGCGCCAGGGGAGGAGGACCTCCTTGGTCTCTTTGTCCCAGGATCCCACACGGTCAGCCTTGTATCTTTCCGCACCCACCCATCCACTGTGCGGACGGGAACGTGAGCTCAGAGATGGCAGGTGACTGGCCCAAGGTCCCACAGCCAGAGTATGGAGTCCCCGGCAGGCGGGACACCGGGCACTCGATGGTCTAGGGGGTTGGGAGTGTCCTCAGACCCCCACGCCGGCCCCAGGAGATGTCCACAGGGCAGGCCATCCTCCAGGGGGTGCAGCAGCAGCAGGGACAAGCTCTTCTCACCCGGCCCAGTCCCAGACGCCCGTGTCCCACGTGGATTCCCCTCCAACGCTGGTCCCGGGCTTCCTGCACCGATGGGGCTCGTGAGGGACAGAAGCCAGCTGTCCCCAAAACGAGACTGCAGTACTGACATCAACACGTTAGTGGGTGCAGCAGAGGTGGGGGTGTGTGTGGCAGAAGACGCCGGGGCTGGGCTTGGGCTGCCCCAAGGGAATCTCTCTTCTCTGAGCGCCTTCTTTTCATCTGCACAAGGGTAGCCGGGGTCCTACTGCCAAAAGAATGGATCTGGCCGCCCAGAAACTGGCAGGAGGGAGAGCACAATGGACAGGGAGGGATGATGGCTCAGCTGACCTCCTCCCACCAGAGAGGAATCACAGGCCACCACAGCTGAGCCCCTGACCCACTGGGTGAACTTGACCTCCTGGTCTTACCAGAATCAGCTGGGATGGTGATGATGACTTTAGCACCAGACACCCCAGGTTTTCTAAGGAGGAAAACGCCTTGAGGTGGGTAGCGCTTGAGGAAAGGACCAGAAAAGGAAGAGCTGTCATCACCCCAGATGACTGTAACACCCCCGCCCCTCTGGAAGGGTCCCCTAACTCTGTGCCACCTAAATGTGCTTTGGTCAAAATGAACACACAAGTCCCGGACGCCGAGGCAGCAAAGGAGATCCAGCTGCTGGCAACGGCTCGCTGGCCCCCCAGTGGCTCCCCCAACTTCATCCTTCATCCCCGTGGCCTGTGTCAATCCCACCCAAAGGGATCCGCCAGGCTGGGCGCGCCAGGCAGGGGCATCTCCCCTGGAGGAGAAGGGCTGACAGTCGGTCCAGAAAGGACATCACATCCATTTGACCTTCTCCTGCTCCCAAGGCACCGGAGAGGACCCCGTCACGGATAAAACCTCTGACTGTCAGTCATGGATAAAACAGAGGTCTGCCTGTTAGCTGTGTGACCTTGGGGAAGCCGCCTGACCTCTCTCAGCTCGTATCTTCATCTATAAAGGGAGGAAAGCCTGCCTTCCTCCCAGCCAGTTATCAACACGAGGGTGGTGCTCGCAAGTAAAGCAAGTGAAGGAGGTGCTCAGTGAACGGGCGTTCTTATCATTTCACGGTTCTTTAAAAATGAGCCTCAGTCTGTGCAGAATGAAAGGCCATCTCATCTTTCTGTACTGTTTCCACAATATTATGCTGATGGCATCAGGGGATTAAGGGTCTGAATCTAGCATTTCGGTCTAAGTCCTGGCTTCCGGCCCTTGTGTGACCTTGAGGGAGTGATTTTTACCCCCCAGAGCCTGGGTTTCCTCCTCTATAGAAGAGGCATGATCATAATGCCACCCCCTCGTGGGGTTTTTGACGCAAGTTTCATGAAATGACGCCTGTGAGGGCTCAGCTTGGGGTCTATCCGTCGGCCAGGCACGCCATCACTGTCCGGGATTCTTGTTTCTGTTATTACTAGACTGGGACCCCACAGGATACGAAGTGAATGGTTTCCTGGACCCCGGCACCCTCAGAGCAACCCTGCGAGGCTAGGATTTTCACCTCCATGCAGAAGAGGAAACTGAGGCTCATCAGGTCTCGGCTCTGGAGGTCAGTAGGGAGCGGGGGCCGGTGAGGGGCAGCGCGGGGCCTGTCTGCTCTCCTGGGGTACAGCTGCTGGAAGGCAGAGGACGTCTCTCTCTCCTGCTGCCCGGGTGGGCCCAGCATCCCACCCTCTGGCTCCTGGACACACCAGCCCTCCAGACCCAGAGGGCAGATCCCCTCCTGAGACTTCCCTGGGCGGGCAGAGAAGGGTCCAGGAGCCCCATGGTCACGTGACCTTGCGTGACCTCCTCCTCTTGGGGTCTGGGTTTCTCCACCTGAGTGTGACTCACACCGGAAGAGTGAATCCTGACCCCACCGCTGACCCGGATGGGGCTTCAACACATCACTTCCCTCTTCTTAGCTTCCGTGTCTTTGCCTACAAACAGGAGCCAACGGATGGGTGTGATAAGGGGGTGATAAGTGAAACATGAGAGTAAAGCGGTAGTTAGTATGATTTAAACGCATTTTTTATAAGTCTCTCTCTCTCTCTGTGTCTGTGTACGTACCGTTTCAAAACGACAAAGAACATTTACTAAAATGTTCCCAGTAGCGCTCTCTGGACACTGGGCTCACGGCGGATTTTTTTTTTTTTTTTAACTTCCTTTTGTACATCACTTTTGTAGTTACCCAGTGTTTCTACCAGAGTACATGTCTCTTACCATTAGAAATGGACAATTAAGGGCAGAGATATTGGCTGTCCCTATGGCTCGGGGTGGTCCGAGATCCCCTGCAGACACCACCAAGGTGGCCTGTGAGCCGCCGGTGAGAGTGAAGTCCCCTCGGTTGTGCTCACACGCCCCTCCTCATGGGCACTGTGGGGGTGACAGGGTGGTTCCCACAGGCTGGGAGCGGAGGGACCCATCACCTCCCAAGGCTCCCCGTGAAGATGTGACCTCATCTTGGCCGAAGACACAAAAGAAAGGGAAATTCCTCATCAGTCTAGAAGAAGGAAAACACTCCTTCTTCCTAATTCCACGGCCTCCCTTGCTCCCACCTGAACTTAGGGAGGCCACCTGGTCTCTCCGGCCTCAGTTTCCCAGTTTCTAAAAGGATATTCAGCTCTGCCTGCCTCACAGGGGTTTATGAGGAGCCAGTGAAAGAATGGATCTGCCTGTGTCTTGCCTCCCCTCCCCCCGAACCGCCGGTAAATGGTAGGACCTCAGGTGTTTGGTGCATTTAATGCAGGGCTTTGGTGGAAGATGAATTAGTAAAGGTTTAAAATCCTCGTCTCGTCCTGCCATCAACAGCCTGAAGGGTCCCACGCGGGGGATCTGAGGCCCTCCCACCCAGTGCGGACACTTTCAGGCAGTTGGGACCACCTTGGACGCCTTCCGCACTCCAGCCCATCCCACCTTCCTGCCTTTCCCTCTGTGGGTCTGCCTTCCAGACATCACCTGAAAGCAAGACAGCATCCCATCTCTGGGCATTTACTCTTCCCCACATCCCTATCCTCTGCATCTCAAAATATTTAAAGGCTGAGTTTACATGCCACCTCTTCCAGGAAGCCCTCCCTGCTTCAACCAATGGGTCTGGACATCCCATGCTTTCTCTGAGTTTCTCTTATGTATCACTTTCAATGATCTACTTATGGACCTGTTTTGCCCACAGAGCTAAGAGTTCCGTGAGGATAGAGTGCATTTCTCACCTTTCCCCACCCGCCAGGGTCCAGCACAGTAGGTCTCAATAAAGCTCGGCCAAAAGAATGGCTGCAGCTCACAGTGTCTGAAGAGAGTGTGGGTCTCCTCCCATCAGACACAAGTGGTGAAAGGTACAGAGTGATAGCTGTCTCTAGGAGTGCTTGTCCCACAAAGCCCTTATTAGCTCAGCGAGTGGGGGTGGTTATTCCTTCGCCAGGACACCAGCTTTGAGACAAGTGTTCCCATCACTCGCTCCTGTTTCCACACACATCAAGGAAGCAGGTCAGCCTCATGACAGGTTGTCAGCGGCAGGGACGAGAAAAAGAAGTCCTGACGTGTTGGTGGCCTGTCGTGTCTGGCGAGATGCCGCTAGCCTGCGAAGCACTAGAGCTCTGGCATCGTATTTCAGCCTTGTGAAAACCCCGTGGGCGGGTCAGGGCCAGGCAGGGTGCTTCTCGTGTCTGTAAGTGAAGAGGCTGAGGCAAGATGGGATACCAGGTCCACCCTGGGGGCTGGGGTCTTGGTGTTCTGACACACTCAGCCCACTGGGCCGTGCTGACCACTCACCTCCCGTGGGAGGGCCAGCCTCAGAAATGCTGGGCTGGAGACGACAGGTGGGGCTGCTAACCCATTTCACAGATGAGAACGCTGAGGGTCTGAAGAGTGACTCAGCCTCAGCAGGAGAGTAAGCTGCAGGCAAGGCTGGTGGGCAGAGGTGAGGCGGGCTGCCTTGGAGCTCTGCGTGGCAACGCGAAGCCTCAGGGCTCTGGGAAGATGAGCCAGGGTCCTGCAGTTAGGTCGTGTAGCGACCTCCAAGGTGGGAAGACAAGTGAGCTCTGGCCTGGCCAGGCGGGCAGCGGTGCCCCCGCTTCTTGCCAGCCTCTCCTGTGTAGCATCTCCTCTGAGGTCAGTGAACGCGGTGAGTGAGGCAGGCGGGGCGGTTCCCCCGTTACAGACAGAAGACCAAGCAGGAGAACCTTGGGTGCTGCTTGCAAAACTAGCCGGCCCACCCAGACCTCAGAAGTCACCACCAGCTCCCACAACCCTTCATGAAAACTGCAAAAGAGATTAAAGAACAGTTCTTTCTTTGGCTTTATACACACAAAAGGACAGCGTCTGCGGGTGGCTCAGAGGTCCTGACCCGTCAAATAGAGATGTGGTTACTTTGGTTCAGCGGGTGACATGGGGTTCTGAACATGGCTAAGTGGGGGCCCCCGGGCAGGCAGCACGGGGAGTGTGGGTCCCTATCCTTCTCCACGCTCCTTGCGGCTGCTCCTGGGAGCTCAGAGACCTGGTTTCCCCGGGAGGAGGCGGAGGGGCCTTTGGCTGGGGGAGGCGCAGGACACAGGGCCTGTGTGTGGCTCTGCATAGAGGGGAAGCCAGCTGCCAGGCCCAGCGGGGACAGAGCCATGCAGGCCAGCTCGCCCACCTCAAGGTGCTGAAGGCAAGTCAGGACCCTGGAGGGCAGGGGGCTCCCGAATGCTGCAGCCCTTGGCCTCAGCGGCCTGGGGGCCGAGCGTTAGAGACGCTCTGGGCTTGGAAGGAACCGCGAAGGTCTTCAAATCCACCCCCCGTTTGATGCCCTCCCCAAAGCATAGCCCTCTGCGGTTGCTTGTTCACCTCCAGTGCCGGGGAACTCAGTCCAGGCCGGGACAGACTAAATTGCACTGGGCTCCGTCTCTTCCACCCCTGGTTGCAGTTCTGACCCCCCGAGCAGGAAGACAGCAAGCATGGTCTCCATGGTGACCCGCAGAGGCCTCCCCATCCCCGGAGCCCTTGGCTGAGGTCCCGCATCTCCAGCTCAGCGTTCACGCCCCAGCCGGGCCCCCACACCCTCCCTCTCTGGGCCAGAGTCCATCCCACGTTCGGGGCTGGGGTGGTTCTCCGGCCTCCAGTTCTGCGTGGTGAGTGCTGGGGGACCAGTTCTGCACCACCTCCCTCCGCACCTTCTGCCTTTGTGAGTCTGCTCCAAGGTCCTGCCGCTAAGGTGACAGCCAATCTGTCAGCCGGGCTCAGGGGATGCCAGCCCCGGCCCATCATCATGTCCTGGGGTCTTGGGCACAAAGAGCTGGGACCGCGGTCATCGTGCTGAACCCCCTTCCAAGCTGGTCTCCCCGAGGACCCGGGCGTGGACGGCTGGGCCCTGCCAGCCCTAAGTGTTCGTCTCCACGATGCACTTGAGGAACATGGTGTCGTCCTTCACGTAGGCGTGCTTGGACGACTGCAGCTTGTTGAGGGGGAAGAAGAGCGGGCAGCCGCTGGCCACGTTGGTTTCACTCTGGGGCCGCTGGAAGGAAGCTGAGTTCAGGTCGGGCCGGAAGGCGTCGATGGCGTGCTCACGGTTGTTCTGGTCCAGCAGCATGAAGGTGACCTGCGGGCAGCGCGGGGGGAGGTCAGGCCTGGGTCTGACCCAGGCGGGCCCTCTGACCCGGAGGTCACCCTGCTGTGGCTTTTATCTAGTTCCTCAGTCGTGTCCGACTCTTTTGCAACCCCGTGGACGACAGCCAGCCAGGCTCCTCGGTCCACGGGATTTTCTGAGCCAGAATACTGGAGTGGGGAGCCATTCCCTTCTCCAGCGGATCTTCCCCACCCAGGGATCGAATCCACATCTCCTGCACTGAAGGTGGATTCTTTACCACTGAGCCATTGGGAAAGCCTGAGCTCACTCTGAGCAGGAGCCAGAGAAAGAAACAAGAGCCTGGCTTTTGTGGCTCCTGGTGAGAGCTGAAAGAAGCACTTGGTGTGGGGAGCAGGCTCCAGGGGGCTCTGCGATCAGGGCTCAGAGGTTCTACCCGACAGGAAGGGGGAGTTCAGATGCCACCGTCAATTGTGGTTGGCTGTTAGGGGCTAAAGGCGAGACAGTCCTGACAAGGAGGCTGGACCCCTTAAGCCAAGGTGCCCCTTCCTGCTTGGAGAGGTCTGACCCTTCAACCGCAGCCGGATCCTCTGCGACAGGCAGAGGGGTAAGAGCAGCCAGGCCTTCCACTGAGCGGGTGTCCATCACATCCTGAAACATGAACCCAGCTTCTGTTCTGCACAGGGGCCCTGTCTGTTCCCGGGAAGCCAGTGATCTTGAAGTGACATATAATCCCCGCTCCGGCCCACACCACTGAAATACCCATCACACCCGCCGCCATGGTTCTCAAACACGGCTGCACTTTAGAATTCCCTGGGAAGGTCTGAAAATTCCCAGTGCCCAGGGCGCAGCATTTACGGTAGTGAGGCCCAGTCATTAACATTTTTAAAACTCCCCCGGAACATATGGGAACCGGTTTTGACCTACTGACTCATACCCAGACCCTGCGGCGCCCCCACCCCCAGCCATTAGCTCTCTCTCACCCCCCTTCACCCCAGCTCAGGTCTGGAGTCCACACTCTCCCCCGCCCCCTTGCTGCTGCTGTTCTCCTTCGGGGAATGCCTGCCACACCCCCACCTCCGGCTGCCCTTTGAAACACTTTTAACAAACGTTATTTTTTAGAGCAGTTTTAGGTGCATGGCAAAATTGAATGGAAAATTACAGAGATTTCCAAGTATCACCACCCTGCCTCCTATACTATCAACGTCCTCCACCTGAGAGGAACATTGGCTACAACTGATGAACCTATGCTGACACATCATATTCACCCAAAGTCCCCAGTTTACTTTAAGGCTCACACCTGGTTTTGTACATTCTATAGGTCTGGGCAGATGTATAAAGACGGGAACCTGTCATTATCATATCAGAGGATCTAGGAGTGTAGTGTTCCTCGCTCAGTCGTGCCCAGCTCTTTGCGATTTCATGGACTGGGGCCCTTCAGGTTCCTCCGTCCATGGGATTCTCCAGGCAAGAATACTGGAGTGGGTTGCCATGCCCTTCTCCAGGGGATCTTCCCGACCCAGGAACTGAACCCAGGTCTCCTGAATTGCAGGTGGATTCTCGACCATCTGAGCTACAGGGAAGCCCCTCGGGGTATTTACACTGCCCTAAATTCTCTGCGTTCCACCTATTCATCCCTCCTCTCCTCCATGAAACCCTGGCAACCTTTGATTTTCTCACTGTCTTCGCAGTTTGCCTTTTGCAGAATATCATGTAACTGGAATCATACAGTATGTAGCTTCTTCAGATTGGCTTCTTTCACTTAAACATGCATTTAAGGTTCCTCCGTATCTTTTCATGGCTCCCTAGCTTATTTCTTTGGAGTGCTAAATGATACTCTACTGTCTAGATGGACCACAGTTTATCTCTGCATTCACCTTGAAGGACATCTTGGCTGCTTCCGAGTTTTGGCAGTTATGAATAAAGGTGCTACCAATATCTGTCTGCAGGGTTTTGGGGGGACTTAAGTTTTCAGCTCATTTGAGTAAATGCCAAGGAGTGTGATCTCTGGGTCACGTGGTAAGAGTATGTTTAGCTTTGTGAGAAACTGCCAAACCTTCATCCAAAGTGGCCGCACCGTTTCACATTCCCACCAGCAACGCACGAGGGTCCCTGTTGCTCCACATCCTTGCCGACACTTGATGTTGTCAGCATTGAGGATTTCGGCCATTCTTAAAGGGACACAGTGGTATCTGCCTCCCTCCCTTTTTCTGAGAGTGCTCTGTTGCAGGCTAGACCCACAGTACCTCCTATAGGAAGTTTTCTTTATTCACCCCGCCGTGTGAACTCCATCTCTACACGTCTCCCAGGGCTGCAGGCCCAGGCATTTTAGCTCCTGGACTCAAGCAAGCAGCAGCCTTGGCTACTAGAGGGGAACTCAGGCTCTTGTTTCACAAGCGGGGAAACTGATAACACAGAGGGTGAAGGGCTCTCCGAGGTCACACAGGTGAGTTCATGGCTAAACCAGGACCAGGACCCAGGTCTCCTCCATCTGAAGCAGCCCCTCATTGCCCGGGCCCGCCCATACCTTGTTCCTGAAAGGCCACGACAGCAGAGCATCATACTCCCCTCTCATGATCACGATGAAGAGGGACAGGTGGGTCCTCTTCCCCGTCCCATCCCCGTTCAGGTAGAGCCGCAGGCACAACTTGTATCCGTACTTGGCGGTGTAGAAAGCTGAAACGCGGAAGCCAGAGTCATCACCAGGGCAGCTGGCAAGTGCTAGACTTTGCAGATGAGGGAACTGGGGCTGGCCTGGGTCATGGCCCCAGACCGTGACATCTGGGATTGGAGCTGCTTCTCCACCACAGAGCATCAGGGGGCGTCCCTGGTCGCTCAGTGCTAAAGTCTGCCTGCAAGGCAGGAGACGTGGCTTCAAACCCTGGGTCGGGAGGATCCCCTAGAGAAGGACGTGGCAACCCTCTCCAGTGTTCTTGCCTGGGAAATCCTACAGACAGAGGAGCCTGGCGGGCTACAGTCCATGCGGTTGCAAAAGAGTCGGACATGACTTAGCGACTCGACAATAAACGAAAACATAGAGCATTAAACCTTGGAGAACACCTGGCCCGCTGGATGTCAAGGGCCATCAGGATCGCAGACTGCCAGGCCCCAGGCCTGGAGCTTCTGACTCAGCAGTGCCGGGTGAGGACTGAGAATTCACGTTTCTGACAGGGGACAGAGGCGCTGCTGGCCCCACCACTCCCGATTTAACCGATCTGCGTTTTGCAGTCAGGAGCCGGAGCCCAGCAAGGGGAAGTGGCCGGCCCACAAAATCACAGCGAGCTGGGGTCAGGGCCAGAGTGAAGGGCCTGGCCTCCTAAGTCCCAACACACAGCTCTTTTTGAGGCCCCAGGCTAAGCGGCTGGGGTCTCCTGGGGGCTGGGAGGGGGTGGGGCGGCTCACAGTTCTGCCGGCCACCCTTGACACAGGCCCCTGGGGTGAACCATCCCTTGCTGGTTAGGTGCAGGGCCTGTGGGCTCTAGCCCTGGGCAGCTGAAAGAGCCGTCTGAGTGTGGGCTCCAGCGGCTGTCCCCATGGGGGGCCGTCTGGGAGGGGCAGAGCGGGGACAGGGTGTGCAGGGCAGGAAGGCGTGGAGCAGGGACAGGCTGACGGTCTGACTCATCTCTGCCCTCTGTGCTTTGGTAGAACAGGAAGCCAAAGACACTGCTTGCTTTTTCCCTCTTTGGAAAGCAGCCAGGACACAAAGCTTGCGTGTAGAGGGCAAGGCCACCCCATGAAGGAGCTGCCTCAGTTCCTGAGGCAAGGGGCCTGGCTTGGGGGCCCACCTCCCCTGTGGGATGGGGCAGACTCCCATGCCCCCTCTTAATCCTAGCGCTGTTGGCCTTGGGTGAGTCAGAGGAGCTGACAGACAAGAAAGGCATGAGGTTGGAGCAGACGTGAGTGGGGGTTAAAATTGCCTTCTGCAGAAATCCTCCTTAACAACCCACCCATTTTACTTAGACGCACATGAGGGAGGCAAGGGGAAAAGCAGAGGTCTGAGGACAAATATGCAGAGCATTACAGAAGCAGGTCTCAGCTAATGAAGAGAGACGTCAACCGAGTAACTGCCCACTTTACGCAAAATATTGTGCCAGGCCCCGGGATCCTAGAAATGAGTAAGAACTGCCCTGATTTACACAACACTCACTCACATGCTCCCCACAACTGTACACAGATGCCTGTGGTTTTACCTAGATCTCCCCTTGTCTGATTTCAGGTCACTGGGTCTCCTATGAAAGCCATCCTCCACTTGCCTGGAGTCTGCACGGACTTGGGTTCACAGCGCACTCTCTCTCCCAACCGCCATCCATACAAACAACTGAGATGACTTGTTCCTAGCTGCAGAACGTGCCTGATGTTCAGGGAGGCAGAAGGCCAGCCTGGTGCCAACAGCCCCTGCTCCACACAGCGGGGCGGGGGGAGCCTACCACCTCCACGGGCCTGCCAGGGCCGGGCATCTGAACGGACTCGGGCCTAACTGGACGCAGCACGGTTGTCAGAGCGGACCGCCCCGTACCTCTTGTCTCCTGGGCCCCGTGGGGCCTACCTCCCCCGCAGGGGCCTGTTCCCCTCCCCACCCCGCTTGCCGTCCCAGGGGAGTTACCTGGGGAGAAGAGGCTGACGGTCCTGCCGCAGGCCGACTCATGACAACGTCGGGAGACGTTGGTGATCTTCCACAGGAAGGTGCCGTCGTAGGAGGCCTCCTCCATCAGGCGCAGGCTCTGCTCCAGCTTGCCCAAGGCCTGGTCCTTCTGGGCCAGGGTCTGCTGCAACTCCAGCACCTGGGGCGGGGAAGCCCATTCAGCCAGAGGCACCAGAACCCAGCCTGAGGGTGAGGGAGCCACGGCGGGATGCAGAGAGAGATACAGCTGTTCCCCAAATGGCCTTCCTGACCTTGTCTCCCTCGGCCGCAGGCATCTCTCTCTGCATATGCTGGCCCTCCTGCCTGGAATTCCTCTTCCTCCCTTCTCCACTGGCCAACTCCTATGCATCCGTCAGGAATCTGGCTCACATAGCCCTTCCTCTGGGAAGTCTTCGACCACTGCCCTAGCTCAGCTGGTTTCCCTCTTTCCTCTCTGTTCTTAGAAGCGTCTGAGATATATATTTTCTGCTTTTCCTACAGGATAGATGGTCTGGGCCCATGCTCATTTCATCCGTGGCCATGTGGCTCAGACGGTAAAGAATGTGCCTGCAACACGGGAGATGCAGGTTTGATCCCTGGGTTGGGAAGATCCCTTAGAGAAGGGACTGGCAACCCACCCCTGTATTCTTGTCTGGAGATTCCCTGGACAGAGGTGCCTGGCGGGCTACAGTCCATGGGGTTCCAAGGAGTGACTTTCACAAGATTTGCATAGTGCTTGGCATGTAAGAGTTGAGCCACAAAACTTGTCAAGGAACTGAAGACATGGTCACTCTGCCCTTGTGGGGAGTGGGCAGGCACCACCTTCCAACTAGGGCAAGAGTTGCATAAATAAATCCTTTACTCTGTCACTCAAAGCCAGTGTCTGGCTCTTCTAATAGGTTCCTCCATTGACATGTGAAAAAAATACAAATTTATTCTCAGGTATACTCAGGTAGGGAGGTCAGGAATGGAAGTGAGCATCCTTAAAGAAAATCGAATCCCTAATTTTATGGATGAAAAAGTAGCAGTCCTGTGACTTGCTCAGATCTACATAGCAAGTGAATGGTGGGCCTGGAACTAAAATCCAGGCCGAGTTCAACATAAGATGGGGATGTAATACTGTTGCCCCATGAGAAGCAACACAGCATTGTGACTGGTCATATGAAGAGAAGTATAAGCTCTGCAACAAAGGCGGTTACGGTCTGACTCAACCAAGAACCATCAGATAAGTGAATTATCTGGTGGCCTGGTACCATCACGCTGAAGGGTGGAATTCTTTAGAGACTGAGCCGGAATACATGAAACAACGGGCTCTGATGAAGTGTGAAGGCGCTGGGGGTGTTTAGCCTAAAGAAGGAAACACTCAGGCAGGATATTATTACTGATGTCTCATCTCCAAAGAACCTCCATGGGGGCTAGAAGTCAGATGTTTTGTGGGCCCCGAGGGGCAGGGAAGACAGAGAGACTAATTTTAGCTTAGTATGACAGGGAACTTTCTGAGCATGAAAAATGTCCGACAGTGGAATGAGATGCTTGGGGTAGGAATAGTCTATTGCAGAAGAAACTGAAGCAAACAAAATGAAGCGCTGGATGGGGGAGTTTAACTATCACTTCTGCCTCAGTCCTCTCCCTAGGTCTCAGGACACAGGAGAGAGATTTTTGATGGGGGCATGGCTGGTCTGTGCAGGGAGAAGGCATAGGAGGAAGGCTGGTCCATTTGCTCTGGAGACAAGATGGGGCAAGGGATTTGGGGGGGGGGGCCTGAACTGCCCTGAAGGTGAACTTGCCTCCCAGGCTCACCCTCTGCTCCAGCCTCAGGATGTGTTCGCGGTCCAGCTGGCTCTGGTGGATGGAGGCGGCCAGGGCCAGGTGGGAGGCCTCCACCTCCTTGTTGAGGACGGCCACAATGTTCTCGAACACGCATAGCTTCCCTTCCAGCTCCGTCAGGAGCTTCTCCTTCATGAAGTGCTGCAGGGCCAGTTCCTCCTGGCTCTCGGAGCAGGGGGCCCGGTAGCAGTCCACCTCCAGGTCCCCGGCCACCTCCACGGCCCCCTGCAGCTGCAGGTCCGACAGGTTCCGTTCCAGGGCCATGGGCCCGTACCCCAGGCCAGAGCCCAGCTGGGCCTTCCACTGCTTCATGAACCCCAACAGCAGGTTCAGGTGGGTGGCCTGGGAGGTGACCTCATGCTCCTCCATGAACTTTGGGCTTCCCTGCCGAGACAGTGGGGCTGATCAGCGAAAACTGAGGAGAAGCAGGGAGCACCAGGGAGCCAAGGAGAGCCCCGCCATCAGTGGTTACCAAGGGACGTCACATCTGTTCACCCAGCAACGGGAAGTTCAAAGCAAGAGGGATGTGGAGAAGGGCCCTGGCCTTAGACACGCCCGTGGCGAGGCATCTTCCAGAGCAACACTTCTGTCCTGCCCTGGAGCCCACTCATGATTCAGGACCATGGAGAGAGGCACAGCGGTTGGGGGCAGTGGGGAAGGGAGGGTCGTTTTTGTGATGCCACTGCAATGCTCAGGTGAGACATTAAGAAGAACTCCCCTGGGCACAAAGATGATTTACTAGTGATTTTGTGGCTTGTAAGCCACATAAGGTACATCCAGAGCAGCAGCTGGATGTTGGGGGGAAACCCGAGAGGCTGAGCGAGGAGGTCTGAGACTGCAGTGTACAGACCTCCTTTCTCTCACCTAGATACTTACCTTGAAGGAGCAGCCAACACCTGCAAAGGGGCACCCAACTCCAGCCTCAGCCACCTCGGGGTGATCCTGGAAATAAGAACCACGTCACTGGACGTTGCGGGGGTCCCGGTAGCACTGGGGAGTCTGTGAAGCACCGACATCCGCCAGGCAGGGGCTGGGCCAGGCCACGAAGCTTTGCACCTGCTGTTCGTTCTGCCTGGCTGATTTCTTTCCACCTTCAAGCTTCTATGACCCTCCTTCAAAATGAGACCAGAGCTCCTGCTGTGATCCTTGGAAGCACTGCCACCCCTCTTGCTGGGACGGGTTCCTCCCAACTCACTGTTTGGTTGCCCCCACTGGTCTGGGAGCTCCCCAAGGGTCCCAAACAAGCAACTTGGCAATACTGCCAACCTATGCATAGGTCTGAGGAGTTTGGAAAATGGCTTTCGTGGTCATAGTTCTCCCGAGGGCCCAAACAACACTTGGGGATGGCAGGGTAGGTTTTCTGTTCCCATTTGACTGATGAAGAAACTGAGGCTCATGGAGGGGAAGGGATTTACTCTAGGAGGAACAGCCAGGAAGCTGCAGAGCTCCACGGCCCTTCCCACCCCACGTCTCTTGTCGTTCAGCCACTAAGCCGTGTCGGACTCGATCTGACCCCACGCACTGCAGCACTCCAGGCTTCCCTGTCCTTCAGTATCTCCCAGAATTTGCTCAAACTCATGTCCATTGAGTTGGTGATGCCACCTCTGTCTCTTATTAAAAGTAAACCCAGGAGAGACTGGGAGGACACTTTTTTTTTCCAAAACATATATCTGTAAAGGCCTTATATACAGAATATATAAAGAACTCTTACAATTCAATAAGATGACAGACAGCCTAACACAAAATGGGTAAAATACTGAACAGATACTTCATAAAAGGAGAGACATAAATGACAAGCCTATGAAAGTAAGTTCATCAGCAGCAGTCATCAGAGAAATGCAAACTGTTATAAAATGTCACTGTTCACTCACTAAATGGCAACATTTTAAAAAAATGGCAATACCAAGCTTTGGGGAGGATGTGGAGGAACTGAAAAACGCTTGTAGGTTGCTCACGGGAATACAAAACAGTACAGATGCTTTGGGACAAACTATGCAAGTATCTCATAAAGTGAAATCATAAAGTAACTTACAGACCATGCTTACCAAGCTAGCAAATAACCCACACATTCCACTCCTAGGGATTTACCCAAGAGAAACTGAAAATGTTTCCGTGTGTGTATGCAAATGTCCAGGCAGCTTTACTCATAACAGGCCCACGCTGGAGGATATCCAAGTTTTCACCTGCTGGTAGATGGGCGAACAGTGTGGAGTGTCCTCCGTACCTGAGGACACTCCGTACACTTAATACTCAGCAACTGGATGGACTAAATTACTAACATCTGCGATAACAGAGGGGCCTCGAAACATTCTGCCAAATGAAGATCCAAACACGGAAGACAGCATACTAGAAATCTGTTCCAAGTTAATTTTTTCTTCTGATATTAAAAACAATTTTTTTTGGCTTCACCATGCATGTGGGATCGTAGGTGCCCAACCAGGGATCAAACCTGTGCCCCCTGCATTGGAAGTGCAGAGTCTGAACCACTGGCCCATCAGGGAAGTCCCTAGGATTTCATTCTCATGAGATTCTAGAAAAGGCCAAACCATGAACAGAAAGTAGATCAGTGGCTGCCTGGGGCTGCAGCTGGGGGAGACTGACGAGCCAGGGGCACAAGGAAGCTTTTATCTGGTGCAGAAACATTCATGTTCTTCACTGCAGGTCACACGATTACAGGTATTTACCGGCATCCGTCAATCTGTACACTTAAAATGAGTGAATTTTATTACACATAAATAATATCTTGACTTTCCAAGAGCTTTGTCGTTTTTAAGAATCACCTCTCGGGGTGACGTGAGGGGAGATCTGGATGGGAGGAGGGGAGGGCAGAAGTCTTTGGGCTGAGCAAATACAAAGTCACACTAGTCATCATTCTGTAAAAGTTAAAACAGCTAGAGCTGTGGGCTTCATGAGACAGCTGGACTGGAACGCAGAGCACGCCCAGCACAGCGGTGCCCCATGGCCTCAGGCTCCAGGCACAAGATGTTCCCAACCAGGAACAGAAAACAGATGTTTTCCGGGAGGGAGGCAGCCTTGGCAGGGAGACCAGGCGGCCTTTGCAAAGTGCCCCGTGATGCAGCTTCTCCCAGCAGGTAGCTCCCTGATGTGCTGGGGGTGGAGGACCCGAGGCGGATGAGGACCTGGTGATGGATGAGGGGTGACCGCTCAGGCCCTGCACCTCCCTCCAAGCCCGCGAGGCGAATCCTCTGCGGCTTTAGGAGTCTACTGCGCTCGAAGTGAGAGGCAGAGGGAGGTAAGAAGGTGAGAGTGAGGAGACTAACGGGGGGGTTCCAGAATCGCACACGGGTGGCGGGGCGCACACTCCTCTGGCGGCTGAGCCTTAGGGTGCTGTGTCTGTGTGGTGAAAACCCAGGCAGACGGGCAAGCGCGTGTGCACGGAGCAGGCCTCCTTGTTACCACGTGTGTCGGAGGCGGCTGGGGCCAGCCGCTCCCAGCAGGCAGAGGAGAGGCTGCTGGGGGCCAGTCACCCAGAGCAGGCAGAGGAGAGGCTGCTGGGGGCCAGTCACCCAGAGCAGGCAGGGGAGAGGCTGCTGGGGGCCAGTCACCCAGAGCAGCCAGGGGAGAGGCTGCTGGGGGCCAGTCACCCAGAGCAGGCAGGGGAGAGGCGGCTGGGGCCAGTCACCCAGAGCAGGCAGAGGAGAGGTGGCTGGGGGCCAGTCACCCAGAGCAGGCAGGGGAGAGGCGGCTGGGGGCCAGTCACCCAGAGCAGGCAGAGGAGAGGTGGCTGGGGGCCAGTCACTCAGAGCAGGCAGAGGAGAAGCTGCTGGGGCCAGTCACCCAGAGCAGGCAGGGGAGAGGCGGCTGGGGCCAGTCACCCAGAGCAGGCAGAGGAGAGGCGGCTGGGGGCCAGTCACCCAGAGCAGGCAGAGGAGAGGCTGCTGGGGGCCAGTCCTCCAGAGAGGCAGAGGAGAGGCGGCTGGGGGCCAGTCACCCAGAGCAGGCAGAGGAGAGGCTGCTGGGGGCCAGTCACCCAGAGCAGGCAGAGGAGAGGCGGCTGGGGGCCAGTCACCCAGAGCAGGCAGAGGAGAGGCGGCTGGGGGCCAGTCACCCCCAGCAGGCAGAGGAGAGGCTGCTGGGGGCCAGTCACCCAGAGCAGGCAGAGGAGAGGCTGCTGGGGGCCAGTCACCCAGAGCAGGCAGAGGAGAGGCGGCTGGGGGCCAGTCACCCAGAGCAGGCAGGGGAGAGGAGGCTGGGGCCAGCTGGACTGCCCAGAGAGCCACCATCAGGCGCTCGGTCCTCACCCCTTGCCGTGCTTACAGGGTTTGGCTCTGGAGCCATCCTGTTGGTGTGCAAAGCCCATTTCTGTCAGTTCACCTACTTGGCTGTGTGGTCCTGGGGGACTCACTAACTCCCCCACGTTTCAGTTTCCCAATCTGGAAAATGAAGACAATAACAGAACATACCCCGCCCCCCCCCATAGAGTTACGGTGAGGATGAAATGCCATAATACATGTAAATTTTGATACGAGTGACCTATTTTGTTATAATAAAATACCACAAACTTAATGGCTTAAACAACCCACATTTATTGTCTTATGGTTCTGGAAATCAGAAGTCCTAACATCAAGGTGTCAGCAGGACTGTGTTCCTTCTGGAGACCAGAGGGGAGAACCTGTTTTCTGGTCTTTTCCAGCTTCCAGAGGCTGCCTGCGTTCCTGGGCTCATGGTCCCTCCCTCCAGAGTCAGAGGCAGCAGCAGAGCATCTTCCAGCTTCTCTCTGATTCTGCCTCTCTTGTCTTCCTCTTTTGAGGACACTTGTGATTACAATGAGCTCACCAAACAAACCAGAGTCATCTCCCCATCACAAGATCCTTAACTTAGTAACGTCCGCAAAGTACAGAGACCCTTTGGCCACTGTCATGGGCTGAGTGGTGTCCGTGCGTGTGTGTGTAGTAAGTCGCTTCAGTGGTGTCTGTCTGTCTGTGACCCTGTGAACTGCAGCCCACCAGGCTCCTCTGTCCATGGGATTCTCTAGGCAAGAACACTGGAGTGGGTTGCCATGCCCTCCTCCAGGGGATCTTCCCCACCCATGGATTGAACCTGGGGCCCTTATGCCTCCTGCATTGGTAGGCAGGTTCTTCACCCCTAGTGCCACCCGGGAAGCCTGAGCAGTCTCTCCCACCCCAAATCCACATGTGGAAGTCCTAACCCCCCTGGACATGACTGTGTTTGGGGACAGGGTCTTTTTTCTTTTTTAAAAAATTACATTAAATTAAATTGCTTTAGTTTTTGGCTGCATGATCCTAGTTCTTAGTTTTTTGGCTGTGGGATCTTATTAGTTCCATGACCAGGGATTGAACCTGTGCCCCCTGCATTGGAAGCTCTGAGTCTTAACCACTGGATTACCTGGGAAGTCCCCAGAGGCATGGTCTTTAAAGAGGTGATTAAGTTGGAATGAGGTCATTGGGACGGGCCCTGCCCCAGTGTGACGGGTGTCCTTACAAGAAGAGGAAACGGGGCGCAGACCTTCAGGGAAGAGGATGCGAAGACGCTGGGGGAAGACGGCATCCACCAGCCAAGGAGAGAGGCCTCGGAAGGGACCCGCTCGGCCTGAACTTGCCTCCGGAACTGCGAGGAGGTCAATCTCTGTTGTTCCCACCGCCCAGTCTGTGGTCCCTTGTTACGGCAGCCCGAGCAGACTAATGCAGTCACGTAAGGTGACATATTCACAGGTCCCAGGGATTAACACGCGGACGGCTTTGGGGAGCATGATTCTGCCTGACGTTCACTCAGTTTAGCCCTGATGAGCAGTAGCGGACCTGCTATTACCGTAATTATTCCTGTGGATGAAGCATTGCCCTTGGGACATCTTTTTCCTCCCCCTAATGGCTGTCACATACACGCACCTCATTGAATCTTCACACCTCAAACTCGTAGTAATTCTATAAAACCCTGCTTTCCCCACTGGATTTCCTCAGGGGCTGCCAGACATGAGGAACATCCCTACGTGCACGTGTATTTACATAGGACCAAAGCATTTTTGCAAGCTACCTCCTAGGATCCCTGCAGTAATCCTTCAAGGCAGGCAGGGCGGAGCTGGTTTCACCTGAACACACGTGGGAGACCCCGGCGAGTGGCTCAGTCTGGGTCACGCGGAGCTTGTACAAGTGAGGAGCCCGCTGTCCTGCAGGCACGAGCCCTTCTCCGCCCCCGTGTGAGCACAGCCCTGCTGGGTCTCCCAGGACCACCCGGAGGAGGTCGGGGCTCTGAAGTTCTGCCTCTCTCATGGAGGTGAAGAAGCTGAAGCTCAGGGAAGGCTGCTGACTTACAGGAGACGATGCAAGTTTGGGGCAAAGCCGTGGTGGAGGCCAGGCGCCTGGGATCCACATCCAGGGCCCTCCCCCCGCCTCCCGGGGAAAGAGGGGTGGCTCATCGGAAGGCAGGGACCCAGGGCACTAGAGAGGCAAGCCGGCTGGGGCTGCGGGGGAAGAACAGGGCATCCGTCCTGGGCCAAGCCAGTGCCACAAGCGGCCCCTGTGTGAGCTGCCTCACGGCTGGCAAACCGCTAAAAATAAAACTTGCGGTGGAATTTCCTCCGAGGAGGAAACAGAGAAAACACAATCCCAGCCCTGAGCGAACACTTGTCCTTCTGTCCACGTCCGAGAAGTCGGAGGGGTGTGGTGTTCCCGGCTGCCTACTGACCCAGGCCCTTTGTGACGGGGTCAGCAGAGGGCTGTTGGGGGGCCTCCACTTGAGGACCCAGGGGCCTCTGATGGGGGGTTGTTAAGAGGATACTGGGGGCACGGGAGAAGCCACCGCACAGAACAGAGGGGCCTGCAATGTGCCGGGCACTGTCCACACTGCTGCGCTGGGCGCAGAGGCTGGCCAAGGTCTTTGAGGGCTGGACGGGGTGTTTTTGCTTGGGTCTCAGCTAGTGCTGAGGGAGAGGCACTCTACCAGGACAGGGTGGACCTGGTCCACCCGCCAGTTCCTACCCTCCTCTGTATCTGAGCCAGTTTCCTTTCTGGCGGCCTCTGCTTGGCTCAACTGCCACCTCCTCCAGGAAGTCCTGCCTGATTCTCCTTGTTGAAAGGAGTCTTGCCCATTCCTATTTTCACAGCGCTTGCTGGATTCCAGCACTTAGGCTGACTGGGTATTTAAACCTGTGTAAACAAAACACTTGGGGTGATCCCCCTCTGGAGGCAGCAGAGAGGTGCCAGGAGTCCCGGGGGCAGGAAGAGGGAGCCTGGCTCTGGCTCCCCGATGCGCTAAGGCTGCTGCAGGCACGCCTCTCCCCTGAGCCTCCAGTCACCCACTGGTATCGCCACCACCCATGACACAGGATGTCACAGGGCAGATGGGGTCACAGATGCAACCGCCAAGCTCAGAAGTGCGAGGGGGCTCATTTTCCAGCTCATTTCCAGGGGCTGGGTTTCAACAGACATAAAGAAGCGTGTAGGCTGAGGACGGACTCGAGAGGGACGTGGTCAGCGTCCTCCCACAGACGCAGGACGGCCTCAGGACGCAGGGGGCTGACTGCCTTGCCTTTTGCGGCCCTGAGGGAGACAGACGTCAGCTCAGAACAAAGGGAGCGGACAATGGCATAGTAGTTAGTTCCTCATGGTGGTTTTGTGCAGTGATGAGCTGCCCGTCACTGAAGGGACACCAAGCCACTTGGCAGGAATCCAGTACAGAACGGAAATGGGACTAGACAGCTCGATCTCCGATCGTTTTCAGATTCTAGGGTAATTTGAGGCATTCTTGTAAGCCACTGGCAGCAGGGGCCAGCCTGCTTTGGACCTTCCCGAGTGGCCTCAGAGGGAAGAGACAAGAGCAACAGCCCAGTTCCCGGGGCCTGCGGCAGGCAGGACTGACTGCTATTTCCCAGCAGCCAGGCGGTCCCCGCCTCTCACTGTCACTCCTGTAGGAAGGTCATTCCAGGCCAAAATCAAGTCCCCACCTGGGTCAACAATCATCCTTTCATGTCTGCTTCTGACACGAGCTAATCAGTCCAGGGCTCTGAGTGCTCCTCGGAGGGACATGCCTCTAACAAAGCCAGAGGAGGACAAACATGAGCAGGTGGCGCAGAGAGGGTCGCAAGGACGGGCACCTCGGGGCATAGCGCAGCCGGCTTCCGGCCCGGCCCGCCACCCCACCTCCACTTCCCAGGTTTCCTCAGATGCACAGACTCAGGCCCGCCATGTGTGCAAAGTGTTGATTTGTCATCAGCTGCCTTCCTTTGGTCAAAAGTCCCCCCAAAGTTCCCATCGGGTCAGGAGCTGGCGGAGTCCCTGGTCTTTCCACTTGTGGCTTTGTGCAGGTGTCAGACCACTGGCTCACGCCGCCCCCCAGCTTTCCACAGGGGGTGCACCCCCCTCCCCCACGCTGTAGCCTGCTGAGCGCCTGTGACTCCATCATTAGAGTCACTCCACGTGGTCAAAGGCATCGAGTTTCAAAGTGCACCCTGCAGGGCCCTAGGAATCCAGAGTCTCTGGGGGCTGGGGCAGGAGAAAGCAGTGGGGTAACCGCAGGGTCAGAGGTCCAGGCTCCCCTTCTGCTTTCATGTGATTTCACACTGACAAAGATGAAAAAATTAGAACTACTGAATTGGGAGATATTAAAATATCTCTGCTTTATATTATCTAAGATTTACACAATGAATCTGGATTCATTCTGTTCAGAGGCAAGACTAAAGCAAACCAGAAACAAACGTCCTAATGCCTTCAGGCAGGTAGTTGCCTTGGAAAGCAGATAGCCTACCCCTCCCCTTGGAGGGGGGGAGCACAGAGGCCCAGTGAGCACAGAGATGCCCTACTAGGGAGGTTTGGGAAGTTATTCCAGGGGTGTTAATCCTATTAGCTCTACCAGTGGTAGAGTATAAAGTTCCGGGAAAATGCACTAGATCCTTACTATGGTTCCCTGGAGGGTCTGTGGGGGAGAGGGCTGCCGAAGAGAAGAGAGGAAAGCCCTCAAAACCAGCTCTGGTGGGACAGACGTCCCCCTGACCCTCTGGAGGAGAGGGGGCTGGAGCGGAGAAGGGGAAGGAGGCATGGAGACCCGCCTGCCTCTCGTTCCACAGCCGGAGGGAGAGAGCCCTGACAGCCAGTGACCGGCAATGGGACATCGCCGGTACTGAAAAGGCTCTGTTCAAGCCACTCCAGTATTCTTGCCTGGAAAATCCCATGGACGGAGGAGCCTGGTAGGCTGTAGTCCATGCGGTCGCGAAGAGTCGGACATGGCTGAGCGACTTCACTTTCACTTTTCACTTTTATGCATTGGAGAAGGAAATGGCAACCCACTCCAGTGTTCTTGCCTGGAGAATCCCAAGGACAGAGGAGCCTGGTGGGCTGCTGTCTATGGGGTCGCACAGAGTCGGACACGACTGAAGTGACTTAGCAGGAGCAGTAAGGCAGCATCTTCATTTCACAGGCAGACACACAGCAGCCATCTCAGCTGTGTCATCCTTGACACCAGGCTCCTGATCCCCCCCACCCTCACCAGGGCCACAGTTTGGCCAAGGGTACAGCTTTGGGCCAAAGGAGCCGGGCGCCTCGCAGTGTGACCAGCTCGGGTGTGGAGCTGGGGAGACCGTGGTCACTGGGGAGCTTTGCGGTGAGAATCCCCAGGGGGTGTCGGGGCCCCACGTGTAAGAAAAGGGGGTCAGATTTAGAGTCGGGGTTCCTAAAGCTCTGGATTCACAGACCAGTACCAGTTTTGTTTGCTTTTTAAATCAGGAGATCAACATAAAGATTGTCGTTTTTTAACTTTACCCCCAAAAAGGCTTTACCCCCAATTCTATCATCTATCATGATCATTTCCTTTATACAAAGACACACATAGGAAGGGCATCGTCTCAGAGTAAAGGGTGATTCTATAAATGGAAAGAATTTAGTTTTGTAAGAAAAAGTCATGACGATTTTCTTCCTTTCTTTCTTTTTTCAACCATTTTTGTCCTGAACTGGTTTGGGAACGAACCACGGTTGGTTGCCATGTGGGCACCTCTGGGCTGGACAGATGACCCACAAGGGTCTTTCCAGCTCAGAAGGGCCAAGGTTCTAAGCGGTGCCTGAGGATGTTGTTTTGGCCCCTCTTACTCCGGGAAGCACAGCTTGGGGAAGCTGGAGAAGTGAGCTGAGGCTGGCCTGACCCGGTCTGGGAGCAAAGAGGGTCAGAAAGAGCTGTCTGCACCAGGAGTTGGCAAACTCTTTCTGGAAAGAGCCAGAGAGTGAATATCTGGGGGCTGGAAGGCCTCTGTTACAACTGTTCACCTCTGCAATCTCGGGGCCAAAGCGGCCACGCATAAGACATACATGACTGAGCTGTGGCGGTGAACCAGTCCAACTCTATTCAGAGAGCTGGAAGTTTGAAGTCTGGATCATTTTCACGTGTCATAGAATCTCATTCCCCTGTTGACTTTTGAAAACTCTTTAAGTGTAAAAACCATTCCCAGCTCGTGAGCTTACAAACAGGCAGCAGGCTGGGCCGGGCCCGAAGGCCGTGGTGAGTGGATCCCCAAATAGACAGCCACTCTCAGCCTGAACCTGCCACGGGTCAGCCAGGCGGCGAGGGACAAGCGGCTTTCCCACTTTGAACATCAGTCTCCTCACCACCAACAGAAGGAATTCAGCCTAGACTCAGGACAAGCAGGGAGGTGCCTGCCCGCAGAGACAATGAACAATCCTCCCCGGCAGCGCCAGCTTACCTTCTCCTGAGACAGAAGGCTTCCTGGACTTTCAGACGGGGTGTCTTCCCCTTTGCATTTGGGACAGATCCGATCCTCACCATTCCTGGGAACACAAGCAGAAATGCCACTGAGCAGAGCCGTTGAGACTCCATGACACCAACCTCCACCCCAGAGCCCCAAAGGCCTGGGTCTTGCCCGGCATGGCAGCTGAGACCCATGAGCATATAGCTCCATCCCAGACCCACCATTCCTAAACCCCAAAAACACCGGGCACCCAGAGTTTTCCCATAGCTTGCAGTGAGCTTCTCTGGCAGCCAAACCTGATTTGAACTGACCAGGCTATTAGACCTGTCTTATCCCACTTAGTATGAATATTTATATTTGCAGAAATATCACTGCTTGATGTTTGAATATAAGGTATGTCCCCATTCCCTGCTGGAAGAATTATAATGTACTGAGTGGTTTTTCAAAAATCTGAAAAACTTTTTCATTCCACAATACGTCCGACCCTAGGGGTTCAGGTAAGGGATTGTGGGTGTGTACTATATTAGTTCTTTGCAGATTCCTCTGTTTTATTCTGGTCTCTTATTTTTAGTAATTACAGATGACTTCTCAGAATAAGAAGGGGCCTCCAAGAACGCCCAGCCTGAGATGCCTAACCAGGAAGTGGGTGTCAGATTCTGAATGAGATGACACATGGGCCTACATGCTTTTGCAAAGTGATTTGACCCCCAGCGAGCACCCCTGGTCAGGCCCATTTCACAGGGAGGAGAACGAGGTCTCGGAGGACGTAGGGGTGGGCCGAGGTAGAGAGACGCAGGCCAGACCTGGGACCCTTCCCTGCCCCTGCCACGTTTTGGAAGAAGAGGTAAGGAAACCACAAGCCCCACTGCAAAAGCCTGAGGCGAGCCCAGGATGGTGAGACCAGTCAAGCTCGGCTCCCCGCCCCATCTGCCCTTTCTACCATCACCTCTCTCTTCTCTTTCTCTCAGCCTTCTCCTTTGTCAAAGCATTTGAACCTCTCAAGTTTGCCTCAGAAGTTTCTCACCTCCCTAACCTGTAAAGTCCCCAGCAAAGGTCACGCTGGGGGTGTATGGCAGTTTAAGAACACCTCTGCCAGGAAACTGACCTCATCTCTCCATTAGGCCTCATTGTCCTCATAGGATAACAGTGTCCACCTTTCCAAGGCTCTTCTGAAGAGTGTCTGGCACACAGTTGGTACATAATACTTGCATAATAAGGTGGGATTCTGATGATCATATTGATGTCATACCTCTCTGAATTATTTATAAATATAATATACACATTTTAATATATATGGTGTATGTTATATACGTATATTTTTATACATATGCCAAAAGCATGTATTATATATAAAGGTGTGTTCGTTGCTCAATTGCATCTGACTCTTTGCAACCCCATGACCATAGCCCGCCTGGCTCCTCTGTCCATGGGATTCTCCAGGCAAGAATACTGGAGTGGGTTGCCAGGCCCTTCTCCAGGGGACCTTCCCAACCCTGGGATGGAAACCGGATCTCCTGCACTGCAGGCAGATTCTTAACCTTCTGAGCCACCAGGGAAATATAAAGGTATTTGTATACAATATAAAATATAAAGGTATGTATATACAAATATATAGGAGATGGTGAAGGACAGGGAAGCCTGGTGTGGTGCAGTCCATGGGGTCGCAAAGAGTTGGACACGACTTAGCAGCTGAACAAGGACAATATACATATATAAATATATAATACATGAACATACAATAATATACCAGATACTTTTGTCCCCTTTAGAAGAGTTCTCAGCAGTCTGAGGTGATGGGTGAGACTGTGGAAGGAGATACATCTGTACAGCAGTTTGTCATTTACCCAGGAGTTTACAGATAAATTCCCTATTATAAGAATCTTTTGGAATGTTATTGATTGGGCCTTGTAACAATCCCAGGAGGTAGAAAATCACTTTACAGGCATTTTATTGACAAGGGCGCTGAGGTTTGGGGACGTTAAGCCATGCGCACAGGCCACATAGTGAGTTAGCCCAGGTGGGCTCAGAGGCTCTGCCTCCCTCGACGGCCTTCCGCAGAGGGAGCGGAGGGCTTTCTGTGTCTCCTCCTTCCGCCAGAAGTCAGACGGGGCGGTATCGGGGAAGCTGAGGACAGAGAGATGCAGGCACCTGCCTGAGAGCCAGGGGTCCTCTTGCCCTCGCCTCCCATCAGGAGTCCCTCCCCGGCGCCTCCTCCCCACCCACCCCTTCTCCTCCGACCCCTCACCTCGTGTTCTCAGAGAGACAGACGGCGCAGCAGACAGGCCCGGGCTCTGGGGGGTCCTGGCAGGCGGTGGGGGGGCACCCAAAGGGGAACTCATTCTCATCGGGGGCCGGGCGGGGGCTGCTGGCCGAGCCAGAGGCCATCCTGGGGTCCCAGGCGGGCCCGGGGGTGGAGGGCCTGGTCCAAGCTCCTCGGGGCAGGGGCCCAGCCCTGCGGTCTGTGCTGGGAGAAGCGGTGCGCTCTGCTGGGCCACCCGCTCTGATACGCGGGCGGCTGATGCCTTTATCTTCTCGCTGGCTTGTATGGTTCGACGTCACCGCTGAGTCACAGCAGGGATGAGACAGGAATTACCCTTTGTGGTGCAAAAAATCCCCTGGATGGTGACTGCAGGCTCCAGGAGCGTCCAGTCATTCTTTCGAGTGAGAGGGAGGTGAAGAGCAAGTCAGACAGAGAGAAGAACCGCATCGCAGACTTTCAGGGACGGTAGTTCAGAGTTTCCCGTCGGGGGACCTCAGGCTGCGGCTGGCTTCCTCCACCTCCTCCCCAGGGCCAGGGGCAGAGAGAGCTCCAGTCCCTGACTCGTCTGTATTCCCTGGGCCCTCTGAGCAGTCTGGGATTCTCGGTGGGGGTGATCACCACTCTAGTGGAAATCCCCAGGGTTCTGGAGGCAGGTCCAAAAATGAAAGTTCCATGCATATGAGCTCTGCCCCATCCAGAGGAGGTGAAAGTCACTTCCTCACAGTGGGTCTCGGTTACCCTGTCTGTAAAAAATTAAAAAAGGAATTGCAACAGGGCGTCTCCAAGCCTTCTGTGGGCACTAAAATTCCAGGACCCCATGGCCAAGGTAACCAGGGGCAGCAGGAAGGCCCCTGATGGCCCCAGCCCTGCCCGGGGCATTCTTCATCAGTACGGTGATGACACCATGGACTGCTCAGGGCCCTACCCCCACGGCCCCACTCAGGAAATCATAGGTGGCCACAGACTCGGGTCAGGAACCACCACTTCCTGGCACTGAGGAGAACAAAGGTCTAAATAAATATAAGGTCATGGAGACTTGGTCTCAGCAGTCAAGTGGGAGGCAGATCCTCGGCAGTGTAGGAAGCATGGCTCCTGGCACACCTCCTGTGCCCTGGGCAACATTCCTTAAAGCCAGCTGTTGGGAATTTCGCAGGCACGTAAAGGCACAGAGAAGCAAGATGCCTGGTCTGAAGTCACACAGCACCCGTGGCAGAGTGCGATCAGGGCCAGGTGTGTGCGACTCCAAGCTCTGTGTTCTTCCTCCCATTCAGGAGAGGCGAGAGCAAGGCAGTGTGGAGCCTGCAGAGCCCAGGAGGGAGGTCTGAGCGTCTAGCCTCTGTTTTCTCATCTATCAAATGGAAAAGACAGGCTTCCCTGGGGGCTCAGACGGACAAGAAGCCACCTGCAATACGGGAGACCTGGGTTCGACCCCTGGGTTGGGAGGATCCCCTGGAGAAGGGCATGGCAACCCACTCCAGTGTTCTTGCCTGGAGAATCCCCATGGACAGAGGAGCCTGGTGGCCTGCAGTCCATGGGGTCACAAAGCGTCGGACACAACGGAGCGACTGAGCGCAGCACCCATGGAAAAGACAGTCAATCCCTCCACATCCTTCTGTTCTGCGGGCTGCTATTAGGTCTCACGCCAACTTTCACAGCAGTTTCAAATCACGGGCTTTGAGGTCTGACAGATCTCAGTTGGGGTCCTGAGTCCAACACTCACTAGCTCTGGGTCCTGGGGCAAGGTCAGTAACTTCTCTGCACCTCAGTTTCTGCATCTGCAAAATGGGGATAATATTAATACCTGCCTCACCTGACTGTCGTAATAACCAGATGAGATTGTGGGTGAAAGTGGGGCATGGTGCACAGCCCAAGTGAAGTGCTCAGAAGGCTTTGGTATTGATGATGCGGCCCTTCCAGCTCCTCAAGATCAGGAAAAAAGACTAAAATGGTAAATTATGCTTACATATATAGTGTTTTCACATTCATCAACTTTAGTTGAGCCTCACAAGTGGGCAAGGTAGGTCAGATGTTATCCTCTGAGTCTAGTAAATTCAACTGCCCACCTTCCCTGGAACGATGCTGAGTCTGCCAGGGGTTCCTGGCAAAAGGGGCAAGGCATGCTCGGCTACTGCTGCAGCGGAAACTAGGTTCTCCAGCTTCACCTGGGCCAGCCCTGGCCTGGCCCTTTCAGCAAATGACTTTGAAGGTTGCTTCAGAGAAACACTGTCCAAAAGCCACTCACTTAACCATACACCCGAAACCTGCCAACTTCTCTGCATCCCCAGCTGTTCCCTCCTTCCCTTGGTTTGGCACAGGCATCCCAGATTTCTCTCTCTGCCCAAGTTCTTGGGTCCCTTTCTCTCTCCTCTGCCTTCACTGCCTCCCAGCTCCTTCCTATCGGCCTCAACATCCGCCCAAGCTGCTCTAATGATTAAAAGTGAGAAGTAGCAGGTGCCCGTGTTAAGTGTTTTTACAGGCACATCTCATCTCATCTTCACCTGAACCCTATGAGGCAGGTATTGTCACCCTCATCCCCACTTTACTGAGGCTCCAAGTAGTTCAGTGACTTGCCTAAGGGCTCACAGATACTGAATGGGGACTCCGGATCCCTGTGTTCTAAACACACGCGGTGCTTTGAAACGCTTTCCACATTCCTCTCCAGCATCTACACGTTCTCCTCAATTGAACAGAACTTGTAGAAAATACTGTCAACACGGGTGCCCCGCTTCCTCACTCCAGTCGAGGCTGCCCAATGCCCGGGGCTTGTCTATCCACCTAGCCCCATGGCCAGCCCATGCCACGCCTCCGGGCGCCTCCTCTCTAATTCCCTTCCTTGCTGGGGCTTCCCGCACCCCTTCCGTGCTCCCCACCCACACCCCCGCACTTCTCCGGCTGCTCCTCCTCTCCGTGACCCCGTTCTCTTCCGAGGATTCTCGGCGCTGCGCACTCGCGTCTCCCCAGCCTTCCCTTCGTCTCTCGGGGCGCAGCTGGACCCGACCACTTCCCCCCGGGAGTCCCCGTGGGCTGCCCCAGGGATGGGTGGATTCCTGGCTCTGCGATCCCACTGCGCCCCGCCACCGGAGCCCAGTCCCCGCGGTCTGGCTCCGGGAGGCCAGAGGGCCTGTTCGAGCCCCCCAGCCCGGTTCGTGCGTCCCCCAGAGGGCGGGCGACTGCCGTCTCCACCCGCCGCATCTAGAGATGCGTGCGCAACGCTGCGAGCCGACCAGGGCCCGGGCTAGTCCAGGATGAGCGACCGCAGAGCAGCCGCCGGGCCCGCGGGCAGGGCAGGGGGCAGCGAGTCCCGGGCAGGGCTCGGCAGCCCGGACTCCAGGTCCCAGAGGCGCGCGGGGAGGCTCGCACCTGGGGCGCCCGGCGGGGAGCGGAGTCCCGGGGCAGGCGGGCTGGGGCGGGGCTCGCGGCACCCACCTCGCCGCCGCCGCCTCCTCCCGGCGGCCCGGCCGGAGCTTCCGGTGGCGGGAGGACTTGGCCCCGGCGGCGGAAGCCGGGGAGGGCGGGCCCGGGGCCGGTTCCTGCAGCCCGAGCCGCCTCCCGAGGCGGCCCCGGGGGCGGGGCGAGCGCTCCCCGATGGGGAAACTGAGGCTCGGGGTGGGAACCACGGTGTGGCAGTCTGTTTTTGCACCGAAAGCAGACCTGCTTCCGTTCTCCTCCCCGCACGAGTTCATGGCACACGTGTGGGACTCAGTATGAAGTATTCGCGGAATAAACGAATGCAGACTTGGGACTCGAACTATCTCGGCCCCTGCCTGCCTGCAGCCCCTTGTTGCGGGGGGCTGGCGGGGGTGCTGCGAGCAGCGGCAACAGCCGCGTCTTAGCCCCTCGGGTTCCTGCGGAGATCCGAGCTCAGCGCTTACTGAGTTAGACGCAATCAGCCAAGAGATGTACAAAGCGCTTCCGAGCGCTCGGCGCTTCCACAAAACTGGGTGTTTTCAGGAACCGAGACTAGTTTTGTCTAAACACACACGCGCGAGCGCACGATCACTTATTCCCTATGAACTTTGTGTATATCAATTAAAATAATTATGATATTTAGCGTTGGGATAGAATTTTTGTTTAAATATACAACCTTTGTTTTTGCGAATTTGATAAAGGCCCCTCCATCAATATCTGCAGGACTGTTAGCTGAGGACCGAGTGAGCCTGCCTACTTGGCTGGTTTTGTTTTCGTTACTCAGAGCCATCTATTATATTCTCTACGTATTAGGGTCTCATTTTTTTTGTCTTGACACCCAACTGGAGTTGGGAACTGTGTTACCTCTTTGGTTTGGTTTGTTTTTAACCTGGGATGTGTTTAAGCCTCTAGCTCACCTGGCCCGGAACTCCCAACTCCTGCTGATGCTGCAGGACCGTCCCCCTGGAGAAAGGAGGGCCTCCAGTCCGTCCTGGAGGGGAGACATCTGCCTGCAGACAGGCTGAGGGTCTAAGGGGCCTCCAGGCTGGCAATCTGTGGGACATTGACCAGAGGTGGCTTCTGTGGTCACTCTCAATTCTAAGAGAAAAGGATTTAGAGCTTGGAGTCTCTGATTTAAAAACTCCTTGATTCCCAGTGCAATCCGTGAAGGCTTTGGGGCCTCTAAAAGCCATTCTGTGGTCCCATCTCTGTCCCACCCACCCCTTCCTCTCTGCCCCAAGCCAGCGTAAGTGAGCAGTCAACCTGACCTTACTCTCTTCATGTGCCACATCCTGTTTTCAGATTAATGAGCTCATTTGGTGGAAATTTACCAAGGGAAATAGTTTAATTTTGGAAAGTACCAAAAACTTATCTGTAGTCACTCGACTTATTTTTGGGGGCTCTTGAAATAAAGGGGGCATCACCAGGGGACCTCTGAGCCATCAGGGTGCGGCAAATTGAAAGCGGAGCCCAGTGAGGCTGAACGTGACTCAGAGAGGAATAAAAACCTCTTGGAGACCACTCATCTCTACCCAGCAGAAAAAAAAAATTCCAAAAATAAGTTTAAGAAGAAAAGTAGTGCAGGTGGCTAAGGCGTAAGATCTGGTGGTATGAACCTGGGGCCACGATTGGGAACAAGAAGCACACACAGGGAAGTAGGGGGGTGATTGAGCCTCAGCCTGCCTCTCACATCCCTATCTGCTCTGCTTGCTCTAAGAGCCGCCAGAAGGTTTCCCTTTTCCAGTCTTCCCCCAGTCCTTCAGCTGTCAGACTCTTGACCTTGAGGTTGCCTGCTAGCCTTGTAGCCTTTTAAGCTTGTGGCTCCTGTAGGGAGCTAAGGATGGAGTAGTTAGGAGGACTCTGGAAAATTAAAGTTTTTTGAGCCGTTCTGCATTGAAGATGGTAGAGCTCGGGTGACAAGCCCCCTGAGTGTCTGATCACCTCCTTGGCTGCCCTGTTTCCTAGAGGAGAGACTTCTCATCCCTTCTAAGAGGTAGAATAGAAAAATGGCGAAAATTGACAAGGCACTGACAATTTAGTACTGGAATGAAGCTGTGTCTTCCTTCTCTCTGCACCCCGCCTCCCCCAGCTGAAACCTGCATAGGTATTTTGGAGGATATATTTATATTTTGGAACGAGCCCTGGACTAGGGGTCAGGACATCTGTGTGTGTGTGTGTTTTTTTTTCTCCCTGTCACTAAAGCAGTTTTGGGGGAGAGTAGATAAATAAATGAATGCTTAAGCAATAATTCAACAAATTATAGTCCATTGTGTTGTTTTTGTTTTTTAAGTGGAAAATGACCTGGGTGGAATGCCGTGGGTTATCTGAAAACTTGTATTAGCTGTGAGACTGTCTTCAAATGCTTTTCCACCTGGAGCCCAAGGAAGCATGCTAAGTCGCCTCAGTCGTGTCCAACTCTCTGGTGACGCCATGGACTGTAGTCTGCCAGGCTTCTCTGTCCCTGGGATTCCCCAGGCAAGAATACCAGAGTGACTTGCCACGCCCTCCTCTACGGGACCTTCCCAACCCAGGGATCGAGTCCACGTCTCCTGTGTCTCCTGCACTGGCAGGCCAGTTCTTTACCGCTATTGCTACATGAGAAGCCCAGAGCCCAAGCCTACAAACCAGCTAGAAGCAGGGACCTTCTGTTAAGCGAAGCAGACAGCTAGGAGTCTGTGCCTTGGGCATCTTGACCTCTAGGCTCTAGGAACATGGTTTAAAAATGGTGGATCTAACGAGTACTCCCAGATCCCAGAGGTAGAAACTGGGATTCTCTCCTGAGCTGGCTTGCCTCTGCTGTCCCAACGGTTCAAGCTTTTTTTCCCCCAACAACTGAGCCTTTCCAGGTGTCATAGTCCTGATGGGCATCGGAGGAGGAAGAGATTACATTGCCAGGGTCATTAGCCTTCCAGGTGGTGGGAGGGCAGGACAAGATTGGAACCTAAGCATTTGGAGGACTGAGGTTGGCGGTCCTGGTAAAAATAGCAGTGACAATATCAGCAGTTACACTTGATTTAGCATCAGTTACTGTGACACTGCTCTCATCTGAGCACATCATGTGCCTCGTTCCGTTTACTGATATCAATGAGAAGAGGTGTGAACACTGTTTTCTCCTTTCCAGAACCTAGGCCCCTGATTATAGCAGTAAATGAGGCAGACCCGGCTGCTGGTCTCATGACAACTGGCTCCTAGAGGTGAATGCACCGGGTGTCCATTCTCCTAATGCCAGTCATTCATGCTGCTTCTGTTTGTGCGTGTGCGTGCGTGCATGTGTGTGTGTGTGTGTGTGTGCGTGGGGGGCTGGGCAGAGCTCAGTCGTGTCCAGCTCTTTGCCACCACGTGGATTGCAGCCTCCCAGGCTCCTTTGTCCGTGCAATTTTCCAGGCAATAATACTAGATTGGGTTGCCATTTCCTATTCCAGAGGATCTTCCTGATTTAGGGATCGAACCTGCATCTCGTGTGTCTCCTGCACCGGCAGGCAGATTCTTTATCACCGTGTCACTGGGGAAGCAGCAGAGTTGGACGTGACTGAGCGTATTAAGTATATGCTGATTCCCTGACTAGTGATCAGACCTGTGCCCCCACAGTGGAAGCGGAGTCTTAACCTTGGACTGCTAGGGACAATCCTGTTTCTGTTTGTCAACCCTTGAAGCGGGGGGCCCAGAATGGGCTACTACGTCCTCTACTCATGAATGCCAGACGTTCCCCTTCTTGCCCCTATATTCCTTCTTTTCAATGCCAGCTGCAGGCTTTGTCCCTGTCCCTGTCTTTAGTAAAAACAATTAGTGAACAGCTTTCCTGCTAACATCATCTATACCTCCTCTGAAAACTTCTGATTCCTGGACCAGGAAATTTAATTAGACAGATGATTACAGGTTATCATTCATCTAGTACTGATAGATTAGAAGATCAAAGGGTCCTGAGTTCCTCAACCCAAGTTAAGCACTTCCCCATGGTAACTCATACACAGCTGATATCAACAATGAAACAATCTACCAAATGATCTTGTAAAACTAACCTTTAGCCTATAGGACACCTTCTTTGCTTTGATGTGATGATTTAAAATGTCCCAAGTTTCCTTCTGTTACTCTCCATCTTGTTCTTTCTATACTTGTTATAAGTGGCAATTTATAAACTATGCTTGTTTACAGGTTTTTTTTTCCTGAACCACTATAATTTGTGAATTATATGAATATAAGAAATTAAGTGAATTAAATGTGTTAAAGTAAAGCTGTGTCTGATTTCTTTGTTGTCTTTTTCCCTGGTTCAGCACAGAGCAGGCAATCAATAAACATTTGTTCAATCAATGGCTAATACTCAAGACACCATCCATAATCATTTTTACTTGAGGTAATAATCATTAATGATGATCTCACCATCGTCACAAAATATTACGTATCTTTGGCCTGATTTTTTAGGGTGTTGTGAAATTAGAAATAGCATTCTAGTGAAAATTTGATAAGAAATTTGGGGTTCTTCTCTGAAAGAAGTTTCTATGCCTAGCGATTTTTCCTATCTCAACAGACTTCCAGATTTTAAGCAAAGAAGCAATGCACTTCAGAAGTCCTTTGAATTGGAGGCCCCAGAGCCGTCCCCAGGGGTTTCCCAACTATTTGTGGGACTGGCCGCTTTGAGAGTGCCATGGAGATTTCAGTTTGTGATGGGGATACCAACGACTCTCACAGGGATGATAATGTGTTCCAGGCAAAGAGCTTGGCGGATAGCCCCTTTGATGTCGACAAGCTCTTATGAGGCCAACGATGAGGAAGGCAGACAGCTTTGGGTCTGAAATAGTCCACCTCCTGCTTCTCTTCACCATCTCTGGCCACCCGGGTGCCTTGTTCTACAAATGTGGTTTTGCTGTGTGTCAAATCCTCTTTCAGGGATTCTTGACAATTACAAAGATGCTTCTGAAGGTGGATGCCCAGACCTCCAAGGCCTTTTGCTGGGCTACAGAATTATCGCTCTTCCTTCCTGCTTTTGAGAGGGTGGGTTTCCCAGGCTCTTGGCTCGAGCGGAACAGGGATGACTCAATGTTCTAGCTGCAAAGCAGTTGACATCTGCCCGAGGAGGGATAAGCCTGGGGGTCCTTGTCTCACTTTGTCCTGACAACTCAACCCGAGAGAGAAAAATCAGTGTGTGAGCAATGCTCTTACTCAGGAATCAGGAGACCTGCCTCTGACATTGATTTCAGGACAGTGGGGAAACTCTGTTCCATTTTTGGACCTCATTTTTCCCATCTGCAAAGTGGGAGAATGACCTCAGCGCAATCCTTCAGGGCAAATACTTTAGCCATTCAAACCTGGTTCTGGGGAAGGGGTGCAACTCTCCTACCTGTTGAGGGGCTGCTTTCCCAGCTGGACTAGGAACGTCCATAATGGATGCTAGCAGCTTCCACCAGATGCCTGGTCTTTTTGGACTCCAGTCATATGTTTGGACTCCAGACACATTTTTTTTTTCAAGACAAAGAAATGTGAAAAACCTGACGAATTTCTTTCAGAGCTCAAGCTAGATGAATTTACAGCACAAGAAAATGGGGCAGGGAGTTAGGGGTCATGAACCAGGGCTGCACCTGTGTTCCCTCAAAGGACACCCAAGCTCAGGGCTCGGATCGTGAACACATGGAGTTGACACTTACTCATCTCTTCTGAGCTTCTTGTCTAAAAGGGGGGAAACGGGGGCTCAGGTTGGGGAAAGAGCTTGCACATTAAGTCAGAGTTTCAGAGGCATCTCCCTCTATGTTCTGACGTCTTTTGTCCCCAGATGCCTGTTATACCCCCATCCTTTCTTGTTTCTGCATTCATTTCTCATTGGCTGTCTCTTCACAAACTGGGTTTCCCGAGGGCCAGAGAGCAGGGTGTACCCATCTTTGTAGGCCCCTCGTGTTCAGCCTCTGTCTCCTGCCCGAGTAAATATCTATTAAGAGAGGCTGATTGGCCATCTAAAGAGGATCCAGGAATGTTAGGAAAACATCCATTCTGTCTTTCACATTTGTGGCTCCGCAAATGTAATTAACAGTTTTCACTTCTACCACGAATCTATTTGCTCATTTTTAGAAGAGCCATAGTATAGACATTTAGCCACATTTTCTGCAGAGATCATTGCCTTAAGCATTTTGGAGCTAGAGTACAGGAATTTTTAAGACGCAAAATCAAATAATACACAAGAAAAGCTAGTCCGTCTGGCTTCCGTCCTTGGTTGCTTCTCTTCTGTAAGCAGCGTCCAGCTATACAGACAGAGGGCCGTGGGGAGGGCCCTCAGCCCGCTCCAGCCCCTCTGATTACTGAAACCGGAGCTGCCTGGGGAGGCCAGGGCCTGGCACCAGCTCTTGCTGGGTCCTGCTTCTCCGTTCACAGAGAACGTGTCTGCACACGAGCGCGCCCAAGCCACCCTGGAGTCCCTCCAAGGACAGGCCTGGAGGCTGGCCAGGGGGAGGGTGCTCCTGGAAAGGACACATCTCTGCGCAGCAGAACCGTGGCATACAGGCACACACATGCAAATGCTTGCAGGATGGCCAGATCTTCCAAGGCTTCTAGAGAAATTGTAAATCTGGATTTTTATGTGTAATAGCTTGATTTTTAGAACGCTCCCCAAAGCCAAACCCTAACCGGATGAGCATCCTCACAAACCTTATCTGAGGGCCACAACATGCAGCCTCTGGTAGAGCCTGGCACATCACACACGCGGCCTGAGCAGGTGAGCTAATGCCCCTCACGAAGCTCGCTGGGACGGCACAAACCACATGTGCTAATCCAGGTGCAGGCCTTGTGCATAACCGGTGGGAGTCACCCAACGTTTACACGCGCCTGCTGTCTCCCAGGATGTCCACCTTCCTGCTAAGGAGACTGAGCGTCCGCTGTCTCCAGGGCCGCGTCGCTGGTGGCTGCCTGGTGTTAGCTGCACACTCACCTCCGGGTGCTGCGTGCTTAGTCGTTCAGCTGTCTGCAACTCTGCAACCAGGCTCTTCCGTCCATGGGACCCTCCAGGCAGGAACACTGGGGCGGGTTGCCATTTCTTCCTCTCGGGGATCTTCCCGACCTGGGGATCGAACCCCACGTCTTCTGTGTCTCCTGCATCGCAGGTAGGCCCTTCACCTGCTGAGCCTTCAGGGAAACCTGCGACTGAACTGGAATGTCGGCTGCTCTGCACCTCTCGGTAAACCCAGCTCTGAGTTCAGGGCTGTGTTTTATTTGCTGTTGCGTCCTCATCACCTAACAGAATGTAGAAGATGCTCAGTAAACACCTGTGGGATTGCCTACGGGCATGCAAATGCACATGGATGCAAGCACAGGTAAACCCACAGTTACGTAACCCCATCCCCAGAGCTGCCCAGGAAGACCTGCCACTCACGGGGTGCTCCCAGAGGCACACGCCCACCCCGTCTCCCACCTCCCAAACCAGGCCTCCCCGGTTCCCCAGCTTCGCCCAAAGCCTTCACAAGTTGTTTCCTGGAAATCTTGAGGCGGCTGTGGTGTTCTTTTCCCCTAACTCAGGAGACAACTCAGCAGTTCAGTTTTTCAAAGTCTGGGACTCATAAACCTGGAATCCTTTCTTCGATTTTTCCACTAGAATTTTCCTTGGCTGGGTGCCTTTCCCCAGAGCCCCGGCCAGGAGGTCACACTCAGAGCGCCCTCTGCTGGGCACCGTCTCCCCAGCCTAGTGGGCAGCTCCAGAGGGGGCACCTGTCCGGTTACAGCTGCTTTCCAGATGGGGAAACTGAGTCAGGTGGTAGTACTGGGCAGAGGCGCTTGGGGGGGCGGGGCTTTGGATTCTTGCAAGCATGTGCCAGTGCGTGCTACTACTACGTGACTTGGGATTTTTTTTTTTTTTTTGAAAATAATATAAGAAAGAGCTCCCAGAGATCAGACACGGCAGAGAAAGGCCCTCCGTCTCCCCGGGGCCTGTACGTGGGGCAGATGGCAGAGGTTGGGAATCTGTTCAGATTCAACTCCCTCCTTGAATCCCCACCATGTTTAGTGGGCGAGGAAACCGAGACCCACAGAGATGCTGGGGGAACAAGGAGCAGGGAGGTTTGTTGAGCATCTGCTGTGCGCTATCTGTGCTGACACCTCTCATTTAACCTTCCCAGCAGCCTCGTGAGGTAGATGGTGGTGTTTCCATTTTACAGATGAAGACGTAGAAGCTGAGTGAGGTCTCAAGATCAGAAGAGAAGGGGAGAGCTGGGACTGCATCCAAAACCGCTGTTTTCTTGGCTGTGCAGCCTTCTGGATTTTTCCCACTTGGCTCCCGAGGGCCCAAGGCGGGGCCTTTGTGGCTGGGCTCATCAAGGCAAGGTTTCTGTGGCCCTTCTGCTCATAGAGGGAAGCCCTTCTCCTCAGCCCCTTCCAGAGGGCAGCGTTGGGCACCCTGGGGAGATGGGTTGACCGGCCCCATCAGGCTTCAAGCTGAGAATTCCAGGGCTTGGAGGAGGGTCCTGGCAGCTGTGCCCAGGCCCCTTGACTAACAGGGAAAACAGGATTGGATGTCTTTATGAACTGAACTTGTGAGAGGTTCCAAAGGGTAAGGGTTTTCCTGGAAAAGAAAGCAGGTCCTGGAAGGTTTTTGTTTTGTTTTTCTTCTTAATGGGGCCCTAGTTAATGACTCAAGGAAATGAAGAACACATTTCACCGAGAATTAGTCACTGCCCTTCCCAACCCTCCAGCCTGCTGCCCTTTCCAAATCTTCCAAAACATCTCACTTCCGGCAGGAAGAAGTCCAGACCCCTGGTTTTGTTCATCTTTGGTCGGCTTGGCCTTGTCTCCTATGTGTTTCATTGAAGGAAGCCACCCAGGGCCTCTGTGCACACTTCCTTCTGTTCCCCTGCTCGGCGTTTGCTCTCCTTATTAAGACTTCATTTCGGCTTGTCCTGATCTCAGTCCTTCTTTAAGACCCAGCTAAGAAGTTGCCTTCTTTCAGGAGCCTTCTCCACTGTGTCCAGCGGGAGCCATCTTGCCTTGTGCTAACAGATGCAGGCCGTGGCCCTCCTAACCATCTGAGACCCCAAGAAAGTGTTGGATTCATCTTTGACCCCCCTGTTTGGGCACACGTGCTTGTGTGGGTCTACCACCTGGAGGTAGGGTGCTATAGAAAGATCCCTGAGATTCTTTATTCTCTCATCATGTCTGACTTTGCAACCCCATGGACTGTAGTCTGCCAGGCTCCTCTGGCCATGGGATTCTTCAGGTATGAATACTGGAGTGGGTTGCCATGCCTTTCTCCAGGGGACCTTCCTAACCCAGGGATCATCTCGTGCATTGGCAGCTGGGTTCTTTACCACTAGCACCATCTGGGAAGCCCATAGAAAGATCCCTGAGACCCCCTATTCTTTCATTAGGAGATTAGGGTTGAATGAAGACTGAATGTGTTGGAGAGAGCTGCTTCTCAAGTCAAGAGAAAAGAACTTTAAGCAGTCTACTTGTAGAGCGTAATACGTGTCTACAGGGGTTTGAGATGGGGAGACACATAGACTTATCTGACAGCCAGCAGAGACATTGACGTGATGAGAGATGGGAGTCATCTTAGATAAACAAGACAAGGAAGAGACGCTGCTGCTCAGATCAGCCTGAACTCCCAAAGTCGGTTTATGCACAGGATGCCACTCCCGTCAACTAGACATGGGACAGGCACCGGAAGAACTGACGTGAAGGCCTCTCTGGTCTGTCCATCGGGGCGTGGGTACCATTAATTCTTAGGGCTGACCCATGGGATACAAGATAGTGTGGTACTTGTGTGAGGGTGAGAGGTTCTCAGAGCTTGGATGTGCCCACATGAAAGTCAGCTTTAACGCCAGCTTATGACAGGGCCTTCCCTGGTGGTCCAGGGGTTAAGAATCGCCTTTCAATGCAGGAGACATGCGTTCTATCCCTGGTCAGGGAACCAAGATCTGGCATGTTGCAGGTCAACTAAACCCGTGGGCTGCTTGCTCTAGAGCCCGCGGGCCACAGCGAGAGACACCGATGCGCTGCGACAAAGACCAGGGCAGCCAAAGACAGCCACCTGACCACAGGACCGCCAAGTACGATCTCTCCTGCTCCCCTTACCCTCCCCTTCTCACTGCCAACCCTTAGCCCTGGAGAGAGCAGAGGTCACAGCTAGCAAACTGGGGAGGGCGGTCTGGAGAAAGGGAAGCAGCGGTCCACGGCACCTTTCCCAGCTATAGTGGTCCCACCTGCAGCAAGCCCTGATTGGAGAAAAGATTGGACTTTAAATCAAGTTTGGATTTTGCTTTTGTATGGGACTGATTTACAAATAGAGTTTGTTGACTGACTGCAGGGACCACAGGAGTTTTTTATGTCCTCATAATGAGCAGATGATCAGAAAAGTCCTAAGATGTGTGAATTTTTATCAAAGGTCAGGAAAAGGGCTTCTCTCCCTTTCCTCTGAACACGTGTATAGAGCGGGGTGGGAGACAAAGGGAAGTTGATTTATGATTATATACTTCAAGTCTTGTTCACTCTAGGTATTGATTACATTGGCCATTGTAAATAGGTTGTTGTCTTCCATCTTATCTTTCTAATTGGTGGTATTTTCTCCTATCACTTCCAAACAATGAAGTCACTGTGAGCCCCTCAGGTAAAGCCACTTAACTGTTGCCTGAAAGTTCAGCTGTGTCTCAGGCTTCATATCCTGACCTAGTAGAGATTTGAGGGCGCCTCACAGCCACAGGTCGAGGGACTCAATATCCAAGCGCCTTTCCTGCTAGTTACTACTGCCTGCCAATCAAATTCTCCACGTGGCTGGCTTCCTCCCAGAGTCTGTTCTCCCTGTGTGTTTCTTTTAAGGACCCGGTCACGTTAGAGGAGAGACCCACCCTACTCCAGTATGACCTCATCCCACCTGGACTAACGACCCCGGCAACAATCCTATTTCCAACCCCATTTCCATTCTGAGGTGCTGGGTGGGGAGGATTCCAACGGATCTTTTAGAGGAGACACAGTTCAACCCACATCTTCCTTCCTCGTTTTCCTAAGTTTGCATTTTCTCCTGCTCCCCCCAGGGGTATGAACGGCACCTGCTGCAGCTCGAGCCAAGAATCCCTGAGTAAACCTCGAGTCCTCTGCTTCCACCACCCCCGTCCCAACTCCTTCAGCAAACTCTTTGTGCCCTAGCTCCAAAAATATCCCAGATCCATCCTCGTCTCTTCACTTCCACCATTCTAGTTGGAGCTGCTTTCACTTCTTGCCAAGACAGCTGCAATCGCTCTGAGCTGGTCTCCCTCCCTGCCCCCTTTTTATCTGTAATGTGGTCTTATCTGCTTTGCTTCATTCTCTCTGCTGAATCAAATCTGAACACCTCACTCATGCTTACAAAATCCTATTGATCTGGTCCCTCCCATCCTCTGACCTCATTTCCCATCACTTGCTTGCTTTGATCCAGCCACAGAAGCCTACTTGCAGTTCCCTGGATCACTGGCCTCCTTTCTGGAATGATCTCCTCTAGGTCTGTGTGACTGCCCCTTCTTGTCTGAGAATCTCAGCTTAAACGTCATCTTATTTAGTGACCTCTAAGAGAACTTCCCCGACCACCCCATCATCAAACCAGTCCATCCAAAAGAAAATCAACCCTGAATATTCACTCAAAGGACTGCTGCTGAAGCTGAAGCTCCAATCCTTTGGCCACCTGATGTGAAGAACGGACTCATTGGAAAAGACCCTGATGCTGGGAAAGATTGAGGGCAGGAGGAGAAGAGGGCGACAGAGGATGAGATGGTTGGATGGCATCACTGACTCGATGGACATGAGTTTGAGCAAACTCTGGGAGATGGTGAAGGACAGGGAAGCTGGCTTGCTGCAGTCTGTGGGGTCGCAAAGGGTCGGACACAACTTAGCGACTGGACAGTGACAACAAGAGAGACCCCCGACCACCCCATCGAGAGCAGTCACTCGGTTTTTCTCCGTTGCTGACCTTTAATTCCCTGCAGAGAATTTAGTAAATAGATTATTTTTCTCATTTATGTGGGTATTTATTGTCCTTCTCCCCAGAATCCTTAGGAAAGCAGGGACCTTGTTTATCTTGATTACACCATCTAGAACTGTGTCTGGCACATAGAAATAACTCTGTAAATATTTACTGAATAAATAATCCTGCATAGAAGATCTTTGTGTATGAACTTTTTTCTCCCCCTACTTTTGGGAATTTATATAAATAATCCAGCAGGAGGAAGATTACTGGATCAAGGGATGTAAACATATCTTGGCTCTTGGAATGTATCATCAAATAGGTTTGCCAAGATGTTGGGTCAGTGTTCATTTGTTAGGCATCCTTCTGAATCCCCAGTGCCAAGGCAGTGATCTCTGGCATGCGGGGGAGGGAGGGAGAGAGGGCATGTGCTAGAAATGGGGGTGGGGGCAGGTTGGAGCTGGGGTCGGGGCCTTTGGCGGCCACAGCAGCAGTGATCAACCCGGCAGCCGGCCCCTCCCCAGCACCTGTCTGCAGGGGTGACCGCCTGGCCTTTGTAGGCCTGCCTGGGGCAGGCAGGGCTTTCCGCTGTGTGAACGTGGGTCTGGGGCAGGAGCCGCGGTGGGTGGTAGGTGCCCCTGCCCTCCAGCACAGCGAGGCCATCCTGGAGGCACGCCTGGGACGCCGGGAGGGGTGAGAAGCTGAGGACAGAGCGGGGCTCGGACTCGGTTCTGGAGGCCCCTTTGCCTGGGCTCTTCCTGGGCTGGAGCTTTCCTGCTCGGGACACTGATCACCAGGAGATACGAGTCCCTCTGCTATGCACCCGCCCGCAGGAGCACAGAGGCCCGTCTCGGGCACTTTCACGCGCAGCCAGGCCCGCGCGTTTGTGCCTTGCCTGGTCTCGAAGAGTGGCTACAAGAGTGAAAGTAGCAGTTGTATGTAAGGTTCTCGAAATACAGGGCCAGACGGGGCATCGTCCAGGCGTGGGCCATCATCAGTCCTCGCCCAGGTTCCTCAGGGGACTGTGAGCTTCCTGAGGGCAGAGACCAAGTTTGAGGCAGAATCGTGCTCATGAGTCAGCCTGCCTGAGTTCTCAATCCCTGCTCCACCACTTACTTGGCGTTATTTAACCTCTTTTTCTTTGGTTTATTCCTCTGTACCAAACTCACGGGGTTGTCTGTGGATTCATTAAGCTGATGAATGTGATGAACGTATCACAGTGCCTAACACAGTAGGCTCTTGGCGAGTAGAAGGATTAATTGACTCCCAGACCTCCTCCATCCACATTCTACAAAGGCGATTTAGTTTTCTTTTAGCACCTCCTACCTCCTCTTTTTTCTCAAGACCTGTTTCTCTTTGAAGCTCTGTGTTTCTCTTGTCCCCAGAATCCCTGAGTTTTCTGCAAGGCCTTGGGCACAATGGTTCTCAACTAAAGTGCTGGTTGATAAACAGTTGCTTCCATTCATGTGGGAATCCCTGACTTTATGGAGCAATCTGGAACCTTGTTAGGTCCAAGAACCAGCACCACAGGCATCACCTGGGAGACGCAGAGTCTCCGGCCACCCCAGACCCACAAAATTAGACTCTGCACTCTCATAAGTTCTAGAACAATACTTCTTTAATTGTAATGTACCTATGATATTTTCCTGAAAATGTTTAAGGTATAGATTTTGGTACTCCCTTCTAGGGTTTCTGACTCAGTCGGTCTGAGGTGGGGCCTGAGAACATGTGTTTCAGCACTTTGAAAACCCTGCTCTAAGACTGCCAGCCTGCAGGGCCAAAGGAATGAAGCTCTAACAGCGAAATCTGACGCCCTGGGGGCGATGAAGAGAGCAGACCCTCTCTGAGTCTTTTAAACTCTCACCAGGCAGTCTCTGCCTGTGGTATCTGCGCACAAAGATGCTTTTGATTATTGATGCCATTACCATATTTGTTCAAAATCCTACAGCTTAAAAGTTCTCTCACGTGTTTGATCCAATTTCATCCTGCAACAGCCCTGTACGTTGGGCTGGCTGAAATGACTGCCTCGTTTCCAAAGCAGAGAACAGAGGCACAGAAAGCTATGTGACTTAGAGACCACAGCCTTGGTGACCGCTTGTTTCTCTGTGTCCGTCTCTTACACACACACACACTGCAGTCACATGGAACATGCTAAGCTGCTTCAGCCGTGTCCGACTCTTCACGACCCTATGGACGGACCCGCCAGGCTCCTCTGTCCGTGGGACTGTCCAGGCAAGAATACTGGAGTGGGTTGCCATGCCCGCCTCCAGAGGCTCTTCCCAACCCAGGGATCAAACCCGCGTCTCTTATGTCTCCTGCATTGGCAGGCAGTTTCTTTACTACTAGCGCCACCTGGGAAGCCCAGTCAGAGAGGCCGCTGTAATCTCCACACCCAGCATCTAATTACTGAGCAAGCCACAGTTGGGCCTCTGCCTTTAGAGTTGGTGGGAGCTGGCAGGAGGAGCAGAAATGACCACCAACCCCGCCCCAGGCCCCAGTTGATCCTGGACACCTTCTCTCTGCTTTCTCCTACCCTGGCCACGTCTCCTTTCCCTGTTCTCAGAAATGAGGGTTCAGTCCTGACTCTAATTTCCTAAAGATTCTGTTTGGAAAAAAGTTTATTAAGCCATATAATTCTTTCCTTAGCTCCGATTTCCTTGTCTTAGTCAGCTTCAACCCCCCTTTCCACCCACCCCCAGCAACGCAAAAACACACACACACACACACACGTAGACACACACGACTCCAGCCAAATGAAAATCACTCTTTCCAGGACAGTTCTGTTTCCTCTCATCTCATCTGCTAGCGATGTGAGCCCTGGACCCCAGCCCCTGGCTCTGGTCTCTGCCCGCCTGCCCCTTCGGCCCAGCCGGTGGAAACAGACCCCGGGTGCTGGTACGGGGAAGCGGAGCCTGGCGCTCTGGTCCAGCTCTGATTCCCTCGTGGGACCCCTGGGAGAGTCCCTGCTCTTTCCTGGGTTGTTTCCTCCTCTGTGAGATGGGGAGAGCTTGATTAGATGGTCTCTAGGGAGGCTTTAACTTTAGAACTTTATGATTCTGTGTAGGAAGCTCACAAAGGAAAAAACGGCAACTCTATTGGCAAATTAAAATCCTTGAGGCGACATAGAAAGACCTGTCAATTCAGAGTTCTGTCAGTTGTGTTCTATCCACGTGGAAGCTGATTCCAGGATACGTTTTACAGAGCTCTGATGTTTATCTCTGGTGAAACCCTCCTTCATTTTTCTACAGCAACGCCAGTGTCCCCACTGCCCCAGGACCCTGAACCCAGAGTCCTCACCTGCCTCACTCGGCCTCACCTGTGGTCCCAGCACAGGCGCGGCTCAGCGCCTCCAATGAACACACATCGCTGAGGGCCAGGGAGGCAGAAGCTTCGCCAGGATTACACGGTGACCACGCTACTCGCCCCTCCTGTGTGGGAAAACACAGTCAGCTCAGAGGCTAGAAGCAGGGTCCCTGGAGCCCAAAAGATGCACATTTGAGTCGTGGCCCTACCACTCGTAAAGGTATGAGACCTGGTGCAAATTACTCAGCCTCCTGGGGCCTCAGCTGCTTCCTTCCCAAAGAAAAGATGATGACAGTCCTCACACGATGGGTGTGAGATGTTGAGAGGCTACTCCCCGAAACGCAATCAGCATGATGCCAGGCAAGAGCTTGGTTGAGTTCATCCCTTGTCGTGTGCCAGGGCTGTGTTATTAACAACTGCAAATCACACTGATTGTGCCAGGCTCTGCGCTCATCACTCTATGTGCAAGATTTGTGTTATCTCACTTAAGTCTCACAGAAATCCTCTGGAGTGGGAATTGTTTTCAGATGTGAACATGGAGGCTTAAGGAAGGAAAACAGATGTTTTCCTTTCTATTAACGGTCTCTCAGAGCCGCAGGGACATTGGACATCACTGGGGCCAGCCTCCTACTTTGAATGTGTCTGCAGCATCCCTGGACGGCAGAACTGATGGGGACCCTGGTCCCCCCTGGAGAGCCTAGGTTATCTCTGAATGGCTCTGGCTCCAAGAAAAGGCTTCTTTACAGAGAGCCCATCTCGGTTTCTCTGTAACCTCCACGCATCTGCATGGTGGGAAGAACCCTGAGCACAGAGTCAGAGGCCCTGGGGTTGTGCCCCAGCCCTTGCACGGAGCAGCGCTGTGACCGTCGGCAGCTGCCCTTCTGGGCCTGCTTTCCCAGGTGAAAATGAAGGAAGTGGATGAGGTAAGCTCTAGGTCCTTCCTGGTTTGGACACTTTAGGATTATATAACTCATGATGGTGTACGCAATATACCACACATCTGATTATAATGATGGAAACAGTGAAGGAGTGGACCCCAAGCTCCAAGGAACAGACCGGCTTCTGCCAACATGTCTGTCAGGGTGGGGACCGTGCCAGCTGAGAAGGATCCAGAAGGTTCTTAGAAATGGAGCTCTCATCTTATCCTCTTGTCCTTAAACAAAACCCTGTCCCTTTCCCTCCCATCTCTTCCTACCCGCCACCCTCTCTGCTTCATTTTTCCCTTTCTTCCTCCTAACTTCCTTTCTTTCTGAGTCAGAGGCATAAAGGGATAATTGAATCTCAAGTCAAAGTTAAAGATCAGGCCCCTGGTGACAAGATACATCACATTAAACCCGCAGAATCCATCTGATTTCAGGACTAGGAAAACCCTAGGATGCAGAGTTGCTTTGTATCTCTGAGAACCTTCCAGATTTGGCTGCTAAATTCCCAGCTCTGAGACAGGGGTTTTCAGTCATGAGGTCAATGCATGGACTTGCATGGGGCCTCTGAAATAGCATGCGAATTTGTGTACTGTGCGCACATACGACTTTTAAAGAAATTTTTTTTTGGCTGTACCTTGCAGCATGCGCGATCTTAGTTCCCAGCCCAGGGATCAAACCCATGCCCCCTGCAGTGGAAGGTGGAGTCCCACCCACTGGACTGCCAGCGAAGTCCCACATATGCATCTTCCAGGAGGAAGGGTCTGAAAGGGAAGAGCCGCCCCGACAGCCGTGCCTTGGTGTCCCTTGGACCTGGCCTGGTTCTCAGAGCCTGATGTCACAGAACATCGGCATCAGACCAAATGGATCTTTACCAAAAAAAAAAAAAAAAACAAAACAGACTGCTCCTTAATCATGTTTGAGCAGAGAATAAAACAAGTACGTAATGCCAATCACAAAAAGTGACCAAATATCCCCCTTTCCCGTCTGATATAAGTGACTGCTCCTTTTTTCCCTCCTAATTAGATAACAACTAGTACCCCCAATCATAGGATTACCCCTGCTTCCTGACCGCATCCAACCCAGAGCAAAGTCCACTTCCCTGAAGTGAAGTGAAGTCGCTCAGTCGTTTCTGACTCTTTGCAACCCCGTGGACTGTAGCCACCAGGCTCCTCCGTCCATGGGATTCTCCAGGCAAGAATATTGGAGTGGGTTGCCATTTCCTTCTCCAGGGAATCTTCCCGACCCAGGGATTGAACCCCTGTCGCCCGCATTGCAGGCAGATGCTTTAACCTCTGAGCCACTGGGGAAGCCCCTACTTCCCTGAACCCCAAATAATCCCATCACAAGCCCAGATCCTATAACAAACTTCCTTTGACTGAGCAGCTCTGGAAACTCAGCTCTGTTTAATCACTATCAGCTTCTGCCTGGTTTTCAGCAGTAGCCTAACTGGTCTATTTGTACCATTGCCTCACTTTCAATGCAGCAGTTACCATCGTCCTTCTAACAGATAAGACAGACCATGTCATTGCGCTGCTCCAAACCTTTCCCTCTGAGTAAGATGAGCACCCCATCCGTGACCAGCATGCTCTTGTCCCTGGGACCTCTATGACTTCAGCTCCACCAGCCTCACATCGGCCTCCCTGCTCTTCCTGGAGCTTACGCCGGGCGAGCACCTGCCTTCAGCTCGGGCCTGTCCCCTCTGCCTGGAACTCGGGCTTCAGGTCAGCACGTGGCCCCCTCTTTCACCTCGCTTGGGTCTCACTGCTCACCGAAGCCCACCCTGACCCGACTGTGCTGCTCAGACGCAGTCCCTCTCTCTGCCACTCCCAGCCGCCTTTGCTCTTTTTCTTTTTCTCACAGCTCTTTTATCGCCTGCTGATATTCAAAGTCAGTCCCCTCATTATTGACTGTTATTTACCATGCACCCCCTCTCGCTGGGATCCAAGTTCCACAAGGGCAAGGATCTAGGGACCAAGCGCCCAGAACTGGGCCCAACCTTCGATGACCAGTCAGTACGTATTTTTCTGGATGTTGCTGAATAAATTAGCATCACAAGGGCTGGAAAGTAAAACTGAGCATGACTTTGGCTTAGATCCCTCCCTGAGAAATCAGGAGTCAGGCTGCCCGCTTTAAGCTTGGCGGGTTGTCAATTCCACATATTTTCTTAAGACAGGGTTTCCTAAACTTCAAGTGTGTGCATGCCAACCTCATGAGTTTTGCCCTAGGAACAACCTAGACTTTTATTTACTTAAAAACTTTTCCTTAAATAGACTTTTTGACAAATACATTTATTTTCAAAGAAAATTTTATATCATGGCTTTGATGTGCTAGTTGTATATTTTTTTCTAACACATGTTAAAAGAAGCATATAGCTATTTACCAGCTAGATTGTCTTGCTTACCCCTAGTGGAAAACTGCCTTATGCTTTTTCCTTTAACCAGAAAGATCCCCCCACTTCTCCCTGTGCTGCGCGCTTGCTTATCTGACTCTTAGTGACCCCATGGACTGTAGACCTTCAGGCTTCAGAATTTTCCACAAAATTCCGTTTGTGGAATTTTCCAGGCAAGAATACTGGAGTGGGTCGCCATTTCCTTCTCCAGGGGATCTTCCCGACTCAGGGATCAAACTCACATCTCCTGTGTCTCCTGCATTGCAGGTGGATTCTATCTGCTGAGCCACCGGGGTATTCTTGCCTGGGAAATCCCACAGATGGAGAAGCCTGGCGGGCCGCAGTCCATAGGGTTGCAAAGAGTCGAACATGACGTAGCAGCAAAACAGCGGCATACCTCTTACCAACTTCTAACCCAATATGCCTCTCTCTACCTTTCCAAAAGTCCTCCAGAAAGCCTCTGGAAGCTCCTCCAGCTCATCTACTCATTCCCTTCTCTGAGCTCCCGTTACATTTACGGGCAAAATACATACCTGACATGTGGATGCTCACATGCCATGTAGGCTTGCTTTCCGTTTCATAACGAAAGATTGTAACATTTCTTCTGGGGGCTCTAGATAAAAGAGGTATTAAGGTGTTCGACTCCCTTGATTCACAGGCCATCAGAAAGATGAAGAGGCTTGTCCCAAACCCCTGCCTGAGTTAGAATCCGCCAACACTTGCTGAGTCCCTAGGATGTGTTCGGCGTGAAGCCAGGCACAGGAGACCGCAGTAGAGAGGGGACCCTGCTCTGCCCACACGGAGCTGCCGGTGAAGCCCGGAAGCCGCACTCCAAACAGCTGTACAGGAGTAAGCAAACAATGGCAAGTGCCTTAGGCGAGGAGCAGGGGGCTGAGCAGGGGCCCCGCTGTGGGCAGGGCTGCAAACGCCTTGCTAAGGAAGTATGTTTAAGTCCTTAGGAGTTTGCGGAAGACGGGATGGTGGGTTTTTCAGTGGAGCCAGGCTCACTCACAAAGGCCTGCTTTGAAGTTTGGCAGTTCAGTTGCTTTGCGAGTTAATTAGGCTGCTGTAGCCGGTCTCCTTGAAACCATGCTCAAGGAGAAGGCAGAGAGGGCGGGGCCTCGGGGAGGGGGCTGCTGTAGAGGTCCTGCCCGCCCGGCCTTCAGCAAGAAGGTGCCTGGAGGCACCGCAGACCTGCTCTGGGGGGGGGGCCCTCACCCCTCGTTGGCAGCGAGTTTGGGCATATTGGGCACAAGGGTTGTTTTTGCCAAGGGAGTGCCTTCAACGTGAGCTCTGACATTAACGAAAATAAATCCTTAGTTCCTTGAAGCTGGAAAATCTTAGTTTAACTTATGAGGCACAGTGCAAGGCCTTGTGTAGCTTCACAAGGCTAACCGGTAAGATGCAGATTTCTCAAAAAGGGAATGCATTTTAGTCACCTTTGCCGTTTCACCCAGGGTTTGTGTTTCCTTGTGACATTTCAGCGGGGCTAGTTAAACTATAGCCAAGGAAGACACTCCACCTACATCCTGCCTTGGTCTTAGGAAATTAAACCTGACAAGCAATGGGATGGGGCAGTGAGGTGGAAGAGGGAGGTGTTCAGACTGTGAGCAAGCCTTGGGGTTTGGTCTCCCACCCTGCCCCTTACTAGGCTGGGCGAATCGCCTCAATTTTCTCATCCTCAAAGCCCTTTGGGTCCTCGGCCTCCAAGTCTTCATGGAATGGGGGTAATAATAATTCCCGTACTCCACGAGATTCTGGAGACATTAAATGGGAATAAATTTGAGAACTCTTCCGTAAGATCTAAAGTGCTGCAGAATATCATTTACCCACGAGCCTGCTGTTAGAAATCCTCATTGATAAATCCTTAAGGGGGGCTCAGAGACCTGGTTAGAGTGCAGCAAAGGTGTCTGGATTTCCACTAGGTTTCTCTTCACCAGCTGGCCGCCCTGGGGCCTGCCTTCCAGGAGAACACGTTCCAGGGGAAATGAGTAGGCGCCGGGAGGGGAGTAGAGGATCCGCGTGGGGGTCCAGAGAGCCAGCAGGAAAGGAGGCGGCAAGGACAAGGCCCCTCCTTCTCAGGTTGCTCAGGGCTTCCCGGGCGGCTTTCTCCACCTTTCTCAATTTGCCTGTCTTTGTGTGGTTGCAGCTGACCTAGCATAAAATAACACGCTTTTTCGCACATTTTGAAAGCAAAGTCAGGCTTTAATGATCAGTTTTCTATTCCGTGGTATTTTCTTTCAAGCAAAGGCCGTGTTTTTGTAAGATACTACATTTCAGTGGGGCTATTCTTTGTCCCCAGCAAGCCTTCCTGAGCAGTAGGTTTCAGGAGGGTTTCAATTTATTACTTCTGGTGTCCAGTAACCTTGGAATGAGCGTCTGTCTCCAGGCCCCTGAAGGACATGCCATTTCGGAGAGTTACTGCTCTTAAATTGTTCTCTAATAAAAGCAACTGTCCCGCATTCTAAGTAGAGTGAACTTTCCAAATAAGACCAGCTGTGAACGTTGAAAAAAAAAGGCAGAAACTTCAACAACAGGGTCCATAGTGCAAACTGGATGCCGCTGACCTTCAGGCGCTTTCACAGCCATTTAAAAAGATGTCTTCAGCAAACCCATTTAGACTCTCCAAAAATCTTTGGCATGATGGACACCTGGAGTCTGTAGGCCAATATTCAATCCAGGTTGAGGAATCTAACGGGTAGATATACCTGCCAAGGAATAATGCAAATGAATCACTTGTGTTGGTAGCCAGAGAGAGAGAAGAGCTGAATTCAATTGAGCCAAGCTGCTCAGGTGCCCAGGGGTCAGGCTGCTGGCCAAGCTCCTCTGAACTGGCCTTTCCCTGGGAAGGTCCACAAACCCTGGAGATCATGAGCTGCTTGGGGCTCCCATGGTTAAAGGCAGGAACAACATCTGTTTCAATGTCTGTTTTTAAACAAACAGATAATAAGACGTGTATCCAAACACTGTCCTCTTACAAACAGAGCCGTCTGAGAGAGCAGATGCGGTAACGGGGGAGTTGATGAGCCCGCAAATCAGCCGTCAGACCTGGGCACTCAGCGGGTTTATCCTCAGCGAGACCTCAGCCGCCCTGCTGGTTCTGAGGAGCGCTTTGTTTTAAGCTCACATTATTTCGTGTCTGCTCCTAATGGTTTGTGGGTTAACAGCAGGGCACGAAAGAAACACATAGTGGGTTTAAGAATAAATTGCACTTAGTTTTGGATGGAAGATCAGAGACTCCAAAATACTGGTGACTTACTTGAGTCGGAAATTGTGTTTTATCTGCAGGGCCTCTTTACCCATAATTAAGTACTGTTTTCTTTTCTCCAGGTTGGCGTTGGAGCAGGTTGTCTTTTTAATGAAGGTAATTTCAGAGTCTCTCTCAGCAGCAGCTTCTCCTGAGAGACACACAAGCAAGGTTATCACATGTCACAGTTTTCAACTCTTTTGAGCATTGTAGTTCCTCATGGCTATTTATTATTCAGTGTAAATTTCCATCGACAGGCTAATGGCTGTTGGCACTGTCCCTGTGGTTAAGACTTCAGACTCTGGGATCAGGCTCCCCAGGCTAAACCCCAGCTCTGCCACTTCCTAGCTGTGTGCCTGAACAAATGAGGCTCAGATCCTTCATCCCCAAAATGGGCATCACAGTAAAACCTACCCTGCAGAACTGCTGTGAGGTTAAGTGGGTTAAAACATGAAAAGTGCTTGGAACACAGTAAGCACTATTTAAGTGCTTTTCATTAGAACCAGGAATTAACAGAACCTTTCCAGAGTTGAGGGGCTTCCCTGGTGGCTCAGCTGGTAAGGAATCCGCCTGCAATGTGGGAGACCTGGGTTCGATCCCTGGGTTAAGATCCCCTGGAGAAGGGAACAGCTACCCACTCCAGTATTCTGGCCTGGAGAACTCCATAAACTATTCCATGGGGTCGCAGAAAGTCAGACACAACCGAGCGATTTTCACTTTCCTTCTTTCACCCATCTTTAAATACATCTTCAATTCTCCCAGTATTCAGTAAACATTCCCTGGTGCTCTTTGTCCTAAGTATGTGTTTTCTCCTTATTCCCATTACACTTGAATTTCTATCATAATGTTTCCCTCCACATGCCTGACTCCTCTGCTAGGCTGGAAACTTCTTGAGACCAGGACAGGGCATTCACTGCTATATATTCAGGACTGGTATCCAGTTATTAAACTCTGGCTGATGCTAAGTCGCTTTAGTCGTGTCCGACTCTGTGCGACCACATAGACGGCAGCCCACCAGGCTCCTCTGTCCCTGGGATTCTCCAGGCAAGAACACTGGAGTGGGTTGCTATTTCCTTCTCCAAGGCGTGAAAGTGAAGTCGCTCAGTCATGTCCGACTCTTAGCGACCCCATGGACTGTAGCCCACCAGGTTCCTCTGTCCATGGGATTTTCCAGGCAAGAGTACTGGAGTGGTCTGCCACTGCCTTTTCTGAAACTCTGGCTGAGTCATCCTAATTATTAAATCCTGAAAAACTTCTGAAACTGTTGCTAAATAGCACATAATAGTAACTGCATGAGTGGTAAACTTTAATTAGTAAAATAAATTACATTGCACCCATGTTAGATCAAGCTAATGTGCTTAGGCTCTGCTGGTGACCATTCATACGTGACTTCCTGTTGCAGCAACATTCAAACAACCTTCCCAGCACTCTTTGCCAAGTCAGCCCCATGTCATGTCAGCAGGGGGGTCTTATTATTTTTAAAAATCTTTTGTTATGGAAAATGTCAAGCATATTCAGAAGGGAGAATAATTAATCTCAGTTTCAACAATCACTCATCTTTTTTTCATTTATATCCTCACCTGTATTTTAGGAGAAACACCAGTCACAGGATAACAGCATCATTATCCTTGAACTACATAGTTGCCCTTGATTCTAAATAGTTTAGTTTTTATTTTGGCTTATTTTTAGCAGCACTTCTTGTGTAAGTGGTAAATGTGTGGTGTTTTGATATTTTACATAAATTAAAAATCTATATATGTTAAAAATGAAGAGCCAGAACGAAGAGATAACAAAGTATGCAAAACTTTCTTAACATTTCCTTTTAAATATCATAAACATGAGTCTTCTGAACGGACAGAACAGAGAAGAAATGATGGCAATAAAGAACTACAGCTTGGGAATCATCTGATTCTGCACAAAGTTCTGAACAGTCTGGATTATCTTTTGATACTAGGCAATAATGGATACAAAATAAGTAATTTGTATTTCTGGAATGAAAAGCACTTGATTATTTTGGTAAAAATAGGAATGTCTTATTGCTTATGATATGTATGTTGGATGCAAAAGTGCTTGAAAATTGGGTTGTGAAAAGATCAAAGTGCTAAGAGTGCTTACCTAATTTGTCAAAATGGCAATCATGTTATAAATAAAGAACACTTGTGATCATCAATGGGGAAAAATCACAAATCAACTTCACACAGTGAAACATTTGAAATAATAAAAGTCAGAAAAAAATGTTGTCAGAGTGTTGATCAAGCAAAGAAAAATTTGAAAAGTATTATTAGAATTTTAAAGTCTAGTGTATGGTTAAAAATAAACATTTTCAGATTTGAAATACTTGATAGCATTTCAAAAGAAAAAAAAAAGTGAAAGCGAAGTGCCACAACTTAGATTTACGGTCCTACTTACAGCAAAATTTATACCTACTGAAAGGAGAACACAGCTTTTGAGAAATATAAACGAGGTAATAAAATTTCAATCATCTTCTAGAAAATCAACTATTTAATATAAAACATGTTTTGAATAACTTAAAATGAAACATTAGAGACTCTGACGATGGCTCGGTGGGTTTTGTTGAAGTCAAGGCACAGGAAGGACCACGTATCAAACTGAGAACAAAGGTGTCAATGAGGAATAGTTACACGGACTCCTTATTGGCACAGTGTGATGTCAGGTAGAAATCTGGGGCTTTAGTAAAAACCGAGATTTACAGCTGTTTCAGTTTGGTACCTTCTGAGCCAAGTGTCTCCGGATGACGCAACCAAGACACAAGACAAACAAGGGTCACTTTAAATACTGTTTTCATAAATTTGATATTCACAACCACACACCTAATACACACTAGACAGAATAAAGAAGTAGTCTGGAGACCTCAAAAATTGCAATAATAAAAGTTGGAAAAATATTGGCATGTTGAAAGGCAGCCAATAGTGCTAAAACTGCAAAGGTAGTTTATAAATCACATCACCTGATAGATTCACTTTCACAGACACAGAAGTAAGTATTTAGAAAGTGTATATATACATACATATGTATATATACTTTTTAGTGATTTGTGTATGATATTCTAGTAGTTATGTCAATATTACCTTTAGATATTCAAGAAAAAATATTTCAGCTTTAATAAGCTGAAAGATTAATGAATAAATGGTAAAACTGATCATATAAAAATAAGTAAAGGAAACATGAAAATGAAGCAAGAGTTGTTACAAAGTGAAGAATGGTATGCATTTGATATAGAACAAAATAAAATATCAACAGAAAAGCTAACTGTATGTAAGTGTTTTTGCTTTTGGTGACGAAAGCAAAAGTAGATGAATTTTTAAGTTTTTTAAAACGTGAATTCTGAAACTTTGTCAATTATGTTTGTAAAACTCTGAGGGGGAATAAAAATTAAGAAAATTAGGAAAATTAAACATGACATTTCAATAAATTGTTTTTATAATTTAGCTGATAATAGATATATATTAAATACATGAAAATATTAGATGGTATCATAAAGACTAGAAACATTTGAATGTAATTACTGCTGGCTTAGCAGAAACTGAGAAAGTGTTCAGTACTTTGCACAATACTGTTGCTATTAGAAGAAATTACTTTTTGAGGCTAGATGTCATGTAATGATTATCAATTCAATAGAGACATAACTGGAAAAATTCGATGTGGTTCCTTGTTGTCAAATCAAAGCTCAAACAGAGGCCCCCTACAGTGAGTCAAACAAAATAACACTGACAATTTCTAAATAAAACAAAACAAACCAACAAAAACTTATTTGGAATTAAATATGATTTAATGAATCATTCATTTTACCATTTATATCATTTGACAAGCAATTTTATAAAATTTGTAGGTTAGCTTACTTAGGGAATAAAAGGGAACATATTTTAAACTGTTGTTTTATGTGCTGTTTACATATGAATTCATTTTATTGTATTGGTTACTGAAGCTCATTTATCCTATCAAAACTCGCATGGCCTTTGAGCCAAGGCTCTGCACTTCATAGATGCTCCTAACTGGTTTCCCTCTTTCAACTCTTGCTCCCTTCAATTGAAGCCAGAATGGTTTTTAAAATCATAAATCAGAAAATGTTTCTTGCCCACCTAAAACCATTTATTAGCTACCCTTTGAACTTCTAGAATAAAATTCAAATTGCTCACCTTGCCTTATAAACCCCGGTACGACCCAGCTCCTGCCCATCTGATTCCCTCTCCTTTCGCCTTTAAGAATAGCTAACTCTTAATATCATCTCCTAAAAGACGCCATCTGTTATCACTCTGAAGGTATTTCCCCTATTAACTCCATGTCTGTTTCAAATATAGTACTTTGTGATTGTTTATTTTGTCCATTTCCTTTTTTAAAAACTGTGTCTCCTCGAATAGAATATAAACTTTATGAAGGCAGGAACTCTGACTGTGTTATTCAAGTTATGTCCTTTGTGTCTAATATAATGACTGCCACATAGTAAAGGACTAAATATTTGTTGAATGAAAGAACTAATGAATGAATTCTTACCGGCTTTGTAGATATCCAGGAGAGTTGCGGTGTACTTAACAAAAGCATTTTCTTCAGTGACAGCTATGATCTCAACTTTATAAGCTGGTAAAAAGAAGCACACACACAATAATTTATGCTTATTACCACTAATGCCATGTCCAGTAGAAGCCGGAGTCTGTCAAACAAACAAAAAATGAGGTGTAGCAAGCTCTTATGGGCACCCTGTGATAAATCTCATTTCTTCCAAGAAGGCTTCCCAGCACTCCCAGCGAGATTCTACTGGTCATGACTCTAAGGAATCACTCTGCTGAGAGTCACAGAGTCACTCTGCCCACTATTATAGAACAGGCTGATTAGGGTAAGAGCAATATTAAATTTAAAAAAGCACACAAAACAAACAAAATAAGCCTTAGATGTAAAGTTCAGATTCTGATCTTTTAAGATGAAGAGCCTCTTCCTTCTCTGCATGTCCACAGAGGGGTCCTGTATCTATCATTCTGACCTGTCATGAGAGTCTCCGTGTTCCCTTGCCTCCATTCCTCAACTACTTTTATTGGTTTTGATCTTTGGTTTTTGATAGGACTCTGTTTTCCAACTCATCTTTGCTTGGACTGGCAGCTATTTGATTAGACATTCTCAAGCCTGTCTTCCCTTCATTCAGGCATCAATTTTTAACCTATGGTATGTTTGACTTCACTTCTGAAATGACCAGCTTGAAGGGGTCCGTCTCTTCTTTGTGACCTGAGAAAAAATCCTCTTGTTTTTGCTTTCTTTGGAGTTAAAGTGAATGACCTAAAATTTTTTGTTCATTTTTGAGATCCTAGCTAGCTAGCAAGACATAGAGCTCAATGAACAAACTCACTGTGGCAAAACCAAAGGCTGTGTAAATTAGTGGCTTAAACAATGTCCTAAATTTCGGATTCTTAATTATTTATAGTAGATATGGGCAATGAACCTCCTGTAGGCATAGGCGGAGTGAAGGAACTGTTTAATTTTGTTTCTAGTCTGTGATTCCATCATTAACCTGTAGCTCCAAAAGAGCCTGCTAAGCTTTTTCTTGAATGTGGTAAACTAAATCCTGATTGCATGTACTCTCTGTGTTAAAACAGATTTTTTTTTTTATATTTAAGAGTTAAAATTGTTCTATTATGGTGGAAAGAATTAATTTGGATCTAAATTTTAGGGTAAAATTGTTAAAACAATATAGAATTCTTTTCAAGTCTCAGATATTTTGAAAGTTGCAGTGGTTCTCGGCTGAGTTAGGCAACTTTTTAGCATTTTTTAAAAACCTAAGATGAATTTGAAGGAAAGAAAGATCATGAGCCACACAAGATTCATTCTCATGGCTGTTATTTCCATTAATAGAGTTCAGAGTTAGCTACTAGAAATAATACTAGAGACCAGAATGTATCCTAGTTCTATTACTTACTTCCTGCACGACTTTGAGCAAATTATTTAGTCTCTCAGAGCCTCAGTTTCTTCACTGTTACCTCCAAGGAGGCTCATGGGACACCAGTGAGAGACCATATATGAAAACAATTGGTAAACGCTAAAGGCTCCATGAACAGCACTGTACTTATTTATTTATAAAAACTCTCCTACCAATTGTCAAGAAAAATTTGAAATAGTGTACTATCTGTTCATTCTCTTTTTCTTAAAAAAGACAGAAGTAAACATTAGAAGCTATAGATAGAAAATAAAGGATCTAATTCTATGAGGAACGTGTATCTACAACTCTACTTGGGCATTTGATTTAGCTCTGAGATGTGGACAAGAAGAAGATGCTCCTTTTGAAATGGAGAGAGTCCCAAATGTGGACTGCAATGGTGATATATTAAAAATTATTTAGTACTGATATTTTTACCTTGTCTTTGGAGGGATTTTGGAAAACACTCAGACCCCCCAAACCATCTTTGTTTCTGTTTCTGCTTGATCAACCAGAAGAATGCAGTAGTGAAATCATATACCTCTGTGGCTTCTCAAATGTTCTCTTTGACTATGTTTTAGCACTTTTAATTCAATGGGGTCTGGTGGAATAAACTGTTTTGGCTGTGTGTGCACCACACTCCCATCATTTTTAATGAAAATCATATTTCTTTGCTGAAGGATAAATAACTTTGCATGTTAATACTGAAAATTGATGACATTTTCCTTCAAGGGAGCACATGGAATGTTGCATCTGTGTAATCACTGTGTAAAGTTGTAGATCTTCCTAACTGATCGTGTTTTCATAAAATGTCATGCTTAATGGAACTATATATTAAACTTTCGAACTTACCATATGCAATCTCTGGTTTACATGCTGTTTCTTTTCTAGTAGCTGCAGAGATTGTCAGATCCAGTTCTGCCTGCATTTGCCCACAGTCAGCTGGATTTTGTGAAAGACAGCACAAGTTAGGTTAACATAAGGAACCTTTGGGAGTAAACACAGTTTTCTCTTATCTGCCCTGAGACAATCCAATATAATCTTACAAATATCAGATTCCTAAGACCTGTCCATTTTCTCCTCTTCCATAAAGTGAAACAGTATTTAAACCAAAACCAAAACAAACAAAAAACAAAATCTTGAACATGGGGCTTAGAATGGGTAGTTACTTCACACTCAGCTCTTCAGAAATATATATGCTTCACTGAAGAGAGGAGGACATTTTCCCATTTTGAGTGCTATCAAAAATCTCTTGAAGGAACCAAATTGATGACCAGTTTATGCTGTAAGAAGGAGAAATAAGTACCTAAGAAATGTGTATATTTTAGGGATTTTGAAAAACAAAAGAAAACCAAAATCAACTCAGACCCTCATGGAGTCGGCAGTTGATTATTGTTGAGTTCTGGGGCTTTTCTTTGGCCAATAAGGCTGCCTTGATTGGCAGAAGATTGAATGGAGAACGTCACTAACTGGGGAGGACTAGGGGAAGGAAAGAGGAGATAGTGGCTCATTCCAGAGCCTCTGTTCTTTTAAGCAATGGTCCTATTGCACTAAAAAGACCAGGTCAAAGGTAAGGATTTCACATCATGTTATCTTTCTGATGATATACCACATGATGGTGTTTCTCCACATGGAAGGAACTATCAGGTTGTTCTGGAGCTGTCAAGATGTAGCCTTACAGCGCTCAAGGAATGAGCTTTCCGTCAGATGAGATTACATTTCTTCTTCTGAGAAATGACAGTTTGTCAAATGGCTCCCCCCAGATTAGCCCCAGATTATGGTGGCTGCTTTAAACAAGAATACAGCCTGAACACATTAAATGAAGCTTACCTTCGATACATTTGCATGCTACTCCTTCACAGACTTTCTGAAGCTTGGTGTAGGATGTGCTATAAAACATGGTACACTGTTTATCTGTGGCAATGAAAGTGCAGTTAGAAGAGGTGGCTTGGCGAACACACAATTTACCCATCAATGAATTTCGCCCATGGCTCCTTGATCACCCACTCCAAACCCTTTCTGTAGCTGAGGCCCAGGAAAGTTAAATTAGGAACTGTCTGTCCTAACACAGGCCCCTCTACCCTCAAAATATTCCCCGCTGTGTGCTTGAAATCTTACTCTTGCATATTCATTTCTGAGAATGAAAGTATTTGGTGTTTCAATGAATGAGAAGAAATTAATTATGTCACATGAGAGTCTATTGAAAGAATTACAATTGGTAATTATTGAGGCTAGAGAAGAAAAACATTGTTTTTTTTTTCCTATTGTTCAGGAGGAGAAAAGAAACACACACACGTGTGTGTGTGTGTGTGTGTGTGTGTGTAGTTCTTTTTCAAGGAGAGGCTTGTATCATAATCTATGATTTCAGAATGAAACTAGATCGAATGGGTCTCAGAGCTTTGGTTCACTTTTAAGAGTTTTAACAAGTAGAACTGTCCAAAGTGAAGTCTCCTGCCTTGTGAACCAAAGGGCTCTCCAGAGGTGGAGAGTTATCAGAAGTGGCTAAATGATCAAATGCAGAGGTCATGCATTCAACATTTATTGACACACGTTATGTGCCTGACACTGGGTTAGATACTCGGGACAGAAGGACGAAAATATTCTGGGGTGTGCACAAAGACATACAAACAAATAACAGCGATGCAACATGACAAGTGCTATGATAGAGCTCTCTGCAAAATGTGATAAGAATATAGGTGGAGGAGAAGCTGATTCTGTGAAGACTGAAAATAATAGTAGGGTAAATGGCCTTCTCTAAAAAGGAGAGATGCAATGGGAACAGTAAACACCAAAGATAAACTTGAGGTGAAGAATTTAAGTGGGAGCAGTCTAGCCCAGTTTACCTATTCTAAACAGGAAGAGACTGAGGACCAGAGAGGTGAAGTGAGTCATTTAGAGTCACCCACTGGTCGTTTGTCCAAGTGGGGACGTTTGTGCAGAGTGAGCCCTGAGAGAGGAAAATATATAAAATCTGCAGGCCTCAAGTGCCTTTCTTCAAATTCCATAATAAATACAAAGCAGTCTTCAGGAGAAATTTTAGAGTAGAGTTGATTACCTGGTCTGTGGTACTCATACACTGTGAAAGTAGCAGGACTCAGAAACCCAACTTCAAAAAGTTCAATTATCCGGAATCGAACACAAAGGAACTCATCGGAAGGAATCTGTTTGACAAATTCAAAGATTAAGAAAATCATGAGAGACAAAAGACTCAAAATATTTTAGGCAGCAGCTGTTACATAGTAATAAAAAATGAAAAATGGTGAGAGGTGGAACTTACCGAGTTGAGTTGCAGAATAACATGCCCATCTTTGATTTCGTAATCAGTTAATAATTGATCCACCCTTTCCACAAGCTAAGGGTACAGAGAGAAAAGCTCAGATTTAACTTTGCGACCTTTCTGTTTGAGTGCATTCACCCAGTGATGGAATGTGAGGTCATGGGGATGTAATCCACCATTTAAAGACATTGAAGAACAGCTCCTCCTCTTGAAAGAGTCTGAACATGTCATCACACGCACTCACATTATTCTGTCCATGAAAGCATAATACTTGCCCCTGTTTCACTTTGAAAAATAAAAACTTAGGTAGACTGTCAGTTTGAAAAGAATATTCTGGGAGAGTCTAAGAAAGTGACACAGAATGAATGGAAATAACTTTGTAAAATAATGCAGTAAATAAAAGCAAGTATCCATAACAATATTTAAGAGAAGACATTTACAGCTTTTAAGTCTTCTGGGTTTGCACTGACTCCAGTAGGCAGAGAGATATCCATCACCGCATGGGAGGACCCAGATGACGATTCTTCACTGCCGAGCTTGTAGCTGAAATAAGGTAGAGATGAGGACATGGAACAAGTAAATGGATAAGATTCTTGAAGAAAAGGCCTGTTCCTTGGTAGGCTTTAACTTTCTAATTTGAGTCTCCAATTATTTGCTTCTTTATGATGTATGTGTTATAATCTCTGAATTTTAAAGCGATCTCTGCGTCATCTCTCCCAACCCTGTCCTCACTTGACCAGTAACCTCGGCGGACCACCATTCTGGAGTTGGAGGAGATCATAAAGGCTATTCCGTCCAATCTCTTAATTAGCTAGTTGAGGAGACTGAGGGTGGGAGTAAGGTATTTGTTCAAGGTCACATGACTAGTTCACCTCAGGGCTTCGTAAGACTATTGATTCTCATCCTAATTCTTTCTCTAGCAGAGCATATTTGAAGAAAAAAATTAACTGTATATTGGTAAGAGACTTTATAAGCATGTTCAGAAATAGACTGGAAGGAACACTACTTGAGCAGCTACTTTCTCTGGAAGATGAGATCATAAGAGATTATCTTTTTTCTTTCCCATGTTTTTCTCTATTTTCTAAAATTTTCACAATAGATATTTTATTTTAAAAAAATGTTTCAAGGACTACACTTTGTCCAGGAATTGTGCTTGTGGGGAAGCTGAGGAGAAAGGCAGAGGGAGTAATATGGACAATTCTATTTATTTTGTTTTTGCCTCTCTGGTATGAGGGAAAAGAATACTGAAATGGGGAATTAGAAAACTTGGGTTTTATCCCAGTTTTGCTGAGAGAGTTGTACAAATTACTTCCCCTTTCTAGAGTTCATTTTCTTATTTGTAAAATTAATTGTGAAAAAGTATAAACGTGCTTTAAAGTTATAATTCCAAGACTTTGTTTTGAGAGGCAGAGAGGCCTGTTGCTACAATTAATCAGAGTTAATGCTAAAAGAGGAGAAGGCTGGTGGGGTAGGGACTGGATCGGAGTGTGTTCGGCAAAAGTTGAGTTTTAGATTCTTGCCTCAAGATGTGGGAGAGACAACTGAACATTTGAGAGTAGAACTTGGGAGAGGAGTCAGGATTAAAGGAAGAGCCTGGGGAGACAGCTTCATAGAGGGAAGATGAACTGATCTCACCCCTCAAAATAAGTATGAGTGAAATGGGAGCTATTATTCAAATTAGTGAGGTGATAAGGAATCTCTTTTCCCCAATCATATCTTATCAAGCATGTATAAAGCAGACCCTGTTAGAAGTTTGAGATATCATATTTGCCATAAAAATGTAAATAGTATAAACTTTCTGGCTTATAAAATTTAACCCCATCCTTCACCAAATTAATAATTTGGAACAAAATATAAGGTAACGTGTAACTGAAAATATGGCATCCAGCATCCCTGTGATTGGATGAATGAGTGTCACCAAAAGTGGAGAACTCTGGCTCACAGATGCAAATACTCTGTCAACACGACGGAAAAGGGCCTCCTGAGTGGAGAGTGTCTATGAAAAGTTTCTGGAGCCTTGATGACTGGTTGCCATGGTGACTGTTTCAACCATGGAACAGAAACCTTCCTTTCAAGAAGCCCTTTGCCTGCTGCCAAAGACAGCAATCCTTCCCAAAGGCATTTTGTTCCAAGAGAAGGAGAGAAATGAAATCCTTTTTTCTTTTCTTGTGAATACAACGGAGAAGTTGTAAAAAGCTAAATACACGAAAGAGACCCTCTCAACATAGAAACTGTGCTGGCATTTTCTTAAATCAGAAGAGTGTGCATTTGAAGGCAAAGAATTTCTCACATGAATAAGTACTACACAGTTACATTTGGAATTTGTCCAACCCAACTTCAGCATCATAAAGCCAAAAGCATGTTCTACCTGGTTTTTTTTTGAACATTCTGTCCCCAGTTTATTAAAAAAAAAGACAAACAAAAAACCCAAAGGATAGAATACTGAATGCCATATCTCTATTGCTTTCTTTTATATATTAACAATATGGAATGCAAATTAATAACTTTTTTATGAGAGCCCTTTTTAAGCATAGCAGCGTTGTAGAAATACTGGAAGGTGCTTTGGAATCAGGTAGTCCAATATTCTTGCTTTACAGAAGAGGCCTGGAGAAGTGAGGCGATTTGCTGACAGTTACCCGGGTCCTTCAGAAGCTGCCTTCCAGGTGTCTAGCTATCCTACCACACAGCCCTTCCTGTGTTCACTCGGGGTGCCTCCCTGTAGGTCCCACACACTGATTCTAGTTTTGCCCAGAACAAATTTGCTCATACCTCCCCGCAAGACATGCTAGGGACTTAGACAGTGATCACACCCTGTCTGCAGGAAGAGAGGTGCCCAAAGCAGGAATGGCAGCATTGGAGCTGCCTGAGGAAGCGTGACCCCAGCAGGACCTTAGGGAACGAAGAAGGGTGTGGAGGGAGAGCAGAGGGCAGAGACTGGCCCAGGACGGAAGGCAGGACTTTCCTAGCTGATGAAGGGACCCTGAGAGGAGAGGGACTGGCCTGAGATCACAGACAAGGCTGGGAGATGAGGTGGAGCAGCTGAGAAACAGCGTGCTGTGCCTTAAGGCTGGCGGTCTCAGATAACGCTGCCGGAAGGAGGCGGCTTAGAAACTGGACTGGGCGTTGTGCTCTACTCTAACTGTGAGAACTTGGCAGGGTCCTTCACCTCCTGGCACCTCAGTTTCTTTACCACTAAAATAAGGGGACTACTATATCGTTCCTAAAATCCTTTTCAGCTCTAATCGATGACATAACTGCATGGAATTTCTAAGTTACCCATTCTGAATGCTTTGCATCATGTGTGATAACAAGTATAAACAGCAAAATACCAGCCATAGAAATCACTGTTGTTGAGAGTAGGAAGAATTAAGAAAATAGAACAGAACAGGAGGTCTTAAGGGGTGGTAGAAAGAAGAAGGAAGAAGCCTGTGTTCTAGTTCTGACTCTTCCACTACCTGATTCACTGTGTGATCACCAAGGTATATAGGCACATTTTCATAAATGTTTTAGGATGGTGGCTTGGTAAGCAAAACAATGGTCCACAGAGGTGTCCATCTCTTAATCCCCAAACTTGTGACTCTGTTACCTTAAATAGCAAAGGGGACTTGCAGTGTGATTAAGCTAAGGCTCTCGAGCCAGGGAGAGTCTCCTGAATATCCAGGTGAGTCCAATGTGATCACAGGGGTCTTGATAAGGGAAAGAAGCAGGAGAATCAGAGAAGCAGATATGATGGTGGAATCAGGGGTCTGAGTCAGAGGGAGATACTAAAAGATGCTGTGCTGCTGGCTTTGAAGATGGAGGGAGAGAAGCTCAGGCCAAGGAAAGCAGGTATCTCTAGAATCTGGAAAAGGCCCCCTGGAGCCTCCAGAAGAAAGAGGGCCCCAATAACACCTTGGTTTGAGGACTTCTGACTTCCAGAATGATAATACAATTGTGTGTGTGTGTGTGTGTGTGTGTGTGTGTGTGTGTGTGTGTGCACGCGCACGTGTGCGCTCAGTTGCTCAGCTGTGTCAAACTCTTTGAGATCCATGGACTGCAGCCTGCCAGGCTCCTCTGTCCATGGAATTTCTCAAGCAAGAATACTGGAGTGAGTTGCCATTTCCTCCTTCAGGGGATCTTCCCAACCCAGGGATAGAACCTGCTTCTCCTGCATTGCAGGTGATCTCCTGCATTGGCAGGTGGATTTTTTCTTTACCTCTGAGCCCCCTGGGAAGCCCCTGCAAGTCATTATATTTATGATAAATTGTTACTAGTAGCAACTAGTGGTCAATTTAGGTCAAATTAGGCCTTGGAGTTAGTCTGCTAAGGGTAATCCAAGGTTCTTAGCCCTGGCTACCATTAGAAGACCCTGCAGGGTGTGAGGTCGGACAGAATTCTGCAGAGTTCTAAAAGCTCTCCAGATGAGTTCAATGTACAACCTGATTTGAGAACCACTGGCTGGCTGCTAATGACCAGGGATTTTGTTGGGCAAACGTGATTTTTCTAAGTAAAAGAGTAGGAGCCGCTTCTGAGAGAATACTTTGCTCTTTTCCTAATACTTATATATCATAATCTACCTTTCTGGAAGGCAAATTAATAATATAGCATTTGAATTAGAAAAAGGCCAAAAATGGGAGAAAAAAGTGTATATGAGCAAAACAAAACTGTTCTGTAGAGTAAGTAGCTGTTTAAAAATATTTCACATTTAAAAAAAAGGGAACAATTTCACATCTTCTGGACATCTTTATCATTCAAAAAGATTTGGAGAGAGAATCCTCTGGCAGAAGCAAAGCCCTGAAATCTACTGTCCCCTGGTGGAGACGGGCTCACCTGGCGCAGGCCACGATGCGCTTGTATTCTGAGCCGCTGTAGCTGGAGGCTGGCACACACAACAGACAAACAAACAAAAATAAGAGTAAGCTGTTTTTAGCTTGTTCTGGAACATGTCAGAACAGAATCATTAATGAGCAGACCTCTGAACACACTTAAAAATGATTTGAGAATTGGAAGTTGGCACTTTTGATGATTTTAATGGAAATTCTGGTTTTAATGGAGTGGTCAGTTGGCTCCTGGCAATCCAGGAACTGTTTGAAATCATTAGAACAGTTCTCTGCTCTCCAAGAACTTAATAAGGAAGGAGTCATTTAAGGTAGATCTGTGTTGGTAACATGTCTGGGGGAGGTGGCAGGGAGGAAGCGCCCATATCTAGATTCTCTGGCAGTTGGAAATTTCCTGCAGGAACAGGACTCTGAGTCACAAACAGAAGCTATCAGGGCAGAGGAACAGCACGCACCCTGGTCCCAAGGCCATGGGTCAAGGAGGACTGGAGTGTGCAAGTGGCCTTGCTTCTAGACTGGGATGGGAGAACCAGCCCATCAGAAGAGGGATGTGAGGGCCACATGTAGAGAAAAGATAGGCGCATTAAGAGAGACTCATTGGTCCTGAAGCGACCAAGTTGAAGGTAGAGACAGGGAAATGTGCATTTGCCAGACTCCTAGGGATACAGAAAGGGTATGGGATAGAAGCCCAACAGAGTGATGAGAGAAATTCAGGGCTTGGGAATGGAGCACAGACATAAAACTATTAACAGACATTCAAGGTTCTGAAATTAGGCCCTTACTGCTAGTTACATTCTTCTTTTCCTTTTAAAGACTTTATTGAATTTGTTACAATATTGCTTCTGTTTTGTTTTTGTTTTTTTTTTTTTGCTTTCATGTTTCATTTTTTTGGCTGCGAGGCATGTGGGATCTTAGTTCACTGACCAGGGACTGACAAGGCAAAGCCTTAGCCACTGGACTACCAGGGAAGTCCCTAGTTACGTTCTTTTTCTTTTTTCTTAGCTTTTATTTTTAATTGATTTTTATTTGGAGGATGATTGCTTTACAATATTGTGTTGGCTTCTGTCGCGCAACATGAATCAGCCATAAGTATACCTGTCTCCTTTCCCTTGAACCTCCCAACACCCACCCCATCTCACTTCTCTAGATCCTAGTTACATTTTTAAAAGTTTTTTTAGTCAGAAAAATTTTTGGATCAACAGTGGATACATTTAACCTAGATATTGTTCTTTAGTATCAGTTTCCAGCTGTTATTAATGAGCTACCTCTATTATAATAAATGGCAGTTATGTTTACTCAGATGTCAACCTATTAAAGAATTTGAATGAGAAATTACTTTAGCAGATTTTTCCTAATCAGAGAAGCTCTTCAGCATTCTTTTTGCTTAGCCAACATTATAGTGTAAATCATGCTGTTTTACCTTCAATTTCCTGGGTTTCAATTTTCAAATGGAAGCTGCAAACTTCCTCCGAGGTACTTATTTTGTGAATCACAGTTTTTACCTATATTGGGACAAGTAAACAAGGAGACTGTTTAAAATGGGGAGTGTAAAAGGTATTATGGCAGCATTGAGGCTGAAAACGGGATGCAAGTATTTTTATCACCCAGTGCAAATGGGATGCATTAAAGACCCATTTTCCCAGCAACTGGACTTTTGGCAAACTCCACAATTTGAGACTAACTGAGAAGCCCAAAGTAAGCTAAAAATGATCTCTCTCCAGGCAGAACCTTGGTCCAAATTCCACGCAGTCAAATCTGAGCACCTCACTCTGCAGGGAAGTTTTTAAGACTTTCATCCTTGTGCCTGTACACTTTAATTTTACATAGAACATCACAAGGTCATGAAGTATGGTTTTCTCCAGCCCACAAACCACTGTGGTAACAACAAATTATAGGTGTGCATGGACGGGCAGGGCTGCTGCCAGAAGTAGGTGTAGTGAGGGCAACCAGAAGTGACAGAACAGTGGACCGTCCATCTTCCCACCCGCATGCAATCTTATAAACAGTCTTTGAAGGAATAAACGTCCTAAAGAGGAGTGCACAATTAAATAATCAGGAGAATGTTAATTTATGCTCAGAATATGTTAATGTTAATGTTAATTTATGCTCAGAATATGTCATTTGTATTATTTTAGGCATTTGGCAGTTACAGCTTAGATTTTCTAAACTGTTTATGTGTGTCCATGCAGCCTGTGGCTAAAAATAGAAGACACTTAAGCCCTTACTTATACACATTAGTCAGGAGTGATGCTGGATAAATGAGATGTGACTGTTACTAACCTCAGCATCCATGTATATACGTGTGAATGTATACATACATACACACGTCATATGCATATACATGTAAGCATAAAAATTATCTCTATACACCTATATGCATATACATATATATAATTTCTAGAAATACACACACATATGAAGATTAACAGCCATTTTCAAAAAGAAACTGTGGGGATAGCTATCAAGATAACCAGAAAGAATGATAAATGACTCTTACCTCAGTTATGGTTACCCAAGCCCAGATTTCTATAACTTTGTGGCAAAGTCTCTTTCTTTTAGATTACTTACTATTAGCTGACATATAACCTCAATCAAGTTGTTCTCCACAAAATACTCACATGCACTGTAGCCAAGCCACTGTTTTGTCCAGTAGTTAGGACGACGAGGTCATCATTGAGAGGTGCCTGGAAAGATTTTTGCATTCAGTACTATTCCTCATGCTTATTTACTTTGCACAAAAGGCTATGGACAGTAACAACTATTTCCAGTTATTTGTATGTTTAAATATACCTTAAATAATCTAAAATGTGGTAATTAAAAAAAATACATGTCAGCATCTGTATACCGATAGCTACTATTACTGATGCGGAACCTAGTTTTTCCAAAGTACTTTTTCCCTGGGGAAGTTCTCGTTGGCCATCAGGATTTTCATTTTTAAAAACCCAGTAGTAGCAAAGGACACGGGATAGGCTGTTGGGCGACCTGCAGACCATCTCCAGTGTGGCCACAGCATGCCTGTGTCCGGGGTCGGCTGGACCCACTGGCAGATTCCCAAATGCGTCTTCTCTCTTACTCTGCTGTCCAAGCTTTGTGTGTGCTATTCTCTTCGCCTGGCTAACTCCTTCTGATTCTTCCAGATTCATCCTGCCCATCTGGATGCATTTGAAAAACGGCTCTCAACTCTCAGCCTGGCTCAGGAGGCTCCCCCCTGTCCTTCCGTGAACCTAGCGAAGACCTCAGTTTTCACTGTTTGCTGCAATGACTGTCTCCTCTACAGGACAAGGGCTCTTTGTGCTTTACCTCTGGATCCTCAGTGCCCAGGACAGAGCAGGCATCCCTGCCTAGGACATGGTAGGCACTCAGCTTAGGTTTGTATAAGAAGGGCAGAACAGATTATCTCAAAGGTCCCATCCAGTTATAAAATATTACTTGAAAAAATTCTTTATTTACCTCTATTGGCTTCCCAAGGAAATACTTCTCTGATATCTTATAATGGTAGAGGTCACCTTTATTCTTGTAAGACACTTTGATATCCATGTTCAAGCGGAGTTTTCTAACCAGGAGCGAATACTCTGTCAGGCCCTCGATGGCATTAATTGTATCCTATCAACAAACAGCAAGGTACAAACATAGGTTTACTCATTTACATACCCCCTGTTTACAAATACACTTTCCTATGAGAAGGTGAGTCAGCGTCGCCTGTGATGAAACTCCAGGTGACTGAGTGGAACTGGTTGAGGGCCCCTGTGTGGAGGGGGAAGAGGAGTCTCCCTCCACCAGTAAGGATGAAGGCAGTGTGGCTCACATCCGGATTCTCCGTGGGTCTTGAGCATGTGACCTCAGGCAAGTCATCCTTTCCAGAATGCCTCAACTCCTCGCACAACTGTGGATCTCCTTCCCATCCTCACATCTAAGCTTAACTAGCCCCACAGTGAAGACATAAAGAATCTCCCCCTTCTCATGATTCTGTTTCAATGTTCTTCCCTTCTCCTCCTTAGAGCATTCTTCTCAATTGGTAATACTTTATGTAGAGTTTATCACGGGCATCCCCCCACTGCGATGTGAGATTCTTGGGGGCAATAGTACATCTTTCTTGGTATCCATTACATTTAGCAGGTACACACATGGTAGTTATTCAACAATTATTTGCTGAAGGAATAAATGTGTGCATGAGTGCTAAGTCGCTTCAGTCATGTCCAACTCTATGCAACCCTATGAACTGTAGCCTGCCAGGCTCCTCTGTGATTGGGATTCTCCCGGCAAGAATACTGGAGTGGATTGCTATGCCCTCCTCCAGGGGATCTTCCTCACGTAGGGATCAAGCCCATGTCTCTTATGTCTCTTGCACTGGCAGGCAGGTTCTTTTTACCACTAGTGGGATGAACTTAATTTTTCTAGAGCTTGTCTTCCTCATCTACAGAATTGGGAGATGTGGTTGAATCAGAGAGAGCAAGTTTGTGGCTACCTTCTCTCCCATGTCTCCCAGCACTCATTAGTGGTGTCCTCTTTTCTCTAAGCCTCCAGTTGTACCTATGGTGAAACCCATTTCCTCCCCCTGATTAGAATTAGATGATCACTGACATCACCCTGAAGGACCCCTTTAGCTCTAAATTTTATATACACACACACACACCCTGTCATTGCCCAAGCATCCAGGGAACAGGGAAGATGCTAACACTTGAGATAAACTTGAGTGTAGATGTACACTATACAACGACATGGTAGTTATAATGCAAAATACACATATTCCAATGAGTTTACATTGGTAGGTAGACAGATAAACATGCTAATAATTGGTATTCCTCTTACTTTGCATTTAGTATTGTGGAAAGGAACATCAGTGCCTTTGTTTACGTGGCAGCCACTGTTTCTTTTTTTCTTTTTTTTTGCCACTGTTTCTTATATAGGATTAATATAATTGCTGATAACTCTCCTAGCCCTTCATGGTAACTAAGAATCGTAAAGGAAGTTCTGGGCTTGGAGTTTGGAGGTGTGAGTTCTGATGCTGGTTCTGCCACTAACTCTGTGAACGAAACTCCTGGAGCTGAGTTTCGCCTCTGCATGAGAAGGGTGTCAATGCAGATGTTCCTTGGGGTCCTTGATTCTAGTCATTTATTCATCCCTTTAGTGTGCTCATTTGGTGACAGAACCATGGAGGCCAGAAGGAGTGTGGAATATGTGGTGTGGGAGGCACTAGAAATATCTCCAGGAAGATAACACGAGAGAAAGAAGCATTACCTGGGTTGAATAAAAGCCACCTCCATATCTCTGCTCTTCTGATAGCCATTTGATGACTGGATTCACGTAGTTCATGTCTTTCAAGTTCAGACTGGTGAGTAAGGCATAGGCTGTGGTTTCCACCATACGAGCTGTGCCAGCTCTAGGTGCGGAGCCGTCCTGCTGCTGAAGATCATCTTTCCAAAAGCGGTAAATGGGTGGATTTCCTAAACATCAACAAATCACACTGGTAAATATCATGAAAAACATGAATTTGGCATATCAATTCTAGCAGGTTTCTAGAAGTTTCTTCTGGCAGTGGCCTTCGGGTTTTCAAAAGTTTCATATTCTTTTGGAAGAAGAATTTTCTCAAGGTGACCAATACGAACAAGATCTCTTAATACAGGGCTGTTTTAATCTATAATGGAAAAGAATCTAAATATGAGCAGATAGATAGACAGACAGACAGATAGATGATAGATAGCTGAATCACTTGGCTGTACCCCTGAAACCAACACGACACTGTAAATCAACTATACTTCGATAAAAATAAAAATAAAAAAACAAGGCTGTTTGTCTTTATTCAGGAAAGTCAGCATGGAACATCTACATGTACTACATGTACTTTTGTATGGTAGAATGGAAACGGCAGGAAACTGGAATTATTAATAGCACCCAGGTTCTAGTCTCTACTTGGCTACTAACAGACCTGTAAACTTGGATGGATTCTTTTCATTCTGTGATTCTTTCAGTTCCCTGAAGTGTAGACAGTGCTTTCTTCCTTGCAGTGAAACTCAAGTGAGATACAAAATGTAAATGTTTTTATAAACGGGAAAGTGCCAGATATATATATACATATACACTTATTGTTATTATTGACACTACCAAAAAAATTAGAGAACGTTTCTCCTTGATAGGAAAAAAAACTACAGTTCGGAAATTTTGAGATCACACCCAAACCTTAACTCTTCTATCTCCTCCCAATTTAAAACCCTAAAGACAGTTTCATATAGGTGGCACTTTTCATAAATTAGTTTCTAGATGATATTTGGTTTTTATTGCTCTGTGCTGTGTGTGTGCTGTGTTCAGTCACTCAGTTGTGTCCAACTCCGCGACCTCATGGACTGTAGCCCACCAGGCTCCTCTGTCCATGGGATTTCTCAGGCAACAGTACTGGAGTGGGTTGCCATTTCCTACTCCAGGTGATCTTCCCAACCCAGGCATCAAACCCATGTATCCTGCATTGGCAGGTGAATTCTTCACCACTGAGCCACCTGGGAAGCTTTATACATCTATATCTATGGTTTATCATAGGATATTGACTATAGTTTCCAAGCTATACAGTAGGACCTTGTTGCTATCCATTCTGGATGTAACAGTTCTTTATCTGCTAACCTCAACCTCCAACTCCATCACTCCAACATCCCTCCCCCTCAAAATTCTGATGTATCTGTTTACAACTCAGAATTACCTTGCTTGCTTGACTTGAGGGACAAAATGTTTTCCCTCCCTCTTGAAGGCTTTTTTTTTGGAATGAAGGTTTTGGTTTCTAAAGATAGTTTCAGTTCAAATATTATGTGAACTAATACATTCCCTTCTAGCTCTTAAATTCTATTATTTTACGATTCATTTCTTACAATACCCAAGATATTTCTTTTGTGTTATTTGAAAAGTATTGTAGAAGTGGTTTTGAAGTATATGTTGAGATTCAGTCATTTTTTAAATGATGACAGAAGTCCAATTTTATAGATGGTGGTAAACCTCATGTAGTATTTATTAAACTTTTAGGAAACTTCAGCCAGGAGAGGGCTCAGAAGTACCCAACCACGCCAGTGCCAGTCAAGGCACATTGGCCAATTACCACTACTCCTCTTTATTTCTTTACTCTTGACCCATAGGAAGAAATGTCTTTATTCTTCAAAATGAAACATATGGCTTTTGGTCAGCCTGGTACAATATAAGCTAGGTCATGCACTCTTCTGCTCATAGGCCTCCAATGACTTCCCTTCTTACTTGAAGTGGAAGTTAAGGTTCTGGGGAATCCCACTGGCCCCCAGAGGACCTTGATATGAATCAGACTCAGGCACTGCTTGCTCTGTGTAGAGGCCGACCCAAACCAGGGAGCGTGGTTGGGGTAGTGGAGCAAAAGCTGGATCTCAGCCTGCATTCGCCCGTGGTGCGCACACCCCACGCTGCGTGCAGGAGTCCTGCAGGGCTCCGGTGACGCCCCGGGCCCTGCACGGGGCTCCCTCGCCTTTTCCTCCCCTGACACCCTCCTGCCCCCACCCCACTTCTCCAGTCACCGGAGCTCCTTGCCTTCCTTCCTTGGAGCACCAGGCCAGCTCCTGCCTCAGGCATTTTCATAAACTGTTTCTCTATCAGGAAAAACCCTTTCAGAAAGCCACTGGTTTGCTTCCTCACTTCCTTCAGGTCTTGACTGAAATACCATCTTCTCAATGAGGCTTAAGCCTGACCATCCTGTTTAAAATTACAACCAATCCCCTCACTTTCTCTCCCTTCCTTGTTTTATTTTTCTTCATATCAGTCATCACTAAACAGGTTACTATATCACTGAATAGTCACTATATGCAATGTTTTAGTTATTGATCATGTTCTCTCACTAAACAGAATATAAATTTCATGAAGGCCTGGACTTTTTTCTTTTTTGTCTTTTGCTTTATTCCCAGATCCTAGAACAAAGCCTGGTACATAGGAGGTACTCCATACACATTTGTTGAATTAAGGAATGCATAAATATGTGGTGAATGAGTGACTAAATAAATGAATAGCAGGACTTATAACAGTGCTTATTACATTGTATTGTGAGGTCTTTGTTCCTTGAGAGCAGGGATTCTGTCTCACTCTACTTTGCATGCCCCCACGCTTTCCCAGAATTAGTGGATGCTACATGTTTATTTGGACCATAAAGAAGGATGAATGCCAAAAAATTGAACTTTGAACTGTGGTGCTGGAGAAGACTCTTGAGAGACCCTTGGTCAGCAAGAAGATCAAACAAGTCAATTCTAAAGGAAATCAACCCTGAATATTCATTGGAAGAACTGATTCTAAAGCTGAAGCTCCAATACTTTGGCCGCCTGATATGAAGAACTGACTCCTTGGACAAGACCCTGATGCTGGGAAAGATTGAAGGCAGGAGGAAAAGGGGACGACAGAGGATGAGATGGTTGGATGGCATCACTGACTCGATGGACATGAGTTTGAGCAAACTCCGGGAGATAGTGAAGGACAGGGAAGCTTGGTGTGCTGCAGTCCATGGGGTCCAAAGAGTCAAACACAACTGAGCGACTCAACAACATGCTTATCGGACACTTGCTGAACAAATGTCAGAAACAAGTCATACCTTTGACGAAAGCTTTCTTCTTCAGGGCAGAGACAATCGAACGAAACTGTGGGTGTGCTTTATCTCCTAGGGAAAGAGCGTAAGCAGCAATGGCCAGTGTAAAAGCACTCTGGGTTGAGAGGGCATTTTCATGCAGAAAGATGTCAGCTTTACTTACAGCCGTGCTGATTTTCTGGAAACAAGAGCAGAAGATACCTGAGCTTCTTTGACAAGATTTGACCTATCAACTGATGGGATCTACCCCCAGGTTGCACCATCCCAGGTTTCAGGCAAGACGAAAGATAGAAAGGGAAATGACTTAGTGGAAATGGGTGGTGGCTCCCTGAAGCAAATCCTTCTGGGAGAAGGAGCAGAGGGTAACCTGGAAAATGAAAATAAGATTGTCCAAATCGGTTTAAGTTTTTGCTTCTGAAGCCTCCCTCCTGGGTAGAGGTTTTTCCATTTAGTTTCTGCTTCCCATGTCAGACCTGGCCTCTGGGAAGAAGCATCAAGTATAGACATGGCTTTCTTCATCCTGCTCCACCCAGCAGAGTTGAGACAGAGTCACATTTTCAAATGTTTTACTAAATAAAACCATCAGCGGCAAAAAAAAAAAAAAAAAAAAAAGAGCCAAGCTGCCAAAGTGCTTTTTGATCCCAAGGATTCCTGGGAAAATAATCTCTATGCCTCTGCTTGGTGACAACTGAAATAGTTATTTTGGATAAGTGGATGAGGAGGCTGTATGGTGCAATCCTCTTTACTCCTCGTCTGGCACCTTCTCGCCAGCTGCATCTGTCTCTCACTCACATACCACCAGGCACGGGCAATGTTCCTTGTTGATTATTTTGTCTTGTTGAATATATATATATATATGCATGCTAAGTTGCTTCAGGCATGTCTGATTCTTTGCGACTCTGTGGGCTATGGCCTGCCAGGCTGTTCCCTCCATGGGATTCTCTAGGCAAGAATACTGGAGTGAGTTGCCATGCCCTCCTCCAGGGAATCTTTCCAACCCAGGGATCAAACCCGCATCTCCTAAGTCTCCTGCACTGGCAGGCGAGTTCTTTTCCACTAGTGCCACCACATATATATGTCTCTGTGTGTGTGTGTGTGTGTGTGTGTGTTTGGCTGATTGAGAACTGAGCCCATGTCTCCTATGTCTCCTGCATTGCAAGCAGATTCTTTATCACTGAGCCACCGGGAAGCTCCACATGTGAATATATATATGTGTATACATATGTGTATACACACACAGGAGATGTAAGAGATGCAGGTTTGATTCCTGGGTCATGAAGACCCCCTGGAGGAGGGCATGGCAACCCACTCCAGTATTCTTGCCTGAAGAATCCCATGGACAGTGGAGCCTGGCAAGCCATAGGCCATAGGGTCACAAAGAGTCAGACACGACTGAAGTGACAGCGTGCATGCATGGATATATATATGTATATATATATATATATATATTTAGGGCTTCCCTGGCGGCTTAGTGCTAAAGGATCCACCTGCTGATGCAGAGATGCAGGTTCAATTTCTGGGTGAGGAAGATCCCCTGGAGAAGGAAATGACAACCCACTCCAGTATTCTTGCCTAGAAAATCCCATGGACAGAAGAGCCTGGCAGGCCACAGTCCATGGGGTCACAAGAGTCAGACACAACTTGGCGACTAAACAGTAACAACACACACATATAACAATTCTCCTGAACTAAACTAAAAACTTATTTCATTTTGTGGTTCAAGTCCTACCAGTCCCCTCGGGTTTTTCCATCTTGGTTCTGTCAGCTGGTTTGAAGGACAGGTCTAATTTACTTCCCAGATCAGGATCTCATTTCTGTTAATCTTTAGCATCTTGCAAGTTGACTCACTTAAGTGGATCCTCTCCTTTCTCCCCTCACCTTCCAAGCAAATGAAACAGCACAACCCCAGGCAGAGCACATGGTAGGGGGTGTCCTTAGCGGTTCTGAGATAGAGAGCACTTTAGCGCTCAGCATTCCATGTGGTTCCATCCTGTGGCCACCTGATGTGAGGAGCTGACTCCCTGGAAAAGACCCTGATGCTGGGAAGGATTGAGGGCAGGAGGAGAAGGGGAAGGCAGAGGATGAGACGGCTGGATGGCGTCACTGACTCAATGGACATGAGTTTGAGCAAGCTCTGGGAGTTGGTGATGGACAGGGAGGCCTGGCGTGCTGCGGTCCATGGGGTCGCAAAGAGTCGGACACGACTGAGCGACGGAACTGAACTGAACGGATTCCATGTAATAAAAGAGCAGTCCTACACGTAGTGTCAGAGTTAGCAGGGGTAAGAGTAGGATCCCGGGGACATGGGGTCATCTTCTCATCACAATCAGAAGTTATTTATTCTAATCACAGATTTACAATTCAGTATCTTGTGACATGGGACAATTAAACTCACCTTCCTTACAGGCCCTAGTTTTCTCAGCTGTCAATGAGTGGGTTGGACTAGATGCTCTTTAGTATCTATCATACTTCTGAATTCCTTAAATTCTGGAGTTCAGGTTATTTTCAAGCCCCCTGTCCTATCCCACTCTCCATTCCCTGAATATGGTACAGAAATAGACAATGGGTGTTGGAGAAAGAAAACACTCACCTCCATGGGGCATATGTCAAAAGACTTCCTAATTCCAATCACAGCAAAGGCTGTAAGATACAAAGTCTTCTCTCGGGCTTCAGCAGGCAAGGTCCCCTAAAAATAAGCAATGTTTTAAAAGGAGAGTGAAATGGTGTCTTTCAAATGAAATGACCTGGCCTGACTCTCCACTTTGGCCTCCCCTCCCTCTCTCTCCTTTCATGCACTCCAGCTGGACCCCTGGCGTTTTCTCAAAGCTCTGCGTTTTACATGCTTTCACTTGCTTTTCTCTCCTCCACCTCTCCACCCTGGAGCTCCACTTCATACCCCTTCACCACATTCAAGTTCACCTTCTCCTTCAAGACCATGTTAAAATGCCACCTCCTCTACAAAGCGCTATTCTTCCTCTGTCCTCCCGTATTTTCTCCTCTTAGGGAAGTGACATTCCAAGGCAGTGTTTCTGAGACCTCCCAGGAAATGACCTTCTACTCATCTCTCCAGCTTTATTTTGTGTCACTCACCGCTGAGTCCTCTAGGCTCGAGCTCTTTGAACAAACCACCGTCTCTCCGCTTCAAGATAACAGGCATGCTGCTTGCACTACTTGGAACACTCTGCCTGCCTCCCTCCTACCTAGCTCCTAGGAACCTGGTCAAATCGTTTTTTCAACTTCCCCAATGTAAGTGAGAGCTCCTGCTTTCAAAGAAACTGTATTGACCTTTTCTTAATGTGAATCACACACTAGAAATCACTTAATGTCTGACTTTTCTGCTAGATGGTAACAATCGCCATGGCCTCAGTGACCATACCTGTTTTGTTCACTATTATATCCCTACCAGGTAGCACTTTGTGCACATTCTGTACATATTTATTGAATAAATAAATGAACACATAAACTTAAATCTTGCTTAGAGTTGTTAGTATTTGTACCCTGCTCTCTCTGCCAGTGTGTGAGCTCCTTTGCAGCGAGGATGCTCTCTGATCCATTCTTCCCACTCTTCCTCCCTCACAGTCCCCCAAAGAGGCCCTTGCACATTTTGGGTGCTCAGTGAATGGTTGTTGAATGGATATGAATAGCTGGATAGATGGGTAGGATTAAAAAAAAATTGTTGTAGTATCTTACTTTTCAAATAGCACCTAAATGATGTCAGTTACCCTCATTTCTTGTGGGAGTCCTAATCGGTCCTAATTATGGGACCCCAGTCAGCCAGGAAGGCCACTCGTGACATGAAAGCAATTGGATCGGGGCAGGCAAAATAAATAAATAAATGAAAGCTGTTGGGTCCTAAAAAATACATTCTAGGAGTGGAAGATGCTGTAGCAGTATTTTGGAGAGATTTTGCAATTTAAACATGTAAGTGGATTCCAATATCAAACAATACTTTGTTATACTTCTTGATAAATTAACTCTAATCTTCTTTCTAACAGAGTGTACGTAGGATCCCTTCCATCTTTCACAAAAACATCTTGCAGCCTTGACCTATGAGAAGGCCTTGAGGTTCAAGTGCAGATTTCGTACCAAGTGTTTGTAGACAAAAGAGCCCATTTTGCCCCTTCTGGGAGCTCTAGCACTTGTGCTCTGTGACCCCCTAACACCTGTTACACCAGATGTCTAAGATCTTACTCATCTGACCTATCTTGAATTATCTGAATAACAGGATGAGAAGACCTCTCAAATTCTTTGCCTGTACACAGGAGAAGTTTCTTGCAGGATTGCATATATTTTCCCCTCTTTTTTCCATTCTTCTAAAAATGAACAAGAACACAACTCAGACTTTTAAATCAAACTGTTGTTCATCTGTGCATTTGGTTTCCTTACCTGTAACTTCACGGGTTGATAGTCAGAATTTTCCTTGAAAGATCCATTTTCTAGTTGGCATTGCTCAAGCAGCCACAATAAAGAATTACAAATTGAATTTTGGTTCTGATCTACATATTTACTTATTTGTCCAAGTACTCTTAGAGCAAAAGCTGTTAACCTTTGGGACGAAAGTCAAATAAATAAACATTTAGACACTGAAGCCCTTTTGGCTTTCAACCTGCAGTGTTTTAGTTCATACAGTGTTTATTCTTGAAAAGAAAACATTTTAAAATATCCAATTCCGAAGTAAGATGTTACTATTTCAAAACATCAGGGAAGATATCAGGAAGATCTCCAAAAACAACCAAATGTAAGCAACACTTCTTCTGTGACTGCAGCATTGTTAGCCTGCATACAAGCTGAACATTGATGCCTGATGATACAGAAATAATTCTCTAAAGTTGGAGACAATAGCGTTGAAACAAATAGTTTAGCGTTAAAACACTGACTCACAAACATGAGATACTGAGGAGCAACATTATAAAATTCTAGATTGTAAAATTTGTACAAATTATCTGATCTAAATTCCCATCTGAGGTCTGACTTCTCTTCCCTAATACCCATGGGGGTGTTTATCTCGTTTCCCCTTGAGTCACGCCATTGATGGAGAACTCGCCACCTCTCAAGGAAGCTTTACTTATCATGATTACTTAGTCAAAAAACAAGTTCAGGAGACTTCTCTGGCGGTCCAGTGATGAAGAACCCACCTGCCGTCGCAGGGGACACAAGTTTGGTTCCTGGCCCCGGAAGATCCCACATTCCTCGGGACTGCTGAGCCTTGAGCCACAGTGACTGAGCCACGTGCCCGAGGGCCTGAGCTCTGCAGCAGGAGAGGCACCTCCAGTGAGAAAGCCCGCACCTCCCCTGGAGAGCTGGTCTCGCTCCCTGCGGCTCGATAGAGCCGGCTCGCAGACGCAACGACTGGGCACAGCCAAAAATAAACCAACAAGCTCAGTCTCTACTCATGTCCCGCAAAGACTGTCCAAGGGGATCTGCCTCATGACCCCAAGTGCCTCTTATGCCTCCTCTCCTCCTCTCTGATCCCTTCACTCAGCAGCGCGGGGGCCAGAAACCCTTGAGACTCAGACCGCTTGACTCTCTCCCGTACTGTAAAATTCTGCTTTTCTTCTTCTTTTTAAAGTGAATATTATTCTCTGTAATTTTTTTTTAATCTTCCCTGTATTTCTAAAAAAATTTTGGGGGGTATTCAGGTGCTGGCCATTTTCATATATATATGTATGTATATGTCTTTCTAGGAACTCATGGAGTTGGGCCTAGGGTGGTTGTGTCCAAGTGTTTGTGTGTTTCTGACTGAACACCAAGCACTCAGTCTTGCCCAAAATCTTGAGAGGCTCTAGGGGTTTCCTGAGAGGCCGCTGCATCTTCTTGTGGGATTTCTGTTCTCCAGGCACGCCTGTCTCCAGCTCCTGACGCGGTCGTCTCCAGTCTGCATCAACCCCCACTCCCTGCCTCCTGGGTGCTCTCCTCTGGTCGCCACACTCTGAAATGTGTCACTCACACAGGGTCAGACCCACCTCTAACGTACAATCTGTGAAACTTTGTGGCTGATTGGCTCTACAGCCAGAAGGAAAGGGAGGAGTCACACTTGGTCAGCAGGGGACAAAACCCAGAGTATCGCTGTGCACCAATGAAGAGAACGGGGGAACAGAAGAATGGATTTGGCAGGGAGTGTGTTTGAAGGGCTTTCGGCTTCTAGGCCCCCTGGAAATGTGGATCTGGAGTTCACGAAAGAAGCCAGGCCTTGAGACGTTGGTTAGAACATCGTCTGCATAGGAGTTATGAACATCATGGGCAAACGTGAGATTGCACAAGTCTAGAAAATGAGGGTCAAGGATGAAATCCTGGGGACTTTCCATAGTTAAAGGCCATAATCTAAAAGACAGTTATTCTAGATTGTAAACCTGTTAAAGTGTTTCATATAGTAGCAACTACAAAGCACCTGTTGCAGTGTTTTTAGTAAATATTTTGTCATAGCACGGCAGTATTTTCTGAAAATAGATCTTGGACTGCAAGGTTATCAAACCAGTCAATCCTAAAGGAAATCAACCCTGAATATTCATTGGAAGAACTGATCCTGAAGCTGAAACTCCAATATTTTGGCCACCTGATGTGAAGAGCCAACTCACTGGAAAAGACCCTGTTGCCGGGAAAGACTGAAGACAAAACGAGAAGGGGGCTGCAGAGGATGAGGTAATTAGATAGCATCACCAACTCGGTGGACAAGAATTTCAGCAAATTCCAGGAGACAGTGAAGGGCAGGGAAGCCTGGAGTGCTGCAGTTCATAGGGTCGCAAAGAGTTGGACACAACTTAGCAATTGAGCAGCAACAACAAAAAGAATACAGATTTATTCATTGAGACCGTCTTTCCCTCAAATCATCAGGATTTTGGAAGGTATCATGCCTCACTGAATAAGTACTTACTCAGCACCTACAATACCAGGCACTGGGAATACTTGAAACTGCACGTGTGGAGCTTACATTCTAGTGACCAGACAGACAACAACTGAGATAAGGAGACTGTCAGGGATAAATTTTTAGGAGAATAGGAAAAAGTAAAGCTGCGGAGAAGGATATGAGGTACTGGAGTGGGGTGTAACTTTAGATAGAATGATTACTAGAGCCCTCACTGAGAAGGTGACTTTTGGTAAAGGCTTGAGGGAGAGGAGGGAGCCCGCCTTACTGACACCTGGAGGAGAGTGTTCCCCAGAAGAGAGGGAACAGTGGACAGTCAGTGCAAAGGCTCTCAGGTGGAAGCATGGTCAGCATTTTCAAGGAGCAGCAAGAAGGCCAGTGGGGCTCGGGTGGAGTGAGAGAGTAACAGGGGACGTGGTCAGAGAGGTGAGGTGCCGCTAGATCATGTCGGGTCTTGTAGATGATAGTAAGAAGTCTGGTTTTTACCCTGGGTAAGATGGGACGCTTCTGAACCATTTTGAGTGATGTGACCAAACTCATGGTCTAACAGGTTCACTCTGTCTGCTGTGCTGAGTACAGATGAAGGGGAGACAGGGCTGGGGCCGAAAGACCAGAGGGGGCTAGGGTCATAATCCACGTCAGAGGTGAGAATGCCTTGGACCCGGGTGGCGTGTTGGTGTTAGTGAGGAGTCGTCAAGTTCAGGGCTTTCCTGGTGGCTCTGAGGTAAAGAATCCACCTGCCAATGCAGGAGACACGGGTTCAATCCCTGATTTAGAAAGATCCCCTGGAGAAGGACATGGCAACCGGCTCCAGTATTCTTGCCTGGGAAGTCCCATGGACAGAGGGGCCTGGTGGGCTGCAGTCCATGGAGTCACAAAGAGTCTGACGGGAACTAGTGACTAAACAACACAACAGCAGTCAGGATATATTTTGGAGGTGCAGCCAAAAGTATTTGCTAGATCAGATGAGGCTTGCAAGTGAAAGATGACTAGGCTTTTCAGCCTGAGCTGCTGGACGGAGCGTCCATTAAAGTTGTCATTCTTTAGTGCACTACTATGTGAAAATACAAGTCAAAACTTTCTACTTACCAAGTACTAGCACTTCCACCCTTCCACATGCTGTAAGAATAGTCAGCATTTCTGAAGGACATGATGCTCACCATCCCTAAGAGGCATCGGGAAAAGAACGCAGTACTTCAGTGACCCCCATCTCTACTCAGCGCATCATTAGCCCCTGGGAAAGGTAAACTTCCGTTGGTGTTGGGCAGCAAACATGTGCTCTGTGGCCAACACTGAACTTCTCGAAGGAAGTGTATGAGTCGCTTGAACTGGGAATTATCAAGTAGAACATTCTGAGCTCATTCAAGAAGGAAGGAAGTACTCTGTAGAGTTTGGAATGCAGGTGTCTTGTCTCTGATCCAGGCGTTTCAGTAAGTTAAGCCAAAACGCTCCAGCAAACAGTATTTATTTGTGTAATAGAGTCCACCTCGTGACTTTTTTTTTGGCTGAAATGTTTTTACAACTAAGGTTTTGTGTAATTCATAACTTAAATATTAGTTTAATCAAATTTTAGCTTAAAAAAACACACGATTTTAATGTACAAAATGTGAAACAGATTTTCTTTTACCTTCTTTTAATTTTGTCTTCAGTTTCTGTTTTTGAGTTAATGAGTTCGTGGAAAAGATGTTCCAATTATTTCCTGCTTCCAGGTAGTGATAAACATAGAATACTGGGACGACACTCATCAGTTCCGCCTCTGCATTTCCTTTGGGGAGGTGGGTAAGAATATCAATGCCTTCCTGACTCAGAACTGCAGACATGATCTCGCCTATAAGCAGTCCTGAAACAAACAAACAAGCATACAAACAAAAAAATCAAAGTAAATACACTCCGTTTTTATCAACTTCTGAGTAATGGTATATTTTCAATGGAGATAATAGCAACCATCCTTATTCTTTACTTTTTAATCTAAGCAGTTGAATTTCTTCTCAGAACTGGGGAGAGGAAAAAAAATCTGATTAGGAAGTTGTATTTAAAGAAACACCAGGCATAAACAAACCACTGTAACATGGAGGTAAGATGGTGTAATACAGTGTGTGAATTATAGCATCCTGGAAAAGGCAAATTAGTTGCCGTTCACCGTGATAGCTTTAGGTATTATAAGCCCTATGAATCAATCACTTCCCCAATGCAAAGCCAAGAGTCTGAACTGTGAACACTGTGAGTGCTATGAGGGCTGTCTACACCTCATCGTGAGACCTGGGAAAACCACTCTCTTATATATCCAACAGCAGAGAGGGGCGTGCTTAGGAAGGTCATTTCCAGCACTAACATCCTGTGACTCCAAGCTTTTATCTGAGATAAAATGTAGTCAGGACATTCTGTTATTGTGATGATAAGTCCTTGAATTTTTAAAGGCTGGAGGCCAGGGATAAAGCCCACTAAAGACACCAGTTCTACAAGTGGCCCCAGAGCTGCTTTCCTGGGGCCATTTGCAGGGCATGCAACTGTTTCTGGACTGAGTCTGCCCACTTGGATCATAGAAAGTCCTTTAAATCTGGACGCAGCTGCACTCTCATATTAGAGAAGGCTTTGGGCCAGTGACAGCCCCCACCCTACACCATGGGAGCATGACTCTCCATGAAATCAAGCCCCTGGAAGAAGAGAGCTAAAAGTGTGCCTGGGGAAGTGGAGGTGAGAGCAGGAATAGGGTACTCCCAGAGTCCCCCATTGTCTATACAACTGAGTTGAGAAGAGGAGAAATGGGAAAATCATGAGAATACTTGACTTTTGTTTGAAACACACAGTGAAATAAGAAATAAAAATGGCACTGGTTAATTTACCTTTTATACTCACAGTTCTTTTAACTTTTGTTTTGGGGACCATATTTAATGGTATCCTGTATGGGAAGTCCTTTCGCCTACTAATGGTGCCTGGAAAGAAAAAGACTCTTTTATAATCACAGTTTTAAAATTTTAAAGGGAAGTTAAAAATAATCAAAGATTTTTATCAAACTCTAGGCTTACATAATCTCATTAAATAAAGCATTAAAGTTGACTTCAAACTTCCTGGTCATTACAGGATAGGAAATAAATAGGTTATGTAAATCTTATTCACCAGTAAGAGGGAGCATGCCATTTTGTCCAAAGAGAGAAAATTGTTCTCGGAACTGAAATCTAAAAATAACTAACATATAATCCTTAGTCAAGGAAATGTGAAGATTAACTCCATTGGGAAGCATGTCCTGAAATCCTTTCCACCTTCTCCTCTCCATCTAACTTAGACACTTTTTTCTCTCTGCACAATTTTCTTTTTTAGTCGCTTCTGTTGTGTCTGACCCTTTGCGACCCTATGGACCGTAGCCCTCCAGGCTCCTCTGTCCGTGGGATTTCCCAGGCAATACCTATGGCTGATTCATGTTGAGGTTTGACAGAAAACAACAAAATTCTGTAAAGCAATTATCCTTCAAAAAAAAATAATAAGTTAAAAAAAAGAAAGAATACTGGAGTGGGTAGCCATTCCTTTCTCCAGCAGTTCTTCCCAAACCAGGGATCAAATCCCAGTCTCCTGGGATTTGCAGGCAGATTCTCTACTGTCTGAGCCACCAAGGAAGCCCCCAAGTTTAAGCATGCCTATATCAGAGCATTTTCTACTGCAATCATTGGCTTATCTCATAAAAATGATGGTATTTATCATTCTACTGACAGAATACCAAGCACACCACTCAGCTCTTTGTATGCATTATTATAACGCATCCTCACAACAACCCTGTGTACTGGGTCTATTATTATTTTAATTTTGTAGATGAGAAAATGAGGCTTAGAAAGCAAATTGCTCAAGGTCACAGAGCTAGTACAGAGGAAGCTGCATCTGAACTCAGGAGGTTTTACTGCAGAGCCCATAGTAGTCGCCGCAAAGAGACTTCGCCTCCCATTGTCCTGCTAAGAAAGCGCTTTGAGGGCAGGAACCATCTTGAATGCTATAGTCTCAAGCACTTAGTCCCTGGCACATGGCAGATGCTAAAAAAAAAAATAAAGTGACATTTTACAATTTAATAGCCAAACTACCTGGCAAAGGAGACAAGAACAGGAATGTTCTTCGGGTAAGTTTCAACCTTTGATAAATGCCAAGGATACAATGTGAAAGTAAAACCGAGTGAAGGCATCTGAGGGTGTTTCATCGTGGTTGACGGAGCACTGGGTTCAGAAAGAGCTTACTCCAGAACGTGACGGTGGGCAAGACATAACCGTTCTATGCCTTGTTTGCTCATCAGTTAAGCAGAAATGATAGTATTTTCCTCAAAGGGCTTTTGTGAAGATAAAAATGATGAGAACAAAGAGCCTGGCAACGAGTGTGCTCCTTTTAGAGTCCTTATGACAGTGGGCTGTGTGAGATTATCTGAATTTGATTCTCCACCATCTTTTCCCATTGATATCTGCCCTTGACTATTTCAATTCTCATTAGCATCTCTTCTACCAAATGGAAAAGGTACAGAAGAGAAAGCTAAATATAAGGGAAGTCAGTTTTACTCCTGTCAGAGATCATAAAAAAGACCTATCAAGGCATCACATATAAAGGCAGATTCCAGAGAGATTAAAGCACGTAAAAGTTAAACCTGTAAAACCAAGGGGACAAAATATGCAACAATGTTTTTGTGAACTAAGATATATAACTGTAAAGTGAAACTATAATGAATCTGACTATACCAGAATAAAGGATTCCTGTTCAAAACCCACTAAAGTTCATTATTGCTCAAAGAAGTACACTGCAGACAAAAACCAACAAGAAATAGACAGGAAAACCCAAGTGGAAAATAGAGAAAATGCAAAAGATAGGAACAGGCAATTCACAGATGGGAAGCCCAAACGGCCAGCAAGCATTTGAATAGCTGTTTAGATATCATCATATTCAGAAGAATTATAGATAAAACAGTAATGAGGTATCACTTTATACCCCTCAAAAATGGCACATTTTAGAGGTGAGTAATACCAAACATTGATGAGGATGTGGAATGAGAGAACCCTCATGCAGAGCTAGTGGAGGCGTGAATAGTAGAGCCGTTCTGAGGAGCCGTGTGACAGGAGGATATTCAATATGCACATGCCCTTTGACCCAGCAGTTCAGCTCTGAGAAACAGACCAGATAAATGCTCACGCAGATCTGTGAAGGGAGATGAAAAAGGATGTTCACTGCAGCACTGCTGAACCCAGCAGAACCCTGCAGGCCCCGCCCGGCCCCTGCCCCCAACTAAGTACAAAAAAGCAGTTGATGATTAAGACAATGGTCACAGACGGAGTGTCTGATGCACGTTCCTGAACTGTTTTACAGATACTGTAACTAGGACCAGAGGGAAAAAACTGTGTGATGACCGGATTGTAGCCCTGACCTAAGCTGCTCCATCTTGAGCAGTCTTGCATGTCTGGCTAGCACAATTCCAAGAACTGGCTTCAAGAGAATGGGATTAACATTATTGCTCATAATAAACTGTATCTTGTGGGCATCAAAATAACTGTAGCTTGCTCTGCCCATATACATAAGCAGGCAACTAAGATTGTCATCAAAGGTGCTACAGACTCGTGTTGACATATTTCACTCTGAGAATATGGTGCTCTGTCTGCATGGTGAAATTACAGAACATGGACCTTCACCCCGATCCCATAGAAATGGAATGATATTTGACAATAGGGAATTGACAGCAGTTTATAAAGAAAGCTGAGCGCCAAAGAATTGATGCTTTTGAACTGTGGTGTTGGAGAAGACTCTTGAGAGCCCCTTGGACTGCGAGGAGATCCAACCAGTCCATCCTAAAGGAGATCAGTCCTGGGTGTTCATTGGAAGGACGGATGTCGAAGCTGAAACTCCAATACTTTGGCCACCTGATGCGAGGAGCTGACTCATTTGAAAAGGCCCTGATGCTGGGAAAGATTGAGGGCAGGAGGAGAAGGGGATGACAGAGGATGAGATGGCTGGCTGGCATCACTGACTCAATGGACATGGGTTTGGGTGGACTCCAGAAGTTGGTGATGGACAGGGAGGCCTGGCGTGCTGCGGTTCACGGGGTTGCAAAGAGTCAGACACGACTGAGTGACTGAATTGACTTATGCCCCTTTCCTGTTTGCCCATTTCTGTCCCCCTCTAACTTTAAAGGAACCTATAACAATTATAGGAATGAGATCACTAGGCAGCTTAACCTAACTCCTAAATTGTGCTCCCCTAAATGCACACCATGCCTTGCCTAACCTACCGATTCTTGCCTAAGCTGTGAATAAAAAGAAGCAAGAATGAAGAATTTCTTCATTTCTCTAATGAAGTTTAGAGAATGACCAGCTCCACAAGGAACTCCACTCAATATTCTGTAATAACCTAAATGGGAAAATAATTTGAAAAGGATACATATATATGTGTCACTGAATCTCTTTGCCATACACTTGGAACTCACACAACATTGTTAATGAATTATACTCCAATATGAAACAAAATTTTTTTTTAAAAAAAAGAATGACTAGGTCTCTACATCTAATAGCCACTTTAGAAATCCCATAGGCAAATGATGTGGGCAAGATAACATCTCAAGAAAGACTCAGCCAGTCTGCACACAATGGAGAAAGATGCAGAACTGAACCTCCTGCCTCCGTGATTCACTGACACACTGCCCCCTTCTCCTTTAAAAACTGCCGTTGTTTAGTAGGTAAGTTGTATCTGACTGTGACCCTTTTGAGACTCTGTGGACTGTAGCCCACCAGGCTCCCCTGTCCATGAGATTTTCTAGGAAAGAATACTGGAGTGGGTTGCCATTTCCTTCTCCAGGAAATCTTCCCATCCCAGGGATCGAACCTGCATCTCCTGCATTGCAGGTGGATTCTTTACCACTGAGCCATCTATGAAGCCCAAAAAACTGTCACAGCTGAGCAGAATCTTTGGAGTTGGTCTTCAAACATGAGTATACTTTCTTGCCAGATTGCCAGATTTTCTGATTAAAACATCATTCCTTTCTGTTGACATTTGCCTCTTGAAATATTGCCTTTTAAGCTGCAAGCAGCTAAACTTGAGTTTGGTAACAGAATATACTCTGAAATATTGTGTAAGAAGCAGTGAATCAAATGTATACATAGCAATAGAAATACTAGTTTAAAACAAAGTACTGAGTTAAAAAACTTAACTAGGACAGGATCTATAGCACAACACCTTTTATATGTTGAAAAAAACCATACACACACAAAATAACCTTACTTCCCTACTCAAAGACATATACCAAGCATATTAGAGTGGGGGCATCTGAAGAAAGAGAAATCGTTGCAGGGGTCAGGAATGAGAAGAGAAAATAAAATGTGGGAGGGCCCTGTGCAGACCTATGACGACAATGTGCTGAGAATTGAGGGGGTTGAAGAGCTAAACTCTTTGCATCCAAGATAAGAACCGGGGAGAGAGCTTGTCAGGCAGAGAAAGCAGGAACCAAAGGCTAGGCTAGTCTTGTGTTTTGAGTTTCTGTGTTTAGTCTCTTTTTAAGCTGATGTCACATAATTTTAATTACTACTACTCTACAATTTGTTTCGATACCTCATTCTCTTTCATTGGGATTTCCCTCAGATTTCCTCTACCATTATAGTCTCTTTACTTTTCCAAACTTTTCTTAGCCTTTAAAAAAAAAACCTCTATAAAGTATCATGTGTGCATACGAGCTCAGTCACCTTAGTCGAGTTGTCTTTAGTTGTGTCTGTGCGACCCTGTGGACTGTAGCCCACCAGGCTCCTCTGTCCCTGGGATTCTCCAGGCAAGAATACTGGAGCGGGTTGCCATGCCCTCCTCCAGGGGATCTCCCCAACCCAGGGAATGAACTCGTGTCCCCTGCATATCCCATATTGCAGGTGAATTCTTCACTGCTAAGCCACCAGGGAAGCCCATAAAGTATCATACTTGTACAGCAAGTCCAATATATACAGATTAGAAGTGTTTAATAAAATCTTTGAAATAAACTGGGAAGAACTGATAGTCATCTTTACCCTTTTTAGCACTCTGGAAAGTAACAAAGCTGCCTGAATCTAAGATGTCTAAAATAACAAGGGAAAAAAGTCACAGGACGAGATTGGAAAGAGCTATGGATTCTTTTTTTTTAACCAAGATGTTTGATGGAGAGATCTGTTCCCAGATAAAAGATCACTGCCATCTTGTGGTCCTAAGGTTCATACCTAGGATGCGTAAGGCAGGGCTGCTTTGGAAAGCTGTTTGCCATAATGTGAGCATGGTAGGCTTAAGGGTGAAGAGAAAAAGAAGACGAGGGAAGCAGTGGCTCTGAGGTGTGGCATGACTGCATGAGGCCAGAACCTCACAGTGTTCGGGGCACGGCCCTAAGGCAGCAGGTCCCTGGCGATCTGGCCTCAGAGAACTCCTCCAACCTTCCGTTCTCCCAGAGGAGGCTGGTGTGCCGAAAAATCCACTCCTGACCACACCGCCACCCCCCACCCCCAACAACTCTTCCTATAGATCCTCCACAGCGTGGAAGGAAATTTGTGTGTAGATAAAATTAGAGAAGTTTGTATGAAGTCATCCCTATTCAGTTTGGGCTGATTTGAAATGTAAATATTAATTCTTTGCTTTGCCAGAGGAAATATCGCTCTAAGTATAGTGGTCTTGATTTAGTAAAATAAAAAAACAAACTTTTTTTTGTCCTATTGTTGTATCCCTGAAAGAAAAGAAAAATGATACAATGCAATAATAGGCAAATTTTAACCACTTATTAAGAACTACAGCAGTCTGTCTTTTTTGGTGAAAAGAACTGTTAACTGAGAACATTCTAAATTTCATAAATACCTGTGTATTTAGGCCTTGATGAAGTGCTCAAATGCTTGCACAATTCTAACTTTCATTTAGAATATCTTAGTTGGAGGAAAAGCAAGGAAGCAGGAACAATGAGGAATGGCTTGGTTAAGTAATCAGCATTACTGTGTTTTCAAATAAGCATGTTAAATTTAAGAAAGTAAATGACTTTTTCTTAGGTGTTCTTTGATGGTTCTATGAGAAAATATCATTGTGAAGGATAAAATGACTGATATATAAGGGAAGTCAGGCCACTGTTACTGTTTCGTGGTTTTGCGTTTAAAACGAATGGGGTTATTTTGGGGGTTCCCCGGCAGTCCAGTGGTTGAGGGTCCGTACTCTTACTGCCTGGGCTTGACCCCTAGTTGGGGAAATAATATCTCCAAGCCCAGCAAAGTGTGGCCAAAAACAAAACAAAAGCACAACTAATGGGGTCTTTCTTTGTTCTAAACCCAACCAGATTGTAACACACGCTATCAAAAATGACAGTAAACTAAGAAGTGGATATTTCCAATTCTAGACAATTAACAGTTTTAAAAATAATGTTTCTTACAGTATACTAACACATATATATGGAATTTAGAAAGATGGTAACAATAACCCTACATGCAAAACAGAAAAAGAGACACAGATGTACAGAACAGACTTTTGGACTCTGTGGGAGAAGGCAAGGGTGGGATGTTTTAAGAGAACAGCATCGAAACATGTATATTATCTATGGTGAAACAGATCACCAGCCCAGGTTGGATGCATGAGACAAGTGCTTGGGGCTGGTGCACTGGGAAGACCCAGAGGGATGGGGTGGGGAGGGAGGTGGAAGGGGGGATCGGGATGGGGAACACATGTAAATCCATGGCTGATTCATGTCAGAGTATGGCAAAAACCACTACAATATTGTAAAGTAATTAGCCTCCAACTAATAAAAATAAATGGAAAAAAATAATAAAAATAATGTTTCAGGTTACACATCTCTCTTGAGCAAAAGACAACATATAAAATACAAAATCATTTGCCTACCATAGATACCCTGTGGATCCAGAGTAACACCAGCATAACTTTCCCTTTTGACACCTTCTGGCTAAAATAAAGGCAAACAACATCCAGTTAAGAACATAACATAACATAAATTTATATGACTTGAATGCTTGGGTCAATGTGACTACTTTTCCAATTAAAAAATTTTTTTATTTAGTGATTTTTGGAGAAGGCAAGATATGCCTTAATAAACTCATATGCATACATCCAGGAACTAGATTTTCTGGCTATGTGCATGATAATCAGAGCAAACACTGAAACAGAAGTTATTATATGTGTCAGGTAACTGATCTAAGTGCTCTGTATGTATTAGCTCATCTAACCTCAAAAATACTCTATGAAATAAGTACTATTATTACTCTCAGATGACATTTGAGGAAATTGACAACCAGAGAGATCAAGAAACTTATCCGATGTCACACTGCTAGGGAGTAGGGGAGTCGGGATTCACTCTCAGGCAGTGTGGCTCCAGAATCTGTGCATGGAACACCATTCAGAGACGCATAGAACACAGAACATGCCTTGCACAAAATAAGTCAATGTATGCTCACTGAAGTGAATTTCACGGCTGAAAACAGAACTCAGAGAATGACGACCTAGGAAGGCCCAGTTGTGTCGTTAAGATTCTTGTCAAGAATAACATGAAAACATGTGAGTTAATAGCATTTAAGAATGATAGAATTTAAGAAATGATAGTTTTCTTCCCCTTTTTAACCTGTTTACTCATTTACAAAATGGAAAATTTTCTTGACTATAAATTCGAATCTATAAGTTCCTAAGTCCTGTCTTAGTTATTGCTGCAGCTCCAGTACTTAGCATAATGTCTGGCACAGATTTCAAAACATTTTCCAAAAGCATTGGGGGAAAAATATTTCAAAAAACTAAATACCAAAATGTTAAAATTTGAAATTTCTGGTTGTAGGGGTTATTGGTGATTTTAATTTTCTTCTCTGTAGTTTTTTGGTATTTCATGCTTTCCACAGTGAGCAAGTATCATTGTTTTATTTAAAATTTAAAAACATAATTTCAGACTTAAAAGTTATAACAGCAGTCCAAAAATATCTGAGATAACCGCCACCCAGATTCCCCCACATGTTAACATTTTATTATGTTTGTGTTATAATTTTTTCTGTCTCTTTCTGAATCACTTAAACATGAGTTGCTGGTAACTTTTTTTTCCAGAAAGAAAAAAGTATTTATGGAAGAATTTTCAAAAAGCATATTTTTCTTACCACCACTCGTAGTGTTTTTACTAAGATTTCATTTCCAACCGAAGTCTCCAGTGAGAAGCTGATGTTGTGGAGGCCAATTTCCAGAGGAAGCACGGTGAAGGTCACCAAGTGGGTAGAGGAACCCTCGATTCTCTGGGGCACACACCTGGAGAATCTTCTCCCCTGAGAGTCGATGCCTGGGCTTCCCGATGAACAGATCCCCTCCACAGGATGCATTTTAACACAGAACTGAAATGCCACCAGTGAACAGTGATTTCAAAACACTTTATGATCAGGAAAGCATGCCCTGACTATGTTCGTCTGGACACAGATTCTCCCCAGTACCTGTCAAATAATCCCTCGTATTCTAAGGCGGTAGAGAAAGTTCATTTCAGATTTTCTAAAACACGCACACCAGTTGCTGCTTGGTGGATTACATCCATAAGATCACAAAAAGTCGGACATGACTGAGCACGCACGCATTCAGCAACGTGCCACCATGTCCAGAAAGCTCAGCACTGGCTCAGAAACGTCTTATCTTCCTTAGACTGTTACCTGCTAAATCGAGTATAACGCCACTGAAGTTCTCTGTTCATGTTGTCACGATAGCATTTGTTACACCATCTCTTAACATGTTTATAATTTAGACAGTGGGAACCCAGGCTCAGGTGCACTGTGTGTCTTATTCACCTTTGTATCTTACAGCTCAGCCTTTGGTGTTCAATAAGTGGTTTTATGAAAGACTGGAAACTCTATCTCCTGGCATTCAAGGCCCTGACTAATATGTTCCCACTAGCTTTTCCAATCTTGCTTCTCATTAACTTCCCATTTGTATCCCATTATACAGCCAGACTGTGGCTCCAGGAAGATCTAAGTTCAAACCTTGACTCTGCCACTTGTTACACGCTATGTGTAACCAGAGCACATAGCGTGACCCTCCACTTCTTCAACTTTGTAATGGGGAGAATAATGGTACCTACTGACTTCTGGCTCAAATAGTGAATATTTTCCATCTCCTCTCCAAAATCTAATGAACTGACAGATCTATCCCCCCAAAATAAATCTATATGATCCAGAATAAATCAAGCAGGTAAACAAGAAGGAGTACCTACATTCAACAACTAATTTTGAGGAATTTCTCAAAAACGGCAAGTTCGTTTTTCCTCTTAACTATCTTCCTGGGAAACACAACAGCCAGGGTGGCTGAGGCAGGAGTTAAAAGAAGACTTTAGGGTCACCTGGAGCCAATGACTCCCTCAGGAGATCATGGGTAGTGTAGGTAAGAATAGGTAAGCAGAGACATTTGATGATTCAACATGAATTCATTATAAAAACTCTTAGTAAATGAGATAAGAAAAGAACTTCTGAAACCAATACAAATTATCAAAAACAAAAAACAAAACCTTTGGCAGTGGTTCTGCTTTTGGAAATAGCCAAGTAGTTCCTACTAGATAACTATTCTGAAAATAAAATTATAAGCTCTAGACAAAACATGTATTTAAAAAAATACTATCTGAAGTCACTACAGATTGGAAGAGAAGGTGACCCTCAGAAGAACGGAAGGACGTTGTGTAAGGGTCCTGGTTTTTTAGTTTTAACCTGAGGGCTAAAGGCAAAGGAGAAAAGGAAAGATATACCCATTTGAAGGCAGAGTTCCCAAGAATAGCAAGGAGAGATAAGAAAACCTTCCTCAGCAATCAGTGCAAAGAAATAGAGGAAAACAACAGAATGGGAAAGACTAGAGATCTCTTCAAGAAAATTAGAGATACCAAGGGAACATTTCATGCAAAGATGGGCACAATAAAGGACAGAAATGGTATGGACCTAACAGAAACAGAAGATATTAAGAAGAGGTGGCAAGAATACACAGAAGAACTATACAAAAAAGATCTTCATGACCCAGATAACCATGATGGTATGATCACTCCCCTAGAGCCAGACATCCTGGAATGCGAAGTCCAGTGGGCCTTAGGAAGCATCATTATGAACAAAGCTAGTGGAGGTGATGGAATGTTAGTTGAGCTATTTCAAATCCTGAAAGATGATGCTGTGAAAGTGCTGCACTCAAAATGCCAGCAAATTTGGAAAACTCAGCAGTGGCCACAGGACTGGAAAAGGTCAGTTTCCATTCCAATCCCAAAGAAAGGCAATGCCAAAGAATGCTCAAACTACCACACAACTGCACTTATCTCACATGCTAGCAAAGTAATGCTCAAAATTCTCCAAGCCAAAATACTGTTCTTCAACAGTACATAAACTGTGAACTTCCAAATATTCAAGCTGGATTTAGAAAAGGCAGAGGAACCAGAGATCAAATTGCCAACATCTGTTGGATCATCAAAAAGCAAGAGAGTTCCAGAAAAACATCTACTTCTGCTTTATTGACTATGCCAAAGCCTTTGACTGTGTGGATCACAACAAACTCTGGAAAATTCTTAGAGAGATGGGAACACCAGACCACCTGACCTGCCTCCTTAGAAATCTGTCTGCAGGTCAAGAGTCAACAGTTAGAACTGGACATGGAACAACAGACTGGTTCCAAATCAGGAAAGAAGTATGTCAAGGATTTTTCTTGTCACCCTGCTTATTTAACTTATATGCATTGTACGTCATGAGAAATGCTGGACTGGATGAAGCACAAGATGGAATCAAGAATGCTGGGAGAAATATCAGTAACCTCAGAAACACAGATGACACCACCCTTATGGCAGAAAGTGAAGAAGAACTAAAGAGCCTCTTGATGAAAGTGAGAAAGAGAAAATGTTGGCTTAAAACTCAACATTCAGAAAACTAAGGTCATGGCATCCGGTCCCATCACCTCATGGCAAATAGATGGGGAAACAATGGAAACAGTGAGAGACTTTATTTTCTTGGGCTCCACAATCACTGCAGATAGTGACTGCAGCCATGAAATTAAAAGACGCTTAGTCCTTGGAAGAAAAGCTATGACCAACCTAGACAGCATATTGAAAAGCAGAGACATTACTTTGTCAACAAAGGTCCATCTAGTCAAGGCTATGGTTTTTCCAGTGGTCATGTATGGATGTGAGCGTTGGACTATAAAGAAACCTGAGTGCCGAAGAATTGTTGCTTTTGAATTGTGGTGTTGGAGAAGACTCTTGAGAGTCCCTTGGACTGCAAGGAGATCGAACCAATCCATCCTAAAGGAGATCAGTCCTGAGTGTTCATTGGAAGGACTGACGCTGAAGCTAAAACTCCAATACTTTGGCCACCTGATGCGAAGAGCTGACTCATTGGAAAAGACCCTGATGCTTGGGAAAGATTGAAGGCAGGAGGAGAAGGTTACGACAGCAGATGAGATGGTTGGATGGCATCACCGACTCAATGGACATGAGTTTGAGTTAACTCCGGGGAGTTGGTGATGGACAGGGAGGCCTGATGTGCTGCAGTTCATGGGGTCGCAAAGAGTCAGACACGACTGAGCGACTCGACTGAACTGAACTGAAAAAAGCCCAAGGGTCAATGCGAAGTTACTGGATATAAAAAAAATAGGGAAGTGTGATCTGCACACAAGTAGAAAGGTGATTAACCAGTAATTAATCCAAGATATCATGGATGTTCTTGTTTCTTGTTTTGATGTGATGACGAATGCACTGACAATTTAAAATTAAATAAAATATGGCAATACCATGAGATGCGTGACACTTAAAATACTGTCTAGTTGTCATTGCAGTTCACGCTGTTCTTTGAGCAGTAGTGCAGTGCAATGAAAGCACCACATGTGTCTGTGACACAGCTACTAAACTCTGCTGTGGATAATACACACAGATGAGTACTTTATTTACGGACACTGAAATTTGAGTTTCATGTAATTCTGACGTGCCATGAAATATTCTTCTTTTACCTCCCACTGACCCCTCCCCCCAAACTTTCAGAGATGTGAAAAACATTCTTCGCTTATCCGCCATAGAGGAGGGAGCAGGCCAGTTTTGGCCCACAGGCCATAGATTGCTGACCTCTGACCTAGCACATGAAGCAAAAGAATGAAGAGATGTAAAAGACTCAATGTTGTAAGCAGGTCAGTTTCCCTTACAGTCAGTTCAGTCACTCAGTCGTGTCCGATTCTTTGCGACCCAGTGAACCGCAGCAGGCCAGGCTTCCCTGTCCATCACCAACTCTCGGAGCTTGCTCAAACCCATGTCCATTGAGTTGGTGATGCCATCCAACCATCTCATCCTCTGCCATCCCCTTCTCCTCCTGCCTTCGATCTTTCCCAGCATCAGAGTCTTTCCCGGCATCAGTTTCCCTTACAGTAATTTCTAAATTCAGGATGTGCCTGCTAAGTCGTTTCAGTTGTGTCCAACTCTTTATGACCCTGTGGATGGTAGCTGGCCAGGCTCCTCTCTCCATGGGATGCTCCAGACAAGAATACTGGAGTGGGTTGCCATGCCCTCCTCCAGGGGCTCTTTCTAACTCAGAGATCGAACCTGAGTCTCTTAAGTCTCCTGCACTGGCAGGCAAGTTCTTTACCTCTAGCACCACTTGGGAAGCCCAAATTCAGGATAATACCTATCAAAACCTGAATACATTTTTAACTAAATCAGCAAGCAATTACTTGACACTTAGAATCTTATAATAAAAAAACCTTAAAATAATTCAATTTCAGTATATGTACATATTTTTGTTGTATCAGAGTATGATTAATTGAGAGAAAACATTCAAGCTTAAAACATAACTTTAGGAGAGTGGAATGGAAATATAAGTTCACAGATAAAAGGAATGGTATATAATCTGTTGTTAATGAGTTTATTTGGGTATTTTTAAATGGATTGTTATGGTATTTAGGTTCTACTCTATAAAAGTTTGATATAGCAGTTTTATTTTTAAAATATCAATACTTAAGTGTTTCCAAAGTTATAGATTTGCATATTCTTTGAATTTATGATGAAAAATTTTAGACACCAGTTTCAAAATGTGCCAATGGGGTACATTTTATTCCAAAAAAAATTTAGGGAGGTATAAGCAAAATTTTTGGAGACCACTGGAATACTTATGTCTAAGAATGAAATCACAGTTTTTTTTTTTAATAGAGTCAGATTTTCAGACAGCATTGAGTTCCTGTATAAGGTCTTGTGACTGTTATTTTTCAAGTGAAATCAGTCAGCCTAGTGCGTAATTCTGTTTAGAAATGTGTTGGCAAAAGAAGACAAATGGTGGATCTGACCAAGGTTGGAGTTTTCACAGGGTGTACCCAGAGCAAAAGAAGATCAAGGGAGCTGGCATCTTTTTAATCAGTGAGATTACAACGATGGCTTATGAACTCTAACCTGAATGAGGAGTGAAGTGAAGGCTTTGGCATGAGAGGGCTAATGAAGAATAAAAAGTAGTGACGTCAGTGAGTTGGCAGTTTCAGCAACGCTGTTGCTGTAGAACTGTAGCTACAAAGTATCAAGGTTCATGAGTCAGAAGGACAGGTAGGAGGTTGTGGTCCATAGGTGAGATGTCTGGAATAAAGTTTTCCAAGGGGAAGGCAAGATGTGCAAAGTGAAGAGTGTGAATGGCCGAAAGAGGACAGGAAAGAGCTGTTAGAGGCAAAATCAGGAAACTCTAAGTCCAGGGTGACGGATGAACCAAATGTGAGCCTCCACAGCATGCCAGTTATCTTAAGGACTCGTGTTCTTCACTGATGGGAGGTGTATGAGTAATTTGACTTTCTTCTTCCCTTCACTGAGTTTTTATTTTTTGTGTACTTGGTAATTCCATTAATAGAATTCTCAGAAGACTAGAGACATCTTCATTTTTTCCCATTTATTTGAACATGCTATAAATATTTACTTACCTGAATTCCAGATGTTCTATAGTTGTAAACAGTTCCACTCAGTTGGATCTGTTCCCCTCGTACAACAGAATATGGTATATTCATTTCCAGGAAGACGCTTTTGAACACCTTTGCCTTCAGAGTATTAGCAACACATATACCTTCAGCCCAAGTAAAAGCAAAGTTGAAGCAAATTAGGGAATTCCCATAATACTTTATTAGTACTAAAATGTCTCAGATTTCCTTTGCTTCAAGGAAAAATGAATGCTAGATCATGTTTTTCCTCTGCCCTATTACCCATATGGAATTTTCCTTGAATTTTCTATGCACTGATTTTTTAAAACTTAGGTATAATTGACACATAACATTATAGTAGCTTCAGATGTACAACATAGTGATTTGATATTTGTATACATTGTAAATGATCACCACAACAAGTTTAGTTAACATCCACCACCATATATACTACACAATGTTTTTCTTGTGGTGAGAAAGTTTAAGGTCTATTCTTATATCATTGATCTTCGTTCAATAATTACTGGTATTAACAGAAAACTGCGTTTGTCCAAAAAATATTTAATTCTTTTTAAGGAGTGAGAATGATTACTAACTAAAGCACCAAATCTCTTTTTTAGATACTCATTATAGGTTCCATTTAACAGGCATAAAATTTTGGTTGTGGAAGCCAAGATTTATAAGAACACAAAATAGCAAGCAAGCAAACAAGTGAGGCCTGAAGTTACTTATAAAGTATCTGCACTGAATCACCACAAAGGGGGCTGGTCCAGGAGAGAAATCATGTGTTTGTCTCTAACTCTACTCAATCTTCTAGTCACTGAGAATAAAACAAGAAAAATGGGGGCTTCACATCAGTGTTTATAAAATGATGACTAATAGAAGAACAAAAGAGGAAACTGATACAGTCTAAAATGTGAGCTTATCTAAGTCTCTTTGTAATACATTATAAATAGGCTTTAATAAATGACACCATTTAAGTTCTGGACAAACTAAAAAGACAGTAATTTAAACCCCCCCCCAAAAAAAAAATAAAATAAAAAAATAAAAAACCCCACATTTTGCCAGATCAAATCACTCCTTACATAAATATATAACTTCAATTTGCTTACCACTATTTGAAATTCCAACACCTTGAATTTCCCAGGTAGTTAGAGAATCAGGTAGCACAAACTGCAGTTGGTTTCTGAAAGTTAAAATGTTGATATTCAAATACAATGGGACATTTACTAACCAAAATTGACATGAAGAATTTTTGCCTCATACTACTTTAGAAGAAAGAAAAAAAAATCACATCAGGTATTAAGGAGAAATCAAGCAAGAAAAATATATCCAGTAACTCTTATATTCGTTCCATATTTTTACATATTTTACTGGTATGATGAGAATTCACATTCGGAAGGATACCTTTGAAACACTGCAAACTCAAAACATACAGTTCAAAGAAAAAATTATGTTTATCATGTTGTTTAGTTGCTAAGTCATGTCTGACTCTTTTGTGACCCCATGGACTGTTTATTGTATAGTGTGTTCTAAAATAGGGAAGCAAAATAACTAATGTATCTTAAAACTGCTCATAACAAAGCTGACATAACTAAAAATTTCTGATGAAGATCAAGCTTGTACTCATTCAACAAACAACTATTGTGCACCAACTTCGTGTCAAGCCTAGCACGACTGAATACTGAGTATACAGCACTCATTGATACAGTTCTGCTCTCAAGCAGTTCACAGTCTATGTTCAGTAAATAAATTGAACCAATAAAACAAAAAAAGTTCAGAGGCAGTGTGCACTGATTCAACACATTTGTTTTAGTGCCTCTGCAAGCTGGACCCTATGCCAGGGACTGGATATAAAACTGTCTGAATTTAGTCTTTGCTCTGGATGTATTTACATTTTAATGTGATAGATAGTTGGGTAAATAGGACCTTGTTATACATACTGCATGATATGTGTAACGGGGTTCACTGAAGGGATAAATGTCCAATCATTAGGTGGGGGAATCGTGGTAGAAAGGCTTGTGAAGGGAAATGCAAGCCAAGGGGCAATGTCAGATGAAGCGGACAGCACTGTGGAGGAGGAATCGGGTGGGACAGAACCCTGGGGTAGAGAACAGGGGACCCAGAAGAAGTCGGATGTCAGGCCCTGAACTCACTGTCTTGACTGCTCCTTGGAAAGTCTGTGCTTTGAGATCCTGTCCATCCCCACTCTTGGCCAACCTGAGGAAGGGTGACATGCAGGGAAGTAGCACCGTCTTCAGTGCCTGATACAGAGTAGGCACTCCATAAACATGTGTTGAATAAGGACTGTAACAAGAAAAGAACCTTTCTCCCTATTAATCGATGTTTGCCTTGTAGTGACAGGTATTTCAGGATGAAAACAGCTGTGTGATACAGCATAAAGCACACAGTTGTGCCCAGCAAAGACTCACAGAAATGGAATGAAGTTGAATGGAATAGTACCCTTCTTCCCCAAGAGTTGATCTTGCCATGGAACTAATTCTCAGAGCAAATCACATGTTAAAAAAAAAAAAAAGTAGAATAAAATTTGACCCAGTGCTGGTATGATTTTAACTCCTAAATAAACTGTTGGGAAATGGGTAGCTTCCAGATTTTTGGTCATATTTTCCCATATTTTTCAGAGGAATGTCAAAGAAATATAATACCTTTTGGGGACATGATGAACTTCCCATAACCAGCTTTCTGGAAAATAGCTTCTTATTTCTGGTTTGGTTACTGGTAAAAGAGACTTTATATCTGGGGGGGGAAAGTATATATGATTATGGAAAAACAACAAAAATTCTACTTAGGGCTGAATTTTTAAATGTAGACATTAATCAATAGCTTAAGCATTTTCTGAAAGGTAAATGAAACATTTTGTTTAGTGATTTCAAAATAGAACAATAAAGGCCTTAGGATTTCTCCACTAGTAGCACTGACAAAATGAATACAGCATAAAAATTTATTTAATAACTTTTTTCTAAATTGCTAAATGTTTCATGTTCTGAAAACTATACAAAATACTAATCAGTCTATAAAGTCTATCCCTATCTATTGCAGGGATTTTCCTAGTGGTCCAGTGGTTATGACTCTGAGCTCCCAATGCAGGGGACCTGGGTTTGATCCCTGGTTAGGGAACTAGATCCCGTATGCTACAACTAAGACCCAATGCAGCCAAATAAACAAATAAGTAAATTTTTAAAAAGTTATTTACATTTTAGTGCTCGCTTCGGCAGCACATATACTAAAATTGGAACGATACAGAGAAGATTAGCATGGCCCCTGCGCAAGGATGACACGCAAATTCGTGAAGTGTTCCATATTTAAAGAAAAAAAAAAAAGTTATTTACATTTTAAAAATTACAATAATTGTTATTATTTTATAAAATAGGGAAGTTAATGTGATTCTTTGCCTTACCGCAGAGTTTTATTTATATTTCCTTTAATAAAATGAGCAGAATGTCTGCTATGTCCAAGATGTTCTGATAGGGACTAGAGTTACTTCTCTGCCTTAAAAAAACTAGAAAACCAGACACAATAGCTTGCTTTCAGATATTAGAGCATAAGTAAGCCAGATCAGTGATCCCTCAGGGAAGGGAGTCAGATTAGGTAAACCCCAAAATTACCCAGATTTACTGTCTGGAGGCAGTTTACAGGCTTCAGAGCAGGAAGAGAAACCCATACACACCCTGGCAGAGTTGCAACACCAGGCATGATATTTGGGAAGCTAAGCTGTCTAGAACAAGGAACAGAGAGGAGGGAACTGGAGAGGCTGAATTCCAGGCAACTGATGCCAACCCGATGATTAGAGTTGAAAAACTGGACCGTGAGAAATGGACATGTACTAGACTATTCATAAAAAATACTGCATGTAATAAGCAAAAACCTGAAAACAACCTAAATATATCTAATGACTTGGTTTCAACAAACGGCCACAGGAATCTATTTCTGCAGAAATATATCCACTCGGAATGATAACATTTAAGACATACTGTTAAGCAAAACAATCAAACAGGATCTATCATTCTGTTTTTGTTTGTTTTGACTGTATATGAATGAATTGAAAGTCCTAAAAGTTCTGAAAACCTGTTAATTCTGAAAATGTATATGGTGGTTTCAATTGAAATAAGATTTCAACTTTTACATAAGTACATTTAACTTTACACTACACTTTGAAATCTTTTGCAGTATTTGGTCAGTATAGGTACAAACGGAATTTTAATAGTTGTAATATCACAGAATCATGAAAATTTTAGAACTCAAAGGCATATTAGGTATCATCTGGCCCAAGTTTCTTGCTTTAAAAACGAGGAGAGTGAGGCTCAGAGAGGATGAAAAATCATTCGTGTTTATAGAATGAGTCAGCTTTAGACTTGCCTGGGTCTTGACTATGGACTAGAGCATTCTGCTCTATACTATGCTTACCTCTTCTGATTCCCAAAAGTGACAACAATTTTTTTTCTTAAGAGCATTTACAAGTTATCTTTTCTACTTTCCATTTTAAATAGAGCATGAAAACCACCTTTTTTGGCAGCATAAAGTTACATCAAATTTTCCATATTTTCTGACAGAAAATGTCAAACTTACGTAGCCTTCCTAGGTGGATATTTTTGTGAGGCTCTTCAGCCCGGAACTGGCTTGCGATGGCACAACAGTCCTTGAAAGCTTTGACACATCTTGGGCCTATCGTAATCCGAGCGGCTCGCTGCTCACAGTTTTCATCATCATTCCGATGGGCTCCATCATAACAACATTTCTTCACCATTATGTGTTTGTATTTAGCAGCTGAAATGATCATAATTCAAATGCCCTTGATTATTCATAGAGTCAAAGCATCTCATGCTTAGAAGGGCTCTAGAGGGATACCAGGTTTCTGCTGCCACAGGACCCCTGCCCCACAATAGTCACGGCTGGTGGACAGCCAAGCCTCCTTTTGGAACTACCATAGGAATGGGAAGAGTGTGGCCTCATAAAGTAGTCCATTGTCCCTTCTGATTCACACTAAATGTTTATGGGCCTTCTGCAACTAACCTCAGTACTGGCTTTTGAAACGAACACCTTGGATTCAGCACCCTTCTGAATAAAATAAGTTAATCTGAAAAGTCTGCAAAATATTTGAAGATAGTTATCGCACTATACAAGTATGTTCTTCTTCAAGCTAAATATCTTATTTTTTTCAAACGTTTCTTGCAGTTTGTACACCTTCACCAGTGGCATCATCCTTCATCATAAATGCTTGGATGAACTGATATCTCTCTTCTGATATCCTTAAAACTCAGAATGAAAGCCAGAATTAAAATGACTCTTATATAAATGCAAAGCATTATCGTATTACTATAAACATCCTTCTCAGTTGAGCTCAGGTCACTGACTCCTAGTTCAATATTCTTTCTATTGTATCATTGCCAATTAGCATATCTCTGTTTAAGTAATACTTAAAAATAATTTCTATTGGGCTTATTCCTCCCAATAATCCAACTTATTCTTAAGTATTTAATGTATGCAAGAAGAGATAGGCATCTAGGTATATCTCGAAGTTAATTAAACCATGGATTTTGTTAGAATAAAATGGAAGAATGTAATTTTAGACACTAGATGAAGTTTGCAGAGAGGAAATATTTGTAACAAATAAAAGTTAATCTTTTATATTTTAGAGATACAAATAACAAAGACTTATTTCCCTTAGATTAAGGTTATGGCAAATGAACTATTGGATCTGTTTAGATGAATCTTTCCAAGGGAGATGAGCTAGATGTCTGTATATAGCTTCCTTTTCACCCATTCATCTGAACGAGGAGAAATTAGATGATGTTTAGTTTTCTCCAGCTTTTGAATTACGTGATCGTAAACTTCTGACAATCACATGAAACTTTTATAGTACCTTCTTCCTCTATCTTCTTTTGCAGCATTCTCTTTGGCCTGAGAATTTCCTCACAAGGTTCATCTGTTTTAAAAAGATAAAGAAAAAAAGGAGGGGGAAAGGAGATAAAATCTCAAAAACCACAAAATTCCATGAAATTATTTTTTTAAAGACATTCACGTAATTCATTCAACAAATATTGAGAACCTGCTTTTGACCAAGCTCTGCACACTACACTTCTCAGTGTGACTTGTTTTTGGAGGGGCTCACAATCTGTTGTTACACAGTTTGACTTGTTTGATCTGAGTTTGGTTTTAAACCCTATAACCTTTTTGATCCACTGATTACAGAGAAATACCTAAGCCCTTAGGAGTGAGCCAAGTTTTTGTTAAGTATGCTATTTTAATTATTTTCTGTGCTTATATTATTATAAATAATAGTATCAAGTATAATTATGAACAGTTTTAAAGCTGCAGAAAGAAAACAATTAAGATGTGGTCCTTGCCCTTAAAGAGTTCCCAGCGCAGTGACTTAAACAAGATGGGTCACGAAGTTTAAGGCTCTACAGTGATGTACTTCTATTAAATCACATAGATAGATCTAGTCCCTGTAGTAGTCCCCGATTAAAGGAGAGGAAATGATCAACTTTATATGAGGAAGAGGTTGCATAGAGGAGATGATTCTTCCACTAGCTTCTGCAGGTTAATAAAAGGGAAAGCAGTCCTAATAAGGAGAAGTCAAAGATGTAAAATAGGCTAGTGCCATCCACAACTACATCTGGTTCTGTACGGTATAAACATAAGGTCACGTAGAGTGGGATGAGAAACAGCTGCAAAGAGCCGGGGAGAAGATCCCAGAGGGCCTGGAGTATCACAGAAAAGAATTTGGACTTTATCTTGAAGGCTAATGACACCTTTTATACAGAGGAGTTACCTAGTCATGTTGCAGTAGGATCAGTGTAGTGAATTATTCTGGAGGAGGGACAACAATGAAGTCTGGGAGGCAAATTGTTCACGTAAATGTCAGTAATCAGTTTGAAGAATAAACAAAAAGCTGTGTGTTTTACCATTTTCTTGGGTGTTATCTGCATTTGCGTTGGTGAGGAAAGTGAGCCCAGCTAGGTAGAATACTTCTGCGTTGTCTCGGCCACCGCCTGCGCCACAGCCCAGGTCACTCTTCTCTAAAGTTTTAAATACCTGTTCAGAGGTACTTAGTTAATTTAAAAATTCTTAGCACAATTCCTAAAAGGCAAAATAGTAAGCCTAATCAGATATGGAAATCATTCCTCTGAAAAACTAAAGGTACAAATTGTTACCTGATTTTAACAAATCTGTGACATGCACAGGCCTATCATTTATCAAATGGCCAAAGACCGAATTTCCCAACTTCCTTCCTTTAGTTTGTTCTTTTGTTTTTAAAAATACATACCTATTCAAAATTAAATCAAGAACTAAATTTTAAGCTTTGATAAGATGATGCTTCGAAATCAACCCATGCTGTTTTGTACATAGAGTGCATACTGTAATAAATATAATGTCCAAAAAAGAATAAATGAGTGTATGAATAAGTGAATTAATAAGCTAGTTTTTAAATAGCTGAAAGAAAAAAAAACAGCACAATCTCTCGTATTTTGGGGAAGAGGGCTCTAGGTTCTAAGTGGATGAGAATTTGTTTGGGGGGAGGCTTTTCCCAGTTTTAATTTTGACCCCAAATAATTTTTCCTTTCTGAATATTTTTAACGTAATGGTTTCTCAGTTCTTTCTTCCTTCTTCAAAGTAATTCAAGTCTAGAAAATAGTAGCAGAGTATAGGGGAGGTAAGGGCTTCCCTTGTGGCTCAGCTGGTAAAGAATCCATCTGCAATGCAGGAGACCTGGGTTCCATCCCTGGGTTGGGAAGATCCCCTGGAGAAGGGAAAGGCTACCCACTCCAGTATTCTGGTCTGGAGAATTCTGTGGACTGTATAGTCCATGGGGTGGCAAAGAGTCGGATGCGACTGACCAACTTTCACTTCACATAGGGGAGGTAAATGGGAACTTAGAGGAAAAGAATCCACCTGCAATGCAGGAGACCCTGGTTCGATTCCTGGGTTGGGAAGATCCCCTGGGGAAAGGACAGGCTACCCACTCCAGCATTCTTATGCTTCCCTTGTGGCTTAGCTGGTAAAGAATTCGCCTGAAATGCAGGAGACCTGGGTTCGATCTCTGGGTTGGGAAGATCCCTTGGAGAAGGAAAAGGCCACCACCCACTCCAGTATTCTGTCCTGGAGAATTCCATGGGGTCTCAAAGAGTCAGACGCAACTGAGCAATTTTCCCTTTCACTTTCAGAGGAAATGAACAATTTTCAGATTCTTCTGGGCCACAGATTTTAATGGGTAAAAAAAGGAAACAAAAGCCAAAACCCCCCAGATGTTACCTATTCATTCTTCTCTGGTGCTGCTGCTGTAAAGCCCCCTGCTCCCAAATCTCCAAACCCGACCAATCAGTGGTCCTCTGACCCCGTGAATGACACTACTATCATGATCACATGTTTGTAAAGTGCTTAGCTCCATACTTGGAAAAGTAAAAAAGGATAGACCCGGACTTTAGAGACTAAAGTGAGGATGGCTTACCTTCTTAAGAGCCCCTGTTCTGAGAAGATTGTATCAGTAGAAAAGCAAGTCTAGTCTTCATTTAATTCTTTCCCCACAACCTACCCAAATGGCCCCCGTTTGTGAAGCACTGCATAGGGCCACCCCAGTAACGGAAGCCATACACTACTTAACTCTTTCCAGGGGTCTCTTGGCTGTTCTTTGCACTCCATATATAGCACTATCCACTGCTGTTAAAGACACCCAGGAATCCAGCTCAGTTTCCATGTTAAGAGATACATGTTGGCCAGGGGAATATGTATCTGTACTTGGAGACAGATGAACCTAAAGGCCATTTGGAAAAGAAAGTAATCATCTGTATGACAAAACTTCACAGAGAGCTGCATTTACAGCCCCTTTATTCAGGAGAAAATCTGATTGGGACTTACAATTTGTGCCTTACCTGGAGCTGGTTGCCACACTTTTCCTCAACGTTTAACCAGACTGAGTCAGACACTAGCTCTGCAGTCTGCTCTCCCGTAACGATGTAATAGACCAGGAGCCGAGCTGAAGGGACCATGTTCTGTGTCACTGGAATGTTTATACTTTGATAAGCTGAATCCGAAAGTTTATCCCTTGTGCCAAAGTGAACAATTTTGCCCTTGGATAAAACCTAAGAATAAACAGCAGTAGAAATTATGTTAAAGAAAAAGAAAGTTAACATTGCAAGGGCCTACTATGTCCCAGGAACTTCATGTTCGATTAACTCTTTCAGTTTCCATGGTAACCAGAAGGATGGGAATACTATCTTCATTGTGCAGATGAAGGGACTGAAGTTCAGGAACTAACTAAATGTCATTTAAATTTTTTCCTTAAAACTGTTGAAATAAAGTCATCATCACTTGTTTGGCCTGAACATCAGAATAATTAATCCCATTTCTTTGGTAATTGTCAGGATGCCTCTGACATTTTTTGTACATTCTTTCCTAGCTTTCACTGACAGTCTTGACTGATACCTCTGTTTAATGTAAGTGATGTAATAGGGATATTCCTGGAGCAGGTTTGAAATGACTCACCCCTTAAGAGCAGGATTTGGGTCCCTCCTGTATTACAGTGAAATGCACGTATTTTAAATGGGTCTAGGTATGTAATCTTTGGCCATGAAGTGGAGCAGAGGTAATGTGAGAATTTAATCAGGCTCTCTCTGTGGAGGAATCAGGCTCTCTTTGGGAAAGGCGTGTCACACGGAGAATCAGAGGTTCCCAGTTCTAATCACAACCTTTCTCTTTAATTCGAATGACTGTGGTGAGTCCTAAGTCTTTTGCCCCTGAGTCCTCTCCTGTGAAAGAGTCATGAAGATCATGCCCTGTCTCAAAGGCTTTGAAAAACTGATTATTCAATTAGGTGATGTTCTTGGAAATGCTTTGTAAGAACATATGTAAGGGATCATTCTAACACTTCTCTGTAAGCAAAGGAAAATCAGGTAAATCTATCATTATTATACTTACCAAGTAATTGTAGTGAGTTATTTTGTCAATATATGGACTTCTGGGTGTAACAACAATATTCAGATGTTCTCCCACAAGCAAATGTTTATAGTTTTCTGTCCAGTCAATATAAAGGTAGCTTTGGCTGAGAGATGAATATGCTATTGCTCGGTAATCTTTACTGGCCTGATTTTCTTCGGGAAGATCTGGATCATTGGTCTTGACCTGGAAAGGAAAAAAAAGTTAAACAAAGGTGCATGGACTGTGATGTAAAAAAGGTATGTTTTCTGTGAAACATACCTTTTAAATTCCTTTCTTTGCTTTACACATTTCTAAATTTCACAACACCAATTGCTAAAGAAAAAGAAATCCACTACTCCAATGTGTTTGTACAGCTGTGGTATCAAATAACTCTACAAAGGCTATGGACAATAACTGGGATAATATAGGACTGTGGGTTATGGTGGGAAAGTCCGGTGAAGTGAAAACAGAATGATGCTCATGGAACAAATATGGGCATCCTTGAAGTGTCATGGTAAGCTGGGCAATCTTTTCTCATGGGTTACAGGGGTAGCAGTGGGGAGGTCCTGAGGACTGGGGACAGGAGTTGTGAATGGACGTCACCCAGACTTTCTGGCCCAGTTTCACTGTGAAGTCGTGACACAGACAAGAGCTTACAAACACAGAGTGGAGCAGGAGTGCGATCACGGCAGTGACGTCGGCCTTTGACAGCAGAGGGGTTAACATCTGGGGTGAGATATACATTGGTTTGCATTCAAGTGCCATCGTTCATTAAGTCTGGATAAGTTATTTAACCACAAGAGAGGTCAAAAGCCTCTGTTTCCTCAGCAGCAAAATGGCAAAGATAATATTCTCCAATTCAGAGAGCTGATTACATGGGTATTGAATGTGTTCTACGTAAAGATGATGTATGATGTATGGTGTCTAGCACTTTGTAAGGGCTGAGTAGATGACAGTGAATCTGTGCATGCTGGGGTCACTGACACACATTATTAAGTTTTTTATCTGGAGTTGGGAACCTAAATATTATTTGCTGGGAGAGAAGACTATTAAGTGAATTTTCAGGTAGAGTGATTCATACAGCTAGAAAAAAAAGAGAGGCTTCCACATTTGACCCCTTTGTGGCCCTGAAAAGAGATAAAAGTTGTGACATGGGAAAGAGAGACTTTCTATCACTAATTTTCACTGTTATTCCTATTTCATGCTTCTAGATTTTAATACAGTCTTACTAATGCAAGAGAAAATAATTCACCCCAAATAAAAAACTGATAGATTTATCTTCCTAAAGGACCATTCAATTAATTTGCAGATTGCCTCTGGTGCTTTTTTTTTTCCCTTTGGTTGCAAAATTATGGAACTGTTCGCTGGACTCATGTCTAAAATCTACCACATTTTTTTCTGCACATTGGCCAAAACACACAGTCAAAAGTACACATTGTCCTAGAAAATTTAACAGGAGAATTCAGCTCACATTAAACTCCAGCACCGTCACTTCAGATGGGAGATTCACCACAAAAGAAGCTACTCCGTCACTGGAACGTGTTACACTTTTCTTTGACTCCAAGTCAGATGTCTCTTGGTTCACATCGAGTGTTTTTGCACTCAGGGTCACCGGTATCCCTCCTACCAAATGGTCAAATGAATCCTTAACTTGCACCTGTTTGCCAGAACAGTCCAAATTCATTTCCACAGCTCATCACTTCTTTTAAAGCAAAACAGTTCTGAAATAATTTTCCTTTCTCCTTACCAATGTATAAATTATTTATATTCAATTCAGTAAAGAGAAGCATGTTCTCATCTTATGTTAAAAGGGTCTAATCTTATTTAGTTAAATCATTCTTGAATGGATTCCCCTGTATATCAAGAAGACTCAGAATATAAATATTGTATTAGGCCTGCCAAGTAGATGAGATAAGGTCTTTTGTTATTTAATTTCTGTGTTTCTTCAATTGGTTGAAAACTAGATAAAAGAGAAAATGAAGCAATCACGTCTGGGAATTAATCTCTTAGATATGAGAAACAATAGTATAGGGCTTAGTCGCTCAGTTGAGTCCAACTCTTTGCAACCCCATGGACTGTAGCCCACCAGGCTCCTCTGTCCATGGGGTTTCTCCAGGCAAGAATACTGGAGTGAGTTGCATGCCCTTCTCCAGGGGATCTTTCCCACCCAGGAATCAAACTGGGGTCTCCTGCATTACAGGAAGTCTTTACCAGCTGAACTATCAGAGAAGCCCCATGAGAAACAAATACATTTTTTTTTCTCCTTAAACTTTACCTCTCATTGCCATGCATATGCTAAATTCATATAGAATTTCCACAAAGGTATATTTTACATTATTTATTTTTATATGTGATATGAAATATATAAAGATATATAGAATATAAATATATTTTATATAAAGATAAATATAATATATATAAATATATAGACATTTAAAAATAATAAATATATTCTATATAGTGACATATTTTATGATCTTTTGTATGTATTATATTAATATACTCTATAATAAATTACAAATTATTATATGCATTATATAGTAACATGTTATATATTATTAAATATGTTGTATATGTATTAAGAAGTTATAAGCATGTCCAAAGGTTGCTTGGGGTCTGGTAAATCTTTTTCTCTTGAAAGCCAGTGATCTACAGCTTTCTAAAGGATAGGGAATAAAAATTTTCATTTTATAAATATAATAAAACATAGTATATGTAATAGAGTATGTTTTATATAATATATAATCAGATATAGAATACTAAATACAATAAAATATAATAACAAGGTCAGATAAATGTTTTAGCTCCATACTATCAGCATTTTAAAAGGAAAAGAGGAAGAAGGAGAGAAAATATTGAAAGGGAGAAAAAAAAACAAAAACCAGAGAGAGAAGAGTCAGGGACCGACAGAAAAGTGTCGAGATGGGAAAGACAGAGACCAATGCAGAGAGATGAGATCAGACAGAGTCGTGTACAAAGAGAAGGCAGAGTGAAGAGCGCAGAAACGCACCCTCAGACACATAGGAAATAAAAAATAGAGAAAGGGGTTTATTTTCAAGAAATGATATCTCTGCCTTAAAACTTTTTGAGAACGTGTTGCCAAATAATTTTAAATGTTAGTATTTTTTGAACTATAGACATATGGAATTTTATTTATAATATATATCATTAATGTAAGGCTCATTTAGGGAATGCCTAACACAGGCTATCTTACTAAATATTGATACTGTCCTAAGGTTTGATATTATTCCCAAGAGAGAAGCTGGTCGGCAGTTTCCCACTGCTGACTACATTGGCAGAGTGGCAGATTTCACGCACAGATTGAGTTCCCTCTGTGCTTTGCCTCTCCATTATCATTCCCCCATACTTTTAGAGAAAGATAATCACATTCAGCAGTACCCCCCACCCCCAATCTAACCTTGACAGAATATGGAATCCCAGGCTTCACAAAAAGAGGAGTAGCAACCAAATTCAGTTTGTAGGGAGAAAGGACATATTGGATGCCAGGGATTTCTGCTTCTTCAGAAAATCCACCTAAAGAAATGACAAAAATTTATTAGAAGTGTACTGATCTGTGCGGGGAGCTGTGTTTTTCTCCATGTGTCTTCACAGACCCACTCATTCCTTCATTCATTCACTCCATTCCTGCACTCATTCGTTTACCAACAGCAAGTAGGACATGGGTCTTGGTTCAGAGGGGCAGTGCAGAGAAGAGTTTAAACCCTTTTCAGGAGTTTCCAAAGCCTTATGCTCAAGGCTTAGGCGTAGAGATGGCCCTTCTGGAAGTAGAGCAATAGGATCGGACTGAGGAGACATTTGAAGTGGGGACATCACTTTTCGCCAGCTGCTTGAATTTCATTTAAAGACATAGACGGCATTAAGGAGAGAAGAAAGGGTCGGCCAGAGACTAAGCCTTGCAGGGAGGTCATCTTTAGGGGGCAGGGATATAGGGAGAACTGGAGAAAACATAAAAAAAGATCTTGAGGTAGAGAAAACCCAGAGGGTCTACTGGCAAGACCCAAGAGTGTTACCCTTTAGCTAAAACTTATATATAAGAAGTTATAAGAATACTATACAGAGCTCTAGTATCCCTAACTTCTTTCCAGGATTATATCCCTGGTCCTCCCACATACGGGCTTCCCAGGTAGTGCTAGTGGTAAAGAACCCACCCGCAAATGCAGGAGATGTAAGTGACATGGTTTCAAACCCAGGGTCAGGAAGAGCCCCTGGAGGAGGGCATGGCAACCTACTCCGGTACTCTTGCCTTGAGAATCCCATGGACAGAGGAACCTGATGGGTTTCAGAGCATGGGGCCACAAAGCGTTGGACATGACTGAAGTGACTTAGCATGCACATACGCACCCCTACATATATATCCTATACTTCAGTCAACAGAATAATCTGCTATTCTCAAAGGTCACCCTTGATATGTCCCCTCTCTGAAGAGTGCCCCACTTCACCCTGCCTGTCATCCCTTCCTCAAAACCCTACTAGTCTTTCAAGACAAGACCAATCATCTTCAGGACACCTTTGTTGGTTGCTCAGCAATCATCTAGGAGCTCATCTTCTTCCGAAGGTCAGTAGCATTAAGCACTTTGCTTAGAGCACACATGAAATTCCTTCTTGTCAAAGAGTTCTTTGTTTATTTGTCTTAAAGCTGATCCGTGTTTATAAGCCACTTGAGTACTGAAATTATGCATTATTAACATTTGTAAGCTTGCATATTTAGCAGCACTCTTTGCATATCTAATAAATATTGCCTAAACTGAATTTATTTTAAATAAATTGAGAAAAATAACATTAAGAAAGAAACATTAAAACAATGTCAAAAATTTAGAGAGGGCAGGGAGTCTAAAGTCATCATCATTCTCCTGCATCTATTGAGCATCTGATGTATACAAAGTGCTTAATAACTCTGTAATTACCTCAGTTCTTCATTCTGCTACCCTAGAAGGACAAATTTAAACAGGTAGAAGGAGACTTAGGAATCTTCTAGTGTGACAGTCATTTTATTGAAAAAAAAAATGGACTTAGTGTGGTTAAATTATTTGTTCATGGTTGATTGGGGGTTCAATATAGACCTGCAAATATAAGGTACATTAGTAATCAATTACTTCTGATTATATCAGAAGTAAGACAAAGTAATGCAACTGGGAGTAATAATTAAGAACTATTAAAACCATTGGAGTGAGGGTTAAGAGTACTAGATAAGATATTAAGAATGCTAAGAAAAAAAATAGGTGGTGAGGAGGAGAGGAAGAAGACGGGGGAAGACGAGGGGGAGGAAGAGGAGGAGAGGGAGGAGAACCCGGAGGGGAGGAGGAGTGAAGAGGAGGGGAGGACAGGAGAGGGGAGAAGAGGAGGTGCTGCGTATACTGACTCTCTTATTCCCACCGTAACACTGAGAGGTGTATACTATTCTTGGATCCATTTTAGAAACATTGCCTCCAGTTTTGGATAGAATTACTATTCCAGGAGAAAAGGGCTTTATGATGTACTTGGTTCAACTCCATCATTATACAACTAAGAGGATAAAACAGTGGTGGTAGCAGTAACTTTCCTTTGCATGGTACTTCACCGAATGTCTTTACACACAGAATCTCTTTGATTTTGATTCCTCCCGGGTGAGAAAACTGAGGTGCCAGATGTTCAAGCCAGACAGGCTGTGAGCCACTGGGACTGTTAAATGGTTGGGTGTTATCCCTTCTTGCCATGGAGACAGTAGAGACCCAGTGACTAGGGAGTGACAAAGCTACACTCCAATCCCAGTTTTAATGATGCAAAAATAAAATTTAACTATGAAAGGAAGTAAAATGTGAAAGAAGGTACTGATTATTTATACCTTTAATATGCTGTCTAAATATTTCCCAAGGGAAAGTCCCTTCTCTGGCGCATGCTAGGTCACTTCAGTCGTATCCAATTCTTTGTGACCCCGTGGACTGTAGCCCGCCAGGCTCCTCTGTCCATGGGATTCTCCAGGCAAGAGTACTGGAGTGGGGTGCCATGCCCTCCTCCAGGGGATCTTCTCTGGTGGCTCAGTGGTAAAGAATCTGCCTGCCAGTGCAGGAGACGCAGGAGATGCAGGTTCTATCCCTGGGTCAGGAAGGTCCCCTGGAAAAGGAAATGGCAATCCACTCTTGCCTGGAAAATTCCATGGACAGAGGAGCCTGGTGGGCTACAGTCCATGGAGTTGCAAAAGAGTCAGACATGACTTAGCAACTAAACAACAACAAATATTTGCCAAGAGAAAGTTTAAGAGGGAAAAACAAACTTACCTGTAGACTCTATGATTGTCACACCAATATAGAGGTACTTGTCGTTTAAATCTTCTAGACTTTGATAGGACAATTCTTTAACTGCTGTTTCAGAGTTAAATGTGACTTGAGCCATTCCGTTTATCAACTTTTTAAAGGGGAAAAATAAGTAAGTTATTTCAGAGAAGAATTTATAAGGAAAAAATGAATAAAATGTGCCTTTACTAGCCTCTCAACCACAGACAAAGAGGAAAGCTTTACCATCACCACTAAAGCGAGTAACTGAATCCACAGTTAAGCCCAGAGTGTTAGCTTCTAATCTATTTGTTTAGAATTATAGATGTGGAGGAATCTTAAACATCCTTTGGTTCCACAGGTCTTTTTCTTTTTTTTTTTCCCACAGGTCTTTTTTGTACTAGGTGGCAAAGATGACTTCTCCCCATCACTGAGTCATCATCATCTCTCTAGGCCTCTCAGCCTACTCTCCCTCTTAACTGAGAGTTTGTGGGATTTTATGATATTCACTCTGTCCTTTACTGCTTTCACATTAAGACACTAATTTAAAAATGCACAGTAGGTAATGGGATACAGGGTTACCTACGAAATCTTAACGCTTAGTCGGGTCCGACTCTTTGCCACCCCACAGACAGTAGCCTGCCAGGCTCCTCTGTCCATGGCATTCTCCAGGCAAGAATACTGGAGAGGGCTGCCATTCCTTCTCCAGGGGATCTTCCCGGCCCAGAGATTGAACCCCAGTCAGATTTTTTACTGTCTGAGCCACCAGCGAAGCATATGATATTATGTAATTATTAACCACAACAGTAAAACAGATTTTGCCTTATTTTTTCTTCCAAAATTGAGTACTTTGAGGCCAGGGATTTTTGTCTTATGTAGCTTTAAATCTCAGTGTTTAACATAGAATCTTACATTAAAAAAGAGGCGCTTACATCTTAAATAAAACTGTACTTTGAAAGAGCAAGGGCTAAGTAACTGATGATACAAGCTCTGTGACAGTGCAGTGGTGAAGAAAATGACATGAGCCCTTCCCACCCAGAGGATAGATGCAGAGAGCACTGACCTGGGGAAGGGCAGCAGGGCACCCCTCTGAGCTCTAACGAGCACTAGTCCTTAACTACAGACCGATAACTTCTCAGTGAGTTCACCATTCATTCATTCACTTACAAATTTTCATAGAGCACCTCCTTTTTGCCAGCAACCAGGCTGGCTCTAGGCATATAGCAGGAATGATTCAGACCCCCAAAGAGTTTTGTGTAGAGAACGATAAAGAAGTAAATAAAGCATTACTAATTGTAATGGTTGTTCAACCTCAGCACTCTTGACCTTTTGGACAGGGTAATTCTTTGCAGAGCAGAGTAATTCAGAGCAGGGGGTACCACTGCTCTGAAGGAGTTTCACAACATCCCTGGACTCAACCCACTAAATGCGCGTGTGACCCTCTTGCCCAGTCGTGACACCCACAAATGTCTCCCTGGGGTTAAAAAATCACCCTTGGTTGAAAACCACTGCAACATAAAGTGTGAAACACGCTCCACTGAGAAGAGGCAGGGGGTGACAAAGGGAAAGCGCACTCCCTAGCGGAAGGAACAGCTCTGCAAACACCTGGAGGCCAGAGAGACGGGCAGGTTTGAAAAACTGGGGTGACCAGTGCAAGGGAGAAGAAAGGGAGAGATGGGCTGGCAGGGGGGTTGATGACAAGGGAACTGAACTTTACCCTCAGGATAGTGAGAAGTCAGTGGAAGGTTTTTAAGCTTCAATTTCCACACCTACATGAAACAATACAGTGGACTAGATGATACAGAAGTGACTTTCCATCTCCAGCATTCATGATGGATTTTTAGGTACAAGCGAACCTCTTACCATTGTGCTTTGCATTGCTTTTTGCATCATTTCTTTTTGATTATCTTTTAAGTTGTCTCTTATTCCAAAAGAGATATAAACATCAGCCTCATTGACGACTTTATTATAAAAATATCTGTCAAACAATCATACCATAAAATTGTTCTGCTATCACGGTTACAATAATAAAATCCAGACAAAATATAACAATTTAAAACCATAAAGCATTTGACATACTTTAAAGTGCCTTTCCATCCACTATCACATTTCATCCTCATAAAGCCACCATAGTAAAGCCAAAGTACAGATTTTTATTACTATGTGCTAGATGAAATAAACTGATCTTGAAGAGATCAAAAGAGTCAGGTCTGGGCCTCTTTCTTACAAAACACATCACTTCCTCAATGATTTTGATAACAGTGGAGAACTGCTCTTAATTTCTTTTACATCTTTTAAAGGAGCATGCCCAGTCTCACAGTTACATAAGTTCTTTTTAAAAACTCTAACTGCATATCTCCTTTTTTAGTTTAGAATTAAAATAATGATAAAGAAAACTTTCTGTGTAGCAAAAATGATAGCAGGATCTTTTGTTATTCGTAGTTTGAACAACAAAAGTAAGTCTCTCTGTTAAAAGAAGTCCATTTCTACAATTCTCTGTCAAGTAAGCCTTTTACAGTGGCTTAGATTAAGTGACCAACACTCTATTTGAGGAATAAATGCTAGTAAGAGAGGCAGTATATGGTAGCATTTGAGGGCATGGGTTCTGGAACAAGAGAGACCATGTGATTTATTAGCTGTATGATCTTGGGCAAATTACTTAACATTTATGTATATTCGTTTTTCTGTTTGTAATGTGGGGATAGTAATTGTATCTATCACATAGAGTTTTGTAAAGGTTAAATGAACTAATACATACAGAATGCTTTGAAAAGTGCCTGACATATATAGTTATATAAATCGGTTATTATTTTTAATAATTATATTAGGTCATTTTTAAATGGTAGATCGCTTATAAAAATAACCCCAATTCTCCACCTCCCCATGTGTCTACTGCCTTTGTAGCTCTTTGCATGCAAAGGGTGTGAAGGGAGTCTGTTTCCTTCAGGCTGGTGCTATAATTTGCTTTGGACAAAAGAATGTGGTGGAAGTGAAAGTGTGTTAGTCCCAAAGTGTGAACCTCAAAAGGACTTTTATGCTCCCATTTTCTCTCTTTGAACATTGCTGCTGCTACAAGCTAGCCAGTTGGTTGATGAGAAACACACATGGTCCAGTCATCCTTGTAGCTTCAGTCAACTGCCAGTTAACTGTCAGGCATCTGAGTAAGACCTCCCTAGACCAGCCAGCCCCCAGCTGACCTGCCAACTGACTGCAGGCACATGGGTGAGCCCCACTGACATCAGCCTGGCCCAGATAGCAGAACTGCCCAGCTGACTCATAAATAGTTGCGGTTTTAAGGCACTGCGTCCCAAAGCAGTTATGCAGCATTAGCTGGCTGATGAAGCCATTACAAATGATAAGAAGTTAAAGCTTAATATCTCAGTCCCAGTATCCTAAGGCATGCTGCTTCCTAACCATACACACTGAACTTACTTACAGTTTTAGGATTTTTTTTTTTTTTTTTGGCTGATGAATAATCAACCAGGCTAAAATCAGAATCAGCTAAAATCAGTATGAGCAAATAAACTATAGGCGTGATGTCTTCTCAGTCAGGTAGTTTCAAAGTCATGCCAGACATTGCCACTAAATCACAGATCTCAGCGATACATAAATGTATCAACTCACCACACAGTACACCTTAAACTTTCCCAATGTCATATGTCAATTTTATCTCAATAAAACTGGGGGTAAAAATCAAAGATCTCACTCTGGGCAAATGTCACCAAAGTTAGCACTCAGTTTAACTGAAAAATCTGAAAACAAAATAAAACAAAAAACTTTCTTACCTTGCTCTTATAGTAATTTCAAAACTAGTAAAGTCCTTATAACCAATGAAATTACTTTCTGGTTCTATTGAGATAGAAAAATGTGGCAACACTGAAAGTAAAAGCAAAGAAGCAGCATTACCATTTGAATTAGTCTTTAAAGCACAGCAACCAGCTGTATTTCTGGCATAGCTGGATAAGCTGTGACATCAGCACAGCATGCACCTTGTCATTAACATCATCACCAACAGGATCTCTGGGAAGCCTCCTGTTCCACCAATCAGAGGTTAGTCATACACTACGTGCTAGAAGAACTTTACTTATACTTTGATTTCAGCACTTCTAGGCAATCGACTACTTCCTCCCCTAGAGGATGGGCTCCTTGAAACAAAAAAGACTATTTTCTTTATTTTTGCATGTCTCCCCCCTCACCCCTCTCATGAGCCACAAATATAGTCCGTGCTCAACAAATGTTTATTAAATTGAAAATGGAAACAGAAATTTCTTGCTTGTTTAACATTTCTCTTTTTTGCCTAATAGATAAAATCCATCCAGTCTCCAAATTCCAACATAAAACTCTCACTTTAGTCAATAAGAGAGAGCTTACAATTAGCTACAAGAAAGAAGCTTCATGCAAAATTAAAAATTAGGGCAGAAAGGAAGGAGGGATTTTTTTCTCCTGTCTCTTTGGTATCTTGATTGCCCAAGAGAAAACAATTTCAGTTATCCAAAATAGCACTGTCTTCTCTTTGTTCTAACACGGCCTGGTTAGTAAGGCTTACAGATTCTATTAACCTGCACAACACTTAACAGAAATTGGGTGATTGTATGACCTTGATACTGTAGGTAAAGACTGTCACATGAGAGTACGTGAGATGGGGTCGGATACGGCTTATATGTTTTCTAGATGGTGAAAGGGTCTTCCCGGGTAACACAAATGGTAAAGAATCTGCCTGCAATGTGGGAGAAAACAGAAGTCAAAGAGCAATGCAATCTGTTGCTCTGGGCTGCATTCCTATGTTATTAACGATGAAGGCAGATACGTTCTCTCCAAGATATGAAGTAGAGGAAAATATTTCATCGTTTCATCCAGTACCTACTTGCCTTGTAGCCTGCACACTCCTACCAACGGGGATACACCAGTGAACACGACAGACAAACCCTGCCCCCAGTGAGCTCACAGTCGAGCAGGGAAGACAAGCGTAAGCAAAGAATTACACAAACACTTAAGACCGTTATGAGAGCTGATATTTATAAGTGACTACAGGGAGTCCTTCCCAGGAAAGAGGATTTAGGGAAAACGTCACTGAATAAATGGCTTTTCAACCGAGACTTGAAGGTGAGTAGGAGTTGGCTAGGTAAGAGGGAGGGGGAGGGGGTTGTAGGCAGATCACTTGCAAAGTCACCATTACTGGGGTGGTATAAATGAGGCAGAGGAGGAGATGGGAATGAGGAGGCATCGGGGACTTCAATAATGAAATAACACGACAGCGAGAATAGCTCCAAAGCAGAGATGACAATGGGGGCTGGGGGTGGGTTTGCAGTAGTCCATGAGGGACCCTGGTGATAAAATCGATGCGAGGCTGCAGATAATAAGAGGTGGATAAATTTTAGATGTGTACAAGAAGCAGCAAAAATGCTTGGAGGAAAGGGGACCAGTTAGGATTGTATGTTATTTAGAGCCTATAATCTTTAAAGCTGAGTTTCGTTATAGTAAATTTGTTTTGTCACTGTTTATTCGCCACATTATTATGATTCTATTGGGGGAATTAAAAAATGACTTCAAGCAAAACAAAGTTAAATTTTATATCAGAGCACACAAATACTCCAGTAAACAACTACAAGAAATGGAAAGGTTAAGCAGTTTATATGTTAATTATTAATCCATTAATATGATTAATTTCAAAGTAAGAACATCTGATATTTTTGGATCAATGTATTAGGAATTTCTGGGTCAGAAGGAAAATAGCATTGGACTAGGGGTAAGGAAATGCAAATGTTCCTGTTTTGTCACTAGTGGGTTGTGATGAAGTGAGTAAGTCACCTGTTAGTTTTACCAGGTTCCGTTCACCTCAACTCTGATAGTTTCTCCTAAAATCCTAATTCTGAAAAGGACCTGAACCAGTCAAGCTCCTCAGGGGGCTAGGTCTCTTGGAGCTCTATGATGAGGAAGACAAGTCCAGAAGGTTGGTGCGCTTGTTCAAGGTTAACAGGGCAGCTACACCCAGCGCTTAGGCATTCAGACAACGCCCACTCCTCCCACCGCCTCAATCAGTACTTCTAACCATACCAGCAAGCAGCCTCATCTTCATCTGGGAGTGATTTTGCATTAAGTTCATTCGTGAAAAGAATTATTGCAAAAATGCTAACTCTAGATAGGTAAACTTTTAATCATCAGAAATTACCATATTCTTTAATTTCAAAATATGCGGTTCCAGTTGTTGAAAAGCCTTCTTTATATTTAGCTTGAATGGTCCACACACCATATCTGGGGAAGCAAAATATTTAAAATTATGGAAGTCATGAAATGTGCCTGTTATGTTGAGGTGCTAGTGATACAATAGTGGCCAATACAGACAAGACCCCTGTCCTCAAGAAATTTATAGTCTAGTGGGGAGTAAAGGCAAGTAAATTAATAAAGAATTACTTACAAAACTGAGATAAGTGCCATGAAGAAAAGAAGAAATTAAAAGGAGAGAGAAAAGAAAAAGGAAGAGAGGGACTACATTCGATGTGCATCCAAGATAGCCTCTTTGAAAAGAGAGAATTTAACACACGTCCTAAAGAATGAGAGGACGCCAGCTTTGTGAGGAGTAAGGTGAAGCACATTTTAAGCAGAGGGGAAACCTGTGAAAAAGTACTGGGGTAGGGAAGAAATGGTCATAGGAGGCTATCATGGCTGATACATAATCCGGCATAATCTACCACTTGGCATAAGACGAAGTTGGAGAAATGATAATAGTTATACAATAATTGGATCAATTATTCTTTGCTATTATGGAATATTTTCAAGGAGGTACACAATTTAAAAATTACCCAAATTATGTAAATCCCTCAATTTCATCCAAATTTCTAGAAGATCTTCAGTACAGTGAATAAACTATGAACTCCCTTCTAGAGGGCAGAGCAAAAATGACTGTAAGAAGATTTTAAAGTGATATTTCAGTCATTTTTATATGCACTTATTCGTCCTCCTTTAAGTTCGTTGGAGGCAGCGACTATGTATTTTTTACTTCTATTTTAAATTTCTCATTCCCGTTGTACTTTACATTTCCCAGGAATGTGTTCACTAAATTTTTATCACATTGGGTTCTGTTTAAACATGTTCTTAATCCTTTAGCATGAGACCAAATGGAGGAAATGACTTTACTAAGATCTTCCCTCTTGAAATCTGTCTTCTGATAGTCTATGCAGTAAAGACTACAGGAGACCAATATTTTTATTGGTCATAGCAAGACATGGGACAACACCAGCCTTTTAGACTGACAGTCTATCAGATTCCTTGAAGGTTGGAAGGTTGATGGTTTTGATAGAGAGAAAAAGGCCTGGGAACCATTTTTTTGCTTCTTCCAAATTTGAATTTCTACATGTAAAGAAGATTGGTGAGAAGTATTGGGAGTGGTTTGTTTGTTTTGCCAGAAGCTGAGCCTTGCTTCTCATTAGACAGGGAAAGACTGCACATCTTCATTTCTTTCACACTTACTTTCTGTTAACACTAGGTGGCTCCATTTGACTGGTTATCTACCTCATAACCAAACATTCCAGATGTATGCTTTACAGAAAACTTTATTTAAAAAAAACTTTAAAATACCTAGGATTAGATGGAATCTTGAAGTCAGGAAAAGAAATAATTCCAGTATAATCATTTTCTTCGACCATGTCAACTTCTGATCCTTCGGGATCCTTTGAATAAAAACAGACAATTTCCAAGCATATAAATCACATTTTAAAAATTAACTGATTACGTTGTCTTTGATTGATAGAAATATTTACTAACAAAAATCCATGTCTTCAAATTAAATATGAAGGAGGAAAACCATTTAGATGTTGTGAAAGGCAAATATGGCTCATTTAAGCCATTTCCTCCTTTTTTGACTTTCTTCCATCTCCTGCCTCACTAAAAATTTAAAAAAAAAAAAAGTAAATCAGTGTCCAGGCTATCCTAGTCTCAATTATCTAGAAGAGATTCAACTCTCTATTGTATGGCTAGAAAAAATAACTATGACAAAAACTGATGTTATAATGAACCAAATAATAGCTTACACACTTTACAGATACAGGAATCTAAATTTTTTATGTGTTCATTTGGAACTTTCCAAAGCAAATATGCTGTGAAATTCATTTATTAGCTAGAAATTTTGTAAGTCTACAGGTTATGTCAATAATTATCAACCACAATCTTGGAACACACTAATGCTTCTCAAATAATTCATTATAAAATAGTCAGATGTGAAAGTTTCATAATTTTTGTAAGTTATAAAGGATTCAAGGTTATTCCTATACAGCCCTCTTTTTCACTCGTGTTCTGTTAAGACTTTTGATTTTTTGGTTCCTTGAGTAGGAGAAAAACGTGCTGCAACCTGCAGTGAGGGACCTACTGTTACTGGGTGAGCAGTTAATTCCTCACAAAAATTTGTAGGGTTTTGACATGAACTGGGAAGACCTCGGGAATTTATTGCACACATCTGTTATGTCCATCACGGCTCATGAAAGGCTGATAATTGTTGATCGTTATCTCATGGGGTTAGATCTATTTTCCACGTGCTAGTGTGTGCTAGTTACTGAACTCTAAACTCCTCAAGTGTAAGTGCCACGGGCTGTAATTCTTTACCTCGTATTGTGCAAATCAAAAATGTCATACTTAATAGACATTCAACTAATTCTTAGTTGAATCGACGGATTAATTCACTAAGTTGAATTCTTAGTGATTGAGGGGTGGTATCATGAAGGATGTATTTAAATGACTTGGTTCAAAACCATAACTTGTTGAGATTTTCATTTTCATGAGATTTTTACATACTGCAAAGGGAATAAACCTACAATGTTATACACACAGAAGGTGTTCAATAACCATTTCTGAACATTGGATAAATTAGTACGGTGTCAGGACAGGGTTATGGAACAAAGTATCTCGTCCTGATGAAAATTTAAATAAGTTTAAAATTTTTATATAAAATTATTATTTAAATAAACATACTTACTATGAAAGTTAAGACAGTTTCTCTTTTGGCTGGCTTCAGGTCATCATTCAGTGAATAAACTCTAACCTTTACTGTAAGAATAATTGATATCATCAATAACTTTGTGAAGCACAGTATTTTGATATTTGCAATAATCATCCTTAAAAGAGATGAGCCTCATCTTAAAGATTCAGTACATAATCATATATGATAATTCGTATTTAAAAGAAAGAAAATGTTAGCTTGTAGACAAATACATCACTAAAAATGTTTTCTTTTATTGAGAATCCTTTTCAGTTCAGCTCAGTTCAGTTCAGTCACTCAGTCGTGTTTGACTCTTTCCAACCCCATGGACTGCAGCATGCCAGGCCTCCCTGTCCATCACCAACTCATGGAGTTTGCTCACACTCATGTCTGTCGAGAAGGTGATGCCATCGAACCATCTCATCCTCTGTCGTCCCCTTCTCCTCCTGCCTTCAATCTTTCCTAGCACATCACTAAAAAATTTTTGTTTTAAAGAGAATCCTTTTGGATTCCTTTAAAGAGCTACTTCTAATGAATTTAAAGAATAGTTCACTTTATTAAAATGTATTTGTATATATCTTTTGTGGAACGAATATATAGTACAAAATTAGTTATATATGTAATTAGGCCAATATTTATAAAAAATTTCATAGTAGTAAAATAGTGATGTCTACCCTATGGTTATATTGAGCTTAGTCACTCAGTCATGTCCGACTCCTGAGACCCCATAAACTGTAGCCCATCAGGCTCCTCTGTCCATGTGGATTCTCCAGGCAAGAATACTGGAGCAGCTTGCCATGCGCTCCTCCACGGGATCTTTCCAACCCAACCTGGGATCGAACCCAGGTCTCCTGCATTGCAGTCAGATTCTTTACTATGTGACCCACTAGGGAAGCCCAAGTATACTGGAGTGGTTATATTTGGAGTATAATAAATTGTCTCAGAGTTGAAGATTTTAATGAAAAACTAGGTGGTTTGTTTCAGACTATACACTCTTACAACAAGGCCCCAAATTGTCTCTTATTATTGCTAAGGATAGTTTTGAATTGTACAGTTTTGTTATATTTATTGAGTCAGATCCTACAATTATTCGTTCATTGTTAAAAGAATAACGGCAGGGGGCTCAATAACAATTAGTTATCTTCCATTTCTTTCTGTCAGGGAATAGATCCCCACCTTTTAAACAAACACATCTGCTTAGCTTTTGACTCTTAGCTGCTTGAGACATGCTGATTTAATTCCTTCCAATGACATAATTTCTCTAGGGTTTCTCTGATGCTCAAATCATTTCATGGGCAAAACTTTAACCACAAAATAAAATTGAACTGATGTCATAAACCTTTTAAAGGGCCGGTATTATGCAAAGCTCTACCTAAGAAGCCACATATTAAGCTCTCTAAAATTCATTTCACTGAGACCATAAGACCAAAATGAAATGCTCAGTAAACCCCTCTACCCTGCTGTCCCTTCACCACCGTCTCTCAGCTCGAGTCCTCCCTCCTGCCTTATGAACATACCTGGTCCAGCCCTGAGCATCACTCAGGGATGCTTGTGGATCAGCATTTGCGGATGCTGCCGGAGGCAGTGTGCCGCAAAAGTTAAGAGTTTGGGCCCTGGAATTCAAAACTTTGGTTTCATTCCTATCTCTGCCACTTTGTAACGTGACCCAGAACAGGATACTTAATCCCTCTTACCCCTTAGATCCCACATCTGTAACATAGCACTGCTAGTATCTGCTTCATAGCACATGAGACTAAATGAGACAACGCTTTGCATAACCCAGAACATAATAATGAACCACTGGATGCTTATTATTTTTATTTTATTTTTTATTATTTCTATAGCTACTACTTGTCCACTTTCTAACTCAGTTTGTGCTAGGTTAGAAAATTAATCTTGTCTTCATAGCGATGGTATATCAAAGGCAAGTTCCACAAATGCTTTTTGTACCAAAGGTATAGCTTATAGACTTTTAAAATATATATTGAACGCCTTCTATGTGCAGACACTGTGCTAGGCACCGAGATATGATGGTGACAGATCAGACGTGGAATTCCTCTAAAGGAGTGGAGCAGAGAGGCAAACACTAAAATTCCAGGGGTGGAAAATGCTACAAAGGACACCCCCCAGCTTTCTGAGGGTGACAGAGGGAGCTTTGAAGCAGAGAAGGCTGCCCTCTGTGTGATGGCACGGAAGAGCTGAGCAGCAGTTTAGAAGGCAAGGAAGGTGCATGGATGTGCCAGGAAGAGGTCCATAGGTCTTACTACAGACGGGAAAACAGTGTAAGAAAACAACTGAAAAGACGTCAGTTTGGCTGGTGTCCACGGACGAGGGGCAGCATGGTGGGTGATGAGGCAGGAGGGGAAGGCAGGACACAGGCTGTGTGAAATTGGAAGCATTTTGGTCAATACTCTGAAATCCTTTATCCTGTAAAGCCTTGAAGATCTAAGCCTCTATCCTAAAGATACTTATATGAAAAATCCCTCAAGGATCTTCAGATTAAAATGTGAGGACTGGGACATTAGAGCTATAAACAGCAAGATGTAATTAATTTCTAAAAGAATTACTTTTCAGTAATTCTTTTTCTTCTGTGTAAATAAGGCTTTGTGCTATTCCATAGATTAAATGGTAATGGGAAATGCTTTCCTGGTGCTTACTCTGGGGTAGGCAGTGTTTGCAGTGCTTTATACACATGAATTCACTGAACTCTCACAACAATTCTGTGAGGGAAGTTCTATTACTATCTCCATTATACAGATGAGGAAAATGGGACTCAGGAAGATTAACTCACACAAGGTCATGGAGCTAATAAGAGCCCCAACCGTGATTTGAACCCAGACAACTTGGCTCCAGAGCCTGCTGTTCACAACTATACTTCACTACCTCTCATTAATGAGTGAAAATTCAGAGGGAGGTGCTCTGGTTTTCTCTGTGATCTATTCTAAGATAGAATAGGTCGTAGAGAGATCTTAGAGATCTCTCATCTCTATTCTAAGATGAAGATACTACATATTTTTATGGTAAAGTTCTGATAAAGAAATAGCAAATGGGGCTGTTCTTAAGGAAAACCTTGAGAGTTAACAGAAGTCCCAGGGTCTGGGTATCAGGCTGCTTGATGGACAACAATGAGGACCATAGGGACTTGCCTGAAGGGCCAGTGGTTAAGACTGTGTGCTTCCATTGCAAGGGGCACAGGATCAATCCCTGGTCAGGGAATAAGGTCCTGCATGCCACAGGGCACAGCCAAAAATTAAACAAGGAAAAAAAAAAAAAAGATGAGAACCCTAAATGGTAAGTAGTGTCAACAAGACCCAATCAAAGAAGCATCCTCTAATATGGGAGGAGGACAAGGGTGAGGGTATATTTGTTTCGGGGTATGATGCTTAAAAAGGGCTCAAACTTTATGGGCAGAGACTATCTCAATGAACACCAAGTCATCTTGGAGTCAATAGGATGCTATCCTGGCAATGATAGCTGGAAGTAACACCCCAATCTCTCTAGGCCTTTTCCTTCTAAGCTGGTCATAACAGGAACTCCTGCTAAGAAGGCAATGGCGCAGGCCCACTCCACTCCATACTGTCATCAGCATCAGTCAACCTGTAGCAAGTACAGACTCCTGACAGGTTTTCAACAAAACTGGCTGGTCTTGCCTCTCGTCCTCTTTCCCTCACCAATAATGCCATTATTGAAACTCCGGAACCTCCCCCTTCCATGTACAGTTCTCTTCTAATTCCATTCTGATTTGCTTAAAAGTTACTTTCGGCAACAGGGAGTGAAGGAGGAACTGAAGATTTTGCAGATACTTGAGCACACGTGGGCAGCATTCACACTTCTCTGTGTTTCGTTTTTCGTTCACTGGGAGTAAATCCAGTCACTTACCAGTCAGAGGGTTGATTGGCTACCCTGTCCTTTCCCCCTCTGACAGATAAACCACTAATACAAAACAGTGTTCTTATAGGAACTTTCTTTAGGTGGATCTCCTTAGAAAATTAATATCCATTTATTTATGTGACTTCACTTACTTTTTGCTGAAACATCTGATACCATAGGGTTTGATTTTTTTTTCTGAATTTGAGAATTAGCTCCAAAGTAATAGAATGTTTTTATGATTGCTACTTTATAATGAATTGTTTTCACATTGCCAAAATTATATTTGCAGTTACCTCTTATGCTTGTTTAATAATAAAACCTAACACTACATTTCACAATTCTTAAATAGCTTTTTTCCTACATGGGAACAACTGACAGGGTAGATAATGTAATTGTTGATTTTTGTGATTTCCATATGAATCTAAGATTTATATTTAAAATTTAAATTTAAAACTAAATTCCATACAACTATTTAACAATTTCCATATGAATTTAAAATTAAAATTATATTTATAAGTGTAAAAATTACTGGGGATTGAGATTCTTTTGATCAAGTTGGAAACCTATCTCCACTTAAATTCAAGTGTTAAAAAGCTCACAGTGATATCAACCTGTCATCTTCTTATTTTGTGGTATCTTTGTCTGCTTTTGTTATCACAGTGATGGTGGCCTCATTGAATGAGTGTGGTAGTGTTCATACTACTATATTTAACTAGATAACCAACAAGGACCTATATTGTATAGCCCAGGGACCTCTGCTCCATACTCTGTGATAACCTAAAAGTGAAAATAATTTGATATGTGTATACGTACAAATGAATCATTTTGCCGTACACCTGAAACTAATGCAACTTTGTCCATCAATTTTACTCCAATGCAAAATAAGAATTTAAAATAAATAATTCTTCCCCACTTCCAAAGTTCAGTTTAAATAAATGCCATCCTCAGTTACCTAGTTGCTCAAGCTTGAAGAAAAAAGCTCTATAGTATAGTGTCCATGCCTTCCCACTACTCCCCAGAGAAAGAAGTATCTTATACTCTACCTGACTGGTGTGGAGTGTAGACAGGTTTGTCTGTATGAACGAAGAGGAATCCATTGTGGTAGGTTATTGGCATTTTTTTTGCTTTTGAAAAATGCTTCGATATAACTTCCAAATACACATGTGAAACTCTTTGCCTTTCAGACAACTGTTTGGGTGGTATCTGTGAAAGAAAATGTTGATGGGGAAAGAGTATAATAATTTTAAAGTTATAAAACATGTTATTTAAAAAATAACATAGGAGCCAAAGTAGTAAACAAATTTTGCTCCAAGCCCTTCAGTACCAAACATCATAATCAACATTCAGCTTTAAGTAATTAAAAATATTTTGGTTCTATGCTTCCCAAATTTTATACGCATTTAGTAAGACTACTACCATGAAAGTGTTAGCCACTCAGTCGTGTCTGACTCTTTGTGACCCTGTGGACTGTAGCCCACCAGGCTCCTCTGTCCATGGAATTCTCCAGGCGAGAATAGACCCAGGGACCGAACCTGGGTCTCCTACACTGTGGGCAGATTCTTTACCATCTGAAACACAGCTCTTTTAACAAGCTCTAACCTCTTCAATTCGCTGGATTAGTCCATGTTCTCCATTCCCTCTGTTCATCATCCCGACTGATGTTCAGAACACTGTATTATATTTACATCCTCTGTTCCCACGGTTGAGCAGTACACTTTCCAGTTTGAGATAAAAGCTAATTAATACAACCAACCATGCTGAATTAGATATATGACAGTACTGTAAACGTTTGGAAAAGCAGTAAAAATCTATAAAGATTCTGCACTCAGATTGCTTTGCAAGTATCTACGTTTTTTCTCTACTTCAAGGAAATAGAAACTATAGAACAAATGATTCGTTAAAGGTGTGACACTTTATGAATAAGGCTTGCTGCTACAAGTGGACCCAAGAAAAGACCTTGGCACAACATCAAACGATTAGCAAATAAAGATATATTGTAATGTTAAGATAAATTTAAATGCTTAAGATATGCACCAATTTTTATGATTTCCCCACCCTAATTTACTTTTCCCAATTAGCCATCTAAGTTAGCACTGTTCAATAGAGCTTTCTGTGGTGAGGGTAATGTCCTATATCTATGCTGCTCAGGACATGCCATCTGTAGCTATTTAAGCACTAGAAACATGGCTAGTATGAGTGATGAACTGAAATTTTCATATTAGTTACATTCGATTGATTTAAATTTAAAGATAACAGCCACATGTTTGTGGCTAATGGCAGCAGATAAAAGTGTCTTCTTTGGGGAAATGAATTTTATTTCTTCATAAACCTAATAAGTGGACCTGTTTGCTAAAAGATTAGAGCACTTATCATCAAGGACACGAAGCAAAGAATTCCTACACTTGGTTAGAATTTATTTAGATCAACGTTTCTCAAATTTGAGTAATAGATAGACCCCCTTTTAAAAGGATAAAATATTCTGGAAGACTCTCAGTGTTGACTTTTTGTTATTCGTAAAACTAAAGAAATATTTCCAGTACAGTGTTACATGTGTACAGACCTAAAAGTCAGTGTAATATTCTTGTGCTTGTGACTTTTGTGTGATTATAAAATCAAAACATTTATAAAATAAACTCAAAATATCAACATAATTCTAACTTTCAGCTCTTTATAAAATTTCAAAGTTTAATCTCTTTTTAAAGAACTCACTTTAAAGAAACACTGGTCTAGTAAGCCTCAGAGGCCCTTCCAAGTCTAGAAGTCTTTGATTTTTTGGTTCTTTATTTTTGAATTTATATCAGAATTTAAAACAATATTTTTCACTTGGATAAAGAAACAGTAAGTATGAAAGTTATTTTTAGTTGTCAGAGTTCTTAATAAGAAATGAATTATGAGCAATTCTCCAACCAAACTATGCAACAATATCTTAATCCCTCAGTCGTGTCCTACTCTCTCTGACCCCATGGACTGAAGTCCGCCAGGCTCGTCTCTCCATGAAATTCTCCAGGCAAGAATACCTGAGTGGGTTGCCATTCCCTTCTCCAGGGGATCTTCCCGACCCAGGGATCGAACTTCAGTCTCCTGCACTACAGGCAGATTCTTTACCGTCTGAGCCACCAGGGAAGCCCAGTAGAAGGAAAATTTATTTGATACAGGTTGTTCTTTCTATTAACTATGGTTATACATGAGAGCTATTCACTTTAGTAATCAATAATTTATTAGTTTTAGAAGTTTTGATTGTAGGATACTGAAGTTTAAACAAACAAATGTTCAATAGCATCCATGGATTTTTGTAGGCAATGCATGACAGATCAATATGTGTGTCATATTGGTCTGTTTCTTTGCATTAGTAATTTTCACAGTAAACAAGTACTTTCCACTCATTTCCAAATATGTTCACATTAGTATTAGTCTCTCAGTCGTGTCTGACTCTTTGCAACTCCATGGACTGTAGCCCATCAGGCCCCTCTGTCCAGGAGAATACTAGAGTGAGCTGCCATTTCCTTCTCCATATGTTCACATTAGGACAACTTTATTTTCCAATAAGAATGTTAAAGTTTTCATACACTACTCAAAAAACAGATACAACTCTCCAATTTAGAATTTTCTTTTTTACCCATATCATCATTAGTGACTGACATCATCTAAGACTCACACAGTGGAAGTTTGGTATAAATGATCAAACCTCTGTTATTAATATTCAAACTGGGTACACATTTTATTGAGAATATTCTGTATGTATAAAGAAACTGAAGGATAAATACATACTGTTAAGGTAGCAGAATTTTGGAATTTATTTTCTGTGGATAAAGTAACATGGCCTGAAGAGTAAGTAACTTTTTTGTCCGGAAAGCTTTTGATTGAGATTGTCGCATCAAATTCTTCAGTGTATCCATAAACTTGAATTACAACATTTTCAGATGCTCCAACACGGAATAGTTTTGGTGCTGAAATGACATACCTATTGAAATAGGAAAGAGAAGGATCAGTATATTTATATGACATTTTTGTTATATTTCTGATTTTTTATCTCACTCAATAAATTAGCTTTACAATAGGGACTTTTTCTCAACTTGAAATGATATTTTAAAATTAACATTTATTTGCGATCTACAATCATTTCAGCACGGTTTCCAAGAAAAAATAGCTTGGAATTAAGACTTCAGAAATAGAGCTGGTGATTTTGTTAACCTCTAGAAAGGTAGTGATAGCACCTTCCCTGAGCTTCTGTAGCAAAGGAAAACTTTAAATGATAAATATGTTCAATATTTTTGCCCGACACAGAAAAAAGCAACATAGGTACCAGAGATTGAATTCCAGCTCTGCTATCTGCTGGCTGAGTGACCATGGTAAAGTCACTAACCCTCTCTGAAAAGTTAAATAATATACCTTAAATATTACCTTTTTTGTTGTTTAGCCACTAAATTGTGTTCGACTCTTTGCAACCCCATAGACTATAGCCGGCCAGGCTCCTCTGTCCATGGGATTTCCCAGGCAAGAATACTGGGGTGGGTTTTACTATCTCCTACTCCAAGGGATCTTCCCAAACCAGGGACTGAGCCCACGTCTCCTGCATTGGCAGGCTGATGCTTTACCGCTGAGCCAGCGCAGAAGCCCAATCGCCTTCTTTACCAGGGTGCTAAGGATGAAATGCATTGGAGAAGGAAATGGCAGCCCACTCCAGTATTCTTGCCTGGAGAATCCCAGGGACGGGGGAGCCTGGTGGGCTGCCATCTATGGGGTCGCACAGAGTCAGACACGACTGAAGTGACTTAGCAGCAGCAGCAGCAGCAGCAGCAAGGATGAAATAAGAATATCTATCTGAAAGCATCTAGCATGCTTAGTACGCAATAAATGTTATGATTCATTAAGTTTGCTGAATTAGTTGAAAGGAAATAATCTTAGAACTATTACGTTATCCTAGTGGGTGGATAAAGAAATGAATAGAATAACAGTGAGCTAGGAAATGCATTTAGAAATGAAAGTAGTTATGGAGATCCTTGCAGAACAAATGATAACAGTCATACAACATAATGATAATAACAAAAAATGAGAAATGAGAGGCTGTATTAGGGCTTTACATACAACTCTTTTAATCTTTACAACAGGCCAATGATGTAGACTCCATTATTATTCCTATTTTGCAAGTGATAAGAGGTTAATTTGGACCAAGGTCATATGGCTTATAAATGAATGAGGCAGGTCTTTATATTCAGGCATCACTCTCTGTTATGTGTATAACTGAGGTCAAGGTTACAAACTGTTTGCAAACAGTGGGCTGTTCCCTCAGTTTTATATTTTATGTGATGTACCAAGAATGGACATAAATCAATATAAGTTTTTGAAATAGAAAATGGGTGAATTTTCATAGTTTTATTAAAAGAAAACTTACAAATATAAACTAGGTTATTAATTACATATTGTAAAAGTATCTAATTGTAATACTGAGAACTACCTATGCTATTAATAGAAAAAGAAGTGCATTTCAACCCAAAAGGTGCTTGAATAATTCAAGTAGCTAATTAGGGCTAGAGGGCAGCAGGCAGAACTATTGCAGGTCTCTCACAACACTATGGGCTTCCCCAGTGGCTTGGCAGTAAAGAACCTCCCTGCCAATGCACCAGACGTAAGAGGCGTGGATTTGATCTCTGAGCTGGGAAGATCCTTTGGAGAAGGGCATGGCGACCCGCTCGGTATTCTTGCCTAGAGAATCTCATGGACACAGAAGCCTGGTGGGCTACAGTCCAAGGGGTCACAGAGTTGGACAGGACTGAAGCAACATAGCACACAGGCGTGCACAATACTATGACATTTAAAAAGGCTTTTAAAAATCAGCAAGTCTTAATAACAATGAAATTAATTTGGAAGCAAATAAACACTTTAAAAGCAACTGGTAATTCTTCTACGTGACAAGTAATTTGGAACCACTTACAGAAAAATTATAAAAGGGGGAAAAGAATCTCCAGTTTTCCAACCATCTTCTCAATTTCCCATGTACTTATGCAGGAACAGCAGAAAATTAGAAATGCTCAGGTTTGATGATAATAAGATATATTTACTGAAACCGTACTCAGTTCTAGGCACTATTTTAAGCACTATACATACATATATGTTTTTATATATGTATATATGTCACTGTGCTGTGACAACCATTCTATGAAAAAGCCCTTATTATTACTCCCATTTTACAGAGGAGGAAGCTGGTAATTAACTTGCCCAAGGTCACACAGCTATTAAATTACATAATTAGGAGCTGAACCTGAGCAACCTGTTTCCTGAATTAACACTTACATTTGCTAGACTAAACTGAATTTACCAAGAGTTTTTCAAGAGAAATTTAGCAGCGGGGGCGGGGGGGGGGAACTATTTTAATTTTGGCTTTTGGGCTTCCCTGGTGGCTCAGTGGTAAAGAATCTGCCTGCCAATGCAGGAGACATGGGTTCGATCCAGGAAGATCCCACATACCAAAGAGCAGCTAAGCCTGTTTGCCAGAACTACTGAGCCTGTGCTATAGGCCTCAGGAGCCCAGGAGCCACAACTACTGAAGGCTGAGTTCCCGAAAGCCCGTGCTCCTCAGCAAGAGAAGCCACCACAATGAGAAGCCTGAATATCGCAACTGGAGAGTAGCCCTTGCTCAGCAGAGCTGGAGAAAAGCCACGTAGCAACAGAGACCCAGCACACCCCCAAAAAAATACATAAATAAAAGTTAACTGTGGAAAGTTCTGAAAGAGATGGCAAATGGGTGGGGAAACAGTGGCAGACTTCATTTTTCTGGGCTCCAAAATCACTGCAGATGGTGACTGCAGCCATGAAATTAAAAGGCACTTACTCCTTGGGAGGAAAGTTAGGACCAACCTAGACAGCATATTAAAAAGCAGAGACATTACTTTGCCAACAAAGGTCCATCTAGTCAAGGCTATGGTTTTTCCAGTGGTCAGGTATGGATGTGAGGGTTGGACTATAAAGAAAGATGAGCGGCAAAGGATTGATGCTTTTGAACTGTGGTGTTGGAGAAGACTCTTGAGAGTCCCTTGGACTGCAAGGAGATCCAACCAGTCCATCCTAAAGGAGATCAGTCCTGGGTGTTCATTGGAAGGAGTGATGTTGAAGCTGAAACTCCAATACTTTGGCCACCTGATGCAAAGAGCTGACTGATTTAAAAAGACCCTGATGCTGGGAAAGATTGAAGGCAGGAGGAAAAGGGGACGACAGAGGATGAGATGGTTGGATGGCATCACAGACTCAGTAGACACAAGTTTGAGTAAACTCTGGAAGTTGGTGATGGACAGGGAGGCCTGGCCTGCTGCAGTCCATGGGGTCACAGAGTCAGACACGACTGAGTGACTAAACTGAACTGAAATAAAAGTTATTTTTTTAATTGGTGTTATTTGAAGTTTTATATTTTTGTTTATTATTGTTTTAATTTTGATTGTCTATGTGGTAGTAGTGTTGAAACAGAAAATAATTCATGTTTTTTGTTGTTGTTCATCACCCAGTGATGTCAGACTCTTTGTGACCCCATGGACTGCAGTATGCTAGGCCTCCCTGTCCCTCACCATCTCCTGGAGTTTGCCCAAGTTCGTGTTCATTGCATCGGTGACGCCGTCCAGCCACCTCAGCCTCTGATGCCGTCTTTTCCTTCTGCCCTCAGTCTTTCCCAGCATCAGGGACTTTTCCAATGAGTCATCCGTTCATATCAGATAACCAAAATACTCCAGCTTCAGCTTCAGCTTCAGCATCAGTCCTTCCAGTGAATATTCAGGGTTGATCTCCCTTAAGATTGACTGGTTTGATCTCCTTGCTGTCCAAGGAACTTTCAGCTAATTCATGTAATTCAAGTTTACAAGTCCCTAAAAGATAGCTCTGCAACCACCTGCTCATACATATTTTGATCCTTACTGATGCAATGCTAACACAATCTATGATATTAAGTATTTCATATTTTTCTTATTTTCTTTCAATAGTTGTAGAGAATATGGCCACTGAGCTTGCAAAGAGGCACAAGTGCTAGCTTGGCCTCTATCTGGAATGTTCTTCCCCAAATATTTGCATGATTTGCTCTGTTACTTCCTACAAGCTCTGTTCGAGTGTCACCTCCATAGAGAATCTTCCCTGTCTACACTTTTGTATGGTGCCCCATCATTTCTTTATCCTCTCATTTTCCTTTATATTTTTTCTTCATGGTACAAATAGCCACCTGACCTTATTCATTTATTCATTCATTGGTTTGTTCATTGAGGACTTTTCTTCTCCTTCTTGAATGCACGCTCTATATCATCTACTATTGGGTTGGCCAAAAAGTTCATTCAGCTTTTCCCCAAGAAGCCGAACAAAATTTTTGGCCAACCCAATACATCCTCAGTGCCAGGTTCTCAAAAAGTTTTGGTTGAATCAATCAATTAAATTTATTGACTCCCATGTTGTAAATGGTATACTCTTACTTTTTCAGAGAAACAGAGAATGTGCTTATTAAGGGTCAGTACAGTGTAGTAGAAAAAAATTCAGTATCATGAGACCTAGGTTCTAGTCCTAGTTCCACCACTAACCTGGAGTCATTTAATCCAATCTCTCTGAACTTCAGTTGGCTGTCTTTTAAGAAGGAATAACAGAATCTAGGAAATGAGGTGGCCATGTGAGAAAAATCAGATTAGGGGTGGGAGAGTGCTAAAATTAATGACATCTCAGGTATACATTGGCATTTATTGTGTATTTTACATATTTACATGTGTACATTAATGACAAAATGGAAAAAATCTGAAGCAATAAAGAGGAGTCCTTAATACAGATTCTACTTCTGTTTCTTTTAGTGGTGTGACCTTTGGCAAGTTACTTCCTCTGTCTGGATTTATACTTATATGGGAGATAGCTTTGATTAGATACTCTCCAGCTCCTTTTCAATACTAAGATGTTATTTATAGATATGAGATCAATATTTTAAGACCTAGCTTTAAATACAACTGTTTCGATAATAATTTTCAACAAATAATTGCGTGTAATTTGTGAAGAACGACCTCACAAATTTAGAAGTAATTACATCAATAGATTTCAAACCACAGTATTAGAACTGACCCCCAAGTAACTCTTGCCTTACTATGTACAGTATACAGAAAACACAAAGATAATTCCACACCAAATAGACAAAAGCAATCAACGCAAGAAAGTTTGCTATCTTGAATTTAGGTGTGCTTTTTTTGAAGAAGAAGAATTTGAATAATCACTCATGTAAAGTTTTAGAAATAACAATCCCCTAATGGACACATACACACGGCTATATTTAAAATGGTTAACCAATAAATCCCTACATGGAATTCTGCTCAGTTATGTGGCAGTCAGGATGGGAGGGGTGTTTGGGGGAGAATGAATACACGTTTATATATGGCCAAGTGCCTTCACTGTCCACCTAAAACGATCCCAGTATTGTTAATAGGCAATACCCCTATACAAAATTTAAAGTTAAAAAAAAAAACACAAAAAAACAAACCTGTAAAACTGTCCTATTGTTAGCCACGCATCAAATCAAAATGCTGCATGATTTTCTTATTCAGAGATGAGACTATTGGTGTTCCCAGAGTAGAAAGTAATTTACAAATTAACACAGTCTGTTGTATTGATTTTTCACTCTTCGCCTTGATAAGATGCATTGAAAAATGAAGATAGTTTCTTTTACTTACGTTTGATCCTGGCCCCAACTTTTCCCCAGGAAGATTAAAAAGCAAAGTATGCTCCACAGGCCCATGCTGGAGGTAGTGGTAAACCATCGATATGACCCTCCTGAAGTTACTCTCCTTTTTAAAGAAACCGAGATTGAAGAACTTGGGTAAGTTGGTTTACTGGTTAATTATTAATGTCAAGAAGAGGGACTTCTGAGTAGGAAAAGTAAAATTGGAATGGAAACACTCTTTAATGCCCAGGTATAAAAGTAGAAGATTTTTATAGGAAGATATTTTATACAGATTTACACCTAGAGATTTATTTTGATTAATACAAATAAAGGATTCTAACATAAAAGTTTGGCACTGCAATGAATGCCTTAAAGTTAAAAATCAGTAAGTTGATTGTCTTTTGTGTCTTGACCAGGCAATTGCTCTGAAAGTTTTATCATGAGAGCATGCCTCTGGAGACGCTCTGATACTAATGGAGACCCACTGGGATTCAGTTTCACATCAAGGTGATTTTAGAATGGGCCTGGTTTAGAAGGGCTTGTGAGCTATCTTTCTAGAGAAGACCTGAATGGTAGAATCATTGGCATTGGAAATGGCAGGAAAAGAACACAGATCTGCAAAGGAATAAGTCCTTGGTCCGTTCAGTTCAGTTCAGTTCAGTTCAGTCACTCAGTCGTGTCCGACTCTTTGTGACCCCATGGACTGCATCATGCCAGGCCTGCCTGTCCATCTGTCACAGTCTAGAAAAGAAGCTGAATGTTAGGTGGAGAAAAGATTGTGACTGGCAATGAAAATATCCTGCTGAGGATGCTGTATCATTTTCTACAAAATAAATGATGAATCAAACACTTTAGTTTTTAGTAGGGAATGGATATCCTCACTATGTATTAATTCAGACACCGCAAATTCAAAATTTGCATTCATTCAGACACAAAATATCTTTCTTTTCTAAAAAATAAACCTATGCTATACTTCTCAATGAGATTTTTAATTATTTTAATATGAGAGCTTAAAGAAAACAAAGCTTCCTATGATATGAGTCTTGTACTTATTTTAGAAAAAAATTTTTATGATTTTCATGATGCTTGAAAGTGAAAGTGTTAGTTGCTTAGTTGTGACCAACTCTTTGTGACCCCACAGACTGTAGTCCACAGGCTCCTCTGTCCATGGAATTTTCCAGGCAAGAATACTGGAATGGGTGGAGATTCCCGTCTCCAGGGGATCTTCCTGACCCAGGGATCAAACCTGGGTCTTCTGCGTTGCAGGCAGATTCTTTACTGTCTGAGCCACCAGGTAAGCCTTATGATGCTTGCTAGAAAGTTTTTATTTACTACCTTCTTTCTACTAGCACTAATTTCTAGCTTAGTATGTAATAAGTACTCTATTTCAAAGTAATAAAACAGATTTCTCTAAACAGTTTTCTATAATTCATATGTTCTATGTTTACATTGGTGATCCTTCTTTTGAATTAATGATTCTATTTTACCAACACTTTGTACTGAATTCATTGGGGAAAAAAAAGATACACAAAGGAAAATTTTATATACAAAGTTCATTAACAGTGTCTCTTACATAGATTATTGAAATGGCAAAATTCTGTCACTACTGTCTGACCTTGGAGAAGGAAATGGCATCCCACTCCGGTATTCTTGCCTGAAGAATCCCACGGACAGAGAAACCATGGGGTTGTAATAGTAGGACACGACTTAGAGACTAAACTACCACCATTGTCTGACCTATTTGTTTCAGAAGGAAATCTGTAAAATAATTAAACTGGGTTGCGAAAGATGGGACAAGTTAAAACAAACAAAATACTTTGCCATCATTTTCGGGAAAAGATCTTTAGGAGAAAGCGAAAACACTCAAGTGACCATAGATATATTTGAAGTGAAGGAAATTTATTTGCTTGTATTTTGGAGTCAATATTGATCAGTTATATTAGTTACTTACCATTGGCATGTTTCTCTGGTAGAAAATATTTAAAAAACAATAGATTTCCCAGGTTCTCAAAAGAACTAGTTCAACTGCTTACAGATTGCCTTTAACTAAAATGTTTTATGACTCAAAGATGGATTCTTCTTTACATTTTAAAATGTTGACCTCTGGAGGAATCTTTGGTTTTTATACGGATGTGTGGATGGTGCTCAGTTGTGTTCGACTTGTTGAGACCCTATGACTATAGTGTGCCAGGCTTCCCTATCTAGGGGATTTTCCAGGCAAGAATACTGCAGTAGGTTGCCATTTTCCACTCCAGTGGATCTTTCTGACCCAGGGATCAAACCCACGTCTCTTGCGTTGGCCGGCAGATTTTTCACCACTGCACCACCTGGGCTTCCCTTTTATGTACAGATAATCCATCCCTAAAGAGGAGAAACCAGGTCTGGCAGGAACTTTGGTGGTCTTTTGGCCTTCCTGCTAAGGCTACCTCAGTTTGATCCTCAGATGGGCCCTATGTGACCTCACTTAGCTGCCAAGGCCTCTCTTAATCTGAGTCTTGCTTGATTCTCCAGCCTCTATGCACCTCTTCTTCCCTGCAGCCAAGTAGCTGAAGTCCTTATTATTCTCTGAGGTCACCATGACATGAAAATGCTCCTGGGAGGGCAGTGAACAGTCAGCCAAGTACCATCACTATCATACTTAGGCTGTTTATACCTTCAGTTTGGTGTCTCTTCAGAACGAGGGTTAAATATGGGTTACTGCTACTGGCACCGTGGACTGCAACTCACTCAGAATCTACTTAAGCACTTGCCGATACCACCAGCGAGGAAAGAAATCCTGGGGTGCACACTACAGCTACCTGTGGGACCTTGTAAGCAAAGGTCTTGCGTTGGTTACTTGTCTTCCAAAATATTTAAGCAAATTTGAAAAGACATTTAGCTACAAAAAGTTTATGGAAACAAAGTCTTACAGGGAAGTCCAGTGTGGAAACTGGTTAGAATGGAGGTGCTCCAGGTGATCAGAAGGGATGGCCCTGCTCTCTGCTCAGGGGCACCCTCAGACGGCCTTGAGGAGGCTCCATAGGAACCCTAGGCTCCCTGGACACTTGCTTTAAAAGCACTCTTTCAAGTGTTCTGTTTCACTTGGCCCATTCCTTGTTTCCCTTGTCTCTTAGTAAATCCCCACAACCATCTTGAAATTAGTTTTCAGTTGATTAGGCCAAAGGAGAAACCAGCATCTTTCTCCTTGAGTCCAAGATCCACTGCTTAGTTGCGTGTTGAAATTCCTCTCTCAAGTGACCTGGGCTATCAACATCACATCCTCTAAAAACCCCCCTTTTCTTCTCAATCTTATACCTCTATCCCACATCCAGGACTCTGATATCCCAACACTGAATCAGGAATTCACCCCAGCTTGCAGGAAACCTGATTAGAGGGTAACAGGAAAATAAACACTCTAGGTTTAAATCCCAGGAAACTTTCACACATTTGCCTCAAACACTAGTATAGGAGTGCACTTTGTAGAATGATTTGTAATAGCAAAAACTTGGGAGCAACCTAAAGCAACGTAACAATGATAAATATATTACTGTATATTCATACCATGGAATGCAGTGTTGGCTGGGATGACACAAAAAGCATAATAACACTTATATTTATACAAATGTAAAAACATACATGGGCTTTCCAGTTGGCTCAGTGGTGAAGAATCTACTTGCCAATGCAGGAAACGCAGGAGACGTGGGTTCGACCCGTGATTCTAGAAGATACCCTGGAGGAGGAAATGGCAACCCACTCCAGTATTCTTGCTTGGAAAATTTCATGGACAGAGGAGCCTGGCAGGCTACAGTCCCTGAGCTCACAAAGAGTCTAATATAACTGAGCAACTGAGCATGCATGCATGCAATGACATACACATTTAAGTCTGAAATGCACGTATGCTAAGGGGCTTCAGTCGTGTCTCTTTGCGACCCCATGGACTGTAGCCCTCCAGGGTCCTCTGTCCTTGGGATTCTCCAGGCAAGAATACTGGAGTGGGTTGCCATGCCCTCTTCCAGGGGATCTTCTTGACCCAGGGATTGAATCTGCGTCTCTTTGTCTCCTGCATTGGCAGGTGGGTTCTTTACCGCTAGTGCCACTTGGGAAGCCCATAATTGTGAAAGGTAAATATTAAATCAGAATAGTTGTTATCTCTGTGAAGGGAAGGAGAAATTTGTGATAGGAAAGAAGTATATGCTTCCACTATATCTATTACCTTTTGTTTTAAAGGAACATCTGAAGCCAGTATGGCAATATCTTACAAATAATTCAGTAAAGTTTAGGGATAGTTATATGAGTGTATAGGTCAGTCGCTGTATTTTTCTTAACATTTTAAATATTTCATTGAGAAAGAAGTATGGCCTGCAGTGAGGCAGGCTTGAATTCAAACCCTGGCTCTGTCTAATTAGCTACGTGATTTGTCTATAAAATCAAAACAGTAAAACCTCATAGTGCTGATGGGAGAATTAAGTGAAATATGTATAAAGCTCTTAGCACACAGCATGAACCTGAAAATGGTCGCTATTATTTACTACTAGTGTAAGACACAGTCATGACCTTCTACTTTAAAAAAGAAATATGTGTATAGGATCACACCAATCTGTCTTTAAACACAGTTCTACCCTCCTGACAGCAGCCAGTCAGAACTGGCTATCAGGATGAAAGAATCTCTTTATCACTGAGCCCAGCAAAATTTTGCCCCCACTTCCTTTCTGGTTTGTTCACTTGCTGTCAATTAAAGATCTGAGATTAGATGACTGAACTCTTGAAGTCCAAATAATTGATACTTCCTAAGAGTCTGACATTCTGACTTAGTGAGTGAAAAAGCACAAAAAGTCTCCCACGGAACAGAGTCTTTCTTAGATTTAGAATTTTTTCCTCTTGTTTATGGCATTGATTGCCATTAGCAGATTATGTGTACCCTCCTACTTTTATCTCATAAGTGGTAAAAGATCTACACTTGGAAAGATCCTCCTCTCTCTGTATCAAAGATATTGCCTGAAGCATTTTTCTTAAAGCTTATAAATGTTAATTCAAAATTTCAAGAAGGGCTACAAACTCCATTACATTTTACCAGGTGCTATATGAAATTCAGACATGGAGAATACAGTTTGAATCTTTAAAGAGATCATCCAAATAATGACAACACAATAGGTACCAGTTATTAGCTCCATGTCACAGGTACTGTAATAATTAACTTACATAAACTGTTTCTAATCTTCACAAGCACTCTGAAAGGTACTATGACCTTAGGTGACCAATGAGTAAACAGTGATTACCCAGAGAAATACAGTGATTTGCCTCAAGGAACACATCTAGTAACTTGCAGAGATGGGGATTTGATTGTGTTGGGATCAGTGGGAAAAAGAAGAGAGATAGCAAGCCCTCCTGAAATCTGTCTTTCTCTTTGACACGGTCTTCAGCTACCTGGGCTTCCCAGATGGCGATACTGAAAAAACCCGCCTGTAAAAAACCAATGCAGGAGGCATAAGAGATGCAGGTTCGATCCTTGGATCTGGAAGATCCCCTGGAGGAGGGCATGTCAACCCACTCCAGTATTCTTGCCTGGAGAATCCCATGGACAGAGGAGCCTGGTGGGCCATGGTCCATAGGGTTGCAAAGAGTCGGACATGACAGAAGTGACTTAACACACACACTAACTTTTTTGTCTGGGATTGATTCTCTGTTTTTTAGAATCTTGAAGGATTTGTAGCCTACTCCACACATTTTGATTCTCATTTAGATACCACTGCACATTCTAGGTGAAGGTTTAAAAGTACAAGTTGAGAATAGATGTGACCTAAGTGAAGCACTACTCTGGGTCTCCCCCAAAGGGCGTCAGGTTGAGACTGGAGGGGCACCCAGGCAGACGACGCACTGGGGAGATTAGTAGGAAAGGCTGGAGAAGGGAAGAACCAAAAGCAGCAAGATAAGCCATGTCAGAGGAAGTTTAAATCCAAGGGGGGATGATTCAGGGTTTCAGTTCCCAAATGGTAACTGAAGAAAGATAAAGAAGAAAGCTGTTGTTCAAACTATTTTTTGTATGTCACGAGAGTGGTGGATTGAAATAACACATCCACTCAGGTTCCTAACTCAGTAACAGAATAGGGGAGGATTTCTGAAGACAGTATGTAGAGGAAGTGGAAAGTAATAAGGCCCAAAGAGAAAACCAGTCATTCTGTTTGTGATAGAATGCAGTTAAGCACATTTTTTCAGAGGAAACAAAAAGAGACAAAAGAAGGTGCCCAACTCTCCATTTATGTCTCAGTTTTATAACCTCACTGAAGTTATTTTTTTCTATATGTTAGACCTTGTAACGAATGCAGTTCAGGCCATTATTAACCTCTTGTTTGGCTTCACTGTCACACACTTTTTTCAGATGATATACTTCTTGTTCATCATGAGCTCTCTTATCGAATTCTAATGCCTGTGATGCATTGGTACTCATCCACTCATCCAGTGGCTAGATGCGGTAGCCAGTCTCCAAGATGGCCCAATGTCCCTGCCTCCCTGGTGTTCCTGGCCTTGGGTGACCACCTCCCGCTCTGTATCAGGGTAGGCTCAATAGCATACAGCAAATGCAGAGGTGTGTGGCTTCAGAGAGCAGTCATGGAAGACATTGCCCTTCCCACCTTGCTGTCTCTTGGATGGCCTGCTCTGGGGGAGGCCAGCCATCATGTAGTAAAGACTCTCAAGAAGCCTACGGAGAGGCCCATGTGGAAAGGGACTGAGGCCTCCTGCCTCGTGCAAGCGAGTCCCTGTGGAGATAAATCCCCAGCGCTGGTCATGCCTTTCAGTGACCACAGCCCCAGCTACAGCTTGATTGCAAACTCCTGAGAAAACCTGAACCCAAAACAAAATGATCCAGCAAAGCCATTTCTAATGAGCAATTGCCCATTAGTGGTGGTGGTGAATACAGGCGCTCTATGAGACTTGCATTTTTGGAAAAGCAGCTGTTATAGGGTACCAGTTAACTATTGCTATGTTATCAATTACCCCAAAATCTAGGGGCTTAAGATAAACAATCATCATCACAGTTTTATTGGGCAAGAATTCAGGAATGTCTTAGCTGGGTAATTTTGGCTTAGGTTCTTTCATGAGTTTGCAATCAAGCTGTAAGCTGAGGCTGTGGTCTCTGTGGCTGGAGGATTTCCCTGCACGGTGGCTCACTCTCAACTCTGAGCAGGAGGCCTCAATTCCTTTCCATATGGGGCCTAAACTACTATACATAAAATGAATAAGCAACAAAGATAAACCATTTAGTGCAAGGAATTATACCCATTATCTTGTAATAACCTAAAATACAGTATAATTTTCAAAAACACTGAATCTCCCTGCGGTACACATGAAATTAACACAATATTATAAATCAACTATTCTTGTTGTTGTTTAGTCATACTTCAATTAAAGAGAAACAAAATCTTTAATTTGCAAGTGCACTTTCAGCTCTTAACTATGGACTCAGAGGCCTGCTTACAAGCGCCATCTGCTGGTAGTAACTTAATAGCATCCCAAGAAGGCTGGAAAAATAAGAGCTGAGGGTCAGAGCTAATCCATGACATCTTTCCAAGGTAAATTCTGGCTTCTTGTTTTATGTCTCTTCTGAGAGCTAGCCTCTACAGTTCCTGGAAATAAGAACACCTGCCCTGTATTCTTCATGGGAATGCTTAAATGTGATATCCCTGAGCAATGAAAAGCCATATAAACATTTAAGGAGCTCATATGTCCATTCTTTCTAGCATCTTATCTCTCCTGCTTTACCAACTCCTTTCTTTCTGCCTGCAAACATACAAAAGTCTCCATTAATAGGAAAAAGGCAAATATCAAAAAACTTTTTGATGGATTCCCCCACCCTCAAATAACTTCTAAAGGCTTAGTCTGCCCCCCTAACTTTGTATAATTTTCATTTCCCTCATTTATCCATAGACCTCCTTCAGAATGTTTTCTGGATATCTCCATGGAAGTTATATAAGAAATAAACAGAATGAGCAGCAGCAGAGACCACTTGATAATGGTTGGCATGGTTTGGCATTATTTCATTTTACAGATGAAGAAACTGATGCTCAGAAAGGGTTAAAAGAACGGCAGGAAGGAAAGAAGGAAGAACGGTAGGGCTGCCCAGAGTCACACAGAAATGAGCAGTCTAGGCCATCTGTAAAATCTGAAGGTCCCAGTGCAAGACAAAAGTGTAGAGCTGCTTATTCATAAAGCAGGAAAAGTGCTGTTAAGTTTTAAAATATAAAGCCTTTCCCTTTCTTCTGTGGCATCTCCCTTATCTTGCTATGGTGCACCTGCTATGCAAAACTAATTCAGCCGTTTCATTTTACTTCTTGATATGCGTGTACTCTATCAACACTCTAGACCTTTGCTTACTGACAAATAAGAAGAGCCCGAAAGGAAAGGGAACTATGGATTACCCTGTCTTTCCCTGTCCTTTATCAGCATATTTAGTGTAAGTTGTTGGCTAATAACAACAGGAATAAGAAAGAATATGATGAAGCACCTCAGCCATTTGTGTTTCTTCGAATTTACCACTGTCATCCTTCTGCATTCAAAACGTGTTCTGGTTCCTGTGGAAAATGTGGCCTCTGGGGCTGTCAGCCCCCCTCCCCCCGATTGCTCAGTCATAGACACGACTCCTCACTGTGTACTCACTTTGAGTCTCATTAAACTCTGCACACTGTGGGTCCACTGAAACCCTGTGTTCACAGAGTATCATGAATGTTCTACAGGAAGGGGTTGGCAAGGGGGGACGGGCACCTGTATCCCACGCGTCTACGGTAACTCAAATGCATTCTCCACTGTCCTGTCAGATTTTACTCATAAAATGCAAGTTCAGGAACACCCCTGGTGGTCCAGTGGTTAAGAATCTGCCGTCCAGTGCAGGGCACAGAGACTTGATCCCTGATTGGGGAACTTAGATTCCTGAATACGGCTGCTGAGCCCCTGCACGACAACTGGAGAAGCCTGTGTGCTGCAAGGAAGACCCATTGCAGCCAAAAAAACAAAACAAAACAACAACAAAAAACGAGTTCAAGAGATAAAATTATTAATAATTTCAAGACAGGAACAGCAGAGCACCAAACTTGGTGTGGAGCCTTCAGAGCAGCAGACCCTGTTCCGCTGCATAGGCTTCATGCCCACAAAGCCAGCTCTGGAGCAGCTGAGCCGTGAGAGAACTCAAATCTGACCCCAAGGACAAGTCTCTTAGCACATCACACGGAGGCTCTTCAAATAACACAGCGCAAGGCACTGGCAGAGTGACAAAGATTGCCAAGACAATGAGAAAGTTTTAAGAGGCTATAAAATAGGCAACACTGAACTGCTGGTTTTGACTCCAGGAAGGTTAGAGAAGTTCCTGAAGATACAAAAGGACTGAGGACTGGGATGATGGGAATGGGTAAAAGGATGAGGGTTAGGACAATAGGGGTGAAGGGATTAAAATCCAGAGAAGGATGAGGTGGTAGAAGTGTTTGGGAGGAGATGGTTATTAGAAAGATAGAATAGTCTAAATACTTACAGTGGATGTAGATTGTCAGGGGTTATGACCTAAAAGTAGGTCAGTTCCCAAGGGTGGGAACAGACAATGTCCTAAACTCTGGATGCTTAGGGAGCATTCATTTTAGCAGCCCGTATATCTATAGGGTACTTTCCAAAAGGGACAAGAGCAGAGAGGCAGCCAGTATCTGGAGTCCCACAAAAGGATGTTACAAGAGCTAGAGCAATCCTGGGATGTATTCCTCAGAAGGCCAGGCATACAGGTACGATCAGTTACAAGGCCAAGGCCAGAGAACAGTCAAATGTAGGCAGAGTCCCTGATCAAGAAACAGACCAGGAGGGAGAGGCACTGTCCATGGGGACAGGGTTTTTGTTGTGGATGATGAGAAAGTTTGGGGTATAAATGGTGGTGATGGTTCCATAACATTGTGAATATATTGTGAATGTGAATGCCATCGAGTTGTGTACTTGTGAATAATTAAAATGGTAAACATTATGTTATTTATATTTTGCCATAGTTTAAAAAAAAACCTCTAGGAAAAAAAATAACAAAAAGAAATTGAGTAGGGTATTAGGTTTACCAGACCAGGGAGGAGCCAGCTATCCAAAGATTAGAATTAAGTTACATATACCATAGGGTATATATATATGGGGTGAGGGCTCTTAATGACTTTTTTCTCCTTCTCTTTCAGAGGAGGAGGCAAAGCAGGTTGAGATGGACATCTCTGGCAGCCTCTTCCCATCCCCGGGCAGGTTTTCTCGTCTGAGCAGCTACTGCAGCAGGTCCTGGAGACAGACTCCAGGGCTGAGACCACGGGGACTGGGCAAGGTTGAGGGTGAATTTTGCCCTGTGAGGAGGGCCCCTCCCACGGAGTCCAGGCCTAGGCCATGGCTAAGGGGCACCTCAAGAAACTGTGAGGTCCTGATTTAGGTAGGGAGTTACCTCTCAAAATTCCCTCAGGGCCCTAGGAACCCAAACCCCCAGGACCACGTGGAATCTAGCTTCTAGTGTGCTTGGCAAGAAGGTCTGCATTTGCACCCCCGCCCTCCTGCCTCCTTTTAAGAGTCAGGTTCTCCATCCTTGTAACTGGCAGAGTGTATCCAGCCATTCCCTAGCTTGGACAAGAGAGCTGCGGTGGAGAGGGAGGGGATGGTGGGGGATGAGGTGTTTGGATGATGCAGAGAGGAGGTTGGGTTTTCTTTAGGGATGGAAAGAGAAACAATAGCTGAATCAGATGGAAATGGTTGGCAGCTAGGATGAGCTCTAAAGGAAGAAGGAAAGGGAAAAGAGGTGAGAAGGTTGAGATTTAGGTGCTTCTGCAGTCATTCATTCCACAAATGTTTATTAAATACCTAACATGTGATTAACCTCAGATATGCAGCTGACACCACCATTATGGCAGAAAGTGAAGAAGAACTAAAGAGCCTGTTGATGAAAGTGAAAGAGGAGAGTGAAAAAGTTGGCTTAAAGCTCAGCATTCAGAAAACTAAGATCATGGCATCTGGTCCCATCACTTCATGGCAAATAGATGGGGAAACAGTGGAAACAGTGGCTGACTTTATTTTCTGGGCTCCAAAATCAGTGCGGATGGTGATTGCAGCCATGAAATTAAAAAACACTTGCTCCTCGGAAGGAAAGCTATGACCAACCTAGACAGCATATCAAAAAGCAGAGATATTACTTTGCCAACAAAGGTCCGTCTAGTCAAGGCTACAGTTTTTCCAGTGGTCATGTATGGATGTGAGAGTTGGACTGTGAAGAAAGCTGAGCACTGAAAAATTGATGCTTTTGAACTGTGGTGTTGAAGAAGACTCTTGAGAGTCCCTTGCACTGCAAGGAGATCCAACCAGTCCATTCTAAAGGAGATAAGTCCTGAGTGTTCATTGGAATGTCTGATGTTGAAGCTGAAACTCCAATACTTTGGCCACCTGATGCAAAGAGTTGACTCATTGGAAAAGACCCTGATGCTGGGAAAGATTGAAGGCAGGCAGAGAAGGGGACGACAGAGGATGAGATGGTTGGATGGCATCATCAACACAATGGACATGGGTTTGGGTAGACTCCAGGAGTTGGTGATGGACAGGGAGGCCTGGCATGCTGTGGTTCATGGGGTCACAAAGAGTCAGACACAACTGAGCGACTGAACTGAACTGAACTGAATATGTGCCAGACACTGAGCTGGGGTGAAGTAGCCACAGGGAACCAGACAAGGAGCTTGGGTCTAGCTCTGAAGATTGATCATGAACAAGCAGTTATACCAACCTGTGATGAGTATTATGACGGGGAAACAAGGTGACGAAAAATGAATTTATGTTAATTAGAGTTAGGTGCTGCTGTATATAACAGACAACTAAAATAACTATCGCCTAAATGAAATACATGTTTATCTCTTTCCCACATAATAGACAGCCAAGGCTGGAATGGCAGATCCACATGTCATCAAAAGCAGGGGCTATTATAATTTTGTTCCACCATGCTAGCTTCCATCTTCAATGTTACCTCATGATCCAAGTTGGCTGCTGGAGCTCCAACAATTGTTTCTGAGTTGAGGGCTGTAAAAAAAAAAAAAAGGCCAAAAAAAAAAAAAAAAAAAAAAAGAGAGAGAGACCCATTTCTGTTGAAACAACTTTCTTTTGAAGAACCTTCCTGGAAGTCCCATACGATTTATATTTCCTTGGAGACTTGGGACTTGGCTGTACTCAAATCTGAGGGAAACGGGGAAGCAATGTGGCCGTCTAAAATTCAGGTTTTGATAATAAGGAGCAAATAAAGAATTAATGCTGGTTAGTTAGCAGTCACTGACACAGCGTTTTCATCTTTTGCCTCTGCTGTTTAGGAATGTTGAGGATGGAATGCTCAGATCTATGAAAGATTATTATTTTAGGAAATATAGAGAATTCCTTTCTAGTAGAAGGCAGAGTTCATAAAGAAATATACCTAAATATTTCAGTTTAAGACCTTGATTTTAGGAGGAAAAATGTGAAATTTTCTGCCAGTATGCACTAAACAAATTAGTCTTTTAGATGAAGTATTTAGAAGGTAATTTGTGAAACATACTTACTTTTGCCATCCTCTACATTTTTATTTATTTAAAAATTCATTTTTGTTCAAGTTGTTTTCACATCCATAAACTTATTTGGGTTTTTACAACTCTCAACATGGTGGCTACAATAAATGCTGGATTCAGGGAGGTCAAATGATCTGCTTAGGACCACACAGCCAAATATGAGAGATTGCTAAGCTAGAACCCAAATCATGCATTTATTCAACAGATATGTAGTGTGTGCCGGGTGCTGAGGAAGTGAACACAGTCACTGTTCTCAGACAGCGTCAGAACATAGGCTCAGGAGTCAGACTGCTGCACTGGGTTGTGACCTATTAGCTGTTTGACCTCAGGCAAATTACTTCATCACTTTGTGCCTCAGATTCCTTATCTATGAAGGGGAAGCAAATAAGCTACCTACTTCATAGGACTGTGGTAAGAATTAGATAAATTAATTCTGACAAAAAGTTTAGGACAGAATCTGACCTTAAGTAAGTCCCCTATTAGACATTATTAGTGAAAGAGACAGACATTACGTAAATAAGCATCATGATAAGTGTGTTATGATAAACTTGAGATAAATAATTCACATGAAAGTAACAGTTCTATCAGAGCTTGAGCTTGGGGTCCATGGACGTTTCACTTAGCAAATAGTTCTAAGTGGAGTTCTGAGAAAATAAACTGGGGTTAACTACATGAGCATTCTAGACTAGAATTTGGGATTTTAATTCCTGTATTACATATTCGCTTTTAATACACTGAGATTTTTTTTTAAATTAATTTTTATTGGAGTATAGTTGCTTTTAAATGTTGTGTTAGTTTCCGCCGTACAACAAAGGGAATCAGTTGTGCGTACACATGTACCTCCTCTTTTTCGGATTTCCTTCCCCTCGAGGCCACCACACAGCGCTGAGCAGAGTTCCCTGCGCTGTGCAGTCGGTTCCCACTAGTTTTCTGTTTTATACATAGCAGTGCATGTATGTCAATCCCAGTCTCCCAGTTCATCACACACCCCTCTTCCCTACACTGCAATTCGTAGCACAATTAATTTAAGGTCAGTTTGTTGGTCCAGAGTATTTGGAACCTTTCTTTTTTTTTTTTAAGTAAAAATACCACAGGCCTGGAAATCAAAAGACCAGGTTTCTAGTTTTAGCTATGCCATCAACTCACTGATGATTTTATCGGCCAACCTTCCTATTTTTACAGAGGAGCCACCTTTCACTCCTGGCTCCAACATTCGCCTTTCTCTAGTTTTTGTATTGAGGTGAAATTCACCAACAGAAAATTAACCATTTCAAAGTAAACAATTCAGTGACATTTAGTACACTGACAGTGTTCTGACAATGTTCCACGTTTATCTACTTCCAAAATATTTTCATTGCTCTGAAATAAACCTCTTACCCAGTAAGCAGATATTTCACATACTCCTACTCCATCCCCACCAGTGGCAACCACCAACCTCTTAGGGCTTCTGTCAACTTACCAAAGGAAGACTTTTCTCACCTCCCATCATTCCCCACAGAAAATATGAATTGATCCTCTCCAAAACCTCCATTCAGCTTCCGCGGTGATACATGACTCACATACAATTTGAGTCTTTCTTGTCTTCTCTCTCCCTCACCCAAGCTCTCCCTGACTTAATACCCTTCCCACCCCCAGTGCTCAGGGCAGACTGCATTTAAGTGAAGTGAATCATGTGCAGGGGTTTTGCCGTCAGATTTCTCAGCCGTTGGTTCTAGTGCCACACATTTATCTACTTCCTCAAGTTCCCGGAGATTTCATGTTGGAGATTAGCCCTTTTAATCGACTCTTGTAACACTGTTGCTTACGGCCGGGAAGCCGTCTTTGTCCACCTGCAACCACACTACATCCCCTGTACACTGACCTGCCAGAGGCAGCAGGGCGCAGAGTGTGCTGAGGAGCTCCCAGCGTCCTTCACCTTCTCTAAAATTCTTATGTTTTCTTTATTTGGAGGAGAAGAAAAATATGAATTCTCTCTCTCCTCCTGAAAGTTCTACTTCGTGACGTTTTTTTCCCCTCATCAATTAATATTTTGAGAGTCTGTCAAGGGCCAGCCCACATACTGGCCAAAGCAGGTAACAATGGTGAACAAGACAAGCAAAATCTTCCCTCTAGTCCGGAAGACCTAAACAAACACATGCTAAGATTTCAGAAGAGTATTATGATTATCTGTAAAGTTAAAAAAACACTTTTTGTTACAGAAAAATTCAAGCCTATATAAAAAGTAGAGAGAATGGTATAATGAACCCACTACCCAGCTTCTGTGATTATCAACTCATGGTCAATTTTTTCCCCTCTATACCCACCTCATCTAGCACTCCCTAAATTATTCTGAAGCAAATCCCAGCAGCATACTATTTTATTTATATATAAACATTTCAATTTATTTATGTCTCTAAAACAATAACTTCCTTTTTAAAAACCCACCCTCAAAAACAAAGGTTGTTTTTTTTAAATATCATCAAATATATAGTCAGAGTTCATAGTTACCCCAACAGTTCATGAACTTACAAAAACAAACAATAACAAAGAAAACAGAAAAGAACATGGAGTAACTTCCATTAGCTCTAGAGTAATTTACATCAAGGCACTACGGTAAAAATATTACTTATATACTCACAACATATGGGCTTCCCTGGTGTCTCTGACGGTAAAGAATCTGTCTGCAATGCAGGGGACCTCGGTTCAATCCCTGGGTTGGGAAGATCTGCTGGAGGAGGGCACAGCAACCCACTCCAGTATTCTTGCCTGGAAAATCCCCATGCACAGAGGAGCCTGATGGGCTACAGTCCATGGGGTCACAAAGAGTTGGACATGACTAAGCGACTTCGCACAACATAGCACACCCGCAACATATAGCTATAGGGCTGAACGTTGCTGAGTTCCTGATGACTGATAAGTAAGGGAATGCTAGCGATGTATCCCATTGATTCATACGCACTTTTCCGCTAGCACTTTAAAGCTTTTTGCTACCACATAATAGCAGCTGAACACAAAGTACATGAACCAGCTGAATGCAGCAAACAAGTGAGAAATACAGCACTATGACATTTTTCCTCTCGGGTCAGTTTGGCCATCAGCTCTCCCAGACGTCTGTGCGTTTCAGTCTTCATGACTCAGCCACCTCAGCCCTACCTCGCATCACTCCCTGTCAAGCTACCTTTGCTATTTTTCTTTTTAAAGATAAAGCACTGTGCTTACTTTTTTGTTTTTAATGATGAACTTAATATCCTCTAACTTTATCAGATTGTTGCTCTTGTGTTCCTGCTGTTAGTGCTCTGGCTACCCAGTTGCATAGATATTTTTTAACAGTCTGTCTCAATCCTGCTTTTCAGTGTATCAAAAAAGTCATTAATTATTATGGAACCCATTTATTGGGTGAAAATACTGACATGTGAAAAATCAAATAAATTTTCTTAAAAATAATATTACAAATGGTATGGGTGTGTACTGTTACCCATAACTTGGGGGGGGGGGGGAACTCAGTAACGAGACTTGTTTTTAATCCCCTACCTCAACACCCCAGCAAATCAGAAAGATTTTAGGAAAGTTGGAACTTGAAATTATTGCTCACAACATGATGGCTGGCCTACGAAAATTTAAATGAACAAAGTATGTTCATAGGTATTTCTTTTTATCCTAGGTTCAGATGAGAGTCTAAAATATATTACTGCCAAAGTTCTGGTTGAACTGTTGATAAAATGACAAACTTAAGGAACAAACTGTCCCCTAATTCAGTATATCACTCTAGCTGCTTACCTTTATATGAAACACCAACAGCTTGAATTTCCCAGGTAGTTAGAAAATCAGGTAGTATCAACTCTAGCTGATGCCTGATGAAAAATAAAATATTTCAAAGCCATCAGACATAGGTGATCCTCGATTAACTTGGGATCAATTTAACATGCTCTCCTATTAATTAGAGTATTTGTGCTTTTCCCATGTGGGCTCTTTAGGCAAACCACAAACAGACAAAGCTAAATCAGTGGCCACAGGTGGGAATGAGTTAAGAACAGAGGCTGACAAGGTCCTCTTACATATTCAGACCAATCACCTGTATATCTATGAGGTTGAACCACTTGAAATTGCTGTTTGTGTAAGTCAAAACTGTTTAGATCAGGCAGATACATATGGTTTGCTATTGACTGAATGTTTGTGTTCCCCACCCCCAAATTCATACGTTGAAATTTAATTCCCAAAGTGCTGTTACTTGGAGGTGTGGTCTTTGGGAGATGATTAGAAAACTCTCATGAATGAGATTAGTGCCCTCAGAAAAGAGACCCCTGGGAATTCCCTTGTCCCTCTGCCATGAGGGGCTGGCAGGAAAGACAGCCATGCATGGACCAGAAGGCAGTGTCTCATCCGACACTGGATTTGCTGGTAACTTGACCTTGGACTTCGCAGGCTCCATGACTGATAGATGTAGATCTCTGTTGCCTATAAGCCACCAGTCTGTGGTACGCTGGCATAGCAGCCCGAGCGAACAGGTTCAACCTAGACTATAGGCCCTCTTTCTGTTTTCACTGCTGTACATTGAAAGGACTGTGGTAAATTAGCCAATAAAAATTAAATTACATTCAGTGAACCCGAATAAGAAAATTAGAGTATACAAAAGAGCTGAAACAAAAGGAATCTTCATAACACCAGAGTCCATCAGTTAGTTATCTTTTCAAAGGACATTTCCTAAGTGTCTATCATGTGCATAGTACAGTCCTAAAACCAAGGATGGGAATAAATAATAGAGGTCTGCCTTGAAGGAATTCACTCAATAAAAGGAGAGAAATAGGTAAACAAACACATTATCACAGAGGGTAATAAGTGCTTCAATATTAGTGTGTACAGACTGTAATGAGAATGCAGAGAAGTGTTTAATTCTTTGGGGGCCACTTTTTGGAGATCTCGGTGTCTGAGGTGGGTTGTTAAATGTGAAATGCAGATTGCCGGGAGCGAAGTGGGGGTTGATTAAGAAAGAGGACTTCAGTGAAAGAGTATGAAGACTGCAAAGAGCAGGTACTGGTGATACAGAAAGTGGACAATAGGGGGATGGTGGCAAGGGTTGCTGGCAGATAAGCTGGAGCTGTAAGCAAGAGCACTGCTGCGGGTGTATCTGCATAGATTCTGCGTGATACGTCAAGGAGAAGTGGTTTTAGATGGGGAAATGGCATAAAGGAGGCTGTTGTGCATCAGACAAGTCGTGATAACCGAACAAAAACTGATTGTTTCCCAAGGCTTACAGATCATCAGTGTTTTACAGTGTGTGTTTATTATGTGAGGAAAATAGTACCTCCTTTTATTTGTTAGATAAATAGCTTTGGAGATATTTTAATACTTACCAAAATGGATGATATATTGTTGGAGTGTTTATTACAAAGCAGTTGTCTAGAAAGACTCAAATAATTATGTAGAAATGCAAAGCCCAGATCACCCTAAACTACTTGCTTAGTAAAAGTTTAAGGTGAGTAAAGTTGTTATTATTATTTAGTTGCTAAGTCGTGTCTATTCTTTTGTGGCCCCATGAACTGTAGCCAGTCAGGTTCTTCTGTCCGTGGGATTTTCCAAGTAAGAATACTAGAGTGGGTTGCCATTTCCTTCTCCAGGGGATCTTCTGGACCCAGGGATCAAACTTGGCTCTCCTGATTGGCAGGTGGATTCTTTACCACTGAGCCACCAGGGAATCCAAGTGAATTAGCACTCTTCTGCAAAGATCATTAATTCTGCTAAATACTGAGGGAAAAAACCAACCCAGTGATTAACCAAATTAACTATGACTAAATGTCAGTGCTATCCTTAATTATCAAGGAATCCTTGGAAGAATGACAGACCATTTATCTGTCAAGCTTGGATAATTTAAAATTTCTTAAGGCAATTAAAAGTAAAGTTTTAGAATACCTTTGAGGAACATGATATACTTTCCATAACCAATTTTCCAAGGAAATTCTGTATGTAATTTTCATGTATGTATTTGATACATCTAAATTAGAAATATAAAAAGATAGGGTAAATATAATATACAATAGTTATTTGTTAAAGTACAGCATTCAACTTTTAATTTAAAATTTTAAGGAATTTTACCAAACATTTAATTTTTGTTATATCTAAATAGAAAAATAAAATTCTTGATTCAAAGTGTCTAAAATACATTAAGTACAAAAATCAAGGTGCAGAATGGTAATAACCCATAGAACAAAATACATAGAGATATAGATGTAGATATAAATGTTGATGGGCATAGAAAATTTCTGGAAGGATATAGAAATGTAAACAACTACAATATCTTGGAAAGCAGGTGGGTAGTGAGGTCAGGGATTTTTACTTTATACTTCACACTATTACTTTCTGTGTACTAATGTGGAAGTAAGTTGTGATATTTTTCTAACATTTTTAAAAAGCACATTGAAGAAATGCAGTATCACATTTATTAATATGATCCCATTTAGAAATCTGTTCACACTGTTAACACTCTGGGGAAGGGGTAGTGTAAGAAAATTGACAGGTTTTTTTTAATGCTTATTCTTAAACTTTTTGCTGATTTTCTGATAAATTTTGTTTTTTGGCATTTTTAAAGTCTGCACATTGTATTACTTTCAAATTTTTTAAGTCATGAAAATATATGCATTATGTATGTTAACAAGTTACATGAGAATTTCCGTGTAACTATTGCTGAGAATTTAAGATATATTATATTTTAAAATATTTTTCAGAGCTTACTTATTTATATGTTTTTATAGTTTCAGGGAAAAAGTACAAGCAAGTTGTTAAATTCTTTTTAAGACAAGTTATTTAACAAGGAAGAAAAATTTGTAGTTATAAGAGGTAATGTGTCTTAAACTTATTGTGGCAATCATTTCACAGTATTCATACAATTTAAATCATCATGTTGTATATCTGAAAATTATACAATGTTATGTGTTAATAATATCTCAATAAAACTGGAAAAATTTTAATAAAAGATTTTTTAAATAATAAAAATGTAAAGTCATTGACTTTTTTTTAAGTACAAAATTAAACTAAAATTGCAATGTTTTTCTTAGTTATCCTCTACCTTGACTTGCATGATCTTCATGGTAGTACAGCTAGAATTCAGAAGAAACCAAAGAAAACAGGCTAAAAGGTAGTCAGTAAAATTAGACAAGATTTAAGTAAATTGTACTCATCACTATTTACCACTCAAATCATGTGAAACTGAACTAAAGGAAATTCTTTTCTATTAATATATACACTTATTGGGATTCCTTCTACTTCTATTATTTCTTGTTGATGATGCTCTGTGGCAAAATGAAGAATAACATATTGTTTCTTCAAACTATAATAACTGTCTTTAAGCAAGACTTTAAGTATTGTGCATGGCCAGTGATGGACACACAGAATGAATATCACAGAATCATGTAGTCAAGTATTTTCATTTTACAAATTAGCTCTTAGGGGATTTAAAAAAAAAAAAAAAAAAAAGGTCTGCATCTGCTACACCGTGGGTTAGTGACAGAGCTGGGTGAGTGGTGTCCAAGCTAGTATTACCACCTCTGCCCACTCAGCTTTTTAAGCTGAACGGAAGGAGCTTCTACTTCATTTTTCCTGCATTAAACCAAGTTTGGAAGCGCTCCTTCCCATGGCAGCACAAACTCTGCCAGTGTCCTCTCACTGCGCTGCACGGAGGGGAGCTGTGACGTGTACCTCGCCTTCCCAGAATCACAGGGATGAAGGAATCCTCCCTCCAGCCTCACTTTGGGCGGAGGCTGCAGCACCGAGCGGAAGGTCTGACACCGTTCTGGCTGACGGTAACGCGCGCAGCCCGCTCCTCCCACGCCTCTTCCCGCCGAGGGGCTCCACTGTAACAGCACTTCTGGATCAGAGGGTGTTTGAATGTGGATGCGGAGACGATAATACAACTGCTCTTAGCCAAGTACAGATTCAAAGTTTCAGGTCTGGACTTGGAAGCTCTGGTCCAGCTTCCTGGCACCCTTGCCCCACTCCATCTAGTACCAGTGGTAAACCAGCCTCTGCTGCCACTAATCCTAGAATGGGAAATTATTTTCTCCCCAGACAGCCTGTACCATAACAGAGAGTCTAATGGCTGGAAAACTCTCTCTTATATCTTCTAAATCAAAATCTAACTATCTAACTCCTATTACTGATTCCCTTATTGGTACTCACAGAGTTATGTGAAGTGTTAGCTGCTTAGTTGTGTCCGACTCTTTGTGACTCAATGAACTGTAGTCCACCAGGCTGCTCCATTCATGGGATTTCCCAGGCAAGAATACTAGAGTGGGTTTTGATTTCCTTCTCCAGGGTATCTTCCTGACCCAGGAATCGAACCCAGGTCTCCCAAGTTACTGGCAGATTCTTTACCATCTGCACCAACAGGGAAGCCCCACTCACAGTTAATCCTTTTATATAGAAAAAGCCACATATTCACCCATTCCTTGAAGACAGTCATCATGAACACCTGAGTCTTACCCTTTATCTTGTAGACATCTTGTAAACATCCCTAGAGTTTTTTCAATTAGACTGTATGATTGGTTTTAAAACCCTTAAACAGTCACCCTCCACTTGGACAAGGCCAAGACAGTCAAGCCACGGTCAGTATGAAGTCTGAGTGGGTGGATAGAAGAACAAGAGTTTTCATTTAGGTTGCTTTCCTCTTCTGTTTTCTCAAAAGCCATGGAATGGGACTTTAGAATTGATTATGCTCTTGGCTTCCCAGGTGGTGCAGTGGTAAAGAATCTGCCTGCCAATGCAGGAGATGCAAGAGATGCGGGTTTGATCCCTGGATTGGGAAGATCCCCTGGAGTAGGAAATGACAACCCACTCCAGTATTCTTGCCTGGAAAGATTCCACGGACAGAGGTGCCTGGTGGGCTACAGTCCATGGGGTTGCAAAGAGTCAGACATAACTGAGCACGCACATATTGTACTTCTTCATCAGACGTCGGGAAACAGCAGTGGAGAGAGCAGAAGGGGCTTGTCCAAGTGGGCCCAGCTGCTAAGTGACAGAACCAGACCTGAAGCCAAGAGGCAGTATCATGAAGGGCAAAGGCCACTGGACCACAGAATAGAAGCTGTGATACTTGTGGTGGACCCATCTCTCCCAGTCATTTGGACTTGGCAAGATAGCTCAGTATTCAGAAGCTCACTTTGCCATTATTATGATTATAATTTCTGCCTAGCCCGAGGTCAGACTGTGGCTTTGGTGAGAATGAAGCATTATAGATGACAGTTTATTGAGTTCCTCCTGGGCTAAGTGCTTCATCTGCATAATCTTATTTAGCTCTCATAATTCATTCTCCTAAGTCTGCAAGACAAAGAGAAATTGTCTCCATTTTGCAGAAGAAAAAAACTGAGGCTTGGAGAGAGGAAGTAATGTGGCTAGGGTCACATAGCTATAAATAGGAAGCCAAGATCCAAAGATAGGCTCTGATTCTAAAAAACACTGTTCCTTACATACTGTCTTCTAATGATACTGTTTAGGCAAGTACCTGCTGAAATGGGAGGAAACTTTGTTGTTGCTATTATGGTTATGACAACATAGTATCTGTAACCCCTCCAATAATTAATAACTAACATTATTAATAGTGTGTCTGAAATTTAAATGGTATATAAAAATTGGATTTATCAGACCCATCTTCCAAATAATCTGGATTGGTCTTAAACATTAATAGACCAAAGAAAAGAAGTCGTGTCCAGTAGAGCACAGTGGCCACCAGTGCAGTGGGATCTACTATCTGTCTGACCTGGGTTTTCCACGTGTGCCACACACTGCCCCGTGACATTGCGTATACTGAAAAAGGGAGCTGTGGCTCAGACAGTCAAGAATCTGCCCGCAATGTGGGCGACCCAGGTTCAATCCTTGGGTCAGGAAGATCCCCTGGAGAAGGGAATGGTTACCCACTCCAGTATTCTTGCCTGGAGAATTTCATGGACAGAGGAGCCTGGCAAGCTACAGTCCATGGGGTCGCAAATAGTTGGACGTGACTGAGTGAATAACACTTTGATAGTATAGTTCCTAGAGAAAAAATGGCTACCCACTCTAGTATTCTTGCCTGGCGTGACACTGGGCATATTATTATTAATATCTCTATGCCTTGAGGTCTTCATCTGGAAAATGGGAGTATTGAGAGTACCTACTGCATGTGATTGGGATGAGTGTTCAATGAGAAAATCTGATGATAAGTCTTAAAAACACCTGGCACATAGTAAGTATCTAATTAATGTTGGCTATTATTATTTCATTGGAAAAGACCCCGATGCTAGGAAAGATTGAAGACAGGAGGTGAAGGGGACAACAGAGGAGGACTTGTTTGGATGGCATCACCAACTCAATGGACTTGAGTTTGAGTAAGCTCCGGGAGTTGGTGATGGACACGGAAGCCTGGTGTGCTGCAGTCATGGGGTCAGGAAGAGTCAGATATGACTGAGCAACTGAACTGAACTGATCATTATTTCATCCTGAAGTCCCATCATACCTAGCTTTTGCAATAATTTAATGGAAGCCATGCATTTAACTGGATACCAGTCACTCTGATAGAGAGTCATACATGACTGAGTGACTTTCATTTTCACTTTCAGGGGAGGGGAAAATAGAGTGTTACTAATCAATGAGAATAATGTTTCAGTTAGTGAAATGAATAAGCTCTAGAGAGCTGCTGTACAGCACTGTACCTCTAGGCAACAACAATGCTTCGTAAGTTTGTGCCCAGTTCTTTCAGGAAAAGCCATGTCTTCTTCTGCTCTCTTGGGATTCTGGAAACTGGGACCAGTGCATATTTTAAGTATGAAACAGTGATTCAAACATGGAAAAGGCTTTATAAGGAATTCTCTGGTACATGAAGAAGCTTGATTCAAAAAGAGATCAAGCCCTGAGACTTTGGAGTGGGAGCACTGACTCCAAGACCCTAGATTAACAGAGAACTAACCCTAAGGAGTATCGAATAGTGAGAACTCACACAAAGGAGACCACTTGAATACCAGACCTGGCATCACCCAACCACCAGTAGCATCCTGTGCAGGACGCCTCATCTAAACAACAAACAAAACAAAAATACAAACTCAAATATCAGCAGACAGAATTATCACCGCACTCAGCCTTGCCCATCAGAGGAAAAACAAGCAAACAAAAACTCAGCACAAATCTCACCCTATACAAAGCTCACACAAACGACTGGGCCCACCTTAGGAGGGCAGAAACCAAATGGAAGAAAGAATTCAACCTTGAACTGGAAAAGGAGACCTCAAACACAACGAGTTTTAAAAAAATAATGAAAAGACAGAGAAATACTACACAAATGAAGGAACAAACTAGAAACACAGAAGTCCAAATGCATGAAGAGGAAATAGGGAAGCTACCTGAAAAAGAATTCAAAATAATGATATTAAAGATGATCAAAAACCTTGAAAACAAAGTGGAGAAAATGCAAGAATCAGTTAACAAAGACCTAGAAGAATTAAAGAATAAACATACAGAGACAAACAACACAGTTACTGAAATTAAAAACTCTCTAGAAGGAATCAATAGCAAAATATCTGAAGCAGAACGAATCAGTGAGCTGGAAGGTAAAATGGTGGAAATAACTTCTGAAGAACAGAATAAAGTAAAAAGAGTGAAAATAACTGAGGATAGTCTCAGAGACTTCTGGGACAATATCAAACACACCAACATGTGAATTATAGGGGTCCCAGAAGAAGAAGAGAAAAAGAAAGGGTATGAGAAAATATTTGAAGAGATTATAGTTCAAAATTTCCCCAACGTGGAAAAGGAAATAGTCAATCAAGTCCAAGAAACACAAAGAGTCCCATAGAGGATAAACCCAAGGAGAAACATATGCCAAGACACATACTAATCAAACTAATAAAGACTAAACACAAAGAAAGAATATTAAAAGCAGCAGGGGAGAAGCAACAAATAGCATACAAGGGAAACCCCATATGCTTAACAGCTGATCTTTCAGCAGAAACTCAGCAGGCCAGAAGGGAAGGCAGGATATATTTAAAGTTCTGAAAGGGGAAAATCTACAGCCAAGATTACTGTACCCAGCAAGGATCTCATTCAAAATTGGTGGAGAAATAAGAAGCTTTTCAGAAAAGCAAAAGTTAAAAGAATTCAGTACCACCAAACCAGCTTTACAAAAATGTTAAAGGGGCTTATATAGTCAAGAAATACAAGAGAAGAAAAAAGATCTACAAAATCAACCCCAAACAATTAAGAAAATATGGTGACCCAAGGACAAAAGAGCAGATAAAACCAAGGAAGCTCTTGGAACGCAGGAATGGAAAAACCAGACCCTTATTGTCCTTCCCTCCCCCATGTTGTAACTATTAATGGAACAGTATAACCTGTCTCTCCTCCTACCACATAGGGAGAAGGTACCTGCTCTACTCTTCCCCCACACATTATACATGCCTCATCCAATCAGCAAATGACACACAAGACTCCTATCCTACTCCTTGTACCCTTGGTATAAAAGTGGACTAAGGACAACTGTTCAACATTGGTTCTCCCTTGAACTGGCCCACTGTTCTAACAGTGTCTCCCACTCTAATAAACTTTATTTCCCTCTCATTCTGTCTCAGGTCTGGAAATTCTTTTCCAACCCATGCCCAGACCATGATAGAAAATGGCAATAGGAACATATATATCAATAATTACTTTAAATGTAAATGGATTAAATGCTCCAATCAAAAGACACAGACTGGTTGAATGGATACAAAAACAAGACCCATATTTATGCTGTCTACAAGAAACCCACTTCAGACCTAAAGACACATACAGACTGAAAGCGAGAGGATGGAAAAATACATTCCATGCAAATAGGCAGCAAAAGAAAGTTGGAGTAGCAATCCTCATATCAGGCAAAATAGACCTTAAAATAAAGAAGATTACAAGAGATAAGGAAGGACACTACGTAATGATCAAGGGATCAATCCAAGAGGAAGACATAACAATTGTAAATATCTATGCACCCAACATAGGAACACCTCAATACATAAGACAAACACTAACAGACATAAAAGGAGAAATTGACAGTAACACAATAATAGTAGGAGACTTTAACACCCTCCTCACACCAATGGACAGATCATCAAAACAGAAAATTAATAAGGAAACACAAGTCTTAAATGATACATTAGATGAGATGGATCTCATTGATATCTTCAGGACATTCCATCCAAATGCAGAAGAATACACCTTCTTCTCAAGTGCACATGGAACATTCTCCAGGATAGACCACAGCTTGGGTCACAAATCATAATTCATATGGAAACACAAAAGACCCCGAATGGCCAAAGCAGTCTTGAGAAAGAAGAATGGAGCTGGAGGAATCAACCTTCCTGACTTCAGATTATATTACAAAGCTACAGTTATCAAGACAGCGTGGTACTGGCACAAAAACAGAAATATAGACCAATGGAACAAAATAGAAAGCCCAGAAATAAACCCATGCACCTATGGGTACCTTATTTTGACAAAGGAGGCATGAATATACAATAGGGCAAAGACAGCCTCTTCCATAAATGGTGCTGGGAAAACTGGACAGCTACATGCAAAAGAATGAAATTAGAACACTTCCTAATATCATACACAAAGATAAACTCAAAATGGATTAAAGACCTAAATGTAAGACAAGAAACTATAAAACTCATAGAGGAAAACATTAGGCAGAACACTCAATGACATAAATGAAAGCAAGATCCTCTATGACCCACCTCCTAGAGTAATGGAAATAAAAACAAAAGTAGACAAGTGGGACCTGATTACACTTAGAAACTTTTGCACAGCAAAGGAAACTATAAATAAGGTGAAGACAACCCTCAGAATGGGAGAAAATAATAGCAAATGAAAAAACTGGCAAAGGATTAATTTCCAAAATGTACAAGCAGCTCGTACAACTCAATACCGGAATAACAAACAACCCAATCAAAAAGTGGGAGAAAGACCTAAACAGACATTTCTCCAAAGAAGACATACAGGTGGCTAACAAACACATGAAAAGATGCTCAACATCGCTTATTATTAGAGAAATGCAAATCAAAAGCACAGTGAGATATTACCTCACACCAGTCAGAATGGCCGTCATCAAAAAGTCTACAAACAATAAATGCTGGAGAGGGTGTGGAGAAAAGGGAACACTGTTGCACTGTTGGTGGGAATGTAAACTGATACAGCCACTATGGAAGATGGTATGGAGATTTCTTTAAAAACTGGGAATAAAACCACATGTGACCCAGCAATCCCACTCCCAGGTGTATACCCTGAGGAAACCAAAATTGAAAAAGCCACATGTATCCCATTGTTCACTGCAGCACTATTTACAATAGCTAGAACATGGAAGCAACCTGGATGTCCATCGACAGATGAATGGATAAAGAAGTTGTGGTACATATACACAATGGAATATTACTCAGCCACAAAAAGGAACACATTTGAGTCAGTTCTGATGAGGTGGATGAACCTAGAACCTATTATACTATATTATACAGAGTGAAGTGAGTCAAAAAGAGAAAGATAAATATCATATTCTAACACATATATACAGAATCTAGAAAAATGGTACTGAAGAATTATCCACAGGGCAGCAATGGAGAAACAGACATAGAAAATAGACTTATGGACATGGGGAGAGGGGAGGAGAGGGTGAGATGTACGGAAAGAGTAACATAGAAACTTACGTTACCATATGCAAAATAGATAGCAATGGGAAATTTCTGCATGGCTTAGGAAACTCAAACAGGAGCTCTGTATCAACCCAGAGGGGTGGGATGTGGCAGGAGATGGGAGGGAGGTTCAAAAAGGGAGGGTATATATGTGTATCCATGGCTAATTCATGTTAAGGTTTGACAGAAAACAACAAAATTCTATAAAGCAATTATCCTTCAATAAAAAAGATAAAAAGAAAAAACAATGCTTTGTACACTTAATTTATTATTAGGGAAAAGTTCATGCTAAATGTTCTCACCACAATAAAATTTTAAAAGTTTAACTTAATTTTAAAAATCGTGCTGTGGGAGCAGTGAGGATTTAGAGGGAGAATCAATGTGGGCCCAGAAAAGGTAGTGTATTATTATAAAAAGCATATTCATGTGAATTGGTTGAAAATAATTACTTACCATCTTGTTGGGAGTCATCTGCATTGGTGAGGACCGTGAGTCCTGCTAAGTAGAACACTTCCGCATTATTCCTGCCACCACCTGTTCCACAGTCATGGTCATTTTTATCTAAAGATTGAAGTATCTGTTCAGAAAGAAAATCATTCCCTCAAAAACAATATTCAGTGGCTATTATGGGAAACAATTGACTTACGGATACTGTTCATTTCAAGTCATTCACTGACTGAACATTAAAATCTAATTCTCCAGTTTTCCCAGCCTTTCTTGATTTCCCTAGTTTTCACCTCATGTGTCTGCAGATACATGCTGTTCAACAGCTAAGCCTTTAGGCATATAACATTGATATGGAAGTTCCTAGAAAATAATTTACACTCTCCTTTCTTAGAGCTTTATGCAATGCATTAACTAATAAGATATCCTCTGAGCAGTTGATTGAATGAACAAATAAATAAATACTGACTACCCCTCATGGTCCTTACCAGCTCTAGTTTATAAATTCTGAATCAGATGACACCCTCTATTTTATTTTATTTTATTTATTTATTTATTTTTTTAGTGGAGTGCAGTTTATTACACCGGCGGGCCCAAGGCAGAGTCTCCTCTTAGCCAAGGACCCCGACCAGCATTTGTGAAAATCTTTTATACCCTATGTGTACACGTCCAAACCCACTACCCCAATTCCCTTGAGACTTACATAAACAAAGGAAGGGTAAATACAACTACAATAACCCCATCATTCACGTGATATGTGTTCAAACAGTCAATAATCAATAAGCCCACAGTTACATTCCAAATAGTTAATAACCGATAAGCCTGTGCTTACATTCTGATAGATCGTGTCCGGAGGCAGGGGTGATTAGTGTCTGTTTTCTCTTCTTCAAGATTCCCCTGCCCAGAGGGGGGGTCTTATCCTTCCATTGTCATTCCCACAGGCGCTAAGCACAGAGTTCAGAGTCCACTGGAGAGGTGGCCACGCACGATCAGCACAGACAGGCCTGAGATGGAGTCCAGGCCCTATGAATTCCTTCTTCATTCCCCCCTCGTGATGCTCTTAGTTTCCATAACGAGCATCATTTATTGAGATATATTGTACCTTAGCCCTCCTGCCACCCACATGAGAGAATGCTATCAACCTCTGGGTTACAAAATTCACGAGGCATTGTAGGAAGCAGGGCCCACAAAGCAGTATGATCAAGATTACTATAACAACAGTTCATTAGACATGGCTTTCACTTGATTTTGCATATCCTCCAAGGCAGCAGATACATCTTCAGACAGGTCAGGGATGTGCACACCATTCGCCAAAGTCCTTCCTTGGGCTGCTGTGAGTAAGTCTAATGCCATCCTATTTTGAATTACTGCCTTCCTCATCTGAATCTGTTCTTCGTTCAAAGCTTGAATGGCTTTAGTACTGTCTAAGAGGGCCTGTTTAATGAAATTAGTTAAGGCCTCTACCTTAACCATGATATCCGTTGTCCCTACAGAGGGTATAAACAAGGCAGCAACATAGTCATACCATTGGAACACAGATCGTGTCCATCTTGCATGCAGATAAGGCAGGTTTACTGGAGGCTGGTGTAGGCTAGGCTTAATTCTGCCATGGGCGAAAGCAAATCCTAATGTGCAACGCCGCACCCAGCCAACTGGTAACCATGGCCATAAGTTAAGCCCACAGAGCCACTGGGTCCCATTGGGGGCTACCCAGCGGATTCCAGGATTATATTTCCAGTCGGAACCGGGCCACTGAGCAGACTGATTGGAGTGATAGGTAACTTCCAAGATTTGTTTACTTTGTTCAGGGGACAAATAACAATTCTTTTGGGTCTAGGGGATGGTCTCCAAATCCAACTTTCGTTCTTTTTGTTCCCAGCAAATAGTAGCAGGGGCAATCAACTGTCCTTTCTCAGGAGTCATCCAGAAATATTCATCCCAGACCTGATAGTATTGCTCAAGGCACCGGGAGGCCTGTCCCCCTTTTGTAAGGGAGCCCTGTTCCTCTTTAATTCTCATATATGAGGTATAAGCCTTTGTTATCTCCATAAGGCTGGTGTTCATGTTAAATGTAACCCTATGTCCCTGGCCCATTGATGGCTTCTTCTAACACCAGAGGGCAAAGAAAGGTTATGGTTGGTGAGAGAGAGGAAAGTTCCTTTCTGTTGTTAAAGTCCCCATAACGGAGTGACAATACCCACCAGGGGAGTCTGTCTATTACTGACAGGGGCATAGCCCCACATACCCAAGTTCAGAATTGCATTGGTGAGGCCGAGTAGCAAGAGTCGTTTACCCAGCTCCATCCTGTAGAGGGCTCATCTGGGACCTAGTTTTCTTCTTCCTCCTCAGAATGATCTTGGTTTCCCGTGGGTCGGTGGGGTCCTTCTGGGTGGTCCACTCAGCGTCCTCCGGATCAGCGTGGTATGCCTTCTTTGCTCTGGTGTGATGGCTCAAGGGACAATACCTGCAACTTTAACTGAGCACTCAGTTCCCCTGCTGCCGTCCACTACCTGCTGACGTGAAAGGTCCGGGCGTTGAGAAGCAGAATCCTTCCAGAGGGGCGAGGCGCCTTCCCCCCTCTAGGATATTCAAGCTACAAAGCCTCGGGGTGGCCTCAAATGAGACCTCTCTCCTCAAAGTGAGGAGTTTCCCGGCCAATGCACCAAATGTTATAGCCACGCTTTCCGGGAAACAAACTCACTCAGAAGGACAATGCAGATAGTGGAGTGCAGTTTATTACACCGGAGGGCCCAAGGCAGTCTCCTCTTAGCCAAGGACCGACACCCTCTATTTTATTGTTCCACTCAGGATAGAGCAGAGCACAGAGGGGATAAGGATACTCAATGACTTATTTTTGATGAGAAGGGTTGATTCCTCATCAAAATTTGTGACCATGACCTGTGGCACCCAAAATAAGTTATTATGGGTTATTAGGGGATAGGAGGGGGGGAAGGGCAGGCGAGTGAAGAGATATTCATGGCTGCAGCTTTCATGGGTAACCATATAGTTTCCCAAACAATGCCCCTATTTTCTGCTCCCCTCTTTATCACTTTTCCAATTAATTAATACACTCAACTCACCAGAACTCTAATATTTTCAGTCATATGACTTCCCTGGAGTGAGCAAGAAATTTTAATTTTATGCATTAGCTTAAAAGGTACTCTCTCCCAAAAGTCAGTAAGGTTATTGCTTATTCCAACGAGTGGCTTAATATACATGATGGTGTCATCAGCCACTGAAAGGAAGATAGTTTAGGATTGGCTGCCCTCGAAAGTTTGTTGCTGAATGTAGATTGAATCATGTTTTAATTTATTCCCAGAGAAAACTGCATTTTAGCATTTCATTGAGGCTATTCCCAAATATGTGTTCATCTGATACAAAATAATTAGTGAGTAATTTAACTGGACAGTTACCCTTTGTATACCTAAAAGGATAACTAAAGGGGTTAACTCTAACCAACCAAGTTCATTTGATTCTACTCTATGCAGAGGTTCTATTCTGGCCCTAAACAACCTAATTGTTGTCTCTTAGTTTTCCATTATCAGTAACATAAGAACCCCACTAGTAAGAGCTTAATGCATTTTAAATATCTTTATTATTGATATGTCTCTGACAGGATTGTTGTGAATACTCAACATGATAATAGGTTTAAAGGTCTTATGATGATATTCAGCATATAGTAAATGTTCAGTACATGTCGGCTGTTGGTGTTGTTATGCTTAAATCTAGCTTAGGAGACAGACATTGACATAATCACATCTTATTTTATTCTTCTCCCATGATTAACCCATAGAACTATGAGAGAACCATAATGGCCATTTGGCCCCAAGTCATGCCAAGCATCAGTTACCATAGCATTTACCCTACTTAACTCTTTCCATATGATTTTTGCTTCTTTCCTGGAAGCCATAAACATCACTTCTCACTGATGACAATGCTACCCATGATTCTGACTGAGTTTCCATAATAAGAGTATATATAGCTTCATCTGGAGAATATATATCTTTATTTGGAGACAGATAGATCTAAAATTAATTGGAAAAGAAAGTATCTTAGTATGAGATTAAACAGTCATTCAAGAGGAACTCCGGCTGGGGAGAGTATCTGTGGCTCACTTGGAGCTGGTCACCAGTTTTCTTCCCTGTTTAGGCAGAGTGAGTCAGACATTAATCCTGCCATCTGCTTTCCTGTGACAAGACAGTAGACCAGTACACAGGCTGTAGGAACCATGTGTTGAGTCACGGAAAGGTTTAAAAGTTGGTAAGATGAACCTGGGAGTTTCCTCTCTGTGCCAAAGTGTACAATCTGCCCTTAGATGAAATCTAAAAGTACACAGCAACAAATGTGCATCAGAGTGGGTCTAATGCTGAGCTAGTAATTACGAAGGAGATGAAACTGAAGAGAATTAATGTTCATCAAGCATCGTCTATGCGTTAGATACATGTCCCTGGACACACTCAATCCTCACAGTTGTGTATGTGGCTTCATTAATCCCACCTAGTAGTTACAGAAATTGAAGCTCACAGATGTAAACTGTCCCGTTAGTTTAAAAGGTACCTCTCTCAGAGTCAATGGCTTATTCCAACAAATGGGTTAGTAAACAAGATGTTATCAGTTACTGAAAGAAAGATAGTTTGGAATTGTTTGTAGTCAAAGGTTTGCTTCTAAACGTGGATTTATCGAGGCAGGAACCTTGATCTTGTTGACTCAAAGCTCATGCCTTTTCCAACATATCATGTTGCCATCCTTGCTAGTATATATTTTGAAAAGCTATGAAAAATGCTTGGAATCCCTATATCTGTCCTTGAGCATAGGACTTAAACTCTTCCCTTTGTAAACACGGTATGTTCTTAAGGAATGTTGGCCAGGCTCAGCAGTCCAATGCTTGGTAATGCTCTGCTTGGCCATAAAACATTGCTGAGGTCACTGACTAGTCTGGGGACTGAATGCAGGCTGTGATCAAACCCTGGGCATGTGCCATGGAAGGAATACCTGTCTAGGAGTCAGAAGATCTTGAAGGAAATCCCAAACCTACTAACTACTTGTGAATATGGCAGGTCACTCAACCTCTCCAGGCTGTTTCACTGTCTGCTAAGCTCAAAAAGGTGTTATGAGACTCTGCGGAGAAGACATTTGTGAATGTGCTCTGTGGACTATAAAGTGTGATGTAAGCTCATCCATTCATTTGCTAAATGTCCACTGGATACTGCTCTGTGCTGGGGCTTCCCTGGGCTCAGCAGTAAAGAATCCACCTGACAGTGCAGGAGAGGAGGTTCAATCCCCGGGTCGGGAAGATCCCCTGGATAAGGAACTAGTGATTCACTCCAGTATTCTTGCCTGGGAAACCCCGTGGGGAGAGGAGCCTGGACGACTGCAGTCCAGAGGGTCACAAAGAGTTGGACACAACTTAGCAACTAAATGACAAAAACAAGTGCTTTGTGTCAGGTAGAGAATCATTTAAAGGAGTATTTGCATAAGCAAAGAAAATGTTGCAAGTAGGGGCCTAGATGCGAGTCAGATATTGAACTTACCACATAACTGTCGTGTGTGATCTTGTCAACATACGGACTTTTAGGGGTAACCGTTACCCTCAGATGTTCTCCCACAAGCAAACTCTTGTAACGGTCTGTCCAGCTAAGTAAAAGGAAACTTCGGCTGCGTGATGAGTAGGCTACTGCTTGATAGTCATTGCTGGCCTGATATTCTTCTGGGAGGTCTGGGTCATCAGTTCTAACCTACAGAAGATAGTGTCAAAAACATGCAAAACCGGATACTTTACTTTGCCTTGCTGATAATGATGATGGTGGTAACAGTGGCGGTGGTGGTAATTGTTAGCGCTTGGCTAGCATTCACTTAGTGCCAGGTCTGGTTCTGTGAAAGCATTTTACGAAAAGGTGAATTAGCATTCCATGGCCTTAATCATGATAAGCTATGTTGTCAAGTAACTACAGAAAGGCTACTGATTTTAAAAAATAATAAAATTATATGTGAATGTCTAGCCTAATTGTGGAAGAGTCCAGTGAAGTAAAATAGAGGAAAGATCCCAGGGGCCTCCCTGATGGCCCAGTGGTTAAGAAATCTGCCTTGCAATGCAGGGGAAGCTGATTTGATCCCTGGCTGGGGAATTAAGATCCTACATGCAGTGGAGCATCTAAGCCTGTGCTGCAACTACTGAGCCCACATGCTCCAGAGTCTGTGCGCCACAGCAGGGGAGCCCATGTGCCCCACACATAGGCTGAAGCCTACATGCGCTGGAGCCCACACGCTGCCCACACCCCACAAGTAGAAAGTCCATCTCCACAACGAAAGAGTCACATGATGCAATGAAGATTCCATGTGCTGCAACTAAGGCCCGACATAGCCAAAATAAATAAATAAAATAAACATTTTTTTAAAAAAAGAGAGAGAGAAAAGATCCTAGACCTAGGGTTGACCTTCTTTCTTAAATGACATGCCAACTTATTGACTCATTTCCTTCTGCCATAGGCTAGTAGGAATTAGGAATTTGAGGAGAGGGTAAATGTTGGTAGGAATGTGGCAGTTGCTGTTAAAAGTTAATAGAAATGTTGGTTGTGGATGGGAATAGTGGCGAATAATCTCACTAGTTCTCAGGAAAGGAACAGGGAGAAGAATCTAGGACAGTTAACATCTGCTCATGATGGCAAAGTACAGGGTAGTAGGGAGCTCATAAATACAAGAGTTACGCTGTGCCAGCTCCTGAACAAGAGACTGGAACCATCTGTGTTTCTCTTGAAGCTGCAAACTTTGGTATTGTTTGCTAGTGAAGGTAATATGACAACTAGTGAACAAAACAAAGAAAACACAGTTCATGCCATCAGAGTAGAGGGAGACTAGGAGACTTGGCTCTTGTGTAGGTTTGGAAGGAGAAATACGCGTTTAGCCAGTCAACATTTTATGTTCCCTAATGTGTGTCAGGAGCTATGCTAGTTGCTGGGGACACAAAGATGAACAAGACAGACACAGCTCTTGCCCTCAAGAAACTTGAAAGCCACGAGACTTTCATGGAGTAAGAATACCTCCCTTGATCAGCAGAGGGTAGTTAGAGAAGGCTCCTTGGAGGATGTGATTTAATAGCTGACCCCCAAATATGTAGGAGTTGGAGAATCAAAGAACTGGGAAGGAGCATCTAAGGTGGGTTAAAAGGCCTCTACTGCAAGAGGCAGTAGAACATTAGGGGGCTGCAAACTGTCCAGGGTAGCTGGGGTTTGAAGTGTTACAGAAAGAGTGGTGACTAATGAGTTTGGAGAGGGGAGCAAGGACAAGGTCAGTTGAGATGAGGTTTGTATCAGAGAAATCACTCCATTCCCTTGCACAGTGAGGACAGTGACTGGGAGGGGGGTGAGGAACTGGCTGGCTGTGGGACCATTCACTAAAACAGGGCAGGGGGAGGAGGTCCAGGTTTGAGTTTGGCAGGTAGGACTCGATTTTGGACAAAGCGATGTTTATGCTTCTTCAAAAGAGCAAGAAAAAGATATGAAGAGGCAGTTCTGTAAGAATCTTGAGTGTTTAGGGTGAGTCTTCAGTATAAGCTATGGGAACGAGGGAGAAAAATGTCATGTAGGAAGAGAGGAGAGTCTAAATAGAACCCTGAGGATCACCCTCATTTAGAGGGCAAGTTAGGGATTACGGCTTCAAAATGGACACTGTAAAGAAGAGAACAAAGAAGAAAAATAAAAAGCAAGGAAATGTGGAGTCACAGGGGCCACACCAGATTATACACAGTTCCCCCCAAAAGAGAACGTAGGTTATTCTTTAGTAGACTTAGCATGTGAATTGTGAATTGAAGGAGAAATGGCAATAGCTGGAAATAATGGATGGGAGAAGACTCTATTTGTATGCTTGTATTCCACTGGCAATTATTACTCTAAATTGTCCAGATTTGAATAGCACTATTTAGCATAAGAAGAAAGAAATTATTTCTAAAATATAAAATTGACAAACTCATATCCTTTATGTGATACTCAGTACATTAAGTTGTATTTCTTGTGTCCGCAAGTCAAAAGTTTCAGAGAAATTCACTAGACTTACATATAAAATTTCCCTCATCTTTCGTGTATACTAGGTACCACACAGACTGAAGGGCTATTAGAAAATGCAACAAATGAGAATTTGGCTCGCGTGAAACTCCAGAGCTGCCACATCAGAGGGAATATTAACCATAAACGAAGCCACTCCATCAATATAATTTGTTGTGCTTTTTCTTGGAACCAGATCCGTCGTCTTCTGAGTTTTATCCACTGTTCTTGCTTTCAGGGTTACTGTAATCCCTCCTACGAAATGGGTGAATGCATCCCTCACCTGGACCTATTGGGCCAAATTCATCTCAGTAGTTAATGTTGAGCTTCTTACAACAGGAAAACCTAGACTATGCCCCAAGCAAGACGTTGGCAGAATTTAGTTCAGTAGTCAAATGTGGTTCTCTTAAGTTGGTACTTTAACCACTCCGGGGATATATAATATGAATTACATTCAATTCAATGTATAGACATTGCTTTTTAATTTTTTTTTTTAAATTTTTTTATTAGTTGGAGGCTAATTACTTCACAGACATTGCTTTTTAAATAAGAACACGACACTGTGCTATGTGTTTATATGTAAGCTGCGTGCCTGTGTGTGTGTACGTGTGTGTGCAGCGCGCGTTCAACCATGCCACTGACTGGGTGAAATCATTACCATGTCTAGACTGCTGTTTTTCATCACAGACTTGGTGATTGGCTTGTACTATTCCTCACCCCCACAGTGAACACCCTCATGGTCTGTTCAACATAATAGATTTTATAATCATCTAACCTTTATGGAATATGGAATCCCAGGTTTCAGGAGGAGAGAAGTAGCAACCAAATCCAGTGTGTAAGGAGACAGGACATATTTGACACCAGTTAGTTTGGTTTATTGGAAGAGTCTACCTAATGGAACAACAGGTTGATCAAGCCGAGAGTTTGACAAGCACAATGTAGTCCATTAATCTGCGCAGGGGCCCACTCTCTTCTTTTCTATTTCTTAATTTGCATAAGGACATGCCATTTGTCAAACCCTTGGTCATTTCATGTGCAATTGTGCATCTAAGTTCAGATTATTGCTATGGTTCATCTGAAAGAATCTGGTCATTCCATGAACCAGTAAAGTGCAGTTTGCATGAGGTTGGTGAGATGCTCATTCATCAATTTCAACTACAGTATCCTGCTGCAGGGGCTTCTCTGGTAGCTCAGCTGGTAAAGAATCCGCCTGCAGTGCAGGAGACCCCGGTTCGATTTCTGGGTTGGGAAGATCCTCTGGAAAAGGGATAGGCTACCCACTCCAGTATTCTTGGGCTTCCCTGGTGGCTCAGCTGGTAAAGAATCTGCCTGCAATGCAGGAGACCTGGGTTCAATCCCTGGGTCAGGAAGATCCTCTGGAGAAGGGATAGGCAACCCACTCCAGTAATCTTGTCTGGAGAATCCCCACGGACAGAGCCTGGTGTGCTGTGGTCCATGATGTTGCTAAGAGTCGAACACAACTGAGTGACTAAGCCTAGCACATCCTGTTCCAGACTATTAATCAGATCATTCATCCCTCCTCCCTCCCTTTTTTTCAAGTAACGGAGCAGAATGTCAATAATCCTGTGAGAAGAGACACTCACTTGTGAAACAGTTGGTTATCATTTCCAAAGCAACATTCAAAAATTTACCAGGTAGTGTGGTAGAAAATATGTGTTACATATTTAATAATATGTAAGCAAACACTCAAATGACTCAGGAATGCTTTCATATGTGAATAATTGTGATATATCATTTGTTTGTTGCAAGCAAAATTGTCTGGTACCAGCATTAGCTGTTTTTTTCAATGACTTAAAAGGCTATCCTTTACATGTGGAAGTAGGGGATCATCACTGCAGAAAGATGTCTTTCAAGAGCATTTCCCCTGCACAGAGCTGATGGATAATAGTTTGGTAGAGCATATCTGGTAACTGTATTTGTCCAACATTCCACCAATAATAAGTTGCAGATTTCTATCTGAACTTTGGAAAAAGAAAGAAATGTGAAAAAAGAATTTATAGATCAGTTTGGAACTCACCTGTACTTTCTTGGACTTCCACAAAAATATTAAGATACTTGTTATTTAAATATTTTAGGCTTTTATATGACAGTTTTTCGATAGCTTCTGATGTGTTAAAAATGCATCGTGCAACTCCATCAATCAACTGTTTTTGAAAAGAGGACAAAAATGTAGAAGATACAGTATTAGAGAATAATTCGCTGCTGCTGCAGCTGCTGCTGCTGCTAAGTCGCTTCAGTCGTGTCCGACTCTGTGCGATCCCATAGATGGCAGCCCACCAGGCTTCCCCGTCCCTGGGATTCTCCAGGCAAGAGTACTGGAGTACTGGGTTGCCATTTCCTTATCCAATGCATGAAAGTGAAAAGTGAAAGTCAAGTCGCTCAGTCGTGTCTGACTCTTTGCGACCCCATGGACTGCAGCCCACCAGGCTCCTCGGTCCATGGGATTTTCCAGGCAAGAGTACTGGAGTGGGTTGCCATTGCTTTCTCTAATTCACTGCTAGGGATTAACAAATAGGCTTTCATCAGCCTGCAAAATCTTCACTTGACATGACATTATAGTTACAGCTAGTGGTAATACAAAGCATAAGCTTGTATTATATGTTCTATATAATATTATATGTATTATTATATAATGTATTATATAATAATACATATAATATTATATTATATGTATCATATGTTCTATAGCATACATATTTTTTAAAGTTATTTATTTTTAACTGAAGGATAATTGCTTTACAACATTGCTTTGGTTTCTGCCATACATCAACATCCATGGCGTATATTTTTAACTGATTAATATTTGGGTCATTTCTTTTAAGCTTGAAGCCTCCAGTCATGGAGAAATAACCCTGGGTGGGGCTGAAAATCTCTGATCCAAAACCTCGTCTCATCCTGTTCAGAAACTGAGGCTATAATTTGCAGTCTCTATCTGATGGAAGCTCATCTCAGGTCCAGGATACCATGTCTACAAAGGCAGAAAACTGCCTCTGGGAGTAGGTTTTTGCAAACTCAAGCCTCAAAATGGAAGACAAACATCACTGCAAATTTTCTAGTTTCTAGTTTCTAGAACTTCTCAAAGTCCCAAGTATTAGTGGTTTTGTTATGTTCTGTTTGGTGTTGTGAACTCTTGGGGGTGAAAGCTCATTTTTAATCTCTACATTATGATGAACTGGCCCCCAGTTCTCCATTTCTATGAAGGTAACTTGATTTCTTCCTTACCTTTGTTTTCTGTGTTGCTTCAAGCACCATTTCTTTTCTGCTGTCATTTAAATTTTCTCTTATCCCAAAAGAAACAGAAACTTTAGCTTCAGTTACATTCTTATTGTAAGAATACCTGTTTTAAAAGAATACAATTATCCCCTTTTTTGATAAAGCAATTATTGTAATGAGATATAGATGTATTTTTATTCCTATGACAAATGAGGAAATTGAATCGCAGAGGTATAAAAAAGCTTACTCAAACTTCCCACAGTTTTTAGGTTCATGGCAAGTTAGTGGAGAAATGAACTAGAACCCAGGTCTCCTATTTGTGAGAGGCCACACTTTTCCACACACCATCGCAGGTGTGTCTCCCAAGTGATACTTTTAGCAAAAGGGGCGACACCACATCTTCCTAACGTGTACTGGAGCTGTTGTTTTTATTTTAGCCTCATATTTTTCCTTTGAGTCAAAGAAAAACATTAACTTTCCTTATTTAAATATTAAACAGGCAAGCCAGTGTTCCCATAAACTTATCTGCCAAGTGTGATTTCTGGGCCTATTCGATCAATTCCATAGCCACTTTTCTTAATTAAGTTATATGATCAATTAACATTAACAAATAAGAAGTGAATACTTTCATATCATATTTTTAATACCTAAACAGTTATAGTCACCTAAACAGCCACCATGATATTTCAATCTTTAGGATTCTTTGCTTGTAAGACTGTTAAACAACAGTAAGACTGGAATCAGCCAATGCCCTTCAGGCAAATCTCCTTGAACCCACTTCCCACAACCATGGCAGATACTATTTTCTAGGCAAGAGTACTGAAGTGGGTTGCCATTTCCTTCTCCAGAGGATCTTCCCATCCCGGGGATCGAATCTGGGTCTCCTGCATTGCAGGCAGATACTTTACCATCTGAGCCACCAGGGAATCCCCCGTAATTGTCCAAACACATGATCAATTTTTAGGACTGGTAGGAGGGAGCACTGGCTTGGGATTCAGAGGGGGCATTCTGCATTCTCATTCTCAAGTGGACAAAGCTGCTATGAGAACCTGGATCAGCCTCCCTGTTTCCCCGGGGTCTGATTCTTCTTACCTGGGCTCATCTTTAGATGAGGAGTTCAGACTAGGTCCTCCTTAAGGGAGTCAAAGAACCATGAATCTTGCAGGAACATTACATAATCCTACCTTCCTATAGAACTTGACCTTTGCAGAACGGTGATAAGAACGTAAGGCCCAGAGAGCTCAGTGACTGAACTGAGGTGAGCCAGGCCGTGAATCCCAGGTCTGTGGCTCCGACTCCCAGTCCCTCTCTGTCCCCACTCCTCAGTGCCCTTTCTTTATCTCTTAACGAGTCCTTCGTCAACAAAGTTATTGAGAGTGGTTTTGTAAAAACATACATTGGAAATCTCAATAATTTATGAGAAATTACCACGATTTTTAATCTCAGAGTATGCAGTTCCTGTTGTTGTAAAGTCCTCCTTGTATTTAGCTTTAATTGTCCATAAACCATACCTGTGAAAGCGACACATTTAAAATTTTAGATATCATCAAATAATATATCTGTAATGCAACCCAGTGATGTAGCTAACATTCATATAGACACTGGTATGTGCTTTACATGTGTTAACACATTGAATCCTCACCAAAATACTAGAGAATAGCTTATATTATTATCTCCACTTTATTATCAGAAAAACGAGGCCCAGAGAGGTAAAATAGCTTGCCCAGGAACACACAGTTAAAAGGTGGCAGAGCTGGGATTTAAACTTGGTCATTCCGGTTCCAAAGCTCTTGGCCACAACTCCATGCTTAGATGATTCTGACAGCAGTTTCAGACTTATGCACCATGTAATTAATATACCATATTTGAAAAATGTTTTAAAATCATAAACAAAAAGTTCATTTTAAGAAAAGTTGTACATATACTGAAATTTAGGTTATTAATTCATTTTCTAGTATACTATATTACATATTAAGCTAGAAAATATTTTTCACTTAGTGGCATTGATTACACAGTTAATGAAGCAATCTTAAAGTTTAATCATATTAATATATATACTATATAGTATACTAGAAAATCAAGGCATCATTTCTAGGACTTTTTAATCTGGTTAAACTTATCAAAATAATATAACTGTATAGCTTTGGAAATTTTACAATTTAAGGCCAGTGTTTGAGTGGCAGCATTATATTATAGAAGGAAAGAGTAAGGATGAATCTGGTCATTGGTGAAATCTGGGTTTCCATTTCAGCTCCACCTTAAAGGCTGTGTGGTTGAATAAGCTTATACATTTCTCTGAGCCTAAATTTCCTTATACTGAAAAAAGGAATGATATAGGACTTAGCAAAGTGCTTGGCACATAACAGGAGATCCATAAATGTCACTTCCCTTACTGCTTTGAAGTGTTACATTTTCAAGGCATTATGCAATATAAAAGCCTCAAATCACGTCTCAGAATATCATCCAAGTTCTAAGAATAAATGTCAGAGAAAATTCCAAAGCATCTATGTAATATTAAACACTGCTAGCAGACATCTTCCATTTGCACATCTTTTCCTCTTTTGTATTTCATGCTCAACATTTTAGGGGCACGATCTATCTGCCACAGTGTCTGGTGCCTGGACTTTGCTGCGGAAGAGGCTCACTAAATTGAATAAACAGACCAGCATGGTGCTTATAGCTGGCAGTTATTGTATCAGTACCCGCCCCCATCTCAATGCAGAAGGGTCCCAGCAGGTGCCACCTTCCATTCGGTAGGAAGGACATTCACCGACATGTTCAGAGTAACCAAAACATCAGCATCTTTCAGCCGCATGTTGACGGCTCCATCAGACTGTATAGTAACCCAGTTACCGTCACTGCTTTTAAGAGAAACAACTGCACCAACAAACCATTTAAAATACTTAGGATTAGGTGGAATCGTGAAGTCAGGAAAACTGATAATTCCAGTAAAAATTTTTTTTTCTGGTCTCAGTAACTTCTGACCCTTCTGGATCCTTTGAATGAAAAGGAAAAACGTTTCATTTTTTAAAACAATCTTTAAGTACAGAAGTCACACATTGAGCATAATATGTAATTGGTGGTTCTTGTAGAAATAGTCACTAAGCTCTACGAAACTTTGCTGAAACTAAGCCCATATGGTGTTTATGTGGATTTGAGGCGATGGCTGTCAACTGGTCAAGCTTGTTAACAAAGACTAATGTCTAAGGCAGAAAGGTACATTTTCAACAGACAAAAGAAGTACAGTAGATATTTAGAATAAACTCCCAGTGAGGTTCTTCTCCACCATGCTTCTTCTTTGAACAGGACCTCCAGGATAATTTTCAAACACTGTTTACACAATGTCATGCCATGCCCGAAAGACTTCCTGGGCTCCCTTTGTCTTCAAGATCACCTTGGGACAATGCCACAGCAATGGCTTCCAACCTGTTCAATGTCTTCTCTCTGTGGGGAATTCTAACAAGGGAACAATGGGTTCCGTGGGGCCATTTACCTCTATGACAAGTTCACCTGAACCTGCTGTCCCCTCCAAGAACTTCCACAATGTAAAATAATCCACCAAAGCTGACCCTGATTCTCCCGGGAGTTTCCAGGCCTGGCAGCCGTCAGTCCACACACTGCCATGGTCATCTCCATACCTTGCTTCTTCCTGGCTCCAACCTCTGTGCCTTTAAGGTATGACCCAAAACGTGGTCCAACTTCTATCAAACCCTCTCAATGGTTTAAAGGCCTCTCTAGGTCTTAAAGACCAAGCTCAGGACCTGCTCTCATCCTTTCATAATTCCCTCCAGAGTAATCTAATAATTATCTCCAGCACTTCCTTTCTTTCGGGCTGATCTGCTTTTGGTCCTACATCATCCCCTACTTGGCTTACTGTGTTTTATGTGCCTATTTGCCCTTCTGAACTCAAATGCTTATGAAGGACACATCCCATAATCCCCCAAGTAAATCAAGAAAGGCTAAGTGTGGAAGCTCTGGAGAAAGACAGACCTGGATTTGAAGCCTGATTCAGCTAATAATTATGAGTATAACCTCAGTGGCTACTTAACTTCTCTAAGCCTCAGTCTTTTTGTCTATAAACAGGAGATAATTATATTGATCCTATAAGGTTGTCATGATGATATAACGCACACCATGCATTTCTCACTGGTACCACAATTATACTGCTACAATCCTCACCACATCTGCCCATGCTTCACAAACAACAAGAGGATATGAACTAATATGACTCACTTCATAAAGAATGCCACCAAAAGGCGTTCTTTAATGGGGCCATCAAAATGAATTTCAACTAACATTAAATTTACACACAAAAAAAGTCAGTCAGGATAACAGAAGTGTAAAATTACCATGTTGTACCCACAATAGATGCTAAATATATACTTCCTGCTATTCAATAGTGGGTAATTTAATGCCATACTTTACTGGTATATAATAATGAAAGCTATTCATATAATGAAAGTGCCATAGTTAAATTTTGATTTAAATTAGTGGCATACTTACTATAAAAGTTAAGATAACTTCTTTTTGCAGTGGTTTAGGTTTTCATCCCATGAATAAACTCTAACTTTTACTGTAAGAAAAAAATTGTCATTATTAGAAACTCTGTTCAACTCATAAGCTGACAACATTATTAATAATCCTACAATATGAGGGCCATGAAATTAAAAGTAAATTTAAGAAAGTCCAAAACAGTAAATCCAAGTTTAAAGGGAAAGATGAATCAGGATGTTGCACATGAACTATAAAGTGGAAAAAAATATTCTTTTCACCAAAAATTTCCTGGACAGGGTTCCTTTATAAATATTTCTCTTTTTGCATTTAAAATATTATTAAATTTATTAAAAAGTAGTTTTATACAACCCTTTGTATTTTTAACCACTGATAGATATGAAAGACTGCAGCTCACTGGTATTGGAATTAATTATAGAGTAGAGGAGAAAGAACATAAGCAGTAAGTTGTGTTGACAGAAACTAATGAAGCGTTCTCTAATAAAAAATCTGCATGTTTAAGTACTGGAGTACATGGAGGCCTTCCCCAGTGGCTCAACGGTAAAGAATCCTGCAATGCAGGAGACACGGGTTCACTGGTAACCCCCTCCAGTGTTCTTGCCTGGGAAATCCCATGGACAGAGGAGCCTGGTGGGCTATATGCATGTGGTCGCAAAAGAGTTGGATACAACTTACCAACTAAACAACAACAAAGTAGGCCTGCACATTCAGGGAAGGCTACTGGAGGCATCAAATTTGAACAAGGCCAACCCTATCCCACGCTAAAATCTAAGGAGAGGGAGGAAAACAAATTTCGGTGGACTTCCCAGGCGGCTTAACTGGTAAAGAATCTACCTGCCAATGCAGGAAATGCAGGAGATTCGGGTTTGATCCCTGGTTCGGGAAGGTTCCCTGGAGGAGGAAATGGCAACCAACTCCAATACTCTTGCTTGAAAAATTCCATGGACGAGGGGAGCCTGGCAGGCTACAATCCACGGTGTCACAAACAGTCAGACACAACTGAGTGACTGAGCATGCACACACGTGCATAGGATGGAAGCACGTGTATCTCCTTAGATACACGTACTTCTGATCATGTGTCTAGGAAATAGTTCTGACAGCCTAGAGCCAGGTTAATTGTGTACTGGCAGGGACCTGATGCTAAAATTATGTCGGTGATCTCCATCTTAGGTCCGTCTAGTCAAAACTATAGTTTTTCCAGTAGTCATATATGGATGTGACAGTTGGACCATAAAGAAAGCTGAGCACTGAAGAATTGATGCTTTTGAACTATGGTGTTGGAGAAGACTCTTGAGAGTCCTTTGCACTACAAGGAGATCCAACCAGTCCATTCTAAAGGAGATCAGTCCTGGGTGTTCATTGGAGAGCCTGATGTTGAAGCTGAAACTCCAATACTTTGGCCACCTGATGCGAAGAACTGACTCATTTGAAAAGACCCTGATGCTGGGAAAGATTGAGGGCAGGAGGAGAAGGGGACGACAGAAGATGAGATGGTTGGATGGCATCACCGACTCAACGGACACAGGTTTGGGTGGACTCCGGGAGTTGGTGATGAACAGGGAGGCTTGGCGTGCTGCAGTCCATGGGGTCGCAAAGAGTTGGACACGACTGAGCGACTGAACTGAACTGACTTGTGTTCTACTAATTTACCCAGTGATTGATGCCCTTTCTTCCTGTCCTATCAGATGTGAAAACTGCCATGTTCCTTTATCCCATCCTTAATGACCCTCTTACCTGTCTTCTGTTCTCTTCCTTCTGGACTCAGCTAGAAAGCCACTGCTCAAGTAATAATCAATTAATTCAGTTAAATTGCTAGCTAGTGATTATTTCCCATTTTGAGTTAAAGACCTCTCTTCCCAAAAGAAGACTGAAACCATTTCGAACTGGAAACAAGGAGGAAGACACAGCTACATGAACTTTGCAATGTAGTTCACAATTTTCAATGTTAATATGAAATTGAAATATTTTTATAGAGGAAGATGATATTGAGAATTAAAAATTAGATTTTGTAAAGTTAAAATTCAGCCTCTGTATTAAGTTCTATAATACATCACCTTGTTTTTTTAAAAAACTATTTTGAAAGGAGTCTTGGCATCATTCTAGCAAAGGTCTTTCTACCTCCAAATTATACTCATATTTTGCTGATTCTTTGTTTTATAATTTAACCTTTAGTTTGTCAGATCTTTACTTTTGTGTATGGTGTAATCTGGAAATTAACTCCATTTTTTCACCACAAAATAAACCACTTGTCCTAATACCATTAATCAGGCCGTCTCACTTTCCCCCCAGAAATTATAATTCTCTTTTATTATACCTGACTGATCTGAATTGTAAATAGATTTGTCTGGCTGAATGACGAGAAATCCATTGTCATAGTGTAGTGGAATTTTTGCTGCTTTTGAAAAATGAGTAGATAAAACTTCTAAATATACATGTGAAATTGCATTTGGTCCTCCAGATAAGTCTTTTGGTTGTATCTGTTAAAAAATTAATGGATGAATATTATAAAATTGAGATGTTAAGATAATATAATTTATTATATTAATTATGAAACATGATTATATCAATCATATGTTATCAACTAACATCTAAATATAAATATATAAGATAATAAAAACACATGTCTTTTAGGTATTTATGAAAATGACTTGAGTTGTTATCTATATGCAACATATAAAAATTTTATAAAATTAAACAGTAAATATATTTTTCTACAAACACCTCTGTATTTTAGTTTCTTATCAAATTTAGTTTGAAACAATCACTTTTAAACAGTTGACCCAGGGTAAATGTCTATTAAAAATGACAATCACTAAAGAATTCAATTTTTAATAGACAAGATAACCAAAAGTCATTAAGAAACATTAAAGAGCTCAAAAGTTGATCAGCAATGGACGAGAGGGAGAATGGGAGGATTCAGATATCAGATATCAGAAAATGGACTAAATCACTTATCACATGGTAGTATAAGTGAATAAAATATCTCTTACATTTATTTAGTTATACCTAGACTTTTATTGAAAATCAAAATCTTTCTTTTCATGATGATTTTCTTGTCCATTGGTCATTATATAATTAGTAAGTAGCCCTCTTCAAGTACACTGCATATGATCAGTATATTTTATAGAAATAGAATTTTGACATTTTGTTTTTGAGCATCGTTAGCACATTTGTTTGGAAGAACATTTGCTTGATTCAAGTCTAAACAGAAAGTAGTAAAAGCCTATGATAGATACATATGTTAGGGAAAAAATTAATTTTTCTAGAAAACCATGGGACTAGAATGTTAAATATGGTTTAGGAAAACAAATGTTCAAAATGTTCTCTACTAACTTCTCTGAATTTTTAAGATCAAGTCAAACCTATTTTTATGTCTCTATACATTAACATTTGTTTTCCTCCTAATAAATAATATTTAAGTATCTAAATTATCTCTTTCTAGTATTTATTGTGTAATTTTAAAACAAATACATGTGTTGGTTGATTTGGTTTTCAACTCATGTCACCAAATCTTTTCACCTAATAACCTTTATCTGCTTCATTCAAACTTTTACATTTTTCTACATTGCCCCCAAATCAGAAGCAGATTCTCTATTTAACATTTCCGGCTTACTTGCATGTAAAATCATATGGCACTTATCTCTCACTAACCAGTGACCTCAGTAGTGTGATGTATCCACATCTTTATCCACATATGTAAAAAGTATCAGTGCACCATCTACATATGGGTTTTATAAAGAAACATTTGGCATATAAAAAGCAACTATAAGAAGAATACATACAGTTGGGCTTGCAGAGCTTTGAAATTCATTTTCTGGAGATAAATTAACTTAGTCAGAAGAATATGTAAAACTTCTGTCAGGATAACTTTTAACAGCAATGGTCACTGGAAATGATTTTGTGTCTCCATGAATTTGAATTACTACATTTTCAGAGGTTCCAACATAGAATACATCAGGTGCTGAGACAACATATCTGCTGAAACAGTTAAAATTATTTAATACAACATAATTTTTAATGTTTTTTACTTAACTCAAATTAGCAATTTTTCTTACATTTAACAATATGTGTTTTACTTCTCAAAATTTTATTACCTGGGATACAGCCAGGACAGTGCCCTGAAAAGCAGCATTTCATCCTAAGGATGATATTTCAAAGAGGCAAACGGAAATTATTTTAATCAGTCGCAGCCAGGGTAACACTTAATAGAGTCCTCTATAAGAAGTGAAGATAGGGATCATGCTTCTGTCTGGAATTTTTAACCAAAACATCAGTTAGTAAATTACTCTTCCTCGGGGCACGGCAATAGTCTGGGAAAATACAGAGTACTAGAATACAAGTTATGCTAGCTCACAAAGTATTCATATTAAAAAGCAGGGAAATAACATTAGACAATAGAGAAAAGAAATTCACTTGGATTTCTCAGGATTAGAAAGTTAATTTCATGTGGCATTGATTGAATTCTGCTTTCTATAAAACTACAATCAAAACACATTGTAAATGAAAAGGGGATCCTTCACTTACATTTGCTCCTGTCCCCAACTTCTTCCCAAGTAGAAAAAAATACACTATGCTTAAAATGTCCATGGCTGGGTTAGGATTCAACTGTTGATACAACCCTTCTTGAAACTGCCCTTTTTGTGTGTGAACTCAGTTTGAAGAATGTGGTTAAATAAGTCCTCAGGTTAATTATTAATATCAGATAGTGGGATCACTGAGAAGGAAACTTAAGAATTTAAATGATAACCTTTTAATGTCCACAGATAATTTTGGAATTCAAAGCAGAGAAACTTGTTTTGATGACTAAAACAGAAAAGATACCCAAATGGGAGTTTCTGGGAAAAACGTTTCAAAGACGGACACAGACACAAAATATTTGGAGGCTGCTGTGGTCTTGAACACTTTCCTGATAAAGTAGATGCAATTGATGCCCTGGTCAGATCCCCTTTTCTGGGCCTGGTATATGCATGCTACAGATGCTGTGAATATTGGTTGCTTAAATTTTCTAAGTGCTCACTTCTCCAGGTATTACTAACTCACTTCAGCCACTGGAGACAGCTTGCCCAGAAATGTCTGGGAAGTTATATCCTATTCCTGGGACTGGTCCACAGTTAAAATTGACCAGTTCTGGGGATACAACAGACTACTCCCTTGACTCAAGGTGGGACAACCTTGTAGTACCACTCATGCTACAGAGCCTCTCATGGGATCAGGTTGAAGCAAGATCTTGGTTGAAACCACATCTTTGCTTATCTTCTCTCCTGCCCTGTCTTGCTTCCCTCACTACTTAGAAACTTCTCTTAAGAAAAGTCTCGCCATAAACTACTTGCAGAGAGTGTTCCCCAGTCTCAGGCTCTGATTCTAGGAAACCATTCAAAATTTAATAAGCATGAAAGGGGACTATCTTCCTGGACTCTGTGTAGAAAGTCTTAGATATGGAAATGGTTCTGAGGCTTCCCTATAGTGAGACTGTTTGAATTGTGCCCACAAGGCCTGTACTGATCCACTTTAGAGCAGATCTGAAATCCCAAGACAGTCTTCCCAAGTGCTGGGGTGTTTCCAAGAACTCTTTACTCTGGGATTAGAAATGACCCATCAGTGACCAGGATATGGGAAAGAAAACTGTGAAGCTACTGTTGTCTTATTTTCCTCAAGGCTGCATTCAATTACCTATACAGATTCATCCTGAACTACAAGTTTTCAGGTCATCAGGACGGCTGGTGGTTAGGATGATGGACTGTATAGTTGCTTCTTCACTTGTCTGTTTTCCCTTCTAGATTATGGTTCTATGATGACAGGTAATGAGTCTAACATATACAGTGGGGATACACACAGAACTTATCACAGCACCTAAAAGGTACTTAGCCACTTAACAAATTGTTGCTAAATGAATGAACAAATGAATGCATCATGAGGTGCGTCCAAGGAAGGTGATGTTGAAAGGGCAGCTGAGGGCTGGATTGTATACAGCCATGAATGTCACAGTAAGTTGTGTAGAACGGAAATTAAGGACATTTTGAACTTGCTGCTCTGACACTGAGGATGTAGCCATCTTGTTGAGATATACTAGTATTCTTTATTTCGTGAAAAGAATAGACAGGTAGTACGTGCTACACAAAGAATTAAGAAAATTGTTCTCTAAGGTAAAAGTACTATTTACACAGTACTGAAATAGGCCACAATCATTTGTCATTCCCTAATACTGAGGAGGGAGATTCCCCTCCTCCCTACTTGTGACAAATAAACAAAACTATGATAATAACAATGAACAAAAAATTGATAACAACTGAGGTTATCTCAGACTTCCTCAGTCACAGCACTACTTGCACCTGAGGCTGAATGACGTGTTGTGGTGGCTGCCCTGTGCATTGCAGGCTATTCAGCAGCAAGCCTGATACCATTAGGTGTCAGGAGTACCTTCCCAGTCATGAAAACAAAATGTCTCAGACATTACCAATGTCCCCTGGGCAAAATAACCCTTGGTTGAGAATCAGTGGGTTGCTGCTGTATGGTTTAGTATTTAAAGGGAGAATGAGGAAAGTACTTGCTTATGCTCCTATCAAAGACACAGAATTCAGCAGGCTCTTCACTTGAGCTGTTTGACTATTTTAAGTTAACATTGCAAACTGTAATTCCCTCGACTTCCCTCATAAAGATATTACCTCAAATACTAGCTCTCTAATAATGACTTCCAAATTGATATCTCCAGTAAGAAACTCTCCTTCTAAATGGTGGCTTGCTCCAGGGTTCTGGTCTTTTTTAAAATCTTTTTCTACTTACATTTACTGACAGGCAATCTCATTTAATGGCATGGATTTCAATACCATCTCTGTACACGAATACATCTAAATTTCATTCCCTGTAGCTCTCTTCTATCTGCCTTACTCAAAACCTCCACTTGACTATCTGCTGCCTTACTTAAAATCTCTACTTGGCAATCTAATTAGCATCTTAAATTTAATACATCCCAACTGAACTTCTAAAGATCTCCTCTACCACAACAGAGCAAACAACGAAAAATTGTCAGATGTCAATTGAAAAAAGCCTCTAACATAAATTTGTTAACATAAAATTTCCCCCCAAAATTAAGGAGGGGAAAATCTTGGAGGAAATATAGCTTATGCAAAGTGAAGACTATTACCCTTTCCACAAAACAAACAAAAAAGACGTAACATTCTTGTAAAGATATATTACATCCATGAAGCAAGAATAGGATACTCTTAAAAGGAACATTCAGAAACAAAATGAGCTCTTGGATGTGAAAAACAGGACAGCACAAACAGAAAACTTTGGAAGATAAAGTAGAGTAAATCTTCCAAGAAAAAATTAAAGCAAAAAGACAAAGGGATGGTAAATAAGAGAAATAAGGATAAGATGATTAGAGGACCACGTCAGGAGGTCTAGCATGAAAAATGGGAGCTCCATAAAGAGGGAACAGAGAAGAATGGAGGGAACTTTCATCAATAAAATAATAAGAAAAAAATTTAAGAACAGAAGGACACAGTTGTTAGATTAGAAAAACCTTCCAAGTGCCAAGCAGAATGATGAATATATTTTGATACCAAGGCACATCATTTGAAACTTTTGAGACACTAAGAACAGAAAAATAGATCCTACTAGTTTCCAGAGAGAGAGAGAAGGAAAGAGGTGACATATAAAGGAGTAGGAGTTGAAAGGATTAGGAGTTAGAATGGAGAAAGATTTGGACTTTTCAGCATGGGAAGAAGAAGATGATGAAGTAATATCTTCAAAGTTCTAAAGGAAAATTATTTCTAATGTAGAAATCTATATTCAACCAAACTATCCATCAACTGTAAGAACAAAGACATTTTTTAAAATGCAAGATTTAGAAAAAAATTTTTCCTTCTGTAACCCTATGCAAATGTGCCACTACCAAAGAGAGGTAGAGAATGTGCTCTACCAAAATAAGAGAATAAACCAACAGAAGAGAGATATGGGATACACGTAATAGAAGGTCCAATGCAAGAGGGAGGCAAAAGGATTTCTCAGTAGGATAATGAAGGGAAAATCCTTGAAGACAGCAGTATGCAAGATTTACAGGAAAACCCAAACACTTGAAGCAACGGGGACTCAAAGGACCTAGATTTATGTTGCTCTTATATCATTTTTCTAACTTGAGGTAAGAATGCCCACTTGAGTCTGACCTAGGTTCCTATTTGTATTTGGCTTGTTGTAATCACATTCTCTGGAGAAGGGCATGGCAACCCACTCCAGTATTCTTGCCTGGAAAATCCCATGGACAGAGGAGCCTGGCGGGCTACAGTCCATAGGGGTCGCAAAGAGTCGGACACGACTTAGCGACTAAACCACCACCACCACCACCACCAATCACATTCTGTTGAAATTCCTGCTTTTTGCTCCTGACCCACACCACTCCCTATCAGATGCCTAGTTGCCATGATTTCTGTTCTTACTCACTATGTGGCCATGTACACTGACATCCTAAGAAGCAGTTCCTGTATACTCTCAAGAGATAAAACAAGGTTGTTTTATCCAGAAACTATTCACCTATCTACTTTAGGGATCCTAATAATGGCAATCTTGACTTTTCCTTAAGTAGGCTTTCTACTCAGTTATTCAAAGCTAAATATTATATGTGTTGTTGTTGTTAAGTCAGTAAGTCATGTCTGACTCTTTTGCGACCCCATGGACTGTAGCTTGCCAGCCAGGCTCTTCTGTCCATGGGATTTCCCAGGCAAGAATACTGGAGAGGACTGCCATTTCCTTCTACAGGGGATCTTCCTGACCCAAGGACTGAACACATGTCTCCTGCACTGACAGGCAGATTCTTTGCCATTGAACCACCAGGGAAGTCCAAACATTATATTAATTAAGGACAAATATATACTTGGAAAAACTATAGAGAAAAGCAAGGAAATTATTAAAAGTTAGAATTATTAATATAAAAGTCATCTTCCTTTGGGAAAAAGGGTGGGAAATGATATAGGGGATAGGTACATTGGGGTTACAAAGAGAGCATTTGTTTCTTAATGTGGGTGGCAGATATGCAAGTATTCATTATGTTACTATTCTTTAAGCTGTACTTAAATTTTATAATCTCTTCTATATATATGATAAATAATATGCCATGTAAAAGATTAAATAACACATTTTAAGAGTGATGAGTACTTTTTACAGAAAAATCAAATCTAAGTGGAAGGTAAACACAATATATTCTACGAATATTTATGTGCTCTCCTTTCTTTTGTCAGCTTCTTTAATAAACTTAAATTACATAAGGTAATAATAACAAATCACTGGATGTGTTAGTAACATATAAGCAGGTAGTATGTACTATAATAATAGCACAAAAAATGGGGAAAGAGGAAATAAAACTATTTCTGTGGAGTAACATTTCTATGTTTAACTGGCATTAGATTAGTACAAATATGAAGATTTATATAAGTTAAGGTGTATATGGTAAGCCATAATCATTAAAAAAAAGAAGTTTTTTTTTAAAGAGTTAATTAAAATGCTAAAACTAGAAAATACTTAAAGAGTTAAAATATTCATTTAAAGTAAAAAAAAAAAGCTGAAGGAAGAATAGAGAAAGAAAAAAGAAATGAAACAAAAACCAAAAAATAAAATGGCAGCTGTAAATCAAGGTATATCAATTATAATAATAAAAGAATAACTTAAATTGTACAATTAAAAGCTAGAAACTGTCAGGCAAATAAAAAATAAGATTCAACTACAGGCTATCTATAGGATATACATACAATTTTGGTTTAAAGATAAAAATAGGTCAAAAGTAAAAGGATGGGAAAAGATATATCATGCAAACAGCAACTATTAATATAAGAAAAATTGGAGTGGCTATACTATGTTAGACAAAACAGACTTTGAAATTTAAAAAATTACTAGAGATAAAGAGGGATTTTTATAAGAACAGAAGAGTCAACCCATCTGGAGGATATAACAATTATAAACATATATATACCTGCCACCAGAGATCCAAAATATGTGAAGCAAAACTGGACAGTTGAAGGGACAAACAGAAAATTTCAACAATAATAGTTTCAGTTATGGATAGAACAGCTATGTAAAAGATCAACAAGGAAAAAGACTAGAACAACACCATAAATCAACTAGACCTGGTAGACAAATGTTTTATTCCAAAGGAACAGAATATACATTTTTCTCAAGTGCACATGAAACATTCTCCAGGATAGATCATATGCTAGGCTAGAAAACAAGCCTCAATTAGTATAAAAGGACTGAAAAAACAAATTTTTCTGATCACAATTGAGCAAAATTAAATAATAATGTGGAGAAGGAAATGGCAACCCACTCCAGTATTCTTGCCTGGAAAATCTCATGGACCGAGGAGCCTGGTAGGCTGCAGTCCATGGTGTCGCTAAGAGTTGGACACGACTGAGAGATTTGACTTTCACTTTTCACTTTCATGCATTGGAGAAGGAAATGGCACCCCACTCCAGTGTTCTTGCCTGGAGAATCCCAGGGACGGGGGAGCCTGGTGGGCTGCCATCTATGGGATCACACAGAGTCGGACACAACTGAAGCGACTTAGCAGTAGCAGCAGCAAACATTAATGACAAAATGAATTTGAGGAACTTCCAAATCTGTGAAAATTAAACAAAGCATTCCTAAAAAAAAACCAATGAGTCAAAGAAGAAATTACAAGGGAAATTAGAAAATAGTTTTAGAAGAATGACAATGAAACACACAACATACCAAAACACGAGATACAGCTAAGGCAGCACTTAGCAGAAAATCTTCTGCTATAAACACCTACATTATAAAGGAAAAAAGATCTCAAAGCAAAAACCTAATCTCCACTTTAAGACAGTGAGAAGAGTAAACCAATACAAAGCAAGCAGAGGGTAATAAATGATAAGGATTAGAGTGGAAATTCGGAGAAGGCAATGGCACCCCACTCCAGTACTCTTGCCTGGAAAATCCCATGGACGGAGGAGCCTGGTAGGCTGCAGTCCATGGGGTCGTGAAGAGTCGGACATGACTGAGCGACTTCACTTTCACTTTTCACTTTTATGCATTGGAGAAGGAAATGGCAACCCACTCCAGTGTTCTTGCCTGGAGAATCCCAGGGATGGGATCGCAGAGAGTAGGACATGACTGAAGTGACTTAGCAGTAGCAGAGTGGAAATTAGTGAAATAAAGAGAAGAGCAACTCCCCTGGAGTCTAGTGGTTAATACTCCATGCTTCCACTGCAGGGGGTGTGGATTGGATCCCTGGTCAGGGAACTATGATCCTGCATGCCAATTGGCAAAAAAAAAAAAAAAAAAGAAGAAGAAAGAAAAGAAAATTTCTTGAACCGAATAAAAATGAAAATGCAGCATATCAACTTGAATTACAACAAGAGTAAAAAAACAATAGAGAAAATCAACCTAACCAAAGCTCGTTCTTTGAAAAGATCAACAAAATTAACAGTTTTAGTTAAGCTCTTCACAAAAAAAGAGAAGACTCAAATTGCTAAAATCACAAATAAAAGAGGAGACATTATTTCCAATATTCAATAAGTGGAACGATTATAGGGGAATACTAAGGGATCATCTCCTAAGATTCAGTTTGGTCTCTCTCACTTTATCCTTTAAACCTACCAGCCAGAACCTAAGTGTCACTCTAAGTGAAGGCCATCAAAGTCCTAATTACTAAGGAGGTCTTCAGAAATCATTATAAGAGAGAATTAGGAGGAATTCAAGCTCCTGCATTGGGTTACACAGAGCTGGGAAGACAATTCTGATAATAGCTCACTGTCTGGCCTTCTGACTTTCCTTGGACTCAGCGTCAATAGACTCATGCTTGAGTCCCATGAAACCCTAATAACAGTCTGGCTGAAAATGCTCAAATCTTCAAGGGGCATTAAGAGACAAGACCTCAGTAGTATGGTTTTTAATTGGTTACAGTGGTGATCAGCATTAACAATGACAAGACAGTCAATCATATATCCTAAAACTGTAAAAGGAAAAAAGAAAAAATAACAAGGGCCAGGACCTCCTGGTTCAGGAGACTCCTCCCTCAGTAAAACAAAAGCACCCCAGCCATCAGGTACTTATTTACACCCTCAGCACATACCTTGTGCATTCTGGAAACAGAGCAGTGTCTTCGGTGGTCAAAACAGCGTAGCAGTCATGGTGATGGGCTGTTCAGACTTCCCATGAGTAATAAACTTGTCATCAGTTGCAAGGGGTATATTCGCTGACAGTCTCCAACTATTAATGCCTTCAAGCCCTACCTTAGCTTTTAAGCTGAGGCCACTTTCTTTTCAGAAACCCTCAGTTCAGTTCAGTTCAGTTCAGTCGCTCAGTCATGTCTGACTCTTTGTGACCCCATGGACTGCATAACACCAAGCTTCCCTGTCCGTCACAAACTCCCAGAGCTTGCTCAAATTCATGTCCATCGAGTCGGTGATGCTATCCAACCATCTCATCCTCTGTCGTCCCCTTCTCCTCCTGCCTTCAATCTTTCCCAGCATCAGGGTCTTTTCCAATGAGTCAGTTCTTTGAATCAGAGGCCAAAGTATTGCAGGTTCAGCTTCAGCCTCACTCCTTCCGATGAATACCCAGGACTGATTTCCTTTAGGATTGACTGGTTTGATCTCCTTGCAGTCCAAGGGACTCTTAAGAGCCTTCTCCAACACCACAGTTCAAAAGCATCAATTCTTCTGCACTCAGCTTTCTTTATGGTCCAACTCTCACATCCATACATAAAACAGTAGCTTTGACTAGACAGACCTTTGTCAGCAAAGTAATGTCTCTGCTTTTTAATATGCTGTCTAGGTTGGTCATAGCTTTTCTTCCAAGGAGTAAGTGTCTTTTAATTTCATCTGCAGTGATTTTGGAGCCCAAGAAAATAAAGTCTCTCACCATTTTCATTGTTTCCCCATATATTTCCCATGATGGAACCAGATGCCATAATCTTAGTTTTTTGTATGATAAGTTTTAAGCCAGGTTGTTCACTCTCCTCTTTCACTTTCATCAAGAGACTCTTTAGTTCTTCTTCGCTTTCTGCCATAAGGGTGGTGTCACCTGCATATCTGAGGTTATTGTTATTTCTCCTGGCAATCTTGATTCCAGTTTGTGCTTCATCCAGCCTGGCATTTTGCATGATGCACTCTGCATATAAGTTAAACAAGCAGGGTTTCAATACAAAGCCTTGATGTACTCCTTTCCCAATTTGGAACCAGTCCATGTCTGGTTCTAACTGTTGCTTCTTGACCTGCATTCAGATTTCTCAGGAGGCAGGAAAGGTGGTCTGGTATTCCCATCTCTTGAAGAATTTCCCACAGTTTGTTGTGATCCACAGTCAAGGGCTTTAGCCTAGTCTATGAAGGAGAGGTAGATGTTTTTCTGGAACTCTCTTGCTTTTTTGATGATCCAACAGATGTTGGCAATTTGTTCTCTGGTTCCTCTGACTTTTCTAGATCCAGCTTGAACATCTAGAAGTTCTTGGTTCACATACTGCTGAAGCCTGGTTTGGAGAATTTTGAGCATTACTTTGCCAGCATGTGAGATGAGTGCAATTGTGTAATAGTTTGAACATTCTTTGCCATTGCCTTTCTTTGGGATTGGAATGAAAACTGACCTTTTCCAGTCCTGTGGCCACTGCTGAGTTTTCCAAATTTGCTGGCATATTGAGTACAACACTTTCACAGCATCATCTTTTAGGATTTGAAATAGTTCAACTGTAATTCCATCACCTCCACTAGCTTTGTTCGTAGTGACGCTTCCTAAGGCCCACTTAACTTCACATTCCAGGATGTCTGGCTCTAGGTGAGTGATCATACCACCGTGGTTATCTGGGTCATGAAGATCTTTTTTGTATAGTTCTTCTGTGTATTCTTGCCACCTCTTGTTAATACCTTCTGCTTCTCTTAGTCCATACCATTTCTGTCCTTTATTGTGCCCATCTTTGCATGAAATGTTCCCGTGGTATCTCTGATTTTCTTGAAGAGATTTTTAGTCTTTCCCATTGTATTGTTTTCCTCTATTTCCTTGCATTGATCACCAAGGAAGGCTTTCTTAGCTCTCCTTGCAATTCTTTGGAACTCTGCATTCAGATGGGTGTATCTTTCCTTTTCTCCTTTGCCTTTTGCTTCCTTTTTCATCTATTTGTAAGGCCTTCTCAGACAACCGTTTTGCCTTTTTGCATTTCTTTTTTGGGGGGATGGTCTTGATCACTGCCTCCTGTACAACGTCTTGAACCTCCACCCATAGTTCTTCAGGTACTCTGTTTATCAGATCTAATCCCTTGAATCTATTTGTCAGTTCAGGATTTGATTTAGGTCATACCTGAATTGTCTAGTGGTTTTCCCTACTTCCTTCAATTTAAGTCTGAATTTGGCAATAAGGAGTCATGATCTGAGCCACAGTCAGCTCCCAGTCTTGGTTTTGCTGACTGTGTCGAGCTTCTCCCTCTTTGGCTGCAAAGAATATAATCAATCTGATTTCGGTATTGACCACCTGGTGGTGTCCTGTGTAGAGTATTCTCCTGTGTTGTTGAAAGAGGGTGTTTGCTATGACAGGTGTGTTCTCTTGGCAAAACTCTGTTAGCCTTTGCCCTGCTTCAGCCAATGACTAACCATTAGGGCCTTACCATTTCTAAACTGTAAACTGAAGTTTAGCTAGGTGATACAAGTGAACCTGAGATTCCCTCTATTTCTCTCTTTCCATAAACCTATTGAAAACAATCTGGGAAAGTTTTATATGGACACTCAATCCTTTGGTTTGGGACACTGGTTCTTATGTCTGGGGATTCATGTGACCTTAGCCTTTCAGTTCATGAATTACTCACGGTTTTAGCTTTGTGCAGTCTTGTTATTTCCCAAGAAGCTATTCTAATAAATGAGGAAATACTTTAATATTAAATGATATTACTATGAAACTTCAAGGTTAAAGAATTTCTTCTGGGTACTATATGAAATTGATGCTCTTGAACTGCAGTGTTGGAGAAGACTCTTGAGAGTCCCTTGGACTGCAAGTAGATCCAACTAGTTCATCCTAAAGGATATCAGTCCTGAGTGTTCATTGGAAGGACTGATGTTGAAGCCGAAACTCCAATATTTTGGCCACCTGATGTGAAAAGACCCTGATGCTGGGAAAGATTGAAGGCAGGAGGAGAAGGGGATGCCAGAGAATGAGATGGTTGGATGGCATCACTGACTTAATGGACATGAGTTTGAGTAAACTCCAGGAGTTGGTGATGGACAGGGACGCATGGTGTGCTGCAGTCCACAGGGTCACAAAGAGTTGGACACGACTGAGCAACTGAACTGACTGACTGACCACTCTCTGGACTTTGTGTATATTTTCGACAGCTGCTTATTAGATTGATAATGAACTACACCAGCATACCATGATTTGATAATGGATCCTACCTGAATATTATTACAGACTTTAAGGGGTATAGCAGTGAGGTGACACAATAAATATAATTCTCTGTCGGAAAGGAGAAGAAAAAAAAAAACACCAAGTGTCAGAACAAAACAACGAAAAATAATAAAACTGAAAGTCAGCAAGGTACACATTCCAAACTAATATCATCTGAGCTTACAATTTTTTTGAAAAAAAGGATAGATCTTCCTTTCAATTTAAAATGTTGGGTTTTTCATGAACTTTGACTTCTCTAGCGCTCAAAGGGTCTCCTGTGTTGCTTAAATACTAGCGGGGGAAAGAGAAGCATCATTCACTTAAATGTGAATGTGAATGGCGCCCCCTATTGACAACTACCTGAACATCTGATTCCTGAATCCATCTCTGCCTTTCAGAAAAATCACAAGTGCTTAAGATGGTTCATAAGGCGGCCCCTCTTCTTGCTTTAGCTTCTGCACTCCAGATTTTTGGCTGCCATCCTGATTTATTTAACATCAGCTCATTGCCAAGCTCCTTCTCCCCATTCCTCCTGGGGTTTGCACAAGTTGCTCCCTTTGCCAAGCAAATTTTTCCCCACTCCCATAATCCTTGACTAAGTTCTTCGGTTCTTCCAAGACTTAAGGATAAGGCGTCATTTCCTCCGGGAAACCTTTGCCTAATACTAAAGTAAGTAAAACATACTGAGAACTTATTACAGGACATAAGAAAGAACTTAGAACTCTTTCACATGCACTAACTTTTTTTATAACTATCAGGAAGCGGGTAGGATTATCCTGTTTCATAGAGGAGAAAACTGAGGTACAGAAAGAGGGAATTCTTAACAGTGTTACACTGACAGGCCACGAACTCTGAAGAAAGGAAGGAACTGACTATGGAAAACTGGTAAGAACAAGGGATTCGAGGTCACAAGGAAAGGAACTGTGCTAGGAGGGGGTCTTCCAAACGAGCCGTTAAGATGGGAGAATTGTGGTAAAGGAGAGGTAGCCCCTGCTTTGGCGGTTTTTGGAGATGGTGATACTTGTCCAGGGTACCAGCTGGGAAATGGGAAGCTGGAATAGAGGAACAGTGTCCTTAGAGACCACGTTTTTAAAAAGAATTCACCGTATTTCCCTAGCATTCAGCACAGTAAGTGCTAAATTCTCTTAAACTATGTGTTAAAAGTATGTGGTGAAATGCAGCCCTTTCAGGAAAGCCACAGCCGATGTTTCTTCCACTGATTTTTGCTTTGGCTTCCCTGTCACAACCTGAGGACTATTCTCAGCCAGGACTCCCAGGCTGCTCTCATTCCCGTCACCTCGGGGGCATCTGAAGCCTACACTGCGTTCCCTCAGAGGTTCATCTACGTCTGGCCTGTCTGGCCCCTGACGAAGAGAATTCGCCTCAGAAACGGGCCGTGCGAAGGAGGAGAGTGCGGCGAGGCACACCAGTTCAAAGCCAGACGGCCAGCAATGGAAATGCGGGGGCTTGGTGACACAGTTACATCGGTCTCTCAGGTCGTCCTCAGGCCCAGCCCCCGCGGAGCGTGTCAAGGCCTGAGCAAGAGAAGTCGGCCGCTTCGCCTCAGAGAAAAGAGCGGGGCCTCTCGCCGCCTGCAGCAGGAAATCTCGCCTCGCGCGGGCTCCCACGCGCCTTTGCGCGCCCGCGGGCCTGGCAAACTGAGCGGCGGGAAGCCTGGTCCCGCCCCCAAGCTCCGGGGAGGGGCGTGACCGCGGCAGGCTCCGCCCACGCGGCGCGCACGGCCCCACGGCAACCGGCACAACACAACAAAATGGCTGCCGCGCCGCTGGGCGCCTGAAGGGAACTGCCGGCCCCTCTCCGCCCGGCCTCGGCCGGCGGGCTTGCTCGGCCCCGCTCCTTCGTGGTGAGTGCCAGGCCTGGTCTAGGCCGTTCTCCGGCCTCCAGGCAGAGCGGGTGGGGACCAGCGGCGAAGGCGGGAAGGCCTGGACCCAGCGAGGGATGGATTCGGGGCGGGGGCGTGTGCCTGGGAATTGGGATTGGATGGGAAGGAGGGGAGGGCCCGGAACCGGCGTGGGGCGGGAGGAGGAGGATGGAGGGAGGTTTGGATAAGAAGTGAGGAGGTCACGGGGTGGGGGCTTTGGAATGAAAGACCAGAGTGTGGGGAGGTGTGGACGCGGGGGTTCGGCGCATGAAAGGTAGGGTCCCGCTGCCGAGCGGAGGGGGAGGAGGTGTGCCAGGTGTCTGCGGGGAGTGACTGGGTACAGGATGGTTCGGGTACCCTGACGGGCGTCCTGAAATCAGGCGGAGTCCAGTACGTGGAGAAGAAGGAGAGGTAGGATACGGGGAGGAAAAGCTTAAAGAAAGGGAAGAGCAAATACTTTGTCGTATAATGCTTCAGGGACAGGTGTATTTTCAAGTCAAAGCTTGACTTCACGTCTTGATTCTGCCACCTGTGCTACTGAACGTCTGTGAGATTTGGGCTTGGTTCTTAACCCTCCTGAGCATATGTTTTCTCTTTGTAAAGATACTCGCTAAGTACTTTTGAGTGTACCTTGTGTGCCAGATTCAGTTTTACGTCCTTTAGTCTTTCCCATTAACTGATTTAAAATAACTTGAACGAGGTCATCATTCTCATCTTAAAAGTGGTGAAACTGTGGGTCAGAGAGGTTAAGTAATTTGCCTATGTCACACAGAAAGTGGAAAATTAACATTTGAGCTCAGACTTAGTTGTAGAGCTCAAGCTCTTAATTCTTAATGATACGTTGTCACTTATAAATGAGGTTAATAATTATAATATACATTATCTGTGAGAATTTGTTTGGTAATGTCTTTAGAGTACTTAGCACAGTCCTTTCTTCACTCACTCAACAAATATTTACTGTGCACCAAACAATACAGCCTCTACTGTCTTGTAGCCAAACTCTAGAAGGAGGAACAAGCAATAATCAAGTTGTTTCACAAATAATCATTTAATTCTAATTTTAAGGTGTTGTGAAGGATGCTATTTGGGTCAGAGACCTGATCCTGTTGTGTGTTTTGAGTGTGGAAGCCCTGCCTTCTCGGCCCTGTATTCTTAGAGCCTAGCACAGTTCTTGGTGCCTTAAAGTTGCAGAATAAAATCGAATGACTGGAAAAAAAAAAAAAAAAAACCCTAACTAATGGGAAGGTTTGGGAAGCTTTTTTCCCCCCATACCTGAGTAGCATGGAGAGAGATGTGAGCGGAAAGCTCAGGATGTTAATGGGACACAGAGGAACACAGATGCCAGGGTGTTAGAAGGGAGAGGCAAGTAGCCAGTTGGGTTGAGATGAAGTGGATTGGATGGAGACTTGAGTATTTTGTGTGAAGAGGGGATAATTAGAAGCCAGAGTATTAGACTGAATTAAGATGTCAGAATATTTGCTGTGATGAGCAGTTTGGGAAATCAGGATGAATACAGAAATGTGGAGGCAGGACACTGGAAAGAACTATAGAGAAATGGAGAAGACTGGTACAGTGTTAGGGAAGAGAATTTGTGGGAAGACTTGGCAATCAGAATGGGATGAAAGGGTGGGAAGCAAAGGTTGACGAGCATGGGATGGGAGAATTGCCGTTGGTGAGGAATAGGGGTCAGGATATTTGAAAGGACTAGTGGGAGAATAAAGAGTGTTTAAATGGATCAGAGGGTATGGGATGAAGTTGAATTATAGGGAAAGTACTGAGATGTGATTAAAGGGCTAAGAGGTGCCATGGAGAGGGATATGGAGGTCAAGAAATGGGGATGGATATTTGCTTATTGGAGTAGCTGGGACGAGAGATAGAAGGTTTGGGAATTACTGAGGTCTGCCTCATTTGGAAAAGATCAGAGATGATGGAATCTTAGGAAAGGCTGGATAGAGGTGAAGGTGTAGACTCTACTAAGCTGTGGTGGAGGGGATTGTTAGATCAAGGCAAGTTTCTGAGTCTGAGAAGGATGGGATGCTTGATCATATGATTTTGATTATCACATCATTCCAGTGGCTTTCTTTTATTCTGCAGACTTACCGTCTGGGTTTTCAAAATGTGTCTCCAGCTGTGGACTTGTTTTGCTTGTTTTGATTTCAGTTTATCCTGCCCCTTCACACACACTAGCCCTGCCTCTCATCTCTGTCTTCTCTTTTTTATTGCTCGGTCTTTCTATTGTTTATATAATTGCAAACTACATCCTTGGTCAAGCAACATCACTCTCTCTCTCTCAAAACCATAGTTCAAGATTTTACTACTGCCAGGTATCCTTTCTCAAGCACAGTAAATCCCTAAGCCCATTTTACTGAGTTAGCTATTCTGTGAGATCATAATGTCTAGGCTTTACAGGAGCTATGGTGACCCAGGGAGGGGGTCTGGGAATGCACTGTGACTTCAGAACCATCATTTAATCTTTCAGGTTACAATTCATTAAAGGAAGGAATTGATTTTGACTTCTGGAATCCATTCTAATATATTTCTTCAACTCTTTTATTGAGTAAGGCAGAGTTTTTCTAATCAAGAGAGATCTCATGATATTCTAGTGAGGCCCAAAGAGTCTTGGTCATTAGGATGTTGTGAGATGAATTCAGGGTGGTTCAATATTTTAAGAAGTTAGAGATAAGACTAAGGTGCAGGGTACAAAATAATTGTGTTGCATAAAAATGTAGGATGTATGTGCATTTTTAAACCAAGAAACTAATAATGTGTATGAAGCATATCTCTGTAGCATGTAGCATACTCTCATTCTAATTTTATAATTTTCTATCATGCTATGAGACAGAGAAAGACATACGGAAGTGGGAACTGGGCCCTGTACTGCTCCTCTTTTATTTCTTAGTCCCTTGCCCTTATGAAAACTGTATTTAATTCAGGAATGAATAAAATTGTGTTATTAAAGCACATGCGTCTTAGCTCTTTTCAAGCTTGAGTATATTATTTAGAAAGAGAGCACCAGTGCAATCTAACACAGAATGAGGCGTATTACTGAGACACTTTTGCCTTGGCAGAATGTTAAGATAGAAATTGTTTGCCACACTTGTGAAATTAGGTCCTAAAGCTTTGTGGTTAAGACATCAGTAGCAGTTTTGTGAATTGAAGGAAGCTTTTCTGACCTTTGTGGATGATTTGACATGAAAAAATGAAAGAGAAAGTAAAGACTTAGAATTGCAGTTTAAGGTGATCTACATTGTTGGAACAAGGCAGTTGGCCTTGTTGTACTATATACCTGTGAAAGAATAATCACTTTTTAAAAAAATTTAGCAGGTTTTTTTACCTTCAAACTAGTCACCTTAAGACGCTAGATCGTGAGTTCAGTGATGCTTTCATTGTATTAAATTTTCTGTTTTTCCTTCAAAAAATTAAAATGTTTTAAAAAGCTACCATTTATTTTTATTTCTTTTCCTTCCTTCCTGTTTTTATTTTATTATTTTTTTTGGCCATGCCTCACACAGCCTGTGGGACCTTAGTTCCCTGACCAGGGATCGAACCCACAGCCCCTGAATTGGAAGCATGGAAACTTAACCACTGGACAGCTGGCAAAGTCCCTGGCATTAGGATTTGAGCTATCCAAAAACTTTGGGTTGCAGATTACTTTTCTAAAAAATAGTCTCTGTTTTGTCTTCACACTTTAGGGCTTTCCTGGTGGCTCAGTTGGTAAAGAATCTGCCTGCAATGCAGGAGACCCAGGTTCAGCCCCTGGGTTGGGAAGATCCTCTGGACAAGGGAATGGCTACCCACTGCAGTATTCTTGCCTGGAGAAACCCAGAGGAGTCTGGTGGGCTGCAGTCCATGGGTTTGCAAAGAGTTGGACATGACTGAGTGACTAACACATACACATACACACACTTCACATCTTCAGTAGTGAGGGTACGGGAGATTATGGATATTGAGCAAAGTAGAATCATTGTTAATGCAGCTTGTTCAAGACCTATGCATCTTATAACATTTTTTGGTCTAAAAGTTTGCCAGATTTATAATTTTTGCAGTGTACTTATAAGAGCAGTTGTATATCATGAAAATCTTTTTTGCATAAACCTAACTTGTATGTTAGGACTCTTGGTATTGAGGACTGATACTGCTCATGAAGATAGCCTTTTGTTGAATTATTGAATAGCATTTTATTGTTTCTAGGTTCTTTATGAACAATTCATTCAATAAATAGTAATTATCTACCATCTTGTAGGCTCTGTTCTTGGCCTGGAGTACATCAGTGAATAATATCGCTACTTTCATGGAACTTAAATTCTACTAGATTAATTGTGTGATTTGACTTACAAGTTAATTTGAGAGAGAAACTGATTCTCATCATTACTCCAGCTAGCACTCTGTCTGAATTTGGACTTTTACCTAATACCACTGGATTTGGCAGTGATTTCTTGGATATGACATCAAAGGCACAGGCGGCAAAAGGAAAAATAGACCAGTTGGATTTCTTTAAAAATTTTAAATGAGTATCAAATGACAACATCACAGGGACCTCCCTGTTGGCTCAGAGGTAAAGAATCGCCTGCCAGTGCAGGAGACATGGGTTTGATTCCTGGGCCAGGAAGATCCCACATGCCACAGAGCAACTAAGCCCATGTGCCACAACTACTGAGCCTGTGCTCTGGAGCAGAGGAGCCCCCGTGACTGGAGCCAGAGCACCCTAGAGCCCAGGCTTCGCAACAGGAGAAGCCTCCCCAATGAGAAGCCCTCGCACTGCAACTAGAGAAAAGCCCAGGCAGCAACGGAAGACCCAGCACACTGAAAATAAATAGTTTCATTTCTTAGTGAAGTGAAGTCGCTCAGTCATGCCCGACTCTTTGTGACCCCATGGACTGTAGCCTACCAGGCTCCTCCATCCATGGGATTTTCCAGGCAATAGTACTGGAGTGGGTTGCCATTTCCTTCTCCAGGGGATCTTCTGACCTAGGGATCGAACCTGGGTCTCCCGCATTGTAGACAGACGCTTTACTGTCTGAGCCACCAGGGGCCGATTTTATTTTTTAAGACAGTATCAATTAGTCGAAAGGAAACCACAGGGTGGGAGAAAATTTGCAAATTACTTATTTGACTAAAGTTAATATGCAGACTATATAGTGAGAACTCCTAAAAAGATTAAAAAAAAGAAAGACCAAAAGCGAGCATTTGCAACACCAGAAATTAGATACAGAGGTCTGTGTGGCTCCAGCCCAGAGTCTAGGAAACTAGTGACAGATGTGAGGCTAGAGAGACAGGATCACATCATGGGGGAATCTCACAGGTCATGATAAATATTTCATTTATTACAGACCCATAGATTAACTTTTTAACTAGATCACTCTGGCCACAATGTAGTGATGGAAGAGGAAGGGAAGAGAGCTTGTAGACAAATCAGTTAGAAGCTGTTATAGTAGTTTGATGAGTGTGTGGATTAGAGTAGGTGAGAGGGGAGATGGAAAGAAAGGGACTAATTTGAGAGATACTTAGGAAGTAGAATTGAAAAAACTTAGTGATTGATTGGTTATGGGAGGAAGGAAGTGACTCCCAGTTTCTGGCTTATTTCCAAGAGCATTGTCCACAGTAAGGGAACGCTGGAGGAGGAACAGGATGGGAGGAAGATGAGGGTGGGATGAGGGAAAAGTTCGATTTGGACATGTTGATTCAGGATGTCAGTGCGATATCAGGTAGACAGTTGAGAATAGGTGTCTGGACTCAGAGAAGAGTTGGATTGAAAATATAAATACCAGTAAAAAGGTGGCATTGGGAACCATGGGTGTACATTAGATTTTCTCAGTTAAGTTTAGAGAGAGATCAGAGGAGACCTGAGGAGCTCTGACATTTACAGAGTGAATAGATGAGCTTTGGCCAGGGAAGGAGGCTGAGGAGAGGCCAGGAAGACGGGAGGAGAGTGTGGTGTCCCAGAAGCCAGAGGAAGAAAGTGTTGAAGGAAGGAGAGAGTGCTGATCAGCATGAAATACTACTGGTTGTCAAGTATTTCCAGCTCTATGCGCTCTAGAACTCTTTGTAAGTAGAAGAGGCACTGTGACTAGTTTGGTCCAATAAACTGAGAACCAAAATGACAGATGAGGCTTCTGGCTGGAGTACATGTCAGTACAAGACCCTCTGGAGGTCTCTCTTCCCTCTGGTAAGGTAATCAACAATGTCTGAAATAGTGTCTACTTCCATCAGCTTGGAGTAGTGTGGGTTCTAGCATCTATAACTTCTGAATTTGAAACTTTGTAGTCTTGAAAATTCTAGAAATAGACTAATCGTTTTGATAGCTCCAAACATTAACCTTGTTAAATATATTGGGAACTCTTACAGGTTTTGATGGATACCTGGCTTTATTCTTGCAATGAAGAAAGGTCCTCAGCAGAAAATTCCCAAAACAAAGATGCCACCATCATCCCACTCTCCTAGTCCATCTTCTCTTACGTCCAATATGAGATCTAGGTCACTTTCACCTTTAAACGGATCTGAGACTCTGCCTTTTCATTCTGGAAGACAGTGGTATGAGCAAGTTGAGATTATAGGTGAAAACACTATGCTTTTGGATTACCACGACCAGAAAGGTAATGCCTTTTAATCTGCGAATGTTACCAAATACTCTTTTTAAGTACAAATGGAAAATACTGGACTTACATTTTTGGTCAAAATATAACATATATCCATCCTACTAGTAACTTGACCCATTGTTTTTGACAGAAATTGTCCAAGAACAATGGAGGATGGAGGCTTCTGGTTAAGGGTGAAGATGTCTGAAAGGGTTAGGAGAAGGGAGTTTCCAGAAAGAGGAAGCTTTATTTCCTGTGGTAGGAGAGTGCTTTAAAGTTCATATGCCAGTTTACCATCATCCTTGGTTGAGGGGAAGGCATATCTGGTCACTTCAGAATGGAGCGCCTTAATTCAGTATAAACATGTTGTCCATCCCTGGGATATTCCAGTCTGCTTATAGGCAAGCTGCCAATCTGTGAATGGACTGATTCTCAAATCAGGGACGTACATATGAATGTTCACCAAGGTTTTTATTTTTTTCTTAAAAGTATTCCGTCAGTCTAGGAATTTGTTTTTAAAAATGGGTTCTTTTTTTAAGAAATTTACTTACTGTGATTAAATACAAAGAAAACTTTTTTGTGATTTCTTTGCTGTGTCGTGAAATCATGGTCATCAAATTCTATTGATGAATACTGATCAGTATCTATTAATAAATACCATCAGCATTGAGTTTGGACTGTACCCTTGCTGCCCACTGGCACATTGTTATTTCTTTTTTTTTTTTTTTTACATTGTTATTTCTAACTTGATGAATATTTTCTTCTCTAGATTGGGCCAAATTTTTAAAATTATTTTATTTTGAACCAAAATAAATGTAATATTAACTTATTATATAAGTAATCATGGGGAAACTTTGGCCCACAGCCTGGATCTGAACCCAGGATTAATTATCTTTGATTCATAAAGAACCAAGAGACAATTTTCTTTTTTATGGATGCTTTTGTAGAATTTAACATGGCTTTTTAAAAATAATTTTTAAATTGGAGTATAGTTGATTTACAGTGCTGTGTTAGTTTCACATGTGCAGCAGAGTGAATCAGCTATTCATATACATATGTACATGTATGTATTTTTTAGATTCTTTTCCATGTGGGCTGTTATAGAATATTGAGTAGAGTTCCCTGTGTTGTGCTAACATGGCTTTAATACGCTCTGATTGTAATATCCAGGAAGGTCTTGAGACAGGGTATGCTATCCATTAAGTTAGTACTTTATCTCTATAAAATATATTGTGATCCCCTATATTTAAAAGAGCAACAAATTTGAGTTTCCTACCATAACAAAAAAATAGGAAAAGGAAATTTTTAAGAATTCTAGTATTTTTTAACTTGATTAGAATTGTTTAAAACAAAAAACTAAATAATTCAATATATTTTTTTAAAAACTAACATTAAAATGCCGCCAAAAACCTCAGTGCTGCCCGTACTTAAAAGTATAAATTTTAGATTCATCTGCCTAGGTTCAAATCCTAGATTTGCACATTTTTAGCTGCAAGAGCTTGAACAAATTGTTTTTCTAATTTTATTATAAAGAAGAAGAGTAATTTCTATCCCCAAGGTTTGTTGTACAAATTACATTTTTTAATGTCGAGTACTTAATACAAAGCTTGCACACAGTTAATATTTATGAAATATAACTTATTGTCATCATTATGAAATGCTACATAAAGTAAAATATTATTTAAACATTCCAATTAGAACTAGCCAACTGTTTTTACAATTGCATGGTTTAAATTTTTGTTGTTGTTGTATAACATCAGGACAGTTTGTTTCTCAAAGTATTCATGTCTTCCTCTTCTGATAATGATCTGTTTGTGTAACTTCAGAAGCTGATTCACATGCAGGAGTTCGATATATTACAGAAGCCCTTGTTAAAAAACTTACTAAACAGGAAAATTTGGCCTTGGTAAAATCTCTGAACCTTTCACTTTCCAAAGATGGTGGCAAGAAATTTAAGGTAGGTTACCAACCTTTCTGAATACAGACATTGATTTTAATTTTTGTGCTTTAAAATAAAAAAAAAGTATGTATATGGAATTTACAGTCCTGTTTCATTCTAATGTTGCTGGATTTGTTGCAGATCTTTTATTGTTTCTAGTGAAAGTTCTCCATCAGAAGTGTAAAGTGTGACATCTTCAAATATATAACCTCCTGTTATTCTACATGTTGTTGATTCTCTCTAGAAAGGGTCAGCAAACTACAGTCTAAACGCCAAATTAGGCCTACTGCTTGTTTTTGCTTTATTGGAGCACAGGTACACTCATTTATTTCCATATTGCCTGTGGCTGTTTTTGTGTTACAATATCAGAAGTAAGTGATTGTCAAAAAGACTATATATGCCTCACAAAGCCAAAAAATATTTACTATCTAGCCTTTTGCAGAAAAAGGTTACTGATCCCTGCCCTAGACTGTTTACTACTTTATTCTGTTCATAAACTATACACCATAAGTACATTGAAATTTAATTTTTATTTTTTTAATAAAAATAATTTCTTCTTATTGTTTATTATTTTTATTATTTACAACTTAATATTTTTGGTTGGAATAAATATAAACTTAGATGCCTCCTGCTTCAGTCACAAAAATTAATTCCAGACGATTGACAGTCTTAATGAAAACAAAACAAAAATCAGCCAACAAAAGTGCTATAAAAGTGTTAGGAAAGAATATATTTTTAAATCTTAGAGTTGGGAAGGCCCTTCTAATCGAATACCAACCCTAATACCACAAAGAAAAATATTGACAGATTTAGCTTACATAAAGATTAAAAAGTGGTGTTTAATGAATTATTATCATTTAAAAAGTTAAAGAAAAACAACAAGCTGGCAAATAGTGTTTCTAGCATGTGTAACAATATCCACATAATATAAAGAGCCCCTGTGATTCACTAGAAAGAGACAACTAAATGGTAAATGTGTGGAGGATAAGTCTGTTCACAAAAGTATTACAAATGGCTGTTAACATGAAAATATATTCAGTTTCATTAATGTCAAAGAGGTGAGAAATAGAACAATGGTTTGATGCCATTTTTCATCTTGTATATCTAATGGACAGGAATTAAAAAGATTATTTCAGCATTCAAAAAGATGTGAGAAATGGATCCTCTCATTTGGTCTTAGCGGATGTATAGATGGGTGCAGCATTTTAGGAAAACAGTTTGATAGTATTTATCAAAATTTCAAATGTACTTACTTGATCCAGCAATTAAGTTTATACTTACTGAGTTTACACTCACTAACACAGCAGTTCTGCTCCTTGATGTCTATTAATATTTGCGCATGTATCCAAAAGTATCTGAAGAGTAATGTTTATTAAGCATTATTTAAAATAGAAAAATTGTCAATAACCGATTGTCTGTCAGTAGGGAATTGCTTAAAAATAATGGTGCAGTATACCGTGAAATGGGCTTCCCTGGTGGCTCAGTGGTTAAGCATCTGCCTGTGATGCAGGAGCTGCAGGAGACACAGGTTTGATCCCTGGTCAGGAAGGTCCCCTGAAGGAGGGCAGGGCACCCCACTCCAGTGTTCTTGCCTGGAGAATCCCACGGACAGAGGAGCCTGGCGGGCTACAGTCCACGGGGTCACAAAGAGTGAACACAACTGAAGTGACTTAGCATGCACGCATACCATGGAATACTATCAAGTTTCTTGAAAAACAAGAACAAGAACAAAAACTCCCAGAACTCTATGTATTAATGTGGGGAAATGTTCCAGTATATTTAATGGAAAAAAAAAACTCTAAAATATTTTTGGTAAGGTCTCAAAATACTTTTTTAATTCATTAAAAATACTTTATTAATGAATAGAAAGGTCTGGGTGTATATACACTGGTCTGTTAACAAGGGTTACCTTTGAGCAGTGAGATTTTTTGGTGGGGGAACTGAACTGGAGACCTGATGAAGAGAGCTTTTTATGTTTTGTTTGAAATTTTTATTGGACTATATTTATGTCTTATGTAATTAAATAGGGAAAAAGGAGACATCCTGGAGTTTAAAGATGGTAAAAATGAAATATCAAGTTAATAAATCCTTACTGTGTGGTTTCTATATGCCAGGTATTAGATTAGGCTGTGGGAATAAATATAGAAGTGAATAAGCTTAGTTTCTGATTTTGGGAACTTAGAAGTTAGTGTGAAGAATGCCTGGAATTAAGAGGAGAAATATTGAGGGGGAATCAAAGAAAGTGAGTGGGTCTGGGAGAGACAGACCCAGTGAAAAAGTCTGAAGGGGCTGTTGAAATAGAAGATCCAAGAGTGTGATGAATGGAGACCAAAGGAGGAAGAACTTCAAGGAGAAAAAGATGTGCTATAAAGTGTCACAGCATCATCCAACAGCATGAAAACTTGGAAGAAGTTGTTTGATTTGGCAGTTTAAAAAGCCCTCTCTTCATTCTTGAGGCCCACCAGCTTCATTCTTTTAGGGTCTTTGCTGTTTGTTTGTTTGTTTTTCTGCCTGGTACTCTCTGTCTCCAGATATTCACACAGCTAGCTTATTATAAGAGTCTCACCTCCTCTCTGTGAGGTCTCCTCACCGTTGCAGGTAGCCACCTTCTCCTCAGTCACTCCCTCTCATTCTTTCCCTCAACAGATACTGATATGGCAGCCACTACGCGCCAGGCACCAGTGCTAAGTAGTGAACACAGCAGACAGAACCTGCCCCCTTGGTGCTTTTATTCTGTCACATCATGTTATCTTCTTGTTAGTATGCTTCAGTGCCTGAAAACTTTATTTTCTCTATTTGTTTATTGGCTTTCCCTGTGAGTGAAATCAAGAACCTTGTTTTCCTTATTCATCACCGTTTTTTTCCATATTTGCAGTACCTAGAACAGCTCCTGGCACATAATCCTTGTTTGGTTAGTATTTGTTGGAATGGGTGAATGAATGGTGATCTTGGAGAGAACTTTTTGAATATGTAGTAGGGATGGAAGTTGTATTGCCTTACCAATGACTAACACTGAATGGGAGGCTGCAGAGTGAGCAGATGTACACAGTTTTTATGAGAACATGGTGGCAAATAAGGGTGGTAACGTGAAAGCTGGGTAGGAAACAGGTTCTGTGTGAGGTGATTTGTATCATATAAAGGAGGCTGAGCTTGTTTTCAATGGAAACAATGGAAACAGTGACAGACTATTTTCTTGGGCTCCAAAATCACTGCAGATGGTGACTGCAGCCATGAAATTAAAAGACGCTTGCTCCTTGGAAGAAAAGCTATGACCAACTTAGATAGCATGTTATAAAGCAGGGACATTACCTTGTCAACAAAGGTCTATCTAGTCAAGCTATGGTTTTTCCAGTAGTCATGTATGGTTGTGAGAGTTGGACTATAAAGAAAGCTGAGCGCCGAAGAATTGATGCTTTTGAACTGTGGTGTTGGAGAAGACTCTTGAGAGTCTCTTGGACTGCAAGGAGATCCAACCAGTCCATCCTAAAGGAGATCAGTCCTGGGTGTTCATTGGAAGGACTGATGCTGAAGCTGAAACTCCAGTACTTTGGCCACCTGATGTGAAGAACTGAGTCACTAGAAAAGACCCTGATGTTGGGAAAGATTGAAGGCGGGAGGAGAAGGGGACGACAGAGGATGAGATGGTTGGATGGCATCACCGACTTGATGGACATGAGTTTGAGCAAGCTCCGGGGGTTGGTGATGGACAGGGACGCCTGGCGTGCTGCAGTCCATGGGGTTGCAAAGAGCTGGACACAACTGAGCAACTGAACTGAACTGAGTGTGCTAAACGTAGATTCCAGTGACAGGGACACTGTCTGGTGCACTGGCGTGTTGCCACTGCCTGGTGCCGCATCCGGCATGTAGCCAGTGTGCAGTGAGTATCTGTTGAACAGTGACTGGTTTTATTTTTTGTCTTTTGGCCGCACCACACGTGGCATGTGGGCTGTTAGTTCCCCATCCAGGGATCAAACCCATGCCTCTTGCACTGGCAGCTCGGAGTCCTAACCACTGGACCATCAGGGAAGTTCCAAATAGTGACTGTTTCTACACTTGAGGGGAAGACCCAGGAGAGAGCAAGACTGAGGATTCAAGAACACAGGGAGAGGAGACAGGGGGCATTATGCCAGAGCACGAGTACCTTAGTTGAACTTGGAGGAAAGGAAGGGAGAAAGAGAGAGGCGTAGAAAAGTGTAGAAGAAGGAAAGGACTGATGGAGAAATTTCTCACTGAATTGTTGTCAGTTTCCTAGTATGTAGGAAGTGTCATCTCCTGCAGGGCAAGAAAAGTTTGGCAGCTTGAGGAGAGTGGCCCCTCCTGACCAAAGAGAGCCGCACCAGGGTACTTACTGCCCAGGGGAGCAGTAACAGCTTAGTCTCCGGTGACTGATCAGAACAGCCCCTGATGCATATGCTTATATGTCGAGCTCATGTCGAGGTATCTGTTGTATAAAGCATTTATTCATTTGTTTCCAATTAGTATATCGAAAATTTGGAAAAATGTACTAAGCTTGAAATACTGAATCTCAGCCATAACCTAATAGGGAAGATTGAGAAGGTGGACAAGCTGTTAAAATTACGTGAACTCAACCTGTCATATAATAAAATCTGGTAAGTAAATACTTCTTTGGGTAGCGCTGCAGGGTCATTGTCTTTGAGGTAGATTCATACTGTCCATGTTACAAGAGCAAACACTTTGGTTATTCATTTGTAGTCTAGCCCTTCACGTAGGTAACTGTCATATTTTGGCATTACTAAAGTACAGAATGATACCTAGCATTATCAAAGAAGGAGATACATTTTTTGAATACCAAATTTTATCTTAGTTGCATTTTTACAGGAAGTTTTCCCAGTTACAGTCTGTGATTAACTGCCTTATTCATTAAGAAAGTTGGCATGAAGCAGAATGTTTTAACCCTGTTGTTTTGATCCTAAAGATGTATCGACTTGTTTTGAGCCTATGTATTTTATCCTGATGTTCTTTGCTTATTTCTGTAATAAATAGGCCCTCAATCTTGTTTCTACTTCATAATGTATATTACTCTGAAAAATAAACATAATAAGACTGACAGTGGCAAAAATGCACATAGAAAACTTGTTAATAGGCAAAATGATACAGTTTTCAAATGTTGAAAGTCTTTATGTCTGTATACTTTCCCTCCACATAAGACTTGATATATAGAATGGCCAAAGAACAAAATAACTAACTGTAGCCAAAGCTCTAATATGGAAAAAATGAAATGGGTTGGGGGGGGGGAAGTGATTAATGAATTAAATCCTTAATGTAAAGTTTGTATAAAAAAAAATTGATCCTGATGAAAATAATTTCAACAAAATAAAACTGAAAGTAAAAAACATGGAAATATTTGCCCAGTATAGAGAATTGACCAAGGAATTAAATTGGAATCAACTTGGGAAAATATTTCAACAATGAAAATTCACCAATGCAGGTGATAAATGTTTTATTAAATACTGATTAAAACATTTGTGTTCATAAATACAGCATCATTCTGGGGTTCCACCTGCTCAGAATGGCAGCCACATCGTACTGGCATAGCTGGTCTCTCGGTGATGACTCAAGGACCTTCTCCCGTGCAGGGCGGTAGAACAGGACGGTGTGAGCTGCTGGACTCCGCAGCTCGCCCCTTGCCGTCCACTGGAGTCTTCACGGTGGTTAGTGAGACTGGCCCAGGCAGCCTCTTCTTTCCTGTGTTGTGGGATCCTGAAGTCTGATAGTAAGACAGATGGGATTCCTGGGCAGGGACAGTAAGGAAGAGTCTACTGGAGCTGTTCTGGTAAATTTGTTTTTAGCCACTATTTTTAAATTCTCATTTGTAAATTACAGTTATGAAAAGCAACTCTACATAAAACCAAGCCTATTTATTTTTAAAATACAATGAAGGGACACTATCATTGTACTTACTAAGTTTGATTTTACCCTTTGGTTTCTAGCAAAATTGAAGGCATAGAAAATATGCACAATCTACAAAAGCTGAACCTTGCAGGAAATGAAATTGAACATATTCCAGTGTGGTTAGGGAAGAAGTTAAAATGTTTGCAAGTCCTCAACCTGAAAGCCAACAAGATATCATCGGTAAGTTATTCAAAGTAGCAAGAATATTTAAATTTTTTAGACCTGTTGCGGTGAAAAGATTAAAATCTAAGTTTGGTTTTTTTTTTTATGGGACTTCTTCTAATGTCTTTGGTCCTTTGACCAAACATCAAATTCAGACATAACTTAGTATTCTCTATGGGAATTAAATATACACAGACCTGGTTTTGCATGACTACATGGTAACTGAGAGTTGATCTCTTAGCATTTTCCCATCTTTCATTTCATTTGAGCGTCTGATTACTCTTCTTAAGGAGACAGTGCAGGGGTTATTTTTATAATTCCATGAATTAGGTACCATTTTATTATTTCCATTTTTAAGTAAAGTCTTGGAGAGGCTAACTCTCTTACCCGAAGTCATTCAGCTTGTGCCAGAATCCATCTCATGGCATGCCTGGAGCAGAGTTCTCTTTTTTTGTTTTTTTTTCAAATTTATGAATTAATCTGAATTAACCTTGATGATAGTATTAAGTGTTACAGGAAGTGTTAATCACTAGCTTTTTGTAGCAAAGCAACTCTGTCATGGTTCACATAAGCTGATAGTGACATGTATTTTTCTCTGTCATAAAATATATGAGTATATTTTATGATTTTCTTGTAACATTTATACAGTTAGATATTCCGTAAGCATTGCAAAGTAAAAACATTAATTTATTTAAGTCTGTATTAAAATTGAAACAATCCTCCTATAATTTAAAGAACTTAAGTCTTAAAATAGAAAATAAAAGAGGTGACTTCCAGTATGGGTTTAGATTTGCCTTCTGTAATCTTTGGATAAATTTCATCTGTCTAAAACTCACTGTTTAAATTGGAAAAAAATAGTTTCTCCCCTGCCTTCTTTATGGAAGTGGTATAGGGCTCAGATGAAATGATAAAATGTAAAAATAAAAACTTTAAGGAATATAGCCTTAGAGTTATTTAGTGTTTTAAACTTTTACCAGTATAAGGTAGTAATAATAAGTAACTTTGGTTTAATGCTGTGCAGTGTCTGTACTTTCCTGCTCCATCTTTATAAAGATCTGATGAGGTGACTCAGAGCCGAGCCCCGCACATGTTACACAGCGTCACCTCGGAGATCTTGGAGTTTAGCGGGTGTTTGGAGGAGGTAGCCATGAATTCATCTAATATTGCCACACATGTTCCTAAAGTAGTTGATCCATAGATAGTACTGATAACAGGAAAATCATTCAATAAATATTTATTATTGTTTATAATTTTGTAACACTTTCTCATCTCAGTTCATATTTGACATTGGCTTCAATAAGAGTGCACACGCACTTGGAAGAGATTTACCTGTGTTAGCTATTAGGAGTGGTGTTTCTCAACCTTTTAAAATTCCTTTTTGGATAAATGTAAAAATCTCACTTCATAACTGTGAATGTTTCTACGTATACTTATTTCTTTTAATTATCAACTATAGCAGTTATCAGAAGATTTACAAAACTTCTTTTTTATAGACATTTATATTTTTGATTTGTTCATTCAGTGTAATGAAAAGATAATAGGATTAGAGTTACCCAGTCTTGAAGTCAAATGCTGTTTCATTCACATATAATCTCTGAGCTTTGAGCAGGTTACCTAAATTCTTTGAACCTCAGTTTCATGATCTATAAAATTCAGATGATATGTCATAGGTTTCTGTGAGGAATCACAGATGAAATGGTATGTGGAAAATGCCCAGTATTGCTCTTGATACATTCTAGATCCTCAAATATTCCTTTCTATTCCTCCCTTCAAACTACTGTTGGATAATGGGTTTTATGAATAGATTCCTTGTCACGATAGTAGCAATTTCCTTGCCTTATTACTTCCCTTAGGTATGTTTATGATGTTTTAATTCAATTATGCCAATAATAATATTACATATCATTTTAGCTCCAAGATGTAAGCAAATTGAAGCCACTTCAAGATTTGACTTCTCTGATCCTAGCTGAAAATCCGGTTGTGACCCTTCCCCATTACCTTCAGTTCACCATTTTTCACCTCCGATCACTGGAAAGTTTGGAAGGTCAGCCAGTAACCACTCAGGACAGGCAAGAAGCTTTTGAGAGATTCAGTTTAGGTAAGGTGACATATTTTTAAAAAAAATAAATTCGGATGGGAGAGGAATTTATTTTCAGAAATGATCCAGAAAAGATATATTTATTATTAACTTTATAATGCTATTAAAATTTTCATAGAAAATGGCACCATAGATCAATGAACTCAACAAATACTCATCAGGTACATACTGTGAACCAGTCACTGTATCTGGCACTGAAGATACGGCTAGGAAGATGGAAGGTACTGGCCTTCATGCAGCGTCTGTTTCAGTAGAGAAGATAAACAAAAAATAAGTAAACCCAGATAAAATAACAGAGGCAAACCCCTTTTTTGGAAAGTGGTGTAAAGGAATGGCTCTGAGGAAATGACACATAAGTTGAAGGCAAAGGCAGGAGAGGATGAGGGAGAGGGGAAAGCTTATACTTTGCAATTGGGAAGATGCTGGAGAGTTAAGAGACAGAAAGAAGATTAATCTGACAGGAGGATAGCTCAAGTTAAAGTTCGGAGAGATAGGTAGGGGTTAGATGACACAGGGCCTTGGGCGTTGGGTTTATTCCAGGTGCAGCAGAACATCACTGACAACATTTAAGCAGGTGTTATATGTTAAGAAGATTATTTTTGATGCAGGATGGAGAATGACTTAAAGCAGGGCAAAATGGTGATAAGGGGCATGTTAGAAGGATATTGACTTAGGAATGTTGGTGGCCTGTATTTAGATGATAGATGTGGAATGGACAGATCCACTTTGGAAGTAGAATCAGCAGCACTTTCTAATGGATTGGATAATCCTCAAGCTTCTGGCTTAAGTAAGTGGTTTGCTGGTAATGTTGTTTTGAAAATGGGAAAACTTAGAATATTGAGTTTGAATGTCTGTGAGGCAGCCAAGAAGAGAATCAGAAATGTGCGTCTGGGGTTCAAAGAGATCTGTCCTAGAGATGTAAATTTGGGAGTCGTCAGCATAAAAATGATACTTTATTCCACTTGAATCAGCTGGCTCTCTCAGGCAGTTGGCAAGAGCAAAAAGGGGAGCCAGTTAAGAAAACAGAGAGGCCAGCAAGGTAGGTGAAAACCAGGAAGTAGTGGTTTGCAAAAGTCTGAAGATTTCAGGAGAGGAAGTGGTCAACTATGTTGAATGTCACTGAGACGTGAAGAAGAAAGAGGAGCACAGAGAAGCGCTTTCCGCTGGCAACATAATGATGAGCCTGACAAGGGCAGTTAAGCAGTGGTTGGAACAAACGCTAGATTATAGATCGAAGAATGAATGGGAGGAAGACATTTGGATAAAGATTGGAAATTTCCTCCCACAGTTTCTCTCCTGTAGTACCTAATAAATGAGTTTTTAAAAGTTAAAAAAATTTTGCCAGTCACTTCCACACCAGGAAATTGTCAGAAGCATCAAAGCTAGTAATCAAAGAAACAGAATATTCAAGAGCGAAGTGGAGAGACAAATCATGGCTTAGCTTCTTTGGTCCTTGAGAGGACAAGGAGATGAGATCAGAGAAGAATAGAGTGTCTCTTGATAAGCAGGGTGGGACACTTTCTCCATCAGAAGGAAGAGAAGATGTGTGTAGGTGTTAGTTTTATTGCTTTGGTGGTAAGAAAATGAGGGGTTGCTACTGGTGGGGTCTGTCTTATCAATAAAGTATGAGATCATCAACTGAAAAAAGAAAATAGAAGGAGTATGGGAGTTTTGAAGGGAAGAGGAAGATATGAAATAGCCTAACACAATAGTTATGTAATAGTTACAGGCTATGAACCTGTATGTTCAACCATCTGAAATTGATGTTAGTCCTTGTTTATTGATAAAAACAGCAGTTTCATGTAGTTTGATCCAACACTTGAGAAATGTGGTTAACTTTTATTAGTTTGGGATGGATCCCCCCTAACTCAACATTTGTTGCCCAGAAGGTGATGTTTTGGAATAATTAAAAAACATAAATGATGCAAAAGGAAGTCATGTTGGGGAAAATGTTTAAAGTACTTATGATTCATTCGCAACTTTGAATGTTAATTAGGAGCTTTTAGTGATGCTGAGCTCTTGGGATCCAGTGGTAACACAGATAGACGCAGTTTCTGCTTTCATAAGACTTGAGTGGGGAAGGCAGACACCAACTTCCCCTGTGATGAGGGCCACGGCAGAGGTGCAGGGCGGCATCATAGCCTTCCTGAGAAGCATCTTATCTGGAGAGGGTAGAGTCAGGGCTGGCTTCTCATAGTGTTTTATTTTAAAAAACCAAACCTGGAGGATGCAGAATAGGCCAGTAGGAGACAGAGGAAGACAGTTCTAGGCAGAAGGTGTGAATAAAAGCCTGCAGCTGAGAACAGGCATCAGAAAACTGAACAAGTGGAACCATTTCAGAAATGTGTGCTTGAAAATGGGATTGGAGAGGGGATTTGGGACCAAATCATGAAAAGCCTTGTCAGTTCTTGATGTAAACCTTTTGGATCCTATCCTAAGCATCATAGGAAGCCTTAGAAGGATTCTTAAGATGTCTTCCCTGGTAGCTCAGCTGGTAAAGAATCTGCCTGCCATTCAGGATAACATGGTATTTTATTTTGTAAACATGCTTGCAGCATCCTTTAAAGTATAATCACTAATACCAAATAAAATTTTGCATTTTTTTTCTAAGAGACCTGGAAAAAGCCACCTCATTTATCAACACACTAATTGAATTAAATGCTTGGAATTAAAATGTTTTCTTTTAAAATCATTATCCAGATGATTATGCCTTCCTTGCTTTTAGTATAAATCACTTTCTAGCTCGAAATAGTCTTTTTTTTCCTAGACCATAGTGAATAATTTAAAAAGTAGAATTGTATTTTTACTATCTGACTTCTTTTGCTGTTATTTAAGAAATAGTCCTGCCTTTCTTCAAATAGAAAATATAATGATTCATAAACTATTCAATTTGTACTGGTAGAAGAGGTAGAAAGACTGGAAAGAGACCTGGAGAAGAAGATGATGGAAACTGAAGAGCTTAAAAGCAAACAAGCACGGTTCCTTGAGGAAATGAAAAATCAAGATAAATTGAACAAATCATTAAAAGAGGAGGCTATGCTACAAAAAAAGAGCTGTGAGGAGCTCGAGAGTAACCTTAACACGAAAAATGAACTGGTAAGTCCGTATTTTACATTGCCTTGACTGTATTCTCTTGAAATAGAAAATTCTCTGTTCTTAGGTCTGAAAACACAACTTCCTGACCATAGAATGGGGAAGATGTGGTTTAACAGAAATAATGTGCTGCAGTTTTGACATGTTGTAGTTGGCTGCGCACTGTATGGTGTGGCTGCCCAAAAGATGCATGTACTGTCTGGGACCGTGACCGAAGCCTTCAGATAGTCAAAGGGCTGTTTCATGGAAGAGGGACTGCAGTTACTGATGAAGCTCCCAAGAGATAAAATTAAATGGCAAATAGTATTATAGGGAAGCAGTTTTTCATTTTGTAATGAAGAGGAAATCTAATAGCTGTCTTGAGATAAAATGTGATAACTCTGGATTGTGTTTGCTATCACTGAAACAAGCATGTACTTAGAAAAAAGATTAAAAAAAAATTAGGGAGATGGACTAAATCACCTTAGAAGATTTTTTCGATCTAGAGAATCTGATCCTGTAAAATTATTAGGCTACTTTCCTTGAAGGAAAAAAATAGCTCCTGGTACTCTTTTTTTTTTTTTCATTTGACAATTCTTTCTCTGATCTAAGCATAACTTTAGAGAACTGTATTTCTCATATAATTAATAGAATCACCCCCCCCCCTTTTTTTTTTGTTTCCCTCTTTCAAAATTGGCATTCTGGCTTAATTACTTGATTTGTTGACAAGAATTCTGCCTAAACACTTACATTTTTAAACAAGGGGGAAAAAAACGTTCCCGTCTCTGTGTGAAGAGAGAAATTTTTGCTTGAAGTCTACATGCCACTTTCCTGAGCACTTCTTTATCAGTGGGGGACATAGTAAAACTCAGGACAGCTTTCCCAGCTCTGCTAGCCAAATATTCATAACATTTGTAGCTTTCTTCATATGCCTTTTATTTGGAGGTAGTTTTCAAATATGCCTACCATGTTCTGAAGGCATATTATATACAATGTTAATAATTCAATGATTATCAATAGTCTTATACATACATCTGTTGCATTCCTTTCCATAATAGAATGGATTGATGAGTAATTAAATCATTGGAGATACATTACAGTCAGTTTTATTTTAGCAGTGAACTCTTTATGCCATCACTTAATGTTTGTATTTAAAATACAAAAAACAATACTTAAAAACAGTACTTACTGTGTTAAGTTCTTGGTATCACATGACATTTGTGAACATTTAATAAATTTTCCTGAGTTATTAATCTTTTTTGGTAGTATAAAATTCACTTTTATTACTAAGATAAAGGAAGATTATAATTTTCATATGCTGAGATTTTCCATGCATGTTAGTCAACCTGCTGAAACCTTGGCAAAGTATTGTATTTATTTATTTTTAATTGAAGGACAATTGCTTTACATATTGTGTTGGTTTCTGCCAAGCATCAACATGAATCAGCCATGGGTTTACCCGAGTCCCCTCCCATTTGTATTTTATATTTGTGTGCTATCCCAAAATTATAAGTTCTTACAGTTACCTAGTTTTCTCTTTTGTTTGTTTATAATGTTGATATGTTTGTGCTGTAAATAAATGTTTTGTAAATCATCAACAGTTTTTGCTGTTTCTTTTCTGTAACTATTTTTGGTTAGAAGGCAGACTGTGCTGTTCTTTAAGTCTTTATGTTATTTTTATCATTAACTATTTAAAACACATTATATACAAAGTTAATATGTTTATTAAAATGAATAGACAACATAAATGTATACAGTGGAAAATGAAGATTTCATTCTTTCCCTATCCCATTCTTTGGAGGTTAATATGTATCCATTTTGTTTTCTATGCTTATGCAATATATATTAATTACACACATAATTGAATATATATATACATATATATACCTTTGAATGTTTTCTGATTTAAAAAGAATCTTACTGTATATTTTTTAAAATTCTGCCTCTTATTTTTTATAAAACAGTACATCATTGGACAGCTCTCCAAGTTAAAAACTACATATACATGTACATGTGTGCACACATATATACACACACACATAAGTTCTTTTTCTTTTCAAAGTTTGTTTTGTGTTCTGTTATATGGATTTTCCATAATTTATTCAATCTACTGAATATTTAGGTTGCTGCCACTTTTTTGTTATTAGGAACAGAACTGTAGAGAAAATCTTTTTTTTTAAAAAAAATCTTTATGCCTTATACATTCATACTAGTAATTCCTTAGCATAATCACTGTAAGTTTAAAATTTTTTAATTTTGATAAATATTAATGCACCCCTCAAAACGCTTATAATTGTTTCACACTTCTATAGGATTGGGTGAAGGAACGCAGTCCTTCAGTTGATATTATTTTGAGCTTGTAAATAGGGTAGAAAAAAATGGAATCTCACTGCTTCAGTTTCACAGTTTTTTTTAGTTATTGAAGTACTGCATATATGTTTATTAATTATTTTGTATTTCTTCTTTAAATTCATCTTGTTTTACTTGTTGTTTTATGATTCCAAAGAACTGTTCTATGTTTTAAAAGAAGAATTCTGTGTCTTATTTTAGGAACCTACATTTGGAAAACATTTTCCATTATCTTATACAGAATGTCTGGTGGTAATATCATTTATAGTTGTAGAATATTCTAGTTTCATAAAGTAATTCCTCATGTAGTATGTAGATTAACTTCTAAATGAAATCTGATAACATTGAAGGAAAACTTTTGGTGGTCATTTAACCTGTAATGGTCCTTCTTTCCTGCCACCAACAAATAATTAACTTTAATATTAATATTTCTCATTGTCTTTTTCAAGTTATTTAAGTTATTTAACTCTTGTTCTTGTTTCCTCAGTTTTAAAATGAGGACTATTTACCTGCCCTGTGACTAAGTGAGGTTATGAATCTGAAAATGATTTAAAATGAACTAAACTAAGTAATATGGTAGTAAATTTGAAACTCATAGGTAGGATGATGATAAAGTGCGTCCATATAAAAATAATGCAGGTGTTAATAAGCATGTCTTCCTAAGGTAAGTTGTCAGCAAAGAGCAGCTTTCGTTGTCATAGCCTCGCTCTCTGGATTTCTCCAGGTGATGCTGTCTGTTTGCTTCTTTCTTCTTTTAGCCCTTGTCTTGGTTTCTTGCAGACCCTTGTCTGTCGATTCTTTATTCTTCCTTAAAGGTAGTTTGTTCAGGGCTGAATTGTACACTCTTTTTCATGGTTTGCATGATAACTTGTGTTAATATACTTACGGACATTTTAAGTTTTGAAACTGGCTTGCCTTTTGAGAAATGTGCTTGTGTGTGTATGTATTGTTTTTTCACTGTGTACATAGGACAGTGAGTATGAATGTGGGGAAAAGAATCTGTATTGTTTTTCCTGCTGGTAAATATGTTAACTTCAGTCAACTCCTGATTACCCACAGCTAACACTGTGACTCGCCTCCTTTCCAGGGCCTTAGACTCCCAGTTTGTTCTCACGTGTGCATTTCTTCAGTGACATTTATTGAGTGCTTACTGTATGCTAAGCCTACCGCTGTAAAAGACACAAAGCACAGAGTATTTCTTGGTAAAGTTGACCCTTGAACAACGTGGGGGTTATAACCCATGGGTAACTTTCAGTTGACCCTCAGTATCCTTAGTTTCTTGGCATCCACGGGTTCAACCAACCACTAACTGTCTAGTACTACAGTAAATACTATTGGAAAATACCTGCTCAGTCAAACCTGCATTGTTCAAAGGTCAGACTATTTGCCTGCAGAGGCCAACTCATGTATCCTGCATGGTTCCGTCACATTTGTTTTTCCCCATTGCCACCGAAGAAGGAAATGGCAACCCACTCTAGTGTTCTTGCCTGGAAAATCCCACGGACAGAGGAGCCTAGCAGGCTACAGTTTATGGGGTCACAACAAGTTGGAAACGACTGGGCAACTGAGCACACACTGCCGCTGATCTTTGAGGAGAAGAGCCCAAGAGTCGTCGACACTGTTGGTTGTGAGGTGCTTTCTTGAGACTCAGGGACTTGTGAGCATTAGTGAAAGCATCTGTGTGGGTAATGTGCTTGACACCCCACGGCAGGACATGGAAGGCAGTGTAGTGTAACAGTGTTAGATTTGAAATCAGGAAGCTTGGAATTGAGCTCTGCCTCTTCCACTATCAGCTGTGCAACTGGGCAACTTATTTAACCTCTCTGTACAGCTTTTGTCATCTCCCCGGGTGGTTGTGAAGATTTAGTGAGATAGCACACGCCAGATGCTTAGCTGAGTGTCTCGCATACCATGAGTTCTCAGTCAGGATTACCCATTATCCCTGTTAGCCTTGCTTCCCCTCAGATGGATAGTCAGGAGGTGACTGAAAGGTAAATCATGCACGACTTTTATTTCGTGGACCTTATAAAATGTTCATGTTTGTTTATGTTTTATTTTCTTCAGCTTGCATTTTTGTATTAAAGAAGTTTTTCTGCATGCATAATTTTTGTCTAGTATCTACTATTGAATGCCGGGGGCAATGAAAAAGCAGAAATCACTTAGTGGACCTTTGAAATGAATCAAGAATTGGTTTAGTAGAAAGGGAGCTGGTACTGGTAGTTAATAAAATATTTAATTTCTACCACTAATTATCTAACGTCTGACAAGTCAGTTAACCAATCTGGGATTCAGTTTCTTTTTTAAGTTATTTATTTTAAATGAAACAAGGATGAATATTTTTAATAATAAAAGGTACAATTCACAAAGAAGATGTCATAAACCACTGGACACCTTAACAACAAAGAAAGAAAGATATATAAAGCAAAAGTCAGAAGAAATATAAGGGAAAGGAAAAAATACATAATCATATTGATACATTTCTCTGAGAATATTTTATCAAGTGCAGAAAAAATAAGAATAGGAGCATCTTGAGTGATATCATTAATAATTTAAATAGAATAGATTTATATTTAATCTATATTAATCATATCTACGCAAATATATTTAAAATTTTGTATTTCATGCATTGTTATTAGATGTCCATAGAATATTTAGAAAAACTGGCAAAAAGATAAACATTACTAAATTTCAAAAAGTAGAATTCTTTTTTGTGTGTGTGATTCAGTTATACATATGTGTTATTCTTAAATTTATTTTCCATTATAGGTTATTACAAGATATTGACTATAGTTCCCTGTGCTATATAGTAAACCTTTGTTGCTTGTTGCATATTGTTTTAAATTAGAAATCTAGCATTCAGTTCATACTGTCAAATGTGGAATCAAAATGTCGTAAATTTTTTAGTTAGGCAAGAATTCATAAGTTTCCTAAAATATATATATTATTCATATATTTATATATGTGTGTGTACAAAAGCTTTTCTACTATGCTTGATAAAGTCTTGAGAACATCAAAAAAAAGAGATGGAGAACTTGAAAAACATAAACTAAATGAAATAGGAGCACTGAATATGAAATAGAAAAAGTGAAACAAACTAGATAAAAGATGCTCATATAGTCCAGTTGTTTTTTAAACATGGCTGCTCATTAGAAACAAATCTGGAGCTCTGGCCAAAAAAAAAGAAACAGCAATACTTGGGCATTTGTAGTTTATTTATAAATTCAGAAGATTAGATTAGATGATTTGTTTTCTTTTAGCTCCTAAAATTTCCAAGAATAACTAAAAAGTTGTAATATAGTAGGATTACTTTATTAAAAATTTAATAATATCACATATTTGGATCTGATTGAGCTTATTTATATCCCTTATCCTCTATTACAAAAATAATGTTCTAAACACTTAAAACCAAGATGTTGTTAGCCAAAATATGACAGCAAGAGCAGTACAACAGTTAAAACCAATTTCCTATTTTCATCCTTCTCACTCCTAATTTCTTTGTAATTAATATCTAATATCATGCCTATCCATGAAGCTATCATTAATCAATTAAATAAATTAGTACCAATTATTATAAAAATCAGGAAGCAGATACTTAGTAGACTAGTTACTTAAAAATAATTGATGAGTTATTTTCACATTTGGATAAAGCAAATTTAAATGATTTTTTAAAAAACTTTTCATTATATCCTAAAATAATAAACTTCAAAGGTCTCTTATGTGATCTCTTATGAAAGGATAATTTTGTGTTTCATTTTTTATAATACTTTAGAATTAAGATAAAATGCTCTTAATGTTCTATCTGCTGTGGGATTTTTTAAAATCTAATAATCAGTTATGATTAAAACTTGCCACACCAGTCTACCTTTATACTGACTTATTGAGTCTGTGTGTTGTTTCTTATCAAATTGGGCCAACAGTTAAGACAGAAGACCATGGAACTAACGCGAGCATGTCAGAAACAGTATGAACTGGAACAGGAGTTGGCTTTTTATAAAATCGATGCTAAATTTGAGCCACTAAATTATTATCCCTCAGAGGTGAGTTATTTTAATTTTGTAGTAATCCAAGTTAAAGTCAGGATAGAAGAGGGCAGGGGAGGGCAGGGCAGTGGTGATGTTTAAAAAAATTTTATTGTTAATCACATTCTTATAATAAGGCTATCAGCAGAGTAAATGTATTTTGGTTCAGTCTGTGAATGATCTAGCTCAGTGAGGTAGAGCAGTGTCCTTAAGAGTTTAAAAGCCCCAAAAGGATATTTGCCCACATCCATATTTGTAACCCAGAGCAACCTTCTAATCGTCAGTTATCTCACTCAAAAGTGTAGTTTGATCAACTTCCTTAAATCCAAACTTCCAGGAAAACTGCACTGCCTCTTTCAGTGACCATGGCATAGTCATCTCCATGTATGGTTTGTTCAGGAGTCACTGGGTTCACTATTCATCAGTCACTATTTACACAAATACCGTAAATGGCACTGTAATGGAAAGCCATTTAACCTCCAAGATCCAGTGATTCCAATCAACATCATATATCATTTAGTAAAAATTCAGTAATTAAAATTTATTAGACTGAGATTTTACTTATATGCCAGCCAAGAAACCAAAATACAACACCTGGACATCTGATATGAGAGATTCAGTGGTACTTAAAAAAGCGCATATCTGTAGGTACTTCCTTAATCAATCAGTCCAGCTCACTCTTCAGGGATAGGAAGAGGAATCTTCTTGAGACCATTTTTTTGTTCTAATTCCTTTTTAGCATTAAGAATAAGATACAAGAATTTTATATATAGTTTTATATATCCTTTTAACTTCTATATATGTAAGATTAGTATTTAGGCAATTCTGTGCTATATTCTTCACTAATAAAAAATGTCACTTGACTGCATAGCAGTTACTTACTAAAGCATAAGCTCTCTTTATTTTGTTTTTAGTATGTTGACGTTGATAAAGCCCCAGATGAAAGCCCTTACATTGGCAAGTCCAGATACAAGAGAAATATGTTCGCCACAGAGAGTTACATTGTGGATAATGCCCAGTCAGTTGAGATCAAGAGGATGGAGCCAGAGGAAGGGGAGCAACTTAGAAACGAGCATGTGAACTTGAAAGCCCATATGCCACTGGACACGCAGGTGGAAGACAAAGAGAACAAAATAAGTACAGGTTAAAACAAGTTACTTTGAGTTCTTTAAATATGTAAAAAGATTGAATATATATGCTGATTTTTTAAATCTAGTTAAACATGCTGAAGGTATTTATTATGATGTTGTTCACATGAGAAGTTTAAAACAAAAGTAGTGATTCATTGACCAGGTTATTTTTTAATCATTCCTGTTATGAGGGAGAATTATACTCTGACCATAATTTGGCAACATGTCTAGGGGCTCCAAGAATGCTTAAATCTGGTTGTCCTGACAACAAATTCTTCTCACCATTCAATCTGCACGTTCAAAGGCACAGTTAGTAATAACTGAAGCAAGTACAGTTATTGATTGCTATACGTGTTGCTGAAACCCGAAGCAGTGCTTTGGGTAAGCCGGCTTAGTGTATTCTCCTTAGGCTTGGGTCTAAGGCTGACCTCTGACTCTTCCTAACCTGTCCCACACTCCATCTCCTCAGTTGCCTCCCAAATCATGTAATTCAAGGAATCTTACCACTTCCTGGCAGCCAGTCATAAAGAGAAAGAAATCAACCCAAGGGGACACTTAGAGACCTTCCAAATGGCAAGCTTTGAATGCACTTACCCACTTAGCTGTATGCATATGAAGGAATTAGAAAGCAGTCTTGAGTTCATGCATCTATCTCCCTGGTAATGATGGCCCATTGTGGGGATCTCAGCCAGTGAGATTAGTGGCCCATCTTCCCTTGGTTGGCAGCTAACTGGAAAAACTCAGAAGGCCAACAGAGGTTGACCTGGAGACTGGAAAAATGAGGCTGGCTGTCCATGTCTGCATATACTATATTCAAGGCTCTGGAAGGGAAAAGCAAAACTAAATCAGATATATGTACTGACTAGCTTCAAGGGGGCATAGTTTTATAGGAGGTGGGGAAGGAGGAAGGGGGAGAGAAATTAGAAATTTGAGGTAGAAAATCATTGATTTGTAAGTGCATATTTTCAAGCAAAATCCTTAGCCTCTCAAAAGTTCCTTAATTTGGGGACTATCAAGTAAAGCCCCTTTTATGTTAAGAATTTTACAAGTAAATGAATCAATTATAGCTCTATGTCATATCATGAAACTATTCTATGGATTAATAGAGAGGAAAACCATCATAAGCAATTACTTTTTTATATTCATGTGATGTATAATTACAGAGTTAAATTGGGGGGGAGAGGAAGTTATTGCTAAGAAAAAGGTAGAAATTTGAGAATTAAAGATTTTTCTTGTGTGTGTCTGTGTGCATGGTTTTTAAATTTGTAGCACAAGCTCGACTATCAGAACTCCATGGTGAAATAGAAAAGGCGGAACAACAAATTTTAAGAGCCACCGAAGAATTTAAACAACTAGAAGAAGCTGTACAACTTAAAAAAGTAGGTTAAAGTAAAGCTGTATTGCTAAGAGGAAATGCCAAAAATGAAATGTGCTTCCCTCTTCATAACTGTGTAAAGACTGTCTTCAAACAGTCTTTAAATCATTGCTGCCTAATTAATTGTGGGATAACAAATTTCAGAGTCAAACATGGTTCTAGCATTTTCCAATTTCATTTCCTGCCATTCAGGATGACATCTTATTAGCATTTTATAGAGTGTACAGGTATATATTACTTTTATGTAAAAAAAGATACATTCCATCTCCTCTATTATGAAAGTGTCTAATTTATCAAGGGAAACTCCTTCCTAATATCTTTCCTAATTTAATTAAACAGTCCCCACCATTACGATCCTGGGACCTAGATTAACAGCCAGAAGATATCTCTATAGTAACATTATTAAACACAGGCAGCAAAAATATAAATGATATAAAATTCAGTATATAAAAAGATGATGTCATGAAGAAGTAAACAGCTCAAAACCTGTGACGTAGTTGAATAGGAAGAAAGTTCAAAAAAGGAAGTATTTTGACATTTTAGTTTTTAAGTATGTAAAAGGTTTTAATTATTTGCAACTTCTAAAAATCAGTATTTCAAAATTTTGATGGTAACTGTATTCACAGCATAGTAAGTAGAAAAGAACATGAAGTCCAAGTTACATATTCTTTTAAAAAGATACCCTGTGTTGTTACTTTCAGATTGTTTAGTAACCAGAAATTGATTCCGGTTTGTGTGGCAGTTGCTGCCTGGGCTGGGCCTTGAGTAATGAACAGCTGTGTTCCTCCCTCCAGGACAGGAAGTAGGCAATAGATAATAAAAATAAGTTTAGAAGAAATGTATAGATAAACAGCATAGGTTTTAGGGAGGGGAAAAACGAAAATTAGCAGAAACAATAAAAAGGATGTAGATTGGGGCGGCCCACAGAGGCCTTGCTGAGGAGGTGACACTTAGGCTGAGAAAGGATGAGAGGGAGCCAGTGAGGGCTTCCAGGTGGAGGTGACCGAGTGTGCAAAAGGCTTCAGACTAACGAGTCCCCTGCAGAGTGAGGGAGCGTGTAGTCAAGATGAGGTTAAAGCTCATGCCAGCATCATAGACCATTTTAAAGGGTTTGAATTTTATCCTGAATGTAATAGGAAGCCTTTGAAGGACTTTAGGTGGTAGAGTGGCTGATCTTATTTGTATTTTTATAAGGTCACTCTCCTACTTGATGAGAGTGAAGTGGGTTGAGAGAGGTGGAAAGAATGGAGATGTGTACATTGGTTTGGAGGCTGTGGTCTAGTACAGGCAAGACATGGTGGCTTGGACTACAGAAGTGATGGCAGTCACGGAGAGAAAGGAGACTGGGTGAAGATCTGGCAGGAGAGATGACGGGAGGTAAAGAAGGGTTGAAGATGGGAGATGAGGTGGGCATAGCCGTCCAGAACAGTTTATAAGAATTTAGAATCTATAAGAATGTTTTAAAACAGCACTGGCCAAAGCTTTATATAGATAAATTGATAGAAGTAAATAATGGACAAAGTATTTAAGTAAATAGATCCTTATAAAATGTATTTAGGAAAAAACAGCTGTTTTAAGTGAGTTATTTATATATTTTTAAAATATTTATATTTTTAAAGATAATAGAGCCTTATAATAAAGGCTTTCATTACACTGTCAGTTAGTTTGATATTCTAATACAAGGGTAGGTGCTGTATAAAGTCAACTACTGTTAAGGCTATGGTAATTATTATTAATAATTTATGTTATTTGTACTGGAATGACAAATTTCATTACTACCTGCATTTACTTTTCATAAGCTCTTATAAACATTTTTATATGTAATAAAGATAAATGCATAAGATATGAATGGGTTGCCTAGATAACTCTTACATTTTACTTTTACTAAAAAAAATCTGATAGAGCATGCAATTGTACTTTTTAAAATTGTACTAGTTGTTTTCTATAAATTTGAAAATCAGTGTTTCTTGTCATTTGCTAATTGTGTATTGGGGTGTGGGGGGAATTAGATTTCAGAAGCAGAGAAAGACTTTCTTTTCAAGCAGCTGAGTGGCAGGATACAACTTCTAAATAAATTACGCCAGGAAGCTCTTGATCTAGAAATGCAGATGGAAAAGCAAAGAGGAGAAATTGCTGAAAAGCAGGAGGAGATCAAGGACCTCCAAAGAGTTATTGATAGTCTGGATTCCGAAGACCCAAAACATGTAAGTAAACGGAGAGAGTTCTGTGGGAGTGAGAATATAATTTTTTTCTGTTAATAGATATTATGTCTCATCATTTTTAGTCTCAGAGTCCTTTCTGAAAATCTCTTAGCTTGACGCACAAATGTGAGCGACATGTTTATATGTGTGTGTGTGTGTATACAATATGTGTGTGTATACATATTGTTTGTTGTTTTTATTTAGTCACTAAGTCATATCCAACTCTTGCTCGACCCAGCTGTAACCTGCCAGGCTCCTCTGGGATTTCCCAGGCAAGAATACTGGAATGGATTGCCATTTTCTTCTCCAGGGAATCTTCCCAGTGCAGAGGTCAAACCTGATCTCCTGCATTGCAGGCGGATATTTTACCACTGAGCCGCTGGGAAGCCCACATGGAAAATTAGAGATTTTAAATAATATATAATATGGCCTGTAATATCTTCCCTTATTACATTTATTTGCTCAGAAGTCGACCACCCCATGTAAGGCCCCTAAGGACAGGAACTGTATCCCCAAGGGCCAAATACTATGTTTAGAATGATTGCATTAAGGAAAACAGGGAAGAACAGGCCTATCGCTCCTACTCAAAGCTCCTTTTCTTACTGTTTGAGTTCTGTGATCTATGAGTGTGATTAGACCCTAGATTGTCTGTTTGCTTTCAACAAACAACTGTGACAGTCTTGGCATACAGGGAGTCCAGTACACACTGGATGTCTGTAAAGTGTCACAGACAGAAAGAGGCGAAAGGAAAAGTAGGACAGGCATGCAAGTTTTGAAGGTAGTCAGAGTCAAGGTGTGAGTGGGGATGGAGCATGCAGGCCAGATTTTAAGACTCCTGAAGTTTAGTTCTAGGGTTGCAGCTTTAGTCTGAGTACCAGAGGGTGTCTCTCTTTAATTCATTTACCCAGAAGGAGCATCTTTTTCCAGTTTGCACAAAGTCACCTTATTGGCTATTGGTTGGCACCCCATTTTATGTTGCAAAATGTGAACATTTTAGCAAGAGGGAAAGAATCAAGCTTGGTATTTTGCATATTTTTCTGCAGATATAGACTAACTGTTATTATCTAATCAGATGAAGTATCTTTCTGAATTGCAAATAGCATTTAAAAGTAAAAGCTTGAGAGATTAGAACGCAGTTAATGAGATATGATGAGAAACAAACGTATTAAGTGACAATGATGTGTCTTGCATTGTACTTGGTTTTAGGCATATACGGTGAGGAACTTTATTTTATTACAGCATCCAAATGAGATTGGTGACTTTTTAACTTGCATAAGATGAAAAAAAAAAAAAGTGGGGGGGCTTTTCTAGTTGCTCAGTGTTAAAAAAAACAAAATCTGCCTGCTAATGCAGGCAATGTGGGTTCCATCCCTGGGTCGGGAAGATCCCCTAGAGAAGGAAATGGCAACCCACTCCAGTATTCTTGCCTGGAAAATTCCATGGACAGAGGAGTCTGGCGGGCTACAGCCCATGGGGTCACAAAAGAATCAGACTGAACTTAGTGACTGAACAACAACAAATAAGATAAAAATATGATGTAGAAAGATTAAATGATTTCCCAAGTCTCCCTTTTAAGAAGAGGCAGAGCCCATGCTTATGCTGCTACAATGACTTTCTCCTCACAGAGGAGTTACAAATCTAAAGAGATTAATTACTTTTAAAATTAGCTCAGTGCCAAGCCTAGTCAAGTTTTCAACAAACGTTAAGCATTTAACAAGTTTTCAAAAGCAAAAGATACTATGTAAAAATCAAATCCCCTTTTAGTTAGAGAAAACGGTTCACAGCTAGAAGCAGAGGTATCCGAGGAACAGACGTAATAAGGGGAGATGTGTATCCCCGTTCACTGTGTAACTGCGCCCTGTGGAAGCAGAAGGTAACTACCCCTGGAGGGAATCAGCCTGTGGGAATCTGTCGCAGAGGTTTTCGCGATTGGCTTGGGGGAGCTTCCTGTGTTGTGATTTAAAGCGGGGAGGGTGGGGCCTGCTTGCAGAGGCTGCTTGCGATTGGACGGGCTGGGTTGCCGCTCAGTCTCCGCCAGGAATGTGGTTTGAAGAGCTGGGAGGTTAGAGGCTCGGAGGCGCTTACAAAAATGTGACTGTCAGAGAGGGAAGTGCACATGAATTTCAAGGCAACATTAGAAAGCGTTCCGCCCACAGCTCCTCTGTTCTCAACGGCTCGGTTTTAACAGGACACATTCTAAGTTAAGGTATGATCATTCTCTCTCTCTCTCTGTACAAAGGACTTAGAAAGGAGGAGGAGTCAGAGATGTAAGTTCCTGTTTTTACAGTACCTCTATTGTGACCTCCACGGTAGTAAAATCGCTGACTATACTTTTGCTCCCATGTGTTTAATGCAGATCATTGATGTATTGAACTAATTTTTTGTCCTGCATGTAGAGATTTCAGTAGAAGTTTTAATAGTGAATTTTTAAGATTTATTGATACAGATAAGAGGACAGAAGATTTTAAAAATTCACTCTGAGCCACAAAAATCCTAAATTTACTTAGAATTTAAACTTTTATCTTTAGTTACCTTTTGAGAAAGATTTCAGATGGGTATTTTGGGAGAGTAGGAGGAGTTTTGAAAATCCCATTGAGTCAAGCTGGCCCTCATCTATTCTTCAGAAATGGAGAGACTTTCTTTCTTGAATTTGGAGGCAACAGCATGTAAAATCAAGGAATGTTCTTTTATAATCAAATTATAGTCTTAGACTTGAGAAGCATGGAGTTTGTTACTCAGATGGATATAGTTCTTTCTCCTGATAACTTTCTCTTGGTTTATTTTTGTTCTGTTCCTCTGCTCCTGTGGGGGCAAACTAGAGCTATGAGAGTGTGAGTGGGAGGACACAGGTTCTCTGGGGAATTATTTTGTCTCCATAAGAACAGTTGCCTAAGGAGACCTGGGCAAGTCATTTGGTGGATCTGAGATTCAGTTCTCATGCGTGAAAGAGTTAGACTAGATCGTTGGTTCTGTTTTTCACCCCAGCACACCTGAGAAACACAATCCAATCCTTTGAGTTAACAGTAGCTCCCTAAAGCAATGACCGCCAAGGTATGTGTGGGTGTGTGAAAGCTCTTTTTCTACCAGGGATATAGGTAGTGGTTGGAGAAGGGAGTGCCTCCATAGGGCCCTCCATCTTGAAGATCACTGGCCTAAATGGTCTTTGAGGTCTGTCTCAACTCCCAGTTTATAGAACTTAAATGTTTCTTTGTATAAAGAATTGAAAATAAAATTGAATTCTAAGGAAGTATTTATGTCATGTCTCTGTTTCCCCAAAAATATTATAAAAACATTACTTTGCTGACAAAGATCTGTCTAGTCAAAGCTATGGTTTTTCCAGTAGTCACGTATGGGTGTGACTATAAAGTTGGACCATAAAGAAAGCTGAGAGCCAAAGAATTGATGCTTTTGAACTGTGGTGTTGGAGAAGACTCTTGAGAGTCCCTTGGACTGCAAGGAGATCCAGCCAGTCCATCCTGAAGGAGATCAGTCCTGAATATTCACTGGAAGGACTCATGCTGAAGCTGAATGCTTTGGCCAATAGTTTGGCCACCTGATGGGAAGAACTGATTCATTGGAAAGACCTTGATGCTGGGAAGATTGAAGATGGGGGAGAAGGAGACAACAGAGGACAAGATGGTTGGATGGCATCACCGACTCGGTGGACATGAGTGTGAGCAAGCTCCAGGAGTTGGTGATGGACAGGGAAGCTTGGCGTGCTGCAGTCCATGGGGTCACAAAGAAAACTGTTCATGTGAATACAACACAGTGTCTGACACAAGACAGATGCAAATTGTTACATTTTCTTTTCCATTCTTCCTTAGAAATGTTATTAAGGATTATTTTTATAAACGTTGAAAGAATTTGGATTTTTTTTTTTCCAATTTAGTGCCATATGAAGGCTCAGAAAAGGGGTAAAGAACAACAACTTGGCGTTATGAACCAGCAGTACAGACAGCTTGAGAGCCGTTTGGACGAGATACTTTCTAGAATTGCTAAAGAAACGGAAGAGATAAAGGACCTTGAACAACAGCTTACTGAAGGTGAGAATTCTAAGTATGCTTTGAGGTACATCAGTTTCAAAATGACAGGCATTAATCCAAATATTAGCCGAACATGCTTCAGCTGTTAGTGCTAGTATTTGATAGGGAAATATTTACAGAGTTCTCAAAAATGTTTGATAAAGTTAAAAATTTTTATTTCGGTTTTCTTGGGTTGATGTCCCACTGAGTCAGGTCACTATGGCAAGAAGTCCATACGTGATCACGATAAACACTGGCAGGTGAGTGTCATCTTCTAAGGCATAAAATCCTTGTCACTTACAACTGCTATCAGGCAGTCCGTGTCTGGTTATAAGGAGAGTGCAGAAAGAATTTTAGAATCTATTTTTGCAATGCAGATTTAAATTGTGACATTGTCAAAATAGTGGAAGAGGACGATACTAGCCTGCAGTGATAAGAACCTTGGCTTGGTGTAAAAAGATCCCAGTCCTTGTTTTGCCGTTATCAGCTGTGTGACCTGGGACAAGTTATTTTTGTCATGATCATTAGTTTCGGAGAGGATTAAGTGAGAGAGTGTTCATAAAGTGCCTGGACATAGTAGGTACCCAATATGTGATTGGTGGTTGTTTTTTTTAAGTCTTCTGGTTATAGGTTCATGCTGCCAATCTTGGTTTTGACTTGGTTTTGTTTCGTGTGTCCAGTAGTAAGATCTCAGCTTTGTTGCACATTCTTCATTGTTTTATTTGGAGATTACTACTTTGAACTTTTTACAGCATGAATTAAGCATTTCATAAGCAACGCCAATGACTACACTGTTTTTATTGTGTACATGCTTGATACTCTTGTACCATGGGTAATAGGGGGGAAGCTATTATTGTATCTTAAATATGAAAAATGAGACAGTAGGAAATACTTGGAAGCTTAGAATTTCATTCTTAGTTAGTAACAAATAGCTAAGGAGTCTAAATGCAGTAATAATATATCCTGAAAGCATTTTCTTGTAAACATCCTCACCTTCCCTTTCTCTGTCTTGCTCAGGCCAGATAGCAGCAAATGAAGCCCTGAAGAAGGACTTAGAAGGCATCATCAGTGGGCTGCAGGAATACCTGGGGACTGTTAAGGGCCAGGCCGCTCAGGCCCAGAACGAGTGCAGAAGGCTGCAGGATGAGAAAGAGGTGTTGCTGCAAAGGTTGACTGAGGTCGAGCAGGAAAGGGACCAACTGGAAATAGTTGCCTTAGATGCAGAAAATATGAGGAAGGTATGATTTGTTTCTCCTTGTCTGTTTCCCTGGCCTCAGAAGTAGGTGGCGTCCAAATGAGGCTCGTTAAGGAAGTCAGCGACAGTGCAGCTGTGAGTGACAGGAGTGGTGGTGGCTGTTCGGTGTTTGGGGTTTTCCCCTCTGTGATATGCTTGGAGTGACCTTTTTTTCCTTTACTAAGAAAAGGAAGATTATTTTATCAAAATTTCTATCCCCGAAAAGTACTGTGCTCAAATAACTTGAAAGAATAAGAAAGTGTAGCTGTTATAATTACTATATTAGATGTTCATATTTTATTATTTGTGCAGCAAAATTAAGTACAACACAGTTTTTCTTATTCTTGTTGTTGTTACTTCATAATGTTAGTGTTATCTTACAGATGACAAGACGGGCACATCGTTGTAAATTAAACCCTTCCATGCTTGATTTGTTGACACTCATTCACAGATTTCACTTGCTTTGTTTAAGTTGTTTGGCAAACTTTCTATTGCAAGAGAATCCAGGTTCCCAAACCTCATCCCCCAGTAGGGCTGTCTTTGGAAATTTGAATTAATATGTTTTAATGTTATGAAATTTATCAGGCATATAAGAATATCAAAAATATTTAGCACCATGTATCAACAACTCAGCTTAAAAAATAAAACATACAGATATACTTGAAACCCTCTCTGTACTGTCTCCTGAAAGTAGCAAAACCCTAAATATGGTTATTATTTCCCTCTATATCTCTTCTTTTATTTTATGTGTATCCATCTATAAAAATATGTGTTATTGTTTCACATAATTTTAGGGTTTATATGAAAAGCACATAGTGTATTCTTTGGCCACTTCCTTTCTCACTTCATGTTTGTGTTTTTGAGAATTGTGCACATTGATACATTTAGCTCTGTTTTTTTTGATGTATATAGCATACCATTTAATTTATTGCTTATTCATCCTCTTCTTGGGGGATATTGAGATGGTTTCTAGTCTTTTGCTATTATGATACTGAGAGTGACATTCTTACATATATCTGGACCATGGGGACTGTGTTAACAGGGGACTGTGGCTCAAAGTATATGTGCCTCCTCAAGTTCACTAGATATTATCAAATTACTGTCCATAGTGATTCTTTGAATTTCTGTTCCCACTAGCAGTGTGAAGGCTACCATTACACCACTTCCTTGCCATCACCTTACAGTTATCTAATTTTCATTTTGTAAGCCTTAATTTTGAAATAATTTCAAGCATACAGGAGAGTTGCAAGAATAACTCACTGTATCTTCCATTCAGAGTCACCGTGTAATACTTTGCCACATTTGCTTTATCTCATATTTAATTTTACATGATTTTATGTACATCTTTATATTATTTTTTTCCTAATCATGTTAGAATTAGTTATAGACAATCATGCTCTTTAGCTTTGAAATATTTCAGCATGTCTTTCCTAAGAACAAGGACATTTTCTAACGTAAGCACAGAATAAGGATCAAATTTAGGAAATATAATATTTTGCCAGACTTAGTGTTTGCCAATCTGCCAGATTTGAAATGATCTTTGAATTTTTTTACATTTACAGGAAAGTGGAAAGAATAGTTCATTGAGCTTCTGTGTGCTCTCCTAAATTAAACAAATAGTTTACCATATATATATATATATATATATATATATATATATATATGTTGCTGGGTCATTTGAAAGTTGCAGGTGTTAAGACATCATCCCTTTAGTCCACATATCTTTAAAATGAGGCTATTTTCCTCCATCACTCTGATACCATTATTACACCTAGAAAATCAACAGCAGTTCCTTAATATTGTCTAACATCTGAGCCATATTCACATTTTCCCAATTATGCCAAGGGTGTATTTTATAGCTTGTGTGTGTTTGTGTAGAATCCAGCTAGTAGTTCTGTATGGTATCCCACCTTCTAGATTTGTCTGATTGTTTCCTCATGGTTGGTTTAACTTGTTCCTCTATGCTCTGTGCAAAATAATGTCTCATTTTAACTACATTTCCCCCTAATTACTGGAGAAGTTAAGTACTTTTTATCTGTTTACCTGCCATTCAGTTTTTCTCTTCAGTGAATTCCCTTTTCATATTCTTTGCCCAATTTTTTCTGTTGGATTGTCTGTCTTTTTCTTAATGATTTGTAGAAACTCTTTATATATTCTGGATATTAATTCTCTGTTGGTTATATGTAGAATCTGCATCCTGGACAAGCAACCCAGATGACGCAGATGGTAGATGATCTTGTATCACCCACTGAGAAACTCTTCTATAGAAGTTCTCATCACACGATTCTCCTTTGTAATCCAGAGTAGTTTGGTCTAATTCTCAAGATCCCAAATAAATAGATGAAAATTATAATGTTTAATCATAAAAAAAAGGGGGCTAAAATGGATCAGAACTGTGGCATACTAATCAATATATATTTACATTTTATCAACATTCATTTAAGTTTCTCTGTCATCCTTAATATTAGAGCGTGCTAGTCCCATTTTGTTCTTCTGGTAAGTGAACATACTATGGTTTAACAGAAAGTGTGGGCTTTGGAGTCAGAAATCTCAGTTCATATTCTGACTCTTACCGTTTTTTAGCTGCACAGCCCGGTGCTGTTTGCTTCGATGTTCATTCTCCATTTCCGCATCTATATATTGGGGATGATACCTTGCCTTACATAGTTACTCTGAGGGTATAGTGAAATAATGAATGAAAACATTTATTCCAATGTCTGAAGGAAAATAGGCCTTAAATTTTATCCTCTTTTTTTTTTTTTTCCTTTTTATGAATACATAGGACTCATTTAAAAGATCACACATCTGGTTACTCTGAAAAACAAGTTGTAGCTTGCTGATTTTTCTGATAACAGTCAGGGTTTTGTTTTCCAACCTAGATTCACACAGCCTGCAGCTTCGTCATATTGCCAGTGAATGCTCTCTGTGCCTGGCCAGCAGTGGCTGGCCTGCATTTGGTTTTAAGTGCTCAGGTTACTTATAATGACTTGCAGATGCTTAAGCAGCACAATGAGGGTTCTGTACTTACCCATACACTGAATCCTTGCAGGAGCTTGCAGAGCTAGAAAGTGCCCTGCAAGAGCAGCATGAGGTGAATGCATCCCTGCAGCAGACCCAAGGAGATCTCAGTGCCTACGAGGCTGAGTTAGAGGCTCAGCTAAAAATGAGGGAATCCGAAGCCAGCCAGCTCAAGGAAGAGCTGGGAAAACTAACAAGGCTCAGCCAGGTGAGTAAGAGCATGAAGCCATCTAGAAAGCAAGTAGCCTGGGCCTTCACATAACAGCTTTCCTTTCCTTTACTCTAATATTAAACACTTTTTAAGCCGATGTGGAATGATGGGCTTCCCCGGTGGCTCAGTGGTAAAGTACCCACCCACAATGCAGGAAATGCAGGTTCGACCAATCCCTGGGTTGAGAAGATCCCCTGGAGATGGAAGTGGCAACCCACTCCAGCATTCTTGCCTGAGGAATCCTATAGACAGAGGAGCCTGGCAGGCTACAGCCCATGGGGTCGCAGAAGAGTCAAACACGACTTAGCCACTAAACAACAGCGGTGTGAAGTGATGAGAAGAGCACATGTTTGGAGTCAGGCGTTCTGAGCTTAAGTGTGACCCCTGTGTGAACATGGACAAGTCACTTCATGGCTCTGAGCCTCTGACAAACACTTACCTCTTCTGTCGTGTGAGTTATGGTGAGGGTAAGTGAGACAGTGGACAGGAAGCACCAACAGTTGGTAATCACTAAATTCCAGTTTTTCTTTCTCAAACCAGCTTCAAGAGGCCTCTTTCAAGTTGATATTAAATTTTACTTTGCTACTTGCTGTTTTGGTTGGGTGAAACATCCACTAGTTTAAATTATACCTTGGAAATTAGATAAATAGTTATTTATTTACCCAATAAATACTCACTGATTGGCCACTGAAGACCAGATGCCCTGGGTGCTGCAGAGGGAAGCACAGACACGGTTACTGCCCTTGTGAGGCCGACAGCGCCGCAGGGGGACAGGTGTCTGGGGGGGGGGCGGGCCCTGTGCCGGGACAGCAGTGGTCGGGAAAACCGCCCATGGCAATGATGCTTCAGCCGAGGCTTGGAAGATGACGAGGATTTAGCCATGCAGAGGGAGCAGGGGTGAGATGAGTAGACGTAAGGGATGTGTTCTAGGCAGAGAGACAAGGAGAGAGAGCATAGTGCATTTGAAATGCTGAAAGTGTGCCTCCAGTACGCCAGGAATGAGGAGAGGAGTAGGGAAAGTGAGAAATAAGGGCAGAGAGGCAGACAGTGACCAGTTTTAGTATATTCTTGATCACATTAAAATACAATTTTGTTTAGCTGTTAGACAAATGGGTTGCATTTTCCACCAGGAAGCCCACTCAGACCTTCCACTGTATCTGCTGAAAATCTGGGTTCAGAACTCTGATTTTCCTTTAACTTGTGCTCAAAGCGTTTTATCCTGTGTGTGAAATCATCTGTTTAGATTATCTGTCTCTCCTGCAACACTCAAAGCAGTGAATGCCCAGATTGTAGGTGCCTGTTCCAGTACCTGCGGCTGAGGAGGGTTAATAGCTTCTCACTGGGTGAAGGTTAAGTAAGGTAAGATAGTTTGAAACAGGCACAGGGAAAGATGCTCAGCATTTTGAGTTATTAGAGAAATACAAATCAAAACTACAATGAGCTACCACCTCACACTGGTCAGAATGCCCATTGTCTACAAATAATAAATGCTGGAGAGGGTGTGGAACCCTCCTACACTGTTGGGGGAAGTGTGAATTGGTACCGCCACTATGGAGAACAATGTGGAGGTTTCTTAAAAAACTAAAACAGTTACTATATGATCCAGCAATCCCACTCCTGGATCTATATCTGGAAAAGAGGAAAACTATTTGAAAAGATACATGCATGCCAATGTTCATAGCAGCACTATTTTTTGATAAAGTAACCAAGACTTTGGGAGCAACTGAAATGTCTGTCAATAGATGAATGGAAGATACTGTGTGTGTGTGTGTGTGTGTGTGTGTGTGTGTGTGTGTGTGTAATATTACTTAGCCATAAAAGAGAATGAAATAATACCATTTGGAGTAAAATGGAGAGGCCGAGAGATTATCATACTGAGTGAAGTAAATCAGGGAAAGGCAATTAGCATATATCACTTACACGTAGAATCTAAAAAAAATGATACAAATGAACTTATTTACAAAATAGAAATAGATTCATAGACATAGAAAACAAATTTATGGTTGCCAAAGGGGAAAGAGAAGAGGAGGGATAAATTGGGAATTTGGTATTAACATATACATGCTACTGTATTTAAAATAGGTAAACAAGGACCCACCCTGTAGCACAGGGAACTGTATGCAGTATCTTATAATAACCTATAATGGAAAACAATATGAAAAAGAATAGGTATATATTTCTACACTGAAACATTATAAATCAATTATATGTCAATTGAAAATAAGGTAGTTAATTAAAAAATAAAGTAGTTTGAATCCCAGGAATTCATGTAAAATCGCTTTCATATGATTAGAAAAGGAAATAAAAATAGGTTGGCTTAATATAGTAATTGTGTACTTTCCATTTGTTTACTTATTAGATACTAAATGACCATTTACCAGTTGACAGTGTTATATTTCTTAAGAGTACCAAGTTTTATAAAACCATAGTTGACCTGATCAGAGTGTGGAAAAGAGGAGATTGGGAAGAAAAACAATTATAACAACAGTAAATATTAATATATTTTGTGACTAATAGTAAATACAATATCTGGATGGTATCTCCTTTGAAGTAAAATTTAAGTGTTTAAGCAAGCTCTTGCTAGCTTAAAAATCTTTTGTACTTCCCTTGTCCTTTTTTAATTATTCTTGTAAGTCTTGACAAAAATATAGTGGCGGCCTATTTGTGGCCTTTTCACAAATTCATGTGGCATTGAGAAGGGCATTCCCTTCCTTGGCATCAGGACTACCAGCGCTGGTCTTGTAGCCGCACGCTGAGCATGGACACAACAGACCTTCCCTCTCAGTTTTACAGATCTCTGATTGGTACCTTTCAGTTATTGAAGTCACTTGTGATGCTTGTTAAATGCAGATTCCTGGGCCTTGTCCTAGAAATTCTGGCCCATCAAGTCTGAGGTGGAGACCAGGCCTCTACATGTTTAACAAGCGTGCCAAGAGATTTTGATGCAGGTGGTTGAGGACCACAGTGTAAGAAATGTTGGTCTACGGGAAGGGAGAGCAGTAATTGTTGACTCCCTCACAGAAGGTCGGTATCTGGGCTCCCTCCTGGAGATTCTGATGCTTACCCTTCCTCATGTATTAATAGTTGAAGGAGGCCTGTGAAAAACCTACCTTGAGCCTTTTAATTTGGAGGTACAAACATAAAACTGAATCATTATAAAACCAAAGCTCCCATGGGATTGCATGTGTATGTAAGTTTATGCATGTGTGCTAAGTCCCTTCAGTTTATTTATGCCTTATTAGATCATAAATTATTGCTATTTTACTTTTTTGTATCATTGCTTCCTATGGCAATAGCTGGAACAGTCAACTCTACAAACAGAACTTGAGAAAGAAAAACAAGCCCTCAAGAACGCCCTGGGAAAAGCCCAGCTCTCGGAAGAAAAAGAACAAGAAAACAGTGAGCTCCGCACCCAGCTTAAACAGCTGCAGGTAGGGACTTGTTGGCTCCAGATACATTCTTACATGGGACACCCAGAGATGTTGCCATCTATTAGTCAGACACTCCACAACCTGCTCTTACATGCAGTAAGCTATTTGTAAAAAGGAATTTGAGATAGGATAGCACCATAGCGTCTGTCCCTTGTGAGCCCAGCATTTTGAGAAATTACTGTGTATGTCCTTTGTGTTGTTATGATGGTGCTAAGAGATGGCGGCTGTGTTGATCATAAACAGTGAACACTGTAACCTGATGGATGGCAGCCACCCCTTGCATTTCCCCTGATAACACCATCATCACTAGACTGGGCAAAGTAAGCAGTCGGTACATTCTTCCTCCACTGAAATAGTTTTGTAATTATCCAGGAATATAACTAGAACGGGTTGCAGTGGAACTTCTTAATTGTAAAGCTTTCACAGTCCCCTTCTCAGAAGTGATATCATTAAAAATGCAGTCATTTTACGTTTATGAGAGTTTTCCTTGGCAAATTAATTTTACAGCTATTTTCACAATAACCTGCCCCATAAACTGCAGGAGAAGCAGGTGGACAGGATTTTCCAGGTAATTAAACGTTCTCAAAGAGGACAGCTGTCTGAAAAAATGAGTACCTGGATCAACACACAGGTTTCCAGATCGGGGGCCAGTAAGCTGACTGAGGGGTCAGCTGTCCACTTCACCAAAAACCGAGGGGCAGAGTTGTTGTGTTTATTTGTGAGGGGCGCTCTGAAAATTCATGTAAGACTGTATAAGCTCACCTGAATTCTCTCTTTTCTCCCAATGCATAGAATATTTTTTTCTCAAAGTTTAATCTAGTTACATGGAACCTCATTTTTACTGCTGTCATTTCAGCTTCTGAAGTGAATATCATAAAAGATATACATGCTTTCTATTCTTGTGTGAGTTCTGTGTTTGTTAGGTATTCATTGGATTATTTTTTATTTTTACTATGGAAACTTGCAAATCATTACCAAATCAGAGAGAAAATAGCCTTATGCCCCTTTGTTTACTCAGCTCAAACAATCGTCAACACTCAGCCATTCTTGTTTCAGTTAGTCCACTTTTTTTTTTTTTTTTGCTGGGATACTTTAAAGAAAATATCATACATCTTTATTTCAACCCTAAGTACTTCAGTATATATCTCTTAAAGAAAAGGACTTCAGGAGCCTTCTCTCCAAAGGAGAAACTGAGATCAGTTTTCCAGAATGCTGGTCCACGCGATGAGATTCTCTTAGTTGGAACTGGGTGCTTTGGTTGCTTGGCCTTCTGAACTCCTGATACGGAGTTCAAGTTAAACTCACTCTGCATTTATCTTTGTCAGAAATCATTTAGTTGCAGTGAGCCAAAGCCTACTAATGCTAGCTCAAGGAAGGAGACAGGCAGCTTGCTAGTGACCAGAGCTGCTCTGTCAACCTCCCGCCCAGGCGGCTCTCCTTTCTCCCGCTCTGCCTCCCTGGCCCAGCATCGACTCCAGCCCTGCGCCTGTGTCACTTGACGGGACTGGCTCTCCTGCAGACTTGCTGGGCTGGACTTTGGTTCTAATTCTGGGGGAGTGAGTCTCGCCTTCTGTCTAGTCAGTGGGTTGGCTTTCCTTGGGTCAGATCACCTGTGACCAGGATTAGATAGTCATGCAAATATGGGTGCCTCGGGGCAAAGGGCAGGGACAGTTTACAGATAAGAGACTCCGGGTGGACTGACATGTTCATTGTAATGCTGAATTCACCATTTGAGTTAGCAGTGTTAAAACAAAAAACCCAGTATTATACCAGGTTTGAAGAAAATTAATCACTAAAGTAGCGTGTAAGTATTCGGGGGAACTTAGGATGTAGAACTTATTTTTCTGTCTAATTTAGGGAAATTTTACCAGTTTTTGTTTTGTTTTGTTTTGTTTTTTTACTTGAAAGAGACTGTCTGGATTTAATTCTGGGGTCTAGATATGTTTGCTAGTTTGTTAGTGAAAATATGCTCGCATATAACAAATACTCCCACAGAGTACTGTAAGCTATTAGAGAAGCTTCAGTATTACGGGAAGGTGTTTTTTGTTTTTGTTTTTTCTAACTTTGAATTGTGTACATTCTCCAGCATATACCAAAATAGAATACTAAAGTAAATCCGAGTGTATAGATCACTCATCTTCAACAGTTTCAACACATGGCCTTTCTTACTTTATCTATAACACAGTATTTAATCACAGTATCCAGTATTTAATCTATAACATCTCCCACACCCCACCCCCACATCTGTTCAACTGAATTATTTTGAAGTAAATCCAAAACATCTGATTTTATCTGTAAATAACATACTACTGTATGTATCTCTGAAAAATAAGGGCTTTAGAAAGAAGCATAAAGGAGTTCCCTGAAGGCCTCTTGGTTAGGCTTCTGGGCTTCCACGGCCGTGGCAAGGGTTTAGTTCCTGGTTGGGGATCAGAGATCCCACAAGCTGCACAGCATGGTCAGAAAAAAAAAAAAAGCATAAACATGGATGCCATTGTGATACCTTAAAATTATAGTCACCCCCTAATATCATCAAATCCCTTGAGGATATTCAAATTGTCTCACAAGTTTTTTAGAAGTGTTTTTTGGAATCCAAATAATGTGTACACAGGGCATTTAGTTGACTTGATTCTTAAGTCTCTTGTAATCTATAGGTTTGCTCTTTTTTTACCTTTGTTCCATACTAAAGAAAACCAGGTCTTTGTCCTATAGAGTTTCCCGTAGTCTAGATTTGCTGGCTACATTCCCCGGGGCGTTGATTAACATGTTCTTATATAGAGGTTTATTTAGATTTGCATTATTTAGTTTTTGGCAAGAAGAAGGTAGTGTTCATAGGTTCTTCCTTTTGCATCACCACAACACACATCATAATGCCTGTTTGTATCTTTCGTGACTTTGGATTAATCAGTAGATGCAGATATTGTTAGCCGTAGTGGAAAGGGCTTTTAAAAAATTGGTAAAGGAGTTGACTAGAACTATTATTTGGTAAATAATATAGGCTGTGTGTGTATGTGTATTTTTTTATTTAGTTTTGGTTAACTTTTACCCCTCTTCATTTTGCCTCCCTCCATAGGATGACAATAACCTGTTAAAACAGCAACTTAAAGATTTCCAGAATCACCTTTATCATGTAGCTGATGGTTTGATTCGTCCAGAAGAAGTGGCAGCTCGTGTAGATGAACTAAGGAGAAAACTGAAAGCAGGAGCTGGAGAGATGAGGTAATGGAAGGCCAGGACCTCCAGGTATAGAGTGGGTTGAGTCGTGAATGTGGGCCTCAGTGATGAAATCCCCTTTCTGCGATTGTGCACGGCTGATTTCTTTCGTAAGGTTTTCTCCTTATCGTATGACCATGACTGAGACACAGACTACTTAATTCAAGTTGTCCATCACTGATTTTTTTTAATCTTTTATACGTTTTGTTATTATTTAATTTAAAAAACATAAAGGTTTTACAAGTAACTCATTCTTGAAAGCTTACTGCAGATGGTCAGGAGGTTGAGTCACATTATACACTTTAAGTAGAAAACAAATAGCTAAAGAAAAACAGGCTACTTTGAAAATGTGAAATGGACGTTTATGCTTTGAACACACATTGTTAGCCTGAAGGTGGCCTGTGCCCGCAGAGTGGCAGCAGTCAGCTGATAAAACAATGCTTGGTGCTCCCGAGGTGCGCAGTGATTTGCTGTGGGTTGACAGCAGGTGCTGCCCCACACAGCTCTTCTTGCGCATGTACTAATGTTACCGGCGTGCTTGCGTCCAGCGTCAAAAATAAAATGTCACATTTATAACATCTTTCCTCTCCCCCCTTACCAGAATCCACAGTCCTTCAGATGTCTTAGGGAAAAGTCTTGCAGACTTGCAGAGACAATTCAGTGAAATGCTGACACGTTCCCAGCGGGAGACAGAGGAAGCCCAAGGGAGGGAAAGAAAACTCCAGGAAGAAATGGCTCTGCACCAGGAGAAGCTGGCCGATGGGCAGGAGGCGTTCCGGCAGGCCTGCGAGAGAGCGCTTGACGCAAGGGTGAGAGACGGGCAGGAGGCGGCGGAGGGGAGCGGTCAGAACACACGCGTGCTGTCCAGCAAGTCACATCGCTTCCTGTTTCGTGTAAATACAGTGTAGGGAATTCCCGGGTGGTCTAGTAGTTAAGACTCCTCACTTTCACTGCCAAGAGCTGGGGTTCGATCCCTGGGTGGGAAACAGATTCCACAAGCAGCATGTCATGGCCACCAAAAAGAAAAAAAAAGAAAGAGTGTTTGTTATATTAATTATACCTTAATAAAGGTAATTATGCCTTTAAGGTATAATTAATAAAGATATAATTTTTTAAAAATTCAGTGTAATTGCTGTAAAGTTTCACTCCTAGTAAGACAGACTATGTGACTGAAATGTAGCCCTAAGTGTGGTGACGGATGCCACAGTCAGGCTTCTGTGTGACACTGTGTTTTCCTTATTTTGGAAGCAAGTGAGCTGTTTCTTAATGTGCAGGTCAGTAACACCACATTGCTAGAGCGTAGTGTGGTGCCAGAATCTGAGTTTTTGATGTAATTATTTTAATGATGAGGCAAATGTTAAAATGGATCCTAGAGAACAGTTGTGATTAACCCATCCCCAGTAAGCCATTAATACCCTTTAGTAAAATGAAATACAATTCTCCAGAAGGTGTTTATTTTGCTCAAAAAATATTTTGCTTAAACATCATTTTTGAAACTTGATTTCCTCACAGATTAATTTTGACAAGAGGCAACACGAAGCAAGAATTCAGCAGTTAGAGAATGAGATTCACTATTTACAAGAAAATCTAAAAAGCATGGAGGAAATCCAGGGCCTTACAGACCTGCAGCTGCAGGAGGCCGACGAAGAGAAGGAGAGAATTCTAGCCCGACTCCAGGAGCTAGAGAAGAAGGTGGGCAAGACCGGAGAAAGACACACGAGTCCCTGCTGCCGGGGTCCTGCTCTCAGCGGGGGGCAGCTGAGAGGGCTCTGATCCACAGTCCCCACTGGCTGCACCTCGGTGGACCTGGAGCCTGAGACGAGGGGCATGGTGTGTGGGAACAAGGGAACTGGGACGTGAGGCGCGGGTGAAGAGGCGGCTGGGTGGTGCGGAAGTGCTGCTGGGATGGTTTGCCTCCTTCCACACCCCTTGCCAAACTGGACACATCTGTGGAACATTACCTTTCAGCTCCTCACTTTTCTCTCTAATTCCCTGGCCTCTTTTTAAACTTCTCCAAAGCTACCTCAGCCCCTCCTCGCCTTGTCACACCTTGTCCAGTTCAGAAGTGGCACCCAGCATCTCTGAAGTCACGAGCTGAAACATCCCACTCTGATCATGGCCTCTTTTGCTGTCAGCACCCTCCCGCTGACAGTGTTTCAACCTTATGGATGATCCCAGTGCCTTAGCCCCACCTTTCCTGGTGTATGGCTTTCCTTTCTTCACTTTCTTCCTTGTCCAACTTAAATTCCATGGTCTCCCACTATCACAGTTGTTTGCAAATATCCTCAAATTCCTTGCTCCTTTCTCCTATCTTCTGTGGCAAAACAGCAGCTGTCTGCTTTCTTTAGCCCTGCACTCGTGGCTGAATATTCCTGAATTAAAAACCACCCGTCCAGGTGCCGTGGTGACGCCGCGAGTGTTGCAGCCTCTGACGGCAGCGCCTCGCTTCTCTCGGGAGAGCTCGCTCTCAGCTGCCCTGTGTCGCGCCCTCTCCAGCCCAGTGAGGGGTCTGCTTCATGCTTCACTGAGAACCCACCAGTTCCCTAGGCTTACTGAGTCTGCCTCCAGAATCTCTCTGGAATACCTGCACGTTGCCCTTCTCCAGGGCCACCACCCTCTTCCACCATGACGAGTCATCTCTTCTGGACAATGGCTGCGGCCACCGAATGGCCCCCATTTCCACTTGGAACCGGCTCCGCGGAGCAGCCAACACAAAACATAAATAGACTCTTGTCAGTCCCTGCCATCTTCCTTTCTCTCCAGCAGCCTCTGTTGTTTCTAGGATAAAGACAAAAGCGCTTCGCCTCTGAGGCACTGCGTGGTTGGCCTCCGTTGAGCACTCTCCTTTTCTCACCGTGCTGCTGCTTCCAGCTCCCGAGACCCCCACGTTCTGTCTCCCCCCGGCCATTCTTCCTCCTGCACCGCGTCTCTCCCCCTCTCTTCTCCCTGACTCCCTCTCCTGCCAGCCTCTCCCAGAGGTGGGTACCTTGTTCTGTCCCTTGAGAGCAGCGATCACAGGTTTAGTTACACATTTGCCTCAGTACTTGTTTAATATGTGTGTCTCATAAGCCCCTTGAGGGCAGCAGGCAAGTCTGTTTGGTTTACCACCATATGCCCCAGTGATCACAAGGGGCTGGTCCATCGCTTGGCAGTGGTGCCAAGAAATGTTTTTCCAACAGATGAATGGATTTATGAGCACAAAGCTTCTAGACTGAGTAGACTGATTTCATTCTAAGTTACTGTGCAGTTTGGAGACGTTTTTATTTTTTCACTCTGGAGCTGTGTACCAGGCATTGTCCTAGGCATGGGGTATGTGAGCAGAGTCCCTGCCCTCATGGGGCTTACGTCTTAATTCATTGCTACCAAATGAGTCATCTCTCTAACTTTTTCTTTTTTTTTTATCTCAGAAGAAACTTGAAGATGCCAAATCTCAGGCGCAGGTTCTGGGTTTAGATAAAGAACTGAAGAAACTAAAGAAGGCTGTGGCCGCCTCTGATAAGATAGCCACGGCTGAGCTCACCATCGCCAAAGACCAGCTCAAGTCCCTTCATGGAACCGTTATGAAAATTAACCAGGAGCGTGCAGAGGTGAGTCCCCATGCACAGAGCAAGTGTCCACCAAGGCTGCCCCTGTCAGAGCACCTCGCCACTTGTGTTTTTGATCTCTCATTATAGACTTTGGCTCTTTAGTAAAGTTGTCTGTTTCTCTTCAGACCTGATGATTGCACTTCCCCCATCACAGCCCTGCCTTGGGTGTGGTGCTCCAGTGAGTCCCCCAAGAACCATCAAATGAAGCATACCATCCTTACCTCAGAGTGTAGGGGTCTGCTGAGGGAGGTGGCTATCAACACATACCTAAGCAGAAGTCTTCAGGCCTTCAGCAGAAGGCATCATCCTTCTGAACCTCAGCCCTTTCATCATGCGTAGAGGATCAGATGTCTCTTCACAGGGTTATTATGAGTCCTGACTGAGATAAGTCTGTCACAGCCTTTGTAGGATGCAAATGCTGATGCGATTAAGACCGAAGGTCGTAGGAGGGAAAAGCCTAACCAAGGCAGTCCACAGAGTTCCACCAGTCATGGGAGACTGTAGATCAGGGAAGGAAAAACTAACATTGCTTTTCTGCCGTAGCTCCTGCCCACTTGGACCCCACAGAGGGTTGGGGGGCTGCCAAGTGATGGGTAGGCAAGGTGGGGCCTGGCACCTCCTGGGTAGGGGGCAGCCAGGCGTGCGAGCTGATGAGAGCAGAGACTGAGTCTGGTAGAGAGAGAGAAAAGAGCGCAGCCCGCGGTACAGTGGGGCCTTCCCCACGCCTCCGTCCCAGCAGGACCTGCAGGAGACAGAGCGGTTCAGCAGAAAGGCAGCGCAGGCCGCGAGGGATCTGACCCGAGCAGAAGCGGAGATCGAACTCCTGCAGACTCTCCTCAGGGAGAAAGAGGAGCAGGTCAGTGCCGGGACCCCGTGAGACCACCTCCTTCTCGGGTCCTTGTCAGTTCCTAAGCGATTGAATTACTGTAGGGGCCTCTCAGAGAATTCTGAGGTACCGTCGGTAGTCAATCAGTGCTTGATCCTCTGCTGTGTGCCAGGCATTGCATGGTTTAAATGTCCAGAGTAATGGGGTTCCTCATTAGTAAAGTAGAAGTAAAAAATCAGAGGATTTTTTAATCATACTGCATGGAGAAGTGCATCCGGCAAAGAATATTTATTGGCAACTTGGTATATGTGATTTTTTTAATAGCTTCGAATCGAGATGGAGAAAGTAGAGGTAGGCACCCGAGGAGCAAGCTCACAGGTGCTGGAAATCGAGAAGTTGAATGAGACCATGGAAAAACAGAGGAGAGACATCGCAAGGCTGCGGAACTTACTAGACCTCACCGGAGCTGGTAAAGTACTGGGCTCTGGTTTTAAAATCAGATCATTCTGTTGGGTTTTTCCCTTTAGCAGATTTATTTGTTACTGATCAAACCCATGCTTGATTTATAGAGCTATGATAATTAGCTTAATAAATAAAGAACTTTTTCCAAAGTGTAGTATCAAGAGACTGGATTACAAAGAGAGAAGAGACTCATTTTTGTATTTTCAAAAGAAAGAATGTTTACAAATCATTTCTTTCTCTGGCTCGCTTTCTAAGTGAACAGCAGTAGAACATGTCTGCCCTCTTTAAGTATCAGCAAACACTTATTACCCAAGGACAGCTGTGAGGAGCTAAGAGTCATTGGCTCTCATGGGATCACTTTTTTATTTTGAGAGAGAAAGGAAGTAGATGATTTCACACCCAACTCATGGAATGACTTCCTTTACAGATAACAGAGGAGGCATTGAAAATATTTTGGAAGAAATTGCTGAACTCCGATGTGAAGTTTCTTACCACAATGATTACATCAGCAGCATGGCAGATCCTTTCAAAAGACGAGGCTATTGGTACTTTATGCCACCACCATCATCAAAAGTAGGAAGTCTGTGTTGTTGGGAATATATACTAAATTTCCTTTAAGAAAGTGTAACAAAGGTGCCTTCCCTAAATCTGTGATCAGGTGTCAAGAACAACATATTTTAGGCTAAGCCGTGCATTGAGGTTCTTAAGTGTTTATACTTAGATGGAAATGGGGCATTCCCAAGGAATGTGGCAGTTGCCCATTCATGCTCAGGTGGTATGTGGTGAGGTCCTAGAATAAGGATCCTGTAAGGGAGATAAAGTGACTTGAGCCCAGAGATCCTATTGAAACTGTTGAAAATGGCAGTAGAATTATATAGAGGCTGAGACAGAAAAATAGGCACCTGGATTTCATTTCCTTTTAACAGACATTCATTCAGTGCTTACTGAGGTCTAGGTCAAGTGCAAGACTTTGGTGGGAAGCGTTGATGAATGATACAGCCCCTGCCCTCAAAGAGTTCATGAGCTGGGGAGGAACACAGTTACACCAATGTAATTAGAAAACAGTGACACACACTTGACAATGGACTAGACTTCTCTGCCCCCGTTGCAGAGAATCACAAATTTATCTCATGGGAATGTTTAGGAAAGAAGCCTTCACAAGCAGGGGCGTGAAGTGAGCACTAAGCAACCCTCACATGCTGTGCTCTCAGGAGCGAGGGGACAGCCCGCGAGGACGAGGAGCGTTGGGTTAGCCACGGCAGGTAGCCTAGCGGGGCTTGAGGCGGGATGGGAACAGTGAAAGGCAAAGCAGGTTGGGGCCATCTTTTTTTTTAAAGGGACTTCAAAATCCCTTACACTTAGATTATGTAGGCCTTGGGAAACTGCAGTTGTGTGTGCTATGATCAGAGCTCTGGTTTTAGAGGGTTAGTCCGGCAGAGCGTGAACGCTAGACGTGCAGAGCTCTGGTTTTTGGAGGAATGGTCCGGCAGGGCGTGAAGGCTAGACGTGCAGTGCGTAAGTTGCTCTGTGTGGGGCTGTTTGAGCTCATTGGGGTGAAGGATGGAAGAGGCTAGAGCAGTGGAGCTGGAGGAGAGGAGGGTTGAGGGGTGTTCAGTGACACAGTGTGAAGGTTTGCAGCCTGAATGTGGGAAGGAAGGAGAGGCTCTCCTCCAGAGCCAAGAGCAACATCCTGCTGGAATCCGCTGGCAGCCACGGTCAGGAGAAGCAGCCCTAACCCACTGGGCTCCCTGGGACCTGGGGAGTTCATCAAAACCCCAAGAGCAGAATCTAAGACCCTCCTGCCAGATCTCTAAAGAAGCCAGACATCTTGGCACAACCAGGGCTGCAGGGGGAAGCAGCGTGGGTCAGAGCAGAGCCCGAGCTGGATGAGGGTTTGGAGGGTGGACCTGCAGCTGGGAAGGAGAAGGAGCATAAGCGTAGAGCTCTAAGGCCAGGCCCGGCTCCCAGCACCGCAGGAGACGAAGATCCCAGGTGGCCTGGAGAGCACCTGGTTTCCTTGATCTTACTGCTGGGCCGTTGGGAACGAGCAAAAGAAGAGAGACCGCTAGGAAAGATGAGTACGGGAGCCAGGAGACTGATGCCCGTGCAGGGTATATGGCCCTGTGACCACGCCTCAGCTCTCCCTGTGAGAGTGAGAATTGTGATGTGGGAAGGGAGACCAGCTCTGTGCCGGCTTTGTGGTAGACTCTGACCTTCCTCCACATCAGTCTTTTTGAGAGGTGCTATGCTTTTCTGCCACGCATTTAGGTTTCCAGCCACAGCTCCCAGGCCACCAAGGACTCTGGTGTCGGGCTGAAGTATGCAGCCTCGACTCCCGTTAGAAAACCTCCGCAGGATGGGAAGGAAGACGGTGCCCCTCCAGCTGCCTCGGGATACTGGGTTTATTCTCCCATCAGGAGCGGGTTACATAAATCGTTTGCAAATAAAGGTAAGTCAGATCACATCTGGGAAGTTGCATTTCTCTTGCCTGATTAATGACGTTTGGTCCCCTGAATTCCATAAAGCACAGCCCAGTCTCTCAGCTTGCTTGGTAGGCCCCCTGTGACCTTGTCTTGGCCAGTGACCCCTGCCCCCCTTCCTGCCGCTCTCCCACCTGTCAGCCATGCCCAGCTGCACGGTGTCTCTCTCACAGCTCCATGTTTGAGCCCCTCTGTTCGGAACATTCTACTTCTCCTTTTCTCTCCCAAACTATTCCTGCTCGTCATGACTTCAGCAGGACCCAGGTCCTCAGATGGCACTCTTTTTCTGGAGCAATGCTCCTTGCTGCCTCACCCAGGCACGCTGCACCTGCTCATCATGACTTCAGCAGGACCCAGGTCCTCAGATGGCACTCTTTTTCTGGAGCCTTGCTCCTTGCTGCCTCACCCGGGCACGCTGCGCAGCTAACCTGTGCTCCCGGCATGCGGCAGTTTGCGTCCCTGTCTCGTGGCCTTAGTTACCACAGCTGACGTGAAGTGTCACGGGTGTGTCTGCCAGAGCCCCAGAGAAGAGTCGGACCTGGGGTAACTCCTGGCTCTTTCACTAAGCAGCTGTGTCATACTAGGCAGATTACTTAGCTGCTCTCAGAGTGTTAATCCGTACAATGGGGATATTGCACCCTGAGAACTGGTTCATTCAGGAAGCCGAGTGCCTGCTGTGCGCTCAGTCCTCTGTCATCAGCGATGAACGTGCCCAGGCCTGCTTACCGTAGAGAGGAGTAAGCCGACCACCGCCGAGGGCGGCTGTGTGCCCTGAGAGTGGTGGAGCTCGGAGCTGAGGGTCCCACCGTGCTTCTCTGCTGGCCTTCATGTAACACGAGGCAGGCACCCAAATGTTGCTGAGTGGTGAATGAGTGAAGACAGGGAAAAGCAAACCAACGGATAGGTGTCGGAGAAACTCGGGTTCCCCTGGTGAAAAGAATTGGAATCCCTGTTTTGATCCACTTTTCAAAACTGCTTTTGACCTTTTTTTACAAAATTTTATTTTTGCATCTCTGATATCTTGGCCTGAATGCTGCTGTTCTTTGCTAAGCATGTTTACCTAGTAAGCCACGGGAATAAGACACGCTCCTGTGTTTCCGTTTGAAGACGCAGACAGTGGAGGAGAGAGCCACGAGGAGAGCGAGCCAGATGACCACGACGACCAGCCGTTCGTGCCTCCCCCTGGATGCATGATGTACACGGTGTTCCCCGACGGCTCTCCTGTGCCGCAGGGCATGGCCCTCTACGCACCGCCGCCTCCCTTACCCAACAACAGCCAACCTCTCACCCCTGGCACTGTTGTGTATGGCCCGCCTCCTGCTGGTGCCCCCATTGTATATGGGCCTCCACCCCCCAACTTCTCCGTCCCCCTCATCCCAGTGGGTGTGCTGCACTGCAACGTCCCAGAGCACCACAACCTAGTAAGTGGGAAGACGCAAGAGCCCTGTCCACACTGCTTCCCTGGGAGGCTGCCTTAGAGTCGGCCCACCTGTGCATGGCTTATATCCCAGAAGTGTGCTTTTAAAGCTGGTGTTTAGAACTGAGCAAACATTCTCTTATTAAAATACTCTTCTGGTCAGAAGTTAGGGTACCAGATCACTCTCTGAACCTAGTTTAACCATTTTATAACAAAAATGCTTTCAGCCCAGAAATTAGCCATTTTTAAAGAAAGCTTGTTATGTATATTTTTGTTGATAAGTACTGTATGACTGTGTATGTATAGGCATGTGCTTGCTTAGTCACTTCAGTTGTGTCTGACTCTGCGACCAGGCACATGCGCGTGCCTGCCTGTACTTGTGCACACACGTGTAGACGTGTATTTACATGTAAACACGTGTAAGAGCAGCACACAGTAAGGCTTAGCCTGGAATCATCCCTTGGTGGTGAGGTAAATGATTATTCCTTCTTTCTTTTCATAGTTCTCTTCTTACTGTGCCCATAATTTTGTGTTCTGTTTTTCCTACTTAATGTTACAAGCATTTTTCCCATGGTTTTCATAGACATTTTTAACCAGTATTTTAATGACTGCATTTGTAGGCAGTGTAGTTCATTTAACTTTGTATAAATTTTACTGTATTTCTTATTTTTCATCTAGGCTAAATTCAAGAAATGATTCCTTCCTAGTCTCTAGCTTACTTTTCAAGCTTTTGGTACTAAAGAAATAAAATGCATTACAAGTACCTCCTTCAAACTCAGGACACCTGGGTCCTGATGTTTTCCTGAGCTCTTGATATTTTCCTTTTCCTCTCAACAAACTGAGAGGAAGATAAAGGATTCTAGCCCCTGGGTGTGAAGTCAGCAGCCCAATTTTAATCGGTCAACCTAGCTTCAGAGGGACTGTGGGTATTTACATGGTTGAAAATGGCCGTTACTCTTGTTAACCAGCAGTGCTTCAGTGCACACTGTCTTGTAACAATTCTGTCGGCTCAGCGTTTGTTAACCTCTTAAACTCGATCCTTTACCCTACACTAGTACCCAGCTGTTTATATGGTTCCCCAGGCATGCCTTTATATCTCCTATGTTTGTACATTGCTTCTTCAGCTTAGATATTTCCTGTTTCATTTATTCTTCGAAACCCAGCAGAGCACCGCTTCCTCTAAGTAGCCTTCTCAGCCCACTCCCCTCCCATGTGCCCGGAGGAGGGAGAGATGTGTATGTCTGCGACTCTGTCAGATGCTGAACGCTGGGACCAGACAGTACCCACAGGAGGTGCCTGGTGACTGCTTATCAAGCAACCATAGCTGGACAGACGGAAGAGTCGTAGGATCTATTAGTCCATCCATTTCACCTATGACGTGTGAAGAAATTGCCTTGACTTAATTTTTCTTTTCCAACTGAAGTCTTAGGAAGCTACCAGTATTTTCAGGGCATAGATACCACTTTAACCACAGTTCATCTCAGTTTGGGGCAGGAAAACGGGGAAAGGTCATGTGATATTTCAGTATTGCATTCTTTTCTTTATTCAGGAGAATGAGGTTTCTAGATTGGAAGACATAATACAGCATTTAAAATCAAAGAAGCAGGAACAGAGGATGAGAGTATCCAAGCGGCAGTCTGAGAAAGAAATAGAAGAACTGCATCATAATATTGATGACCTTTTGCAAGAGAAGAAAGACTTAGAGCATGAAGTAGAAGAATTACATAGAACCATCCAGAAACATCAACAGCGAAAGTAATTATTAGCCATTTTATTTTTATAATTCAGATGAGTTAGTTCATTAAGGTAACCAAAATCAGTGTTGTCCAATAGCACTTTCTGTGATCTTGGGAATGTTCTAGATCTGTCCCATCCAGGACAGTAGCCTTAGCTACGTGTGGTTATTGAGCACTTGAAATGTGGCTAATGAAACTGGGGAACAGAATTGAATTGAATTTAATAGCCACATGGTGATTTCTAAGTTCTCATGGCTGATAATCCAAATCAGCTTCTCTTATGGTCCCTCTTGGAGAATGGCCATCCCTCCCCATTATCCTAGCTGAAAGCATGCCAGGTGTCTGCAACACTCCCCTTTCCCTCCACTCCCCTAGGCGTCCAGCTGCTCTCCAAGTCCCACTGACACTATACACAAAGAGCTCTCAGACTGGCTCCCTCCTTCCGTCTTTGCCGCCCTGGCCTTCAGGTTTCCCAGGCCGAGTCTCTCTCGCTCTGTCCTGCCCTTGACCTGGCTGCAGACCTGACCGTGCATGCTCCCCGAGTGCATGCTCTCGTTCCCGACAGCGGACATGCTGCTCTCCAGGTTCTGAGCCCTGCCTCCTCTTCTCATCTTTCTCTTCCCACAGTGTTTGTTCTGGCCCTGCGTACTTTGCTGCAGTTTCCCTGAACACCACCTTTTCTCCTGCCTCCCCACCTTTGCATGCACTGTCCTTTGCCTGCAATGGCTTCCCAACCTGCCCCGCACAACTCCAATGTGTCTTTCCAGGTGGAGGTCAGGGATCCTCTCTGATACAAGAGGTTTCTCATCTCAGGCCCACAATTAAGAGTTGGCGAGATTGGGCCTAGTGCTGTTCATACTGTGTTGTGAGATACCCCGGCGGGCAGGCGGGCAGGCGGGCAGGCACAGGGCCTCCTCTCTGTGCCCCAGTGTCCGGCACAGGGCTCGTCAGCTAGTGGCATGTCTGCGGCGTGGGTCAGTTACACAGAAGCCCATCTTCTGCACTAGACCACGGGTTACGGCAGGTCCTTGGTTTTTGTCCATTTAGCCAGACTGGCCCTCGTGCCGGGGTTGGGGGAAGACCTGTGGAGGACATTGAGGTGGGTAAGGTACGGTCCCTGCCTTCTAGGAGCAAATGCAAGAGTGGCTAACAGACCTGGCAGGAAAAAGCAAGGGCCACTGGGAGAAGGCTGGGACTCGATGTTTGAAGGCTTACAGGATGGTTATTTCATTTCTGTAGGTGTGTATGAGAGGCTGAAGTTTTTGAGGGGGATGTAGGCCAGTGGGACAGCCACTTCTTTTCCTAGTTATAAAAATAAATGATCATTTGGGGGAATTTGGATAATACAGAAATGGTCAAAGAAGAAAGTGAAAATTGTCTGTATTCATTTAAAGACAAACTGTTAATATGTTAAGTTTATTTTCATGTTTTTCTGTATAGATAGTCCCGTTTTCAAGCAATTTTGACTTTAGCCCTGCGTTACTAAATCCTGTGTTATGCTTTTTGATTTTTCAGATATCGTCACCATAATTTTACTCTAGCAGAAATGTAGAATAATTTTGAGGGAAATGGATGGTTGTCTTGGGAGTGGCTTGCTTTATTTTTATACCACAGAAGAATTGAAGTATCAGTATTGTCTTGACTAAGTGCTGATTAAAAAAAAAATCTTTATATTTAAAAGGACAAAACAGCAGCATCATACATGATACATACTATTCACTTATTGTCAACAATATGCCACATTGAGTAAAAATACAGTAAACATAACCTTGAACTTAGGTATACATAGACCTTGAGCCAAGGTAAACACAGACCTTGAGCTTAATCAGATGTAGCTGTCTGTCCCATCCCTTCTCGTATAAAATTAGAAAGTCACCGTGCATCTTTTTATCACTAGGCTATAAGTATTGATATGGTCACATTTAAAATCTCTCTCTGTGTGTGTATGTGAATTTTTTTAGAGACTTCATTGATGGAAATGTTGAGAGTCTTATGAATGAGCTAGAAATAGAAAAGTCACTCAAGCACCATGAAGATATTGTGGATGAAATTGAGTGCGTGGAGAAGACGCTCCTGAGACGTCGAGCAGAGCTCAGGGAGGCCGACCGGCTGCTGGCGGAGGCCGAGAGTGAACTCTCACGCACAGCGGAGAAGGTGTGTGCTGCTGTGCTTGGACGGAGCTGGCTCGCTGTCATCAGCAGGACGGGTTAGAGAGGGAACGCGTAAGAGCGCAGTGGTCAGAGTCAGGCTGCACGGATTTGGGGCAGGTCACGTAAGTCTCCGAGCTCCTCTTTCCTCAACTGTAAATTCAGGCTAAGAAAACCTAAGCTGGGGAGCTTCCCTGGTGGTCCGTTGGTTAGGAATCCGCCTTCCAGGGCAGGGGACACAGGTTTGATACCTGATCAGGGAGCTAAGATCCAACCTGCTGCATGGCAGCCAGGCCCGCACGCTGCGCCTGCTGAACCTCGGTGAAGACCCAGCACAGCGAAAAGCGAACGGCCGAGGCTGCTCAGTGTGAGACAGATGAAGTGGCACATTTAAAGCTCCTGAAAGTCACTTAGTTCCTAACACTCCCCACCTCCTTATCCTGTGTGTGTTTTAAAAATGACTTGGGCTGTAATGTTTATTAAATGGGTTACTCTAATCTTCTTATAAAATAACATTGGACCTCACAGTCAGACTCTTAGCTTATTCTCCAAGTTGATAGTTGATATAAAATCAAGTATTTCTTGGCCTGAGGTAATATTGAGACTTAAACACAGAGTAATTTGGGAAGGAAAAGGGACTGCCTTTTATTGAGGCCCTGTATGCCACACGTTGGCTGCTTTATAAATACCTCTTCATTTAACTTTCCTGGCAACCCTGTTAGATGGTCGTTAGCCCAGTTCACAGATGTAACTCACACAGGCTGGGGTAGCCTGTGGTCACACAGCTGAAGTCCTGCCTCACCAAAAGAGCTTTCTAGCTAGACGGGAATTCCAGGGTTTAAAAAAAAGTCCCTTATCCATATGGGGCACCTCAGGAACTATTATTTTTATATTGTTGTTTCAACATGGACCAATTTGAATGGATAGAAATCTGTTATCCAGGAGCTGAAATGAAGGATTTACGAACGAAATTCTGAGTGGTGGCTTTATAAGGATGGAAAAATGTCCTGATCTTCTTTTCAGATGATCAGTTGCCTCTTCTGTCATATGGTAGATCACTGTGAGAGCAAATAGGTGTGAGCAGGACCAGAGAATAATCTACTGGTGGTGTGTAAAAGAAGATTACTGAGATCAGTAGTTGGGAGAGAGAGGAAGTGAACTAGGTTCAGGCTAATAAGCTTCTGCTTCATCCTCCCAAAGTGACTCACGGAGGCAGCTTGCTCAGGAGCAAGAGGGAAGGAGAAAGGGCTGCATTTTGTAAGGAATGTGCCAGACTTGTTAAACCTGACACACACGGAGACAAAACACTGCTTAGAGACGTGCTGGCTTTCCATAGTGGGTAATGAGTTGTGTCCAGTGGTTTGCTGATGAATCTGGTCGAAATTGGCTGTCCAAGGTGGAAAGAAGTGTAGTGAAATATTTAGCACTTCAGGAGCCAGCCAAACCCTCTTGCATCCACACAGAGTATTTACTAGACGAGCTTCACATACAGACACCTCTGACTGGAGTGCAACTGCAATACAGCGTTTTCGCTGAACAGTGAGTCACTGCTCAACCAAGTTCTAACGATACGCTATTTTTGGATCTCTCGTGACATTGTTTTTTTTTAAGCCTCTTATTTTAGACAGAAAAAGAAACCAAGCTGATAGAAAAAAATAAAAATGCTGTTTTTGCCAAGTCTTGTATAGGAAGGTTTTGAAATACTTCAGAAGTATTAAATATTGATTCCCAGTCATAATTAAATTTGGAGAAGGAAATGGCAACCCACCCCAGTATTCTTGTCTGGAGAATCCCATGGAGGGAGGAGCCTGGTAGGCTACAGTCCATGGGGTTGCAAAGAGTTGGACACGACTGAGCGACTTCACTCACTCACTCACTCACTCATAATTAAATTATCCTTTGAGTAATGGAACTTTACTTAAGATGATATCGAGAGTAAAGGCAGAGTCTCTAGGGACTCCTGTGGGGGTCAGTGGTTAAGAGTCCGCCCGCCGGAGTGTGAGACGCAGGTACAGCCCCTGGTCCAGGGGGACTCCACGTGGCGCAGAGCGACGAAGCCCGCGCGCCACGCTGCTGGGCCCGAGCTCTGGCGCCTGTGCTCCGCAACGAGAGAAGCCCCTGAGATGAGGCGCCTGCAGCTGCGACTGGAGAGGGGCCCCCACTCAGCAGGGCTAGCGAACGCTCACATGCAGCAGTGACAGGCCGCTCGGCCAGAAATGAATACATTTATCAAAAGCAAAATGTGGAGGGGATTTTGGTAAAATAACTTCTTTGCCACTTAATTGGGTAGCTATTTGTTCACTTTTTTCTTTTCTTTTTAAATTTTTTGGGGGGAGGTGGTGGTGGTTTTGGTTTAGATAATTTTTAAGTGAAAAAACAATACTACAGATTATTTTTAAATAGAAGATCATCTACCATCTCACCACCCTCAAATTACTATTTTTAATTTTGCAAAGCCTTTCTCTTTGTTGACAAGATACAGTTTTATATAGTTGCTCTTAACAGTGCTTGTACCACTTTAAATTTATTTCTTCAGTCAACATTTTATCATTAACATTCTTTCATGTTACTACCTTGTGATCTTATTTTAAAGACTACACAATATTCCATGTGTTGATGCATTATCACTTACCAAATCGATTATTTGTCAAGTCTTATATTATCTCAGTATACAATGAGCAGTTTTATATAGCAGTTCTTCTGAATTCTTTTTTGAGAATTGGCAGGTCAAAGTGAATGAACATTTTTATCAGTCTTTCTGTATTGTTGTTTTCCAAGAGTTGTGCCAATTTACAATACCAATAGTTGTGAGAGAATATTGCAGCTGAATTGCTTTTAATGACAGTTTCTTTTCTAGACAAAAAATGCTGTTGAAAAGTTCACTGATGCCAAGAGGAATTTGCTGCAAACTGAGAAAGATGCTGAGGAGTTAGAAAGGAGAGCTCAGGAGACAGCTGTTAACCTTGTCAAAGCTGGCCAGCAGCTCAGGTAGGCAGTCTCCCTTGGCCGCTGATATACCTGGTGAGATGAATGGGAAGTTTGATTCTAAGAGGATGGTAATTGCTTTAGGATAAATAACACGTCAAGTCTAAGGAGTCTGGGGGAAATAAAGCGATGTGTTTCAGATTGTTGCAGGCTGACACCAAGGGTTTGGAGCAGCACAAAATCAAGCAAGAAGAAATCTTGAAAGAGATAAGCAAAGTTGTTGCAGCAAAAGACTCAGACTTCCAGTGTTTAAACGAGAAGAAGGAAAGACTAACAGAAGAGTAAGTACGGCCTCTGCGCAGCTTCACAGGGCTTGCGCTGGGTGAGGCTCCTGGGGCTCGGTCTCCCTGCCGATTTGCTCTAGTCCTGCTGGCGTTTGTAGGCTGCAGAAGCTGCAGAAAGACATCGAGACGGCAGAACGCACTGAGGATCATCACCTGCAGGTCCTGGAAGAGTCGGAGGCCCTCCTGCAGGCCAAGAGAGCGGAGCTGGACAAGCTGAAGAGCCAGGTATGGCAGTGGCCACGTTCGAAACCAGTTTGTGCTGCTGGGGAGCCTCCGTTCGTGTTACGCTTATAAAAATGCTACGTGTTTGATTGTGGAAAAGACTGGAAAATTCGTAGTAAAGTACGAATGAGGCTATACATCCTGGCGGTTAAGATTAGAGCCCAACCCAGATTTGAATCTCAGTTCAATATGATACCTTAATGAATGAGTGAGTCTCAAAACATGATCTTTTCTGAGATCATTTATGTTAAATGTGTGTACAAATATTTGTGTTTGATCTCTGCCAAAGTACAAACATGGTCATCTGATGAGGGTAGTGAATGTTTTCTGCTTTCTTCCTTTCACATATCTGCATTTTCTGCTTTTCTGTAACTGAATATGTATTGCCCTTAAAATTGTAAGTTTTAAATTTATAAAACGAGTAAATTTCTTAAATCCCTGCCTAACTTTCATTGCCAGGGTGGTGTCAATTGGAATGAAGTACAGATAGGGAAGTTCTTTGAAAACCATAACCTGAGAGATGATCATTGTTCTCATATTCTTGTTTTTGCTGTGATATGAGTGAGCCCAGGGCCTTTATTAGGCATTTTATGCCTGCACTCCCCAGCCCGGCCTTCCTGACTCTTGCAGCTAAGATAACTAAAATTAGACCGCCACCTCCACACAGCACTTGGCTGGACTAAATACTCCCCATCTCAGCACTTCTGTCAAGCTGTGCATTCTTCCCTTTTCTTCGATGCAGGTAACAGGTCAGCAGCAGGAGATGGCTGTCTTGGACAGACAGTTGGGGCATAAGAAGGAGGAGCTGCATCTACTCCAGGGAAGCATGGTCCAGGCAAGAGCTGACCTCCAGGAAGCGCTGAGATTGGGAGAAAGTGAAGTGACTGAGAAGTGCAGTCACATCAGGGTGTGTTTCTCAGTAGTTTTCAGGAGTCCTGTAATTCTGTAGATTTATTTCAAGATATTTTCATTGGTTCCCCCCCCAAAATGCAGATATGAACTCCTGAATCTCGCCGCTCCTTGGTGGTCTCTGCCGCCCTGGGACTGTTGGGTGCAGCGGGCCCTCCATGCCATTTTCTGGATGTGCCGAGGCTTTCTGCCTTTCTGTTTCTCATGCCGTTTCTTCGGGAATTTTCTTTCTGGGAGTGCCCAGATCTGATCTGGTTTTCATAGCTCAGCTTCACGCCACTAAGGGACTTCCCCAAGTTTTCCTGGAAGCAGTTTATCTCGCTTCTGAGTCTGGTAACACTCTGTACATTCTCAGGTTCTGCAGAACCGTAGCCTTTCTTGGTGATGTTTCTGTTCCCGGCTTTACTTCCCCAAAAGGTGCTAACAGCCCCTTGAGGGCAGGAGATGGATCTGAATGAATCAGCCTTTCTTCTGTGTGACACACAGCCTTGCCCATAGTAAATAATTGCATATACATTTTAAATGTAGATATTATGTTACTTTTTTACTTCTATTATACTAAAATATGTTAGTGTAAATACAGTGCTATTCTTAATGTAAAACACAAAGATGTGCTTGTTTTCAAATGAGAATTTATATGTGAGACAGTTAATAACAGAACTGATTTTTAAGTATTTTCTATTTATTACTTGGTAGAGGTAGGTTGACTTTTTTCTTTTTTTTCTTCTTTGCATAGGAACTAAAAGGTATTTTGGAAGAACTGAGTTTTCAGAAAGGAGAACTGAATGTCCAGATTAGTGAGAAAAAAAATCAACTTTCACTTATAAAGCAAGAAATTGAAAAAGAGGAAGAAAATCTTCAGGTAGTTTTAGGGCAGATGTCTAAACATAAAACTGGTAAGTTTAAAGTTTAACCTTATTTCTAATCAAAGAAAAGCAGATTATAAATGGAATATTTAAATTGACTGAAAACAAAATAATCATTTTCATTGCTAACAGGGTGTGATGAAAGAAGACCACTTACAGGCTGTTGATTGAATTATAAAATGAAACAACTTCCCAGTGTCTTAAACTCTTAAAATACACACCTGTTAAACTCACTAGGTAGCCATTTCTAGTTATCTAGAGAGGGCAAGCATTTATGCACATCGCAGCAATATTTATTTCTCTTTTTCAATTTTATTAAGAAATAAGCCTTAATTTCCTTGTTTTACAAATTAAGCTGAGTACTTACAGTAGAATTTATAATGACAAAATTTGGAAACAAATGACCAATTTAAAAACCATATTTTAAAAAAAAAACATTTTAATATTTAATGACATGCAAAAATGCTGATGAAAGAAAAGTGAAAAAATAGATAAAAACTAAACATTGAAAGTAGTCCTAATTTGTTTTAAAATATACGTGTGTGGGGACTTCCCTGGCAGTCCAGTGATTAAGACCTCACCTTCCAATGCAGAGGGTGCAGGTTTAATCCTTGTCAGGGAGCTAAGATCCTACATGCTTCACAGCTAAAAAACCAAAACATAAACTAGAAGTAATGTTGCAGCAGATTCAATAAAGACTTTAAAAATGGTCCACATTTTTGGATGGTCCACATCCAAAAAACTTAAAAAACAAAAAATCGGTTAAAGTGTTAAGTGAAGTGAAAGTCACTCAGTTGTGTCTGACTTTTTGCGACCCCATAGACTGTAGCCCACCAGGCTCCTCTGTGGATGGAATTCTCCAAGCAAGAATACTAGAGTGAGTTGCCATTTGCTTCTCCAAGGGATCTTCCTGACCCAGGGATCGAACCTGGGTCTCCCACAGTGCAGGCAGATTTTTTACTGTCTGAGCCACCAAAATATTAAAAAAATAAAATATGTGTGTGGTTATGTGTACATACCCGCACATAAACTTCTGGAAGGAAATTATCAAAGTGCTATTGCAGTAGTGATCATTTTTGGATGGTAGGATAATGATGTGTTTTTATTTTTTTCTTTTATACTTTTTTCAAATTTTCTGTAATGAACAAATATTCTTATAATCAGAAAAAGTAGTTAATATTTAGAAATCTATATTTCAAAGGACAAAAGAATTGATATATAAATTTCAGCTGATATATTTTGAAGTTTTTGATGTATTTTGAACATTTCATGCAAAGATGGGCTCAATAAAGGACAGAAATGGTATGGACCTAACAGAAGCAGAAGATACTAAGAAGAGGTGGCAAGAATACACAGAAGAATTGTACAAAAAAGATCTTCACGACCCAGATAATCACGATGGTGTGATCACTCACCTAGAGCCAGACATCCTGGACTGTGAAGTCAAGTGGGCCTTAGGAAGCATCACTACAAACAAAGCTAGTGGAGGTGATGGGATTCCAGTTGAGCTATTTCAAATCCTGAAAGATGATGCTGTGAAAGTGCTGCACTCAATATGCCAGCAAATTTGGAAAACTCAGCAGTGGCCACAGGACTGGAAAAGGTCAGTTTTCATTCCAATCCCAAAGAAAGGCAATGCCAAAGAATGTTCAAACTACCGCACAATTGCACTCATCTCACACACTAGTAAAGTAATGCTCAAAATTCTCCAAGCCAGGCTTCAGCAATACGTGAACCGAGAGCTTCCAGATGTTCAAGCTGGTTTTAGAAAAGGCAGAGGAACCAGAGATCAAATTGCCAGCATCCTCTGGATCATCGAAAAAGCAAGAGAGTTCCAGAAAAACATTTATTTCTGCTTTATTAACTGTGCCAAAGCCTTTGACTATGTGGATCACAATAAATTGTGGAAAATTCTGAAAGAGATGGGAATACCAGACAACCTGATCTACCTCTTGAGAAACCTGTATGCAGGTCAGGAAGCAACAGTTAGAACTGGACATGGCACAACAGACTGGTTCCAAATAGGAAAAGGAGTGCGTCAAGGCTGTATATTGTCACCCTACGTATTTAACTTCTATGCAGAGTACATCATGCAAAATGTTGGGTTAGATGAAGCACAAGCTAGAATCAAGATTTTCGGGAGAAATATCAATAACCTCATATATGCAGGTGACACCACGCTTATGGCAGAAAGTGAAGAAGAACTAAAGAGCCTCTTGATGAAAGTGAAAGAGGAGAGTGAAAAAGTTGGCTTAAAGCTCAACATTCAGAAAACTAAGATCATGGCATCCAATCCCATCACTTCATGGCAAATAGATGGGGAAACAGTGGAAACAGTGGCTGACTTTATTTTTCTGGACTCCAAAATCACTGCAGATGGTGATTGTAGCCATGAAATTAAAAGACGCTTACTCCTTGGAAAGTTATGACCAACCTAGACAGCATATTGAAAAGCAGAGACATTACTTTGTCAACAAAGGTCCATCTGGTCAAGGCTATGGTTTTTCCAGTGGTCATGTATGGATGTGAGAGTTGGACTATAAAGAAAGATGAGCAGCAAAGGATTGATGCTTTTGAACTGTGGTGTTGGAGAAGACTCTTGAGAGTCCCTGGGACTACAAGGAGATCCAGGCAGTCCATTGTAAAGGAGATCAGTCCTGGGTGTTCATTGGAAGGACTGATGTTGAAGCTGAAACTCCAATACTTCGGCCACCTGATGCAAAGAGCTGACTCATTTGAAAAGACCCTGATACTGGGAAAGATTGAGGGCAGGAGGAGAAGGGGACGACAGAGGATGAGATGGTTGGATGGCATCACCAACTCAATGGACATGGGTTTGGGTGGACTCCCGGAGTTGGTGATGGACAGGGAGGCCTGGCATGCTGCAGTCCATGGGGTTGCAAAGAGTCAGACATGACTGAGCAACTCAACTGAACTGATTTTGAAGTTTTTCTGTTTATTTTTATTTAAATTCTTCTAGGTAGGGTAAGTTCTTTTAGAACTAGATCTTTGTTGAATATTTGTTTAAATTTTTTCAGCAAATTAATGTTTAGCAATACTTTTAAAGGATTTTTTCATTCAAAATGTAATTAATTAGCTCCATTAATTCAGCACAATATATTTTTATTTTGTTACCTATTGTTGTATCAGCCAGTAGCATTATTTTGTGTTTCATTTTGTAATTGTTTCTGCATTCATTTAATAGCCTGGACCATGCTTTGTTTCTCATAGAACTTAGGAATATTCTGGACATGTTGCGACTTGAAAACAATGAGCTGCAAGCGTTGAAGCTACAACATGACCAAAAGATGTCTGAGTTAGAGAAGATTCATGTTGAAGTGCTGGAGGTAATAAACAAAGGCATTTTACTGGTAGCAAACCACACAGTCTCCATTTGTACAGTTGAGTCCTCTTTTATCTTCTTTAGGAGAAACTGGAGTTGGAGAATTTGCAGCAGACAGCCCTGCGACAGAAGGGGGAGATGGAGTGGCAGAAGCAGCTCTTAGAGAGGGACAAGCGAGAGGCTGAGCGGATAACTGCTGAGGCCCGAGCGTTGCCGCTGTGTGTTGAGTCTTTGTGCAAACAAAAGGAGGATCTTGAGGAGAAGTGTGACAGCTGGGAGAAGAAGCTGGCACAGGCCAAACGGTGAGAGCAGGAACAAATAAGCTTGCAAGGTCCCTTCTGGAAGGCTAAAGCGTTATAAACACACTATTTAAAAAACTGGAAAAGGCAAAAAAAAAAAAAAATACACCACAAACTCAATATCACAGTACAATTCACCAGTAGCATTTTGGGGTGAATTTTCCTTTTAGGCTTTTATTTCTCCCTTAAAGCATTTTTTAAAATAACTTGTTATTTAAGTAAAATAATGTATGCTTGGAATATGTGAGTCAGTGGAGAAATATACCTTGTTGTGGGTAGGAAGGCCCAGTATTAACCCAACCCACCTACCAATGCAGGAGACACAGGTTCAATCCCTGAGTTAGAAAGATTTTCTGGAGTAGGAAATGGCAACCCCCTCCAGTATTATTGCCTGGAAAATTCCATGGACAGAGGAGCTTGGCAGGCTACAGTCCGTGAGGTCACAAAGAGTCTGGACACGACAGAGCACATGCACAGGCATGCCACAGAATGGGCTTCCCTGGTGGCTCAGTGGTAAAGAGTCTGCCTGCCATGCAGCAGACGTGACTTTGATCCCTGGGTGGGGAAGATCCCCTGGAGAAGGAAATGACAACCCACTCCAGTGTTCTTGCTTAGAAAACCCATGGACAGAGGAGGCTGGCGGGCTACAGTCCATGGTGTCACAAGAGTCAGATATGACTTAGGGACGGAACAATGGCAGCATACCATAGAATACTACTGGGCAGTAAGGAGCGCTGGAGCATCAGTAACACGCAGCTACATGGGTGCGTCTCAGAGTCGTCATGCGCAGTGACAGAAGCCAGACAAAAGCCAGTCCATAGTGTGTGATTCCTGTTCATGTGAAGGAACACGGGCTCATACATACTTTTTTTTCTGACAAATCTTATTATACATAAAATTGTGTTTCTTTTTTACTTATAAGTTAAGTCCATTTTAATCACGTTTGGAGTTATAAGTGCTATCCATGTTGTTCCTGATTTTTATAAAACTTCAATTTTAGCAAGTCACTTTTTGAAGTGACAAACATTTCCAAATGTTCTATTTGAAAAGCTGAAAATAAGGGGGTTTTTTGAGAATGAGTTGAAGAGCCTTACAGTTTGTTAATTCTTGTTAATGTTTCTTATATAGTAAATTATTAATATTATTAATTTATTAATATCATCCAGACTCCACAGCTGCGTTGTGACACGTAACACTATTCCTTAGTTGTCTGATATATGTGCTTGGACATTTTGTGTTTGACAGTCTGACATATTCTTGCTTGTATTGTAGGGTTTTAGCAGCCACAGAAGAGAATAGCAAAGCAAAGCAATCAGACTTAGAAAAGTTGGAATTGGATATCAGAAAACTGCAACAGGAACTAGACCAACTAAACAGAAACAAACTCTCACTGCACAAAGACATCGCAGGCCTGCAGCAGCAGCTCTGCGGTGAGCGGGCGGCGGGGGGTGGCTGTCTTCCTTCTGCTCGGTGCTTTTCTTAATTGTTTGCTTTCTTGTTATAGAAATAGATCATGCTACAGGGCGTGGGGTTTCTTTTAGGAGTGAGAAAAATGTTCTAATATTAGGTATGGTGATGCTTGAACAACTCTGAATTTACCAAAAGCCATGAAATTGTATACTTTAAATGGGTGAAATACATGATATGTGAATTATATCTCAGTAAAGCTGTTTTTTTTTTTTAAATGAATTCATATTCCTTAGAGAACAATTTTAAAACATAGCAAAGTAACAAAATAAAAATTACTATTGACCACACTCTTCAGAGATAATTTCTACTAGCAATGTAGTAAATATCCTTCCAGATTTTTCCTTGAGGGGTGGTGTGTGTGTATAGATTTAAAAGCAAAAATGGACATAACATATTTATGACCAAATCTTTATAAATCCTCATGATTGTTTATTCATAAGTTACTAATAAGTAGGAGAGGGTGTGGAGAGAAGGGAACCCTCTTACACTGTTGGTGGGAATGCAAACTAGTACAGCCACTATGGAGAACAGTGTGGAGATTCCTTAAAAAACTGGAAATAGAGCTGCCATATGACCCAGCAATCCCACTCCTGGGCATACACACCAAGGAAACCAGAACAGAAAGAGACACGTGCACCCCAGTGTTCATCGCAGCACTGTTTATAATAGCCAGGACATGGAAGCAACCTAGATGCCCATCAGCAGACCAATGGATAAGGAAGCTGTGGTACATATACACTATGGAATATTACTCAGCCATTAAAAAGAATACATTTGAATCAGTCCTAATGGTATGGATGAAACTGGAGCCCATTATACAGAGTGAAGTAAGCCAAAAAGATAAACACCAATACAGTATACTAACACATATATATGGAATTTAGAAAGATGGTAACGATAACCCTATATGCAAAACAGAAAAAGAGACACAGATGTATAGAACAGACTTTTGGACTCTACAGGAGAAGGCGAGGCTGGGATGATCTGAGAGAACAGCATCGAAACATGTATATTATCAAGTGTGAAACAGATCTCTAGTCCAGGTTGGATGCATGAGACAAGTGCTCGGGGCTAGTGCACTGGGATGACCCAGAGGGATGGGATGGGGAGGGAGGGGGGAGGGGGGATCGGGATGGGGAACACATGTAAATCCATGGCTGATTCATGTCACTGTATGGCAAAAGCCACTACAGTATTGTAAAGTAATTAGCCTCCAACTAATAAAAATAAATGGGGGAAAAAAAAGTTACTAATTCCAGCCAACAGTGTACTTGTTGAACACTTCCTGTGTCCTGGGCATGATTGTAGATGTTTCATATGCATTTTATCATTTAATTATTATAACATTTTTTTGAGGTAGAAACTATTATTTCACCCATTTAAAGATAAGCCAACTTACGCCTAGTTTCCTTGGGACTTGCTTAAGCGAGAAGTGACTTGCTCAAGCTCACCCAGTTAGTAAGTGACAAAACCAGTACAGATAATAAAATTTATTTTAAAATTGTCTTCCTGAAAGGTTGTACCAAATTTACATTTTTATCAGCAGTGTGGAAGGTACCTGTTTTTAAACCACACACCTCATCAACACTAGGTAATGTGTGTGAGTTTTTTTTATCATGAGGTTTTGAACGTGTAAATCTTTTTTTTTTTTTTTTTAATATGTAAGTCTTTAAAAAATGTAAGGCTCCAAGCCCAGATCTGGCTTGTGCATTTACCTCTCTCTTGGCCATGAATAAGATAGGGTGGCGTAATCACCTGTTACACCCTAACAGAAGGAAGTATAAATTCACTTTCAGTCTACATTTTTAAGGGGACTGATGGGAAACTGAAAAATGTATACATATGTATTTCTTATTCTATGTAAATGTTATTTCTGTAGAAAAACGAGAAGCAGTAAACTCATTACAGGAGGAACTAGCTGACGTCCAAGACCATTTGAACCTAGCAAAACAGGTGAGCCTGACAAAGGAAGTCTTCTCGTGGTGCCCTGCGGGCGTGCAGATGGCTGCTTGAAATAACAAATCAAAGACGCTGGTTCTTCTCACATGAGCCGGTCCCGTAGAGCCATTTATCTAACACAAATGTAATATATACCAAACCTTTGATGCAGAGCAGTAATTTTCTAGTTTATTTTAGTCCTAGAATTCTCCATGCAAACAATGCTTTACTCAAAGCTAATAAGTAAGGGGTGGTGGCCAGAAGAGCCCTATAGTTGGTCAGCCGCTTTCTGAAGGCTTCAGGGACAGATGGACCATCTCTTCCCCATGGCACAGATGAGGTCTTTATGCTTCTCGGCATCTTCCTGCAGTAATTCAGTGTTGTCCTGTGAGATTATTGCCATGATCTGAGTTCCAGAGAACCTCAAGCAAGTTTTAGACCTTAGTTTCTACTCTGTAAGTTATGGGTTAGATTAGACATCTAAATTCCCTTCCTTCTACCTTTAAGATTCTGTGTTTCTAAGATGTTTAAAACTTATTCTGTCCTTTAAAAAGTCTTATACGGGTTCTTGTGAACATTTTTTATGTTGTTAGAAATATGGTAACTTTTCCAAAAGTGTTTAATTAGGGTTCTTTGAAGAAAGAAGTATTTATTGTTTTGTGAATTTTTTTTAACCTGTATAAATATTTCAGATGGTAACAAAGCCATGACTTTAGGTTCAGTTTCAGTCAGAGTTAAAGCTTCTTCACAGCTTTTCTTACTCTTAGCAATCCTGTGAGGTGGGTGGTGTTTATTCCCACCTCAGTGACAAGATGCCTAAATTTCAGAGGAACTGAGTCTCTTGCTGAGGTTCTGACATCTCTGTCATCTTAGGTACTAAAAAGAGGGAAGTCGGGGATTAAGTTGAGCTCTGGGTACCTTCGTGTGTTTGTTGAAATGACAAAGGATGTGGCACTTTCGGGCTGTCACTTGTCGGACTTGGTAGATGGATGCAGGCGTGGCACTCGCGCTTGTGGAGGAGGGGCCTTGTCCGTAGTCTGAGTTTGTCCTTTGGCCTGAAGGACCTGCTCCACACCACCAGCTGCCAGGGTGTCCTGCTTGCCGAGCAGACCAGGCTTCAGGAGGACCTCCAGGAACACGTGAAGAAGCTGGAAGGCTGCCAGAAAGAAGAGGAAAGGAAGCAGCAGCACCTGCAAGCGCTTCAGAGCGAGGTGGAGGAGAAGGAGAGCGAGCTGGCCCGACAGGAGATGGTACCGCACCCCACGGGCGGTCCAGGGGCGGGCACACTTCCCCAGCAAGCGTCCCCCGGCTCTCGCCCCGCTTACCTGCCCTGTGTGACCTGGGGGGATTTTACACCAGCTCTTTGACTCCCTTGGTATTAATGTTATGGACCATTAAGACTGTGGAACAGGCCCCGTAAAGAATCTTGGTGGCCACGTGTCAGTTCCTGCGTATTCCCTCTTCACATGCTGGCCAGATCATTTTCCCGTCCCTCCTTGATCCCCTTTGTAAACAGAACTCACTCTCGATCACTGTGGGCTGTTTGCTACTTTCTGTTTGAGCTGCAGTCTGACTAGTGTCCATGAAGATTCCCTCGGGACACTGTTTGTTAGTTCATGACTGACTAAGGTTGTTCTCTAATAAGACGTTTCAGAGACTCCAGAAAGAGAGAGAAAATGAAGAAAAAAAGTTAGAAGCCAGTAGAGCAAGCCTGCAGGAGCAGCAGCAGCAGCTGGAGAAGGAAATAGCAGACCAGAGGGGCACGCTGGACCAGGTGCTCAGCCAGGTGCTGGGGGCTGAGGAGCGCGTCAGGACTCTGCAGGAGGAGGAGAGGTGGGGCGAGGCCCTGGAGAAGACGCTCTCCCAAACCCGTACGTATCCCGGAGCGCTGCGCCGAGGGGGGAGTCCACTGACTGTCTGATGAAGCGTGTAAAGGAGGCCCAGGCCTCGGCCGTAGCCCAGACAAGAGGCAGGACCGGCGTGGGGGAAATACAGCCCCGCACTTGGTCCTCCTGGTCCTGCGAAAGATGAGGAAATGCACCCAGAGGGAACAGAGAATCTTTCTTTATGGAGATGGAATTTGATCCCGACACGGTCAGGTGTTTTTCCTTGACTGTATCGCTTTCTTTGAGAATGCTCTTTCAAGGAAGTGGAATATTAAGGCAAAGAAGTGCCAAAAGGTGCCCTAAAGGCTTTCTATAAAAGTATATTAATTCTGACCTTTGGAACAATGATCCATTTCATCTCAACCTATTACAAAAAACAGTATTAACAGTTCTATGATACAGTTGTTGGCCACTGGGTCTGTTTATTCTTTTGAGCCATACATAAAGGAAGTTGACTCCAGGACAAAAGATGGTTCTTAACGTCAGTAAATGAATTTTTTTTTCTTAGACTTCAGGTTTTAATAATGCTCAGAAAATGTTCTCCCCTGCAGGAACTTTAAGGACTTGGGTTTTGAAAGGGTTATTACTCCTTTTTCCCTGGGAACTCTTGATTCAGACCCAACCATTTCATTTTGAAACAAACCTAAATATGCCAAGTCCGACCATGCCAGAGGTGTGAGAAGTGATATCTGGGCAGGGTGTTGCTTTACAGAGGTTCATTACAAAAATCTGTGTTAAATGTCACTGTTGTGTATAAGCATCATTTATTGAGTATACTTACCATGCATTAGGTGTTTGCATGCATGATTCCTGTTAAATACCAGGAAATAGGTTCCTTCTATAGAAAATTAGACTCATGCCATTCCAAATCCTCTGTTCTTTTCCTGCACTGCCTCCTATGAAGGAAAAAATACTGTGTATTTCCCTTTATTTAAAATTAGGTTTATAAAGAAGCATTTCAGGGACTTCCTTGGCCGTCCAGTGATGAAGACTGCACTTGCAATGCAGGGAGCATGGGTTCAATCCCTGGTCAGGGAACTAAGATCCCACGCACCTCATGGAGCAGCCAAAAAATGAAAAAGTGGAGAAAGGACTTGAATAGATGTTTACATAAATAAGTAAATAAATAAATAGCTTTTCAGTAGCCTGTTCCATGTTCCTTGCACCTCACAGAATTGGTGCTCTCTGGTCTCAAAGACTCAAAAGAGAAAATGGTAACCGTCTGTCACTTTGGAATCAGGTCCTTCAGGAACAAATTACATCAAAAGGCAGCTTTCTCTGAACCTTTTCCTGGGTCGCCGGTGTGGATCAGGGGAGACTTAGACAACTGGCTGGTGGAAAAAAGTGCCCCAGTGAGCATCCTGTCGTTGTGCAATCTGCCCTTAGCCAGCCCAGGGCCTCAAGCTAAATTACCTGAAATACTGTTTCAGAACGGCAGCTCTCAGAACGCGAGCAGCAGTTGTTGCAAAAGTCAGCTGAGCTGCTGGCTCTTCAGAAGGAGGCGGACTCTATGAGGGCAGACTTCAGCCTCTTGCGAAACCAGTTCTTGACAGAGAGAAAGAAAGCTGAGAAGCAGGTGGCCAGCCTCAAGGAAGCGCTCAAGACCCAGCGCAGCGAGCTGGAGAAGAACCTTCTCGTGAGTACCCACCGCCCTGCCCGGCAGCTTGTGAGGAGAGGAGCCTTTCAATCTCTAACGAAACATGGCTTCCATGTAGAGAAAACAAATGACCGGGCAACCCAGTCCCTAACCCAGCTGTTGCTTGGGGTACATCTGTGCATAGTTTGTGCCTGAAGCTAATGGTAGATTTTGCCTGTGTCTGGGCTCAGCCCTGGAGGAGTTGGCTGTCTGGCTGGAACGCTGGTCACAGGCTCAGAGAGCTCCCTCGGGGAGCCAGCCTCTGCACACCGCTCCAGCAGGGGTGCAGGGGTTTGGGGGTGGGAAAGCCTCTGAAAAGCCTTTTCCCAGCTGCAGTCTGTGCTCACAGGTTTTCTCATTGTGCCCTTTTTGGTCAGCATCAGCTCTAATTAATCATTATCCTAAAACTAGGAGGCTCAATCTGTCACGCTCTTATCCCTGAGATAAATTGTGGGTGGTGGTACTCAAATGAGTTGAAAATGGTTTGGGATGCCTCGAGACCGACGGGCAGTGATAGGGGCTGTCCCAGAAAAGGATTTTTCTAACACCCTTTGGAGGAGTCCATGTCGCCCTGCAGTGTGAATGTTGCTTTCCACCCGGATGTATTTCCCAGAGGGCGGTAACACCCACAGCCGCTGACGTGCAGCAGGACTGTGGAGAGAGGAGGCAGATGTCTGGATTTAATCCTCCCAGGAGCCCTGTGATGGTGGCTGTTGTTCACGTCTCCCAGACAAGGGAGGGTCACCTCATCTCAGTGGCAACACGGCACATCTAGGATTCAGGCTTTCTGCTCCCAGCTCTACCACCACCGCTGCAGAAGGCCGGTCGATCATCCCCTTTATAGCCGGAGCCCAGACAGGAAACGAAGTCTCCGAGCTGGTGAGTGTGCCAGGCAGCAGCACGCACCTCCAGAGTTGGCCCCCTCTCCCGTGCTAGGAGCAGAAGCAGGAGAACAGCTCCATGCAGAAGGAGATGGCGACCATCGAGCAGGTGGCGCGGGACAACCACGAGCGGGCCCGGCGCCTGATGCGGGAGCTCAGCCAGATGCAGCAGGAGTACGCGGAGCTCAAGAAGCAGGTGCGGCGCGGCCCGGGGCGCGGGGAGAGCGTCAGACTGGTGACCAGACTGTTCTTCTAGTCCTGAAATTCAGAACTTTCCACAGAAGAAAGTATTTGTTCAAGGGACACTTTTAAAATGCTCCCAAGACACACTTTTGAAATGCCTTAAGTTCACCAAACTTAAGTTAGTTTTTGAAAGAAAAATGGCAATTCTTCAGCATAAAATTTTATCATGTCCCGAAGTGCTGTGTTGAAATACTAGATTTTATGCCAGAAACAAGTCTGTAAGAGACAGACTCCCAAGGAAACCTCTGATCACCTGTCATGCAGCCGGGCCGCGGAGAGGAGAACAGTTCACCCTCGAGGGAGGGTCTCGCCCTAGACCCCCTTGTGTCCCTCCAGTTCACCCTCGAGGGAGGGTCTCGCCCTAGACCCCCTCGTGTCCCTCCGCCCGTGTCAGGGGCTGGGCCAGCCCAGAGCTCTCCAGTCAGGCTGCTCAGGCCACTCGAGTGGCCTGCTACACTTTGTCCTCTGGATGACCCCATGTGGCCATTTAGTTTCGTCTTTTCCTATAACCACCCCCCAACACACACGCACGCGCACGCACACACACACCCCTTTGGCTCAAGAACAAATCACTTTGAAAGGCCGCTTGGCCTCTGTAAGTTTGAGGGCAGTTAGCAGCGGGTGTGACTGTAGGATCTTCACCGTGCTCTTTATGGAGGAGCCACGTGGAGTGGCCTCAGGTGTTTAACACTCTGTAGCGCCTGAGGGAACCTCCAGACTCCCCGCGCCACCAGATCCTTCCCATGTACGATAAAAACATTCACCCAGACCTCCTCTAAGCCCCTTTCAGTGTTAACATTTATAGCCTAGACCACTACAGCTTGTTTCAGTAAATGGCCCTTTCTCATTTGAGGACCACTAAGGTGCCTCATATAAATTCTCACTTAGCTCTCACATTTCAGGATACAGAGGGTTCAGAAGTCGGCTAGCTGGCCCTGAGTCATCCTGGTAGTGTTTTTTGGAAATGAGATTGGAACCCAGCCCTGTCCCGCTGCAGAGAGGCTGACTTCTGTAGTGTGGGCCACCGTCAAGCAGCACCGTCCCTGCTTTTCCAGACGGGAGTCGCTCCAAGGGGAACGCCAGTAAAGTCGTTTACTTGGTAGCTTAGAGTACTTGAGTAGCTGGGAAAATCGCAAATTTCTACAGTTCTAATCACAATAAATAACATCTGTAGGTCTTTCAGTATATGATACATGTATTTAAAATGTTAAATCATTAAATAACAATAACAGTTCCGTTCCAGTACTTGGTGGTATTTGACTCTCACTTGCTCTTTAGATGGTAAACCAGAAAGATCTGGAAAGAAGACAAGTAGAGATCAGTGAAGCAATGAGGACACTTAAGTCTGAAGTGAAAGACGAAATCAGAGCCAGCCTAAAGAACCTCAACCAGTTTCTCCCAGAACTGCCAGCAGACCTGGAAGCCATTCTGGAACGGAACGAACACCTGGAAGGAGGCTTGGAGAGCTTGAAAGAGAACTTTCCATTCGCCCTCAGTGAGAAACCATCACCTTTTGAAGAGAAACTGAATTTTTCTCACGTTCACATAATGGTAAGGGCTTATTTATCCTGCTGTTCTCTGGACTTCCTAAAAGGGCCCTTTGGTTCCCACCTCCCCCAGATAAGTCCAGACATAGAATGGAGGGTGGGAGGGAAAGGCGGGTTGGTTACTGATGGTGGTGCTCAGAGACTCTCTGATGGTTCCCTTTTCCTCTGAAAAAGGATGAACACTGGCGTGGAGAAGCTCTCCGGGAGAAACTGCGTCACCGTGAAGATCGACTCAAGGTTGCCCTTTTAAAAGAAAAAAAAAACTATAAGATACTTGGTGTGGTGAGGAGATGGGGACGCTGCTCTGTCGCAGCTGTCCCAGCAGTCCTGTAGGTCACACGTTCGAAGCGCAGAGAGGCTGGCATCACAGAGTCAGCAGCAGGGTCAGGGTTCAGAAGCACGAGTTCTGGTGCTCAGCCTGGGGTTCCTTACCCTCGGGGATGCGGCTCTGCCTCAGCTGAAACTGACTGGACCTGCAGACAGAACATAGAGATGCACTCATAAAAACAAGGCTCTCAGGCCAGTGGTTGGGGAGGGATTGGGGAAACCAGAGAAGTAGGCTTAGGAGTCAAATAAGAAGCTGTTTGGCTCAGGATATGTTGAACTTGGAGGCTTCATGAGACGCACAGGGAAGGATGTCTGTGTAGGCAGCTGAAAATCGGTGTCTAGAATTTAGTTGTAAGGGCTTACCTAAAAATGTGGGGGTGAAGAGTATAGTGGGGAGCTGAAAAATGAGAGTGAGGGGGATAGAGCAAGAGAGGACAGAATACGTCTTTGGATGTTGGCCACTTGCATCGAGGGCTGAGGGAGCCACTTGCAGTTCCGAGTGAGTGAGGGCCTTCACATCAGGTAGCCTGCAGCCATACGTGGCTGTTTAAATGGAAATCCACTGTCATTAAACCAGGTTAAAAATTCAGTTCAGTTACCACATTTCACGTGCTCGACAGCCACACATGACCAGTGGGTGCTGTGGTGGGCAGCAGATACAGAACATGGAGCTTTCCTGTCATTCAGAAGGCTCTGTGGGACAGACAGGGCTTGCTGTCAGCTTTAGTTGGAGGATCATTTCAGAGGCACAGCGGGGAAGCCGGAAAGCAGCATGGGGTTGAGGATCCCACACGCTGTGAGACCCTCTGAAGATACCAAGTGTAAACCAGTCGTCTGAGTCTGAGCAGTGGGGAGCTGGGGCAGGCATCTGGCGAGGAGGAAGCTGAAATCCTGTGTTGTGACCGTGGCGCGGACAGGCTGAGGTCCAGGCCCAGGTCACGACAGGAGCGCCTTCGGGCACCTGCCCGCACCCCCCACCCCTTCTTCTTTTAACTTTTGAAGACGAGGATTTTCAGCAGGCACTTCTATGTTCTGACGGTCAGATTTGCCTTTCAGATGTTAAACGTGAGGAAGCTGCTCAGTACTAGTTCTGACAGTCCCTCTGAGTAAAGCCCTAAATCCTCCCCTGACGCTTCCAGGCCCAGCTCCGGCACTGCATGTCCAAGCAGGCGGAAGTGTTAAGCAAAGGGAAGCGGCAGACGGAGGGCACGCTACACAGCCTGAGGAGACAGGTCGATGCCTTGGGGGAGCTGGTCAGCAGCACGTCTGTGGACTCCACGTCGTCAGCCACCCTGTCTCAGCTCGAGTCTTCCCTGGCAGAGGACTCCCGTCTTGGACCAAGTCAGGTAGGAGGAGGCTCTTCACACGTGGTCTGACTTGTACCCAGAAAGTCCCTGAAGGCTTTGAGGCCCACAGCCTCCAGCAGACTCAGAAGGACACGAAAAAGTGAAAGTCGCTCAGTCCTGCCCAGCTCTGCGGCCCTGTTGACCATACAGCCCACGGAATTCTCCAGGCCCGAATACTGGAGTGGGGAGCTGTTCCCTTCTCCAGGGGATCTTCCCAACCCAGGGATCGCACCCAGGTCTCCCGCACTGCAGGCGGATTCTTCACCAGCTGTGCCACCAGGGGACCCGAAAGGCATGAGCTTCCCGAGGTTTGAAGGTGGAAGGACACGGATGTCACCTTCAAATCTCGAGGAAACCTGTCTGAGCGAAGACACAAAATTTTTCATGGTCCCTGGGGAAACTGGAATCAATTGGTTGGTAGTAGATGTATAAAGAAGATAAGCTGAGGATTTAGGAAATCAACTAGGAAACAGGGACATAGTTAATTCTCCTATGAAGGCTTTCCACTTTTGGATTTCCTTATTGTCTATTTGGTAAATACAACGAGCTTAGGGAATTCCCTGGTGGTCCCGTGGTTAAGGATTCTGTGTTCTCACCGCAGAGGGCCCGGGTTCAGCCTCTTGTTGGGGAGCTAACATCCCGTAAGCCATGTGGCACAGTCAAAAATAGAAGAGTTTAGACCTCTGAAGCCAACTTGTGTCCCAGCTTAGTCTGTCCACTTGGGAAAGGTGATTGTGCCAATTGTTAGTCCTAAGCGAAGTTTGAACACCGTTTGAACTCTTAATTCAGAGTCTATTAAAAAAAGCACAACACTGAATTTCATGTTTTCTGTGTGAGACCTAGATGAGGTCAATAATTATTTAGGAGGAACATAAAATATATTCATGGAATCTGTAAATAGTGAGACAGTATTCCTGTCAGATGACAGCTACCGTTCTGTGTACCTGGTCTGTGTGTGCTGGCTCAGCGGTGAGGAACCTGCCTGCGATGTGGGAGACCTGGGCTCCATCCTGGGTCAGGAAGACCCCCTGGAGGAAAGCATGGCAATCCACTGCAGTGTTCTGGCCTGGAGGATCCCGCGGACGGAGGAGCCGGCGGGCTACAGTCCACACGGTCGCAGTCAGACACGACTGAAGTGACTTAGCACGCACTGTGTGTGTACTAAACACTTTCCATGTATTGCCTCATTTACATCCTGGGAACTAGGATTTATCCTTCTATATAAAGAAATTGTAGAACACAAAAAATGATGTCAAGGTCACAGCGAAAGACAAAACCAGGATTTAGAGGCTGATCTGTCTTTACCACAGAGCAGTGTATTGTGTGTCTGAGCCCCAAGAACATTCAAGGCCAGTTTGTGTCTTTAATAGACACACAGCTCGCTCATTAGCAGCAGAGCCAAGATTTGAATATGATCACCTTAAATTTTCCATGGTAGCACCCACATCAGATAGAGGCCAAAACCACCATGGGCCTCAGGGCAGGCCGTGAGGAAGAACATCAGAGGCACAGAGCTTTATAGAGATGCCGACTCTGGAGGTAGGAGCCCGAAGAGTGGAGACAGATGCACAGGGGTGTGGATGCACAGGGGTGTGGGCGCCGGGCGAGGTTCTCGGCTCACGCGGCAGCCGGGAGCCCCGAGGCGCCCCAGGCCCAGGAGGGAACAGAGGCGGCGGCAGAGGCACAGTGCGTAGACAGGGGCTTGTTACAATTACGTTGGGTTCTGGAGTCTTAATCTAGGAGTACGTACGTGGGATGAAAATCTGAACTAGGTTGCAGTTAGGGGGCTGGCTTCTGAGCCTAACGTCGTATCTTCCTTCTTTCCAGAGCTCCTTCCATCAAGTTCTACACGGCCCATCACAATCAGTAGACAGTTACCGACACTGATGCTATCCTCAACTTGCTGCTCACAGGGTACGTTACAAAAAGTTCATTTATTTATAAATAACTAGCACTTTCAATTGGCAGATGTTGAATTCCAGCTTATCATAGTCTTAAGAAAAGTAACCTAGCTTTTATCCTGGGTAATTTTGTGTGGTGGTTCATCTTAAAACATCTTTCCAAAGTACTCAAATTTGTGTTTTACCTGTTAGCCATGATGCCGTCACCTAGTTCTGTGAATTTAGCTGAAACCTGTCTTTGCTGTTGCAGGAATTCATCCTTGGTCCTTTCTCATCCCGCCACAGGACGAGTGGCTCAGCCTGACGAGGAAGCCTTGCCTGAACGTGAGCGAACAAGCTTCTCCACTACCTCACTGACGTCGCCGTCAGAACGCCACGTGGTTTTCATCAAGATCCAGTCAGTTCAGATGCTGAGAACTCCACTGTCGTTTATTCCACTTCTACAGTTAGTCAGCGTTTTTGTAAGTCACCTGTACATATGGGAATATTGTATACAGTTTAAACCAGGGTCTTGTATGGCTGAGGGTTTTTTTTAACCTTTGAAATGTGTTATTATAAAACCCATGCTGATCTGCGTCTATAAACTGGTATATCTATAGTTAGAAAAAACAACATACTTAGGATCCTTATTTATAGTGCCAAGAGTTATTTTTGGATCTTGTTTAAACATCTATTTTCATATGAAAATAAAAGATAAAATAAATGTGGGTCTGACATCTGACTTTACATTTCATTCAGATGGTTTTCCATCTCTGTCTGCAGGTTGAAGTGTGTTGTATCCATCAATGAATGTATTTTACCATTTGAAAATACCTATTATAAAACTGTAATATATACTTCAGATATACATACTTCCGATGCCTTTCCTCAAGAAAAATATTCTTCAGTGGAAAATTAGGAGAACTTTGGAAAACCTACATGCATTTTAAGTCGTTCAGTCATGTCCGACTCTTTGCAGCCCCCATGGACTGCAAGCCCCCAGGCTCTTGTCCATGGGACTGTTCAGACAAGGACACTGGAGTGGGCTGCCATTTCCTCCTCCAGGGGATCTTCCCGACCCAGGGATCGAACCCACGTCTCTTGCACTGGCGGCTAGATTCCTCACTGAGCCGCCTGGGAAGCCCCTGTAGAATCTGACCCAGTGGTAAATTCAAATTGTGTTCAGACTTGAGGTTTTAAAATATTCCCAAGAACTATTTTCTAGGTTCCTGGACAGCTTTTGAACCAGAACAGGTATTATGTACCATGTTACTATATTACAGTTAGCACTATTCTCTGACCACCTACTGAGGTTTATATTCCTAAGAAGTTGTTTGCCTAGAGCTGGACCATTAAGATCTGGGATAGGGACTGACATGGAATAAATATGATTAAAGACAGTGGAAATGGCATAAGATTAACATCCAGTAAGTTGTAGAAAGTATCTATTTCCAACGTAAAATTGATTTGATAGTGTCTTTTGTACTTACATTCTTTGTTTCATTTTCACAAGTCTTGGCAAAATGCTTAAAAGCCTGGCCTATTCAACAGTTATTGAAATCCTTCAGTTTCCTGGTCTGTCCATGTGCTAAATGAGGGTAAAATATTTTCTTCCTAAACTGCCACATGAAGAGGAATCATTTGGTCTTCTGTGAAGGGTATGAACCGAGCCACGTTTATAGGAAAAGAGCACACTTAAAGCAACAGATGTGTGGAGAAGTTCAGAGTCTTACTGAATTAGAAGATAATTCATGTATGAAGCCAAACACCTGGTTTCAAAAGACATCTTCCAAAGAAACTCCACTCCCTCTAACTAGTATTATATATAAATATCACCAACCACCCCCCCCCAAAAAAAAAAAAACAAAATCACTGCATCAAACACTTTATTGTCCATGAAAAATACTTGAACATCATACTGGAATGTCTAACGCATAGAGGACTGAGCACCAATTACTAATCAGGAGGGCCTCACAGGTGCAAGGGCGACGAGGAACCCAGAAAGGCAGGTGACCACACAAGTAATAAGCTCTCCATGGACTAAAAATTAATAGAATTTCACATTCTCTCCAAGGTGTACTTGCCCAGCGTCTAGCACACGGATGTTACAACAGTCTGCCTCTCTCTCTGAGCACCCAAGTTTGTTACAGGGGATTTCACATGCAACTAACAGGATCTGGTCCTAAGCAGAGTCAAGGGAGAACGCTGCCAGCCAGCAGACGTGCGATCCCACACTGAGATAGGCTAAAAAACACCGCAGGTGTGACCTGGACGCATGGGTCAGACTGGAGCTCCAGTACCGAGTGGCGTGGATTCACATGCTCCTTACGTAGACGTCTTTTTAAACAATTAAGGGCAGTTTTGCAGTAAAAACTGGCAACTTAATGCCAGGATAACTATTTGCCTGAAGAAAATAAGAAATCCTGTTATAATTTAGAAAATAAGGCAAACAATTCTAATTTAATCTAGATACAGGTACTTTATTTACAAATATTTAGATTAATAGCATTTTGTTACATCGAGTGAAGCGTACAGCACTCTGAGTAAACCCTGTCACAGCACAGTTAAGACCCACGGTCACCGCCTCTGGGGACCAGGGCGTCGCACCCGAGCAGGCCGCAGGCCTCGTCTGTGACGGCTACCTCATACCCGGTGGGCGGTCTGCTTGCTTGTTTTGTAAATATATACACACACACCAGCAGGTCATGGTCCCTGGGCGAGCCCCTCGTGATGCAACAGTGTCAGCAGAACGGATCACTGTACGTCCTTAACAGAACATACCCGATACACTCCAGGTATCTTGTTTTTTAAAAAAGTTAAACAAAGACAAAAATAAAGATGAGTCCACAAATTAACCAAATCCTATTTTCTGCACATTCCAGTTTTGGCTTTTATTTAACATTGACTATACAATACTCTGGTACTACCACATGTTTACAACCCAGAAAGCAGTATTTTTTACTTTAGTGTCTGTAAATAGGGATTTAAAATGTGTATTTTAACACAGCAGTTGAGCTGAGGGTGCATTTTATATAGTGAGGTTTTACCTATCCTACTTCAAATAACTTCTCAATTCCCAGCCTGAACCATAAACTCAATTAGGAATCGATCAACAGAAGTAAAGGACCTGGTAAAACCTAAGTTTGCTGTCTACAGAAATAAGACTGTTTCCCTTGCAATACAGGAGTCTCAGTGGCCACACCCCCCAGTGCAAAGTAGTAACTTACTTTGTATCAGACGAACACTGAACACCCTTAGAAACACCTCCCCCTTAAGAAACAATGTATGCCGACATGACATAAATATACTACAACACAAGGGGCATCTTAAATTATTTCACTGTAGTGTTAAAAATGCACTATTTAAAATCCCTTAACAGCAGACCTGCGGTTCTGGCTGTCTGGTTCAGAATCTTACCATTCCAAGATACAGGTATAAAAGCTTAAAATGTGCAATAAGAAACCCAGCCTTTTTTCTTCTTCTATACAGTAAGGCAAGAAATGCAGCCTGTAATGCAAAATGTTTACAAAAAGAGAAAAGCAGGTTAGCACATTGTTGATTGCACGAGAACAGTTAAGAAAGTCAGCAGGTAAGCACGGTGCAAAGATGGAACAGAATCTGCTAGTGTTAATCCTCTCATGCCAGGGGCTCTTTCCAGCATAAATGTCCCCAAACACCGCCAGCACCAAAGGGTGGGGCCAGTAGATCGTGTGAACAGAAGTTGTGTCTATTTCCTCATGTGAAATGGAAGGGAGTAACATGGTCACATATAGGTCCTACTGTACAAACTGGTATTTTATACTGTTCCAAGGCCAGTAATCAATTTATTTTCTTCATTAAAATAATATACACAGAATGTATTGTTAGTTCGGTTCCTTCAAATTTTATACATATTTACTTTCTGCTAAAGAGAAAAACATAAAATGGTGTAAAAAAAAAAGGATAAAGCTATTAATTAAGCATAAGAAAAAAGATAAATGGATATTTTCCCTGCGCAAGGCTAAGACAAAAGCAAACCGCCTTAAGAAAAACGCCACCCACACAACAGGGAATTTATCCAACAAAAACAAAAGGCTTTGAAGAATCCTTTCTCTATCATCAGAAGTCATTTCACAGCAATAAATTTATGGGTTACAACAGACATACCTGAACAGTTAAAGATGGGAAGAAAGCTTAAGATATCATCAAATTAAACCGTACAATGAGACAAAGCCTTGCCAAAAAGAGGGAGGGGTAAAAAAATCAAGTCCAGCATCAGTGCTCAGTTTAAATCATGGATTGGTGACATACCTATCACGAGGACAATCAAGGGGGAAAAAAAAGTCTAGATTTACCATGCAGGAGAGATTTATTACTCTACTTGCCTTTGATAACCTGATTACATCTAGTTGTTTAGCAGTTTAGTATTGTGTTAAACTGTTTTTACAACAGAGTTGTTTTTTTCTTTTTAATTAAACCCAGTAAGATGTACAGAAGACAGTGAGGCAGTAAAAAGTACTGCTTCCAACAGACAGAGGTGAAAGGTCGAATGAGAGCCCTGCGAGGAGGTCACTAGCAGCCGCAGCCTTCTCTCTGGGGCTGGGGCTCGCTGGTTAGCCGGCCCCCCTGCGGGGCTGAAGGTTTGTGTTGTACACCAGACTCGGCGGCGTTCAGATCCAAGCTTCCATCCTGAATGTTCTGATAGATCTTCTTGGCTGCCTCAAGGAAAGCATCTTCTACGTTCTCTCCCCTAAGAGGCAATCAACAACTTTACTGGCAAACCATAGCTTTCCACAAAACATACGACATTATACAATGACCTTTTGCTAACCTTTAGTCAACTGCCATGATGTCTTCAACTTAGCCACTGTCATCTAATAAGGGATTACCAGAAGACTGAGCTAAGAGAACAACATGGGAAAATATTTTCTGTGGAAAGCATATAAACAATACTAAGCTCTTTCTACAAACCCAATTTGAAACTTTATGTGCTCTAACCATGAAAATGCTATATACTAACATATAATAACTAAGCAGGCCACCTAATACAGGGTATCCTAAACAGAAATAAAAATTATCTCCAAACAGTATTCCAGGATTTGTATGGTCTGATTGGCCAAGCATAAACTGTACTGTTCTTATCACGCTTGGCCACGTTCACGTTTGACATCGGCCCCTTTAGGACCAACAGTACAGATGAGGCTAATCAAAAAGGGGCTAGCTTCTCACCACTACAAGGAGTATTTGACTTAATAAATGAAGAACTATGATAGGAGTGCTGAGGTTCAATAATGCACGTGGAATAACAATTAGAAATGTTAATTATGCTTCTAATTACTCTTAAGAAGACACTGAATATTTCCTAAAGTCATGCTTTTACTGCAATGAGAAGCATTAAATCAACAGGTTGACCAACCTTGAGTCCAAGATGCCAAATTCAGCCTTGGTTATAAAGGTCACTTTTAGCCTTTACACAATTTGTGTTAACACAATTTAATTTACTAACCTGTATTACCAATGGGTATAATCAAGGTATAATATTTTAGGGAAAGTAACAAAAAAACATTATTTTGAAATGTGAATCAAGCAAAGGGGTTTTTGCTGTTTTCACTGCCATAAGCATTACATATTTACATATTATACATTATACATTTATATACATATATGGTTCTACTTTGAGAAATTTGAATGTAATAAAAATGATCTACTAATTTTAGTCATACTTACGTTTTTGCACTTGCTTCAAGGAACAATAAACCTAAAAATAAAATTCAGACTATGAAGGACATTTCAAATTAACTCACAAGGACATTCTCTTTAGTGACTTCGGAGTAAAAGTTTCCCATCAGCTTTCAGTACTCCTACCACAGTATTTTATGAAAGACTATGAGTTTGAGATGGAGGGAATCTTTATGTCATTAAATAATTCTACTGCCCTCAAAATGAAACTCAAATACAAACGCATTTTGTTATTTCCTCATTCTTCGATTTGAGCAATTTGCACTTAACAAAAGAAAAAACTGTCTTAATAATCTGCATTGTCAAAACCCCACTTCTTAGAAATTCTCCCATGTGTGACCCAAAAAAGCCATTAAGTCTCAAAAGAAACCCACCATTTTCTTCAGCAAACTGTTTGGCTTCCTCATACGTCACATCCCTCTGAGCCTCCAGATCTGCTTTATTCCCTATGAGGATTATCACCTGGATCGTAACCGAGAGAGAGACGTCTTACACAAAAGCAACCTTTAAATCAGACATGAACGCTCTAAAATTCAGGTCTAAAAAGGAAACTAAATACTAGCAATTACCCATCAGACAATGACTACAGAATCATGAAGGTATTTCTATGAAGAGGGACAGGGGGATGTCTTCCAGGACACTGCCTGGAAGAGAAGGTTTCTGCCTTTCATTAGAGCTTCCAAAGTTCCTGGGACCCACAGAAAGCTTTAAAACTACTAGTTCAACTTCTGAGGCTAAAAGTAAAGAAATTAATACTCAAATAAAGCAAATAAGGACTTGTTAAAAGATCACTCAAGAGTCTGTGGTAGGCAGACATTAGAATTCAGGTAGAAAACCCAAACTGTGACCTTCAAATTCTGTCCTCCCCTACACTATCCCAAAGCTAGACTAAGTCTGGCGCAACTGACAACAAATGACTATCCATGACAAGGGACAAGAGGGGTGGGAGAACATATGTACAGTGAGTTCAAATTCAAGGCAAATATGTTCCCCTTCAAAACTGATGTGGTAAATCCAGATACTTTAGAAACGGATGGTTTCAACTAAAAGGGTTGTCCATCATTAACTTTTTTTCATGTGAAATTTCAGCCCCTGGCCATCCTTTCAAAAAATGGTGTCCATGAACTATAACTATTTTGACCCAAATGTCCACCTTTAGCATTCTTCAATCAGTGTGGACGAGTGCCCACTGAGGATGGGAAAACGTTTTCACATACAGTCCACTAGTCCACTAAAGAATAAGGCAATAACACTTAAAAAATGAAATCAAGTTTTTAAAAAAATCAAAGTTGGTAAAGTCACGATGGCTAAGTAGTACAGGGTCATTATAACACAGGCACTCAGCTTAAGAAATGTTTGTTTAGTGGAAACAACACTGCCTGCTCTCCATTCCTTAAGCATTTCCAAACCATGCTTCCCATCTTCATGAAAGGGGAGGCGTAACCTGGCATGCTAACAAGACAGAGGTACAACATACACTATCACCAAAATTAGAAAGTATGTAACTTTAACATAGAAATCAAAGGCAAAGTTACAGAAAACGTAACGTTTCCACTAGACCTTAAGAGATTTTTTTTCTTTCTTCTATAAGATTCTGGTAAGATTTTAAGAGGCATAAATGAAACCAAGAAGGACATGGCTAATTTTTTTTATTACACTCCTCTAGCGACTCTCTACAATAAGTTGTTTTCTTGCTGTTTTTAATACTTTACTAGAACATAACAAAAGAATCACAGAAGTTTACAGAAGAGTAGAGTTCTTATATGCCTTTCACCAAGCTTCCCCAATACTAGGATCTTACACACTTACTGCACACTCTTAACACCAGGAAACTGACACTGGCACAGTCTACAGTCCTCACTGAGATCTGTTTTACTGTGTATGGTTCTGTGCAATCTTACTGCAGGTATAGATCTGTGTCACCACGATCAGCTTCATCGCTACAAAGGACGTGCTCCGTGCTGCCCTCTTTCCAGTCAGCTCACACCTTTCACCGCCATCACTAACCCCTGGCAACCACAAATCTCCTTTCCAACTCAGTAACTTTTCTTTTTGGGAATGTTTTATATAAATGGAATCATACAGTATGTAATCTTTCGAGACTGACTTTTTCACTCAGCACAACACCCATGAGATCTATTTATCTACAAGTGATCCCCTTAAATGGCTGGAGAGCATTCCCCAGAACAGATGCACCAAACTGTCTCACTGTTTACCTTCTGACAGCCATCTAGGTTGTTTCCAGTTTTTGACTTGCAAACACAGCTGTATGAACATTCACCTATAGATCTGTATGGATTCCTACAGTGGGTTTAATGTGATAATGGATAGGAAAGTTCCAGACACAGTTCCTGGCATAAAAGGCACACCATGTTAACTAACTCTTAAAATAATTAAGTTGCTGTTCCCTGATGAAAGCCAGTCTTACCACTGATTACATATTTACTAAACCAGGCCACTGCCAGGTTCTGGGGTACAAAGGCAAGTGAGACCCAGCCTTCCTCTCACAAAGCTCAGGCAGTCACAGCGCAGAGCCTTTCCACACCTGTTCCTGGAATACCCTCCACAGAATCTACCAAAACCTTTCTACTCCTCCAGTCCCAGCTCACACACCACCTCCTCTGTAAACCTGGGTTCTGCAGACGGCGGCGCCCAGCGCCACACCAGGCGCTCTGCTTTTCAGAGGCTGGCTGTGTCCCCGCAGGAAATCTCCCTGCTGGACTATACTTTTATTGGCCAAAGACCGACACTCTGTGTTGTATACTGCAGAGCCTAGCATGGCAGCTTGTCTTTAAAATCTCAGATAAATAACTCTTTTCAGACTGGTTATTTCTTTGTAATATGCAGAACTGTTTTTATTTTTAATTGAAATTGTATCAAGACTCATGTAGTTGTTAAGAAATAATAGAGATCCTGAGTACACTTTGCCCAGTTTCCTCTAACGGTGACATTTTATGAAACAACGCAGATTAAAGTGAAAGTTTCAGATTTCATAGCCTCCATCTGACATGAAATCACCACCCCTCTCGTAACTTTCATTTTTCTTAAACCACAAACATGAACAAAAACCAAGTGCGAAACCTGCCATAATCCATATTCGAAAAAAGGTTTTAAGTTCAATTAACTTAAGAATAAACATTTTCTCATTCTTAGTACCCAAATACAAAACAAGTCCACTTAGCAAATGGCTTTCCTTTCTGGGTCAACTTAGATCTTAAGCTTTTTATACAACAGACATCATTTAACTTACAGTATTTGGATTGGTGAGATTCCTTGCATCTGTCAACCAGCTGCTTAAGTGATTATATGTACTTCTTCTGCAAAAATTAAAGTTTATTTTTGTGACTGCCACATTCAGTTGCCATTTCAATAGGGAAAAAAAAGAAACTTCATCAAATATCTTTTAAATATACACTTAAAAAGTATTTTTGATTTGACTAGACTGTTACCCTAGAGAATTGTGGAATGTAAACATACACTTTTCAAATATCTAGCCAAACCTTTTGTTTTAAACAAACAACGCAATAGTCAACAACTCTGCTAATGACTTACATGTCAGGAGTAAATTATTTACATTTAAAAACATAAACGGACCAATAAGCAAGCAAGGAACAAGATAAAAAAATTGATGGAAAATAATTCTGAACTCTTGAATTTTAAAAATCGGCTTTAAGAAGATTAATACATTTGACTGGAAACTGAAGTCCCCAGGTATATCAGAGAGTGAGTTTATCCTAATTGTACCAGCAGCTAAATCATTTGGGGATTCAGAATGCCTTATTTCTCCATTTTCTCCAATCTGAGAGTTTAAAAACTCCTGGCTCCTTTGCATTAGCCAAGTAGGACCTAAGACAGCAAACAAATCCAAATAATTTAAAATAATACAGAATATACTACTACTATTAATTAGACTTTACCAAAAAGGTCAAAACATTTAAAAAAAATTTTTTTTTTAATTTTGATGGTTAAAAATATTTTTAATTTATACAGACTCACAGAACATGAATCTATCAGGTGAGGCAACAGAGGCCCATAAAGAGGCAGAAATGATTTCAGAGCCAGGCGCAGGACCTTCTACAGACACTGTGTCCTTGAAGGGTTTCGAGTTCAGTCTAGTGAACATATTCCATCATCTCCAGCTGCCAATGTTCATATAAAATCTGATATACCAAACATTTACTCCTTTCCCAAAGAGAACTGAAAAGAATTCCTTACTCAGAATTTCTTTTTACTGTGCTATATCACATTATACACAAACCAACACCCACATGTCAAAAAAAGTCACATAAAAATTTTTTTCCCAGTGTTTTCAACTTTTCTAAGTAAACGATCAAATATAATTTTTAAAAAGCACAAGCCTTATCACTCATGTCTCAGTAGGCTGGAATTAAAAAAAGAACACACATAGAAAAAGCAAAACAATCTACAATATTATACATACATTTAGGTACACATCACCATAGTTAAATTTTATTAATAATACAGTTTTCAACTATGCAGAGCCTTCAGGAATGCATCCCTCATAAGATGTCCGTACAAATGGCCAGGTTCTTTAGCTGTCTTCCCACAAAACTATTTACCAGTTGCCTGGCTCCAGTGAAGAGCCTTAAGGCTGTCCCCTCTGTTTTGCCCTGAGACCACCCAATTTGAAAATTTAGTAAAACTTCAAGCACTATAATCATAATCATCCACCATCTTTATTCTAAATAAACAAAACCACCTTAGGAAACACTAAATTAAAGAAACTTAAAGAGTCCCTTTACTACAGAACTTCTCATTGTGACTCTTTAAGAGCAATGTAAAGCATTTCCCAAAAGGAAATACACTTGAAAAGTCTATCACTTGGTCCCACTCACTGAATGCTATCCACTGCAAGGTGAGACAAGAGGCACTCTGCTTCAGACATTGCATTAATATGAAACGTGGTCTAGTTCATTTTCTAGCTTACAGCAGACAAACAGCACAGTGTTTAATGAAGGGGCACAATTTTCCCAAGTTAAACATTTAAGGTCAGGTTTTGTTATCCTGTATCAATTACTTTTGAGTTTCCATAAATAGCAGAGTTGAAATAAATTTAATCTTGCAGCATGAACTATCATGAGCTACTTCAATCCATTTTAGGACACAAAAAAATTTAATAAGCAAATATTTCAGATTCAAGTATGAGAATTTTTTATAATCTACCACGTTGGATTAGCAAAACTACTTAATTCTTTTGCTTGGCCTTATTTTGAAAAGGCATGAACTTTAACACTGCTGCTGCTGCTAAGTCGCTTCAGTCGTGTCTGACTGTGCGACCCCACAGACGGCAGCCCACCAGGCTCCCCCGTCCCTGGGATTCTCCAGGCAAGAACACTGGAGTGGGCTGCCACCGCCTTCTCCAATGCATGCATGCAAGCAAAGTCGCTTCAGTCGTGTCTGACTCTGTGCGACCCTATGGACAGCAGCCCACCAGGCTCCTCCATCCACAGGATTCTCTAGGCAAGAGGCTGAATAGAGTAACTCTTAAAGATTTGCTTGCTTTCTACTGAAGTGAAAATATTTGGTGTGAAATATTTCACTTCAAATAATTCAACTGATACTGCTTTTCAGAAGAGTATTCTTTCACTAGCTCCACCAGCATCTCCTAAAGTTTTCTTTAGTCTTACCCACTTTCAGATAAGGAAATCAACATGTTATCAATATATCAAATCTCATACACAGCAATTTAGAGAAAAAAAAACCATAAAGTCCAAATAATAAAAAGCTCATTTAACAGATACACAATTACAAACTATAGAATGCCTAACAATTAAAAACAAAAAATCACACTGCCTAAAGTAGATTTCCTTTTTCAAGAATGAAGGTTGAAAATCATGAATCTCTTACCTAGTGATGTCATACACCATAAGTGCTCCCGCGGCTCCTCGGTAGTAGCTTCGTGTGACAGCTCTAAACCTCTCCTGTCCTGCTGTATCCCAGATCTGCAGTTTGATTTTTTGGCCACTAACTTCAATTATTCTTGTACCAAATTCAACACCAATTGTGTGAGGACAGTCAGCCATAACTGTTCAGGAAGAAAAGAAATACAATATTCCAACTTGCAGAAAGCTTCAAATTAAAATCAATGGGAAAATGATCCATTAGAAAACCAAAAGACTCATTAATGCTTGTAGACTATAAACAGATTAAAGCTTGCATGAAAAGAAAAAAATCAGCAAAAATCCTTAAGTAAGGAGTCACAGGGATGTGACTGGAACAAGGCTTAGAAATTTCTGCAAGGAACCAAATAATAAATATTTCACATTCTGCAGGCCAAAAGACCTCTGTTACAAGGACTCCACTCGGCTAAAGCACAAGAGCAGTCACAGAGGACACATAAAATAGGCATGACAGCATTCCAGTAAAACTTTATTTCTAAAAACAAGCAGTGCCTGGACTTGGCCCACACGTTACTATTTGCTGACCTCTGGACTAAAAGAATCTGCTAATTAAAGTAAGGATTTTAATAAACTCTTTGTAACAACATCATACTATTTAGCCTTCTGACAATTCTAACCTTAATAACAAATTAATGGTTTTAGGACTCTAGTTGTTTTCAGTCAAACAAGTATTTATTCTGCAAAACGTTATCAATACTTCAAAGATGGTCATGAAATTCAGTATGTATTTATAATTATATATTTGCAAGTCTAATCCAAGAGGACAAGTCTATTAACCCTTTCTTTATCATCAGGCCACTGAACACCTACACCCACTACTGCCCCTCTACAGTACAGACTGCCAAACACTTCATGAAATGTTACATGAAGCTAAAAAATGCCACAGAAATAATTTTAACTATTGGAAACAATTTCAACTATATTTAGCCTATCAGTTACATAAAATAAAATGGCCCCTTCTCCTACCACACAAGACAGAGTAGCACTTTGAATCTAAAATGACCAGTCATGAATGCAGAAAGAATTCAATTTTAAATATTTCCAATCTACTATTATTTAGTTATTAGCAAATGATATATAAGCACATTTCCCCTAATAAGATAATTTCTACAATGGAAAGTCAGAGAACAAGAAAAAGATAATTTAAACTTGAAATTATAGTATATATTTTTATTTTTAATAGTATATATTTTTAAAACTTAAGTTTATATCAAAGTTTATAATATTAAGTTTATATTATATATAAATATATAAATATATTTTATACATTATATATTATATATAATATATATTATAAATATATTTTATATATTATATAAAATATATAAATATATAAAAACTTAATATATATTATATTAAGTTTATATCAAAACTCTAGTCAATCAAGCTATATATGGCATAAAAAAACAACACCATACATATAAGTATACTTCATTTTGTCTGTACCTATTAAAAAAAAAATTCACTTCCTAAAGATAAAAGTATATATACATTGGGAAGTTATATTTTATTGCATAGAGTATACTGAAAATAACACATTTTAAAAGGTAGGAAAGTGACAATAAGAATTTACCAATGTTTTATCTTACACATTGAACTTACACTTTTTTTCTGTAAATTGGTGAAGCAAGCAAGATTTTCCTACTCCCATGTCCCCTGTTTAAAAAAAAAGTTTCAAGTGGTAATTACATTTCTCAATTTTATCCTCTTATAATTATATGCAATGACTGCTACACCTCCTTTACCATATTACATCACAAACCTCTGGGCACTTAAAAGATTTTCATTTTCATAATTTATAATGAGTTCAAAAGATCCTAAACGTAGGTTTTCACTGTGATATATAAATTGACTATTCCCAACCTTCACTGGTGGTAGAATTTGGTTATGAATTATGTCAATAAACAGACACCAGCTGGGAAAAGCATTTTAACAGAGAAACTGCTCTAACAGTGTTTTTCACTTTAAATTATTGCAACTTTTTGTTTGTTTTTACCCTTAACCCATATGCATAAAAGCCAAAAACTCCTAGGAGTGACCAACAGGGCAGCATATAACAAGCAGAAATAATAAGCTTTGGAAATTTGATTCACTAGATCCCTTTTATCTCATATTTCTTGTAGAATTTCACAAAAGAATGTGCATCACATGAAAACTGTAACAGAACAGGTATCATCTCTGACTGTACTAACAGCAATGTAACCTTTAAAGGTTACAGGAAGTATTACAATACAGTCACATAAGCTCAACATTAAACCAAACTAATATGAAGAATTAATAGGAAAATACGTATATTTCAACTTACTCTTACATATGGATAAACAGCACTGTTTTAATTTGAACTAAATCTTCTTGCAAGTTGATTAAGAGAAAAACTACCATTATATTTCATGTATCTTACACAATTATTCTGAATTTTTATCAATTTTTGGAATCCAGGGGGCTCTGAGAAATTTCATGATATTTTTGGAATCTATCAATGCTCCTAGGAAATTAATCTCATTCCCAGTATTAACCTTCAGGTAGCCCTCAAGAAAAAACAACATCACTTCAAAGGTAGCCAGCATTGTACCTAGGGTCACAAAGCAACAGGTACATCATTGATGAAAAATAAATCCTACCAAAGGAGTTTTAATTTTGCAGTGAAAAAGACAAGTATTCACTTCCCCTGGGGTACTATGTTAAGTATTAGCATATAAACATTTTGCATTTTAACCTTTGGAGAACAAGAGTATAAGTTAAGTAAACTTACCAATAATAATATATTTAAAGATGTAAGAGTAGTTGTACGGTGCAGTTGCCATGGTGGCACTAGAAACAAACAAAATTGAGTTACTTCAGGGAAAAGTGTGCGCGCGTTACCCAAGCTGTGATCCTGCACAGACACACAGATACACCACAGTGCCCATCAACAAAACGGAGGTTACATGTCAGAAGAGCTGCATTCCCCAAACTAATCAAACACACAGATTCTCTTGGATGAACACTGCTTCAACACTCTCACGTATTATCCACAGAAATAGAACATATATCAAAACAATTCCAGTATTTCACTTTAGGAAATACCAAATAAGAAATGCTACTCTGGAAAATTTCCATCAAGGAAATCTTTATAAACTTAAGTTTAAATAGTATCATCATGAATAGTCCTCCCCTGTTAAGGTCTCCATTGCTGTTAACTCATCAAGTCTAATGATCTATTTGTTTGGAACACTTTGATTTTACAATAGAATGTTGTAAAAAGTAACCACCAACTTATAAATACAAAATAACCTTTTCACTCTACTTGAAATAATCACAGCACCTGAAGAAAAAGTAATCATATTATTTCTAAGCGAAATATCAGAAATAGAACCACATGAAACTGCTTTTGTTGTAGATTTTTTTTTTAAAGCCAATCATTGATAATTTCATACAGTTCCTAATATAGCATTTGAAGGTTAACAATATACCAAATGCCTGTTATATATTTTTCCAGGAGTTAAGAGAAATAATGAAATAGTGTGCTTGTAAAATTTGAAAGTTTATGTATTACAACATATGTTTGAAGATCACGGCTCATTTCTCACCCCCAGAGAAGACTTTAACCTAAAGAAATCTAATTTCTCTCCTACTTTTAATAACTTTAAAAAAACCTCTCCAATTTATTCAAATCTTGACTGTGTCTGACACCGTGCTATCTCCTAGAGAAATATGAGGTGAATTCTAATACTGGTAATAACTTACAATAAACTTTATTCCCCAATAAAACTGAAAGAAAAAAATTTATTCTCAAAGCAGTTTTCAGCTGAAGATAAAAAATTCTTTATAAATATGAAGGTTTAACCTCATTTTAAAAAAAACTGATTTTCCAATATTTTTTTAATCTGGTTTTTACTGTTCTAGCCAACTGTCACATACACAAGCCAGATATTTAACAGGATTGGGGAAACTCATTTACTGAAATTAACAGCTTACTACATGTTATATTTCAAATAAAATTTCTAAGTAATAAAATTTAACTTGCAGAAAAAGTACATATTTAAAATAAGTGAATTATTGTTATTAGGGAAGAGAAAACTGTTAATTACAGTAAATTACCAGATAATCATTTCACACAATATAGGCTTCCTACTTAGCTGTATGAATTACATTCAACAGAACTGGGACATGCTGTAACACATTTATCATCAGTCACATCACAGAAAACTCCCTTGACCAGTTCTTTCAGAAAAGAAAGTATTTCTAGTTAAAGTAACCTTGATTCTGAACATCATACATTACTATGATTGATTTCCTTTTTCCAGAAACAAGAATGACCTTGGTCCTGAGGTTCAAACTGGTCTGTACTACTCACCAAATTTTGAAGACAAGGAAAAGAATCATCTCTCACAATAAGAATGGTATATAAAGGTTATCAATTTCTTCTTGGGCTGCATTCCCTTCAGGTTCCTCTCTTCTAATTCATTTTTAACTTCTCTTTTAAACTTCTTTTTCCCCATTCAAACTTGGGGAAAAGTAATTAGCCATCTTTAAATGACTGCTACTCTCATGGGTCTCCTCTGATGTTGCTATATCTTTTCTTTCTTCTAACTTAGTTATAGCAGTACATACTATGCTTCCTTTCATTTTATTATGTTAAAACTGTGGACTCTTAACAATCCCAGTTTCTACCTGAAATGCTCTAAAGGCTAATCATGAAATTATAAACCAATTCTAGTTGCACTAATTTGTGTACTTGCTAATTAACCATACAAGTATTTGTTAATATCTGAGATGCCTGATTTTGAAATTTTATTTCCAACCATTAATTAGTATGCTATTTACAAATAAAAGAGAATTATGATTTCAGACTGAAAGCCAGCACCCTGTTCTCCACTTCACCACCCAATTTTCTGGCTAAGTTTCTTAAAAATTACAATAAAGATCCTAAAAAGTAGAGTTAAAGGAGAACTACTCAAACTAACTAACTAACTGCAGTAGACAGGCAGGCAAAAACTATCAAGCACTGCAGCAACTAACACAAGGTTTAAAAAGACTCCCATCGTTACTGACATAGTTCACTCAAAATTATGTATTTGCAACAGAACCATGTTCAAGTGGACCCTTTTTAACTACGCTTGGGGCTTCCCTGGTGGCTAAGGTGGTGAACAATCTGCCTGCAATGCAGGACACCTGGGTTCCATTCCTGGGTTGGGAAGATCCCCTGGAGAAAGGCATGGCTACCCCACTCTAGTATTTTTGCCTGGAGAATTCCATGGACAGAGGAGCCTGGTAAGCTACAGTCCATGGGGTCGCAAAGAGTTGGAGAGGACTGAACACTTTCCCTTATTAATACTGTTTTAGCAAAGGATTTCTCAACCTCATCTTGTGAACATAAAACATATACCACTATGAAGGTAAGAAATATATTTAAATGGAGTATGCTACTGAATGAAACTCTACAACGGGTGTTTTTTTTTTTTCACTTCACAACAGCATGGATCTATTTCCAGGTCAATACATATAGACCTAATGGTTACTAAATGCATGTTAAACACTAATCACTGTTTTGCCAAAATAGAATCACATTGTCTCCATCTACTGAATCAGACAGTGTTCCAAATAGAACTATACATATAAATGACTAGTTTTGAAATGTACAAATACAGAGGAAGGTAGGCACTTTCAAATACTGCGCTTGTGGGAATCTGAAGTGCCAAAATATTTTGACTAAATAAAGTACATCGGTACTATGAAATGATACACATCTAACTGAAAAACCATTTAGATATATGCGTTAACCTGGAAGCATATTCATGATTTTAAGTGGGGGAAAAAAAAAAAAAAAGCATGCTGCAGAGTTCCATGAGATAACATATACCCATTTTTAAAGACATACACACACTCAATCCTATATACATACAATATAGAAGGATACACACCAAACTGTAAAAAATTAACACATGGAATGAAAGAGAAAAAAGGAAGGGGAAAACTATTTAACTTTTTTTACATATCACTAAGAAAGAAAGTGAAGTTGCTCAGTCGTGTCCAACTCTTTGCAACCCTATGGACTGTAGCCTTCCAGGCTCCTCTGTGCATGGGACTCTCCCAGGCAAGAATACCGGAGTGGGTTGCCATTTTCTTCTCCAGAGGATCTTCCCAACCCAGGTCTTCCACATTGCAGGCAGACCCTCTGAGCCACCAGGGAAGCCCTTATCTATCACTGAGAGGACACTATAAGCATCTGCTATATTCATTAGTAATACTCTAAAATATTAAAAGTAAAAAAAAAAAAAAAAGGACTGTTAAAATATTTTAAGCATCTTTACATATAATTGTAATGCAAAACAAGAACAAACAAAAAACCCCAGTCATAATATTTCCAACATTACTTCCACATTTACCAATAACATGGGGAACATCATATGAAGTGACTCGTGATCAGATTCAAAAAACAAACAAAAGGGGAATTCCCTGGACGTCCAGGGTCTATGACTCTGCTTTCACTGCTGAGGGCCCAGGTTCAATCCCTGGTCGGGGGAACTAAGATCCCAGAAGGCCCCTGGTGCTGCCAAAAATAAAAACAAAACAAAAGACAAAAAAACTAGAAACAGCTCTAACTCCCAATAATGGAGTGTATTTTTTCATTTTCTTATGGTTTGACTCCTTGCTATATTAACTTACACACTTGTCTAATCCTTTCACAGCTGTTACACAGCTATTCTATTCCACTCTTAGGACATAAGGTGTTACTGTGTAATTTCTATGTAACCGATTCAAGACAACAAAGGAAAAAAGCAACCCCTAAATAAAAATATTCTGGATGACTTAAATTCTGACCCTTATTGTTTAAGTGAGGCTTTTTTATACATGAAAAATGCTGTTAAAAACACCTGAACCAAGATAAACTGCTTTTGTGATTCCAATATAAAAATATTTTAAAAATTGTTAGGTTTTGACAATACAGTAATGATCAAAAAATACATATATATATATTTATATTTATATATGGGCCCTCCCTTCATGGAACTCAAGAAGAGAAGCACTTTGGTGTGTTTACAAGACCACTAAAGTGGACTGCTACTTGATTTGTCAGTCAAGTGGACACAAAACTTTGGGAGTTAATCTATTAAACTAATCAAAGTATGTGGTCAATTTCCTGTCCTCAACCTTAAAGCTACCTCTGAAAATAACCCACTCATTTCCGAGACTCACCTAAAAATCACCTCAGTTTTGACAAAATATTTAATGTCACACTTTTTTATAAATTAATGTGGTAAGAAAAAAGTTTTTCTCCATGTGTTAAGAGAAAGACAAAATTTTTCAGCTAATTATGATGGCACGCTGTGAATAGGAAATAAAGTAATACTGTACCTCTGTCCACAGAAGGAAAGTATTCACGAGAAAATAGAAAAGTAAAACCCTGCACTTAGAATTAAAAGGATCAGAAATAGTGAAAAATTTACTGAGGAAAGGATGTCTGAGATTTGCTTCAAAATAATTTGGTAGATGGAAAAGAATCTAAAGTAGAGTGGGAAGGACTTTCCTGGTGGCGCAGTGGATAAGAATCCACCTGTCAATGTCAGGGACATTGGTTCGATCCCTGGTCCAGGATGATCCCACTTACCCGGGAGCAACTAAGCCCATACACCACAACTACTGAAGCCCGAGCGCCCTGGAGCCTGTGCTCCTCAACAAGAGGAGCCACTGCGCCAAGAAGTCTGCACTGCAACGAACACCCAGCTCAGTCAAAAATAAAAATCAACAGAATTTTAAAAAGTAAATAAAAATAATTGTAACAGAGAGTGGATATATGTATATGTAAAACAGATTCACTTTTCTGTACAGCAGAAATGAGTACAACATTGTAAATCAACTATAGTCCAATAAAAAATTTTTCAAAAATAATAATTTGGTGGAGAGGGTACAAGTATATATAGATGAAATAAGACTGAGCACTGTTGACACTGGATAATGGGTATGTGAAAGCTCAATATACTACTCTATTTTGCATATGTTAAAAACTATCTAGAAGAAAAAGTTTCTTAAAAGTATAGTATCTTTGATATCTCTACTGGTACACTGCTTTCTCCAGTAATGCACAGCATTCTTAATCATAAAAAAATGTTTCAAGTTTAAAAAAATGAAACCTATCTCAGTAGCCCTAGTTTTAAAGTAACTTATTTGCCTTACACAAAGTTTCCTCTAATTGTATCTTACTAAAATTATGCAAAGATATTTAATACTGATAAAAATCAGTTGTAAAAACACCCCATATTCTGTTGCAAGGTTGCAGAATGCACAACAATGAAGTTTAACATGAAATGTAAAAAAAAAAAAAAAAAAAGTTTTTAAGTGTAGCTTTAATTCCAAGGGAATTTTTTAGGTTATTAAATTTCTAAAAGTTTTACATCTTTACAGCAACTGCCATTTAGTGAGTGCCTAATATATGTCAGCTACTTTATAAGCAATCTCTAATTCTAAAAACTCACTTTACAAATAAGGAAACCAGCTCAGAGAGGAGATACATCCATGGTCATATATTACTAAAGGGAAAGCTAAGATTAAGGCTCAGATCTAACTACAGCTCTCCATGTTCCTCTCCCTCACTCAACAAATATTAGACACTCACTACTAGCCTGGCACTGTCAGAGACAATGGGAGCTGACCAAACTTTAAGCAATGTGCTAAGGGTTTTAAACCCCACTTAAATCTTCACAACAACTCTAAAATGTAGGTACAGTTATCCCTTGTATGGATAAGGACGCTTAGTCTGAAGTGAAGTAACTTGCTTGAGGTCACTAGAAGTGGCAGTATTGGAGCAGGAACCTTCCAAAACTCCTGACCACTACAAGTCTCAAAGGCATGACCAAGTAAATGGGTGTAAGCAGAAAACTGCAGAAAAATTCTGCAGTCTTGACGAATGGGGGAATGGGAACTGGGTTACTGCAAGGTCAAATGTGTCCTCGACAACCACACCGAAATACTGGGCAGTTCTGATGGTAATGAAGGGAGCAGTAAACTTTGCAGGACTTCAAATCTGGACTCTTGACACTCGCTGTGGGACCGCCAGGAAAGCATTTGCCCTCTGGGAACTCGAGTTTCTTCTTCAAACATAAAACGGAAATCTTGTCATCTTTCCTCTGGGGTTGTGAGAGAACTAGCAGTGTAGTGGCCAACAGACTTTGGGTTACAAAGGAGAAATCAGCTGTTATCCAAACGCAAACGTAGGAAAAAGGGAATGAGACTGTAGCTACATTTTCAGTGGTCATGTCTGTAGCCCTGGCCTAACCTGAGTTTGCATGTACCATCGTTAAGCAGCCACATCGCACTTCCACACCTCAGTTTCCTCACCTGGGGGATGAAGATACTCTACTTACCACCCAGAGCAATGTGAAGCAAGCTAAACCTGCGGGTCTCGATACCTAAAATCCGCGTCTAGCACACAGTAAAGAGCAAACCACCGAAACACACTTGGCTCCGCCTTCTTTGCTTAAATTCTAGAAAGGCCAAAAACTTTTTGTCCTCGTTATTTCCACACGCTACCCACGATCGAGACCTTACAGGATGCCACAGACATTACAGAGCTTCCCTCAAACCAGAACCTCGCCGCACGGACCCCCGGACCCCCGCCCAGCCCGAGTCCATGACAGTCTACCCCCACCGGCGAGGACGCCGGAGTCGGTCCAAGACGCCGGCGGGGCTCCGGGCGGCCGCCTTTTGTGCTCGGGGCCCGACGTGGCCGATGGGCCAGGGGACGCCACGTCCGGGGCTCGCGGGCTGCAGGGCGGCGCGGCTCGAGCGGACATACCCGGCGGGGGGAGGTCGGCGGCGGCAAGGAGACGGGGGCCCGCGGGAGGTGCGAATCGGCCCAGGCCGGCCGGAGAGGCGGGGAAGACGACGCCGCACACACCCTTCCACATGCCGCGCCCGGGGCCCGCCGCTGGGCGGGGAGGACCCGGACTCCCGCGGGCGCCTCGCGGGGACACCCTCGCCCCCGCACGGACTCCTGTCAGGCCCTGCGCCGCGAAACCCACAGCCGGCCCCCCGGGCTCGCTGCGGCCTGACACCGCCCGCCCCGCGGCGCCTCGCGCCCGCGCTCCCAGCCCGCCGTCGCCCCCACCGCTGACCCCAGGAGAGCCCAGCGAGGAGACCCCGGCCGGCCGGACACTGCGGAAGGCCTGGGTTACCTGGGGGGTTGCTGGTGGCTGGGCAGCTTTCCGGGCGGGAGGGGGGCGTCAGGACGAGGAAGAGGAGGGCGGGCGCAGCGGGAGAGGGGCGGGGGCGGCCGGCCGAGGCCCGGGCAGGCAGCGGGCAGGCCGAGGAGCTGCAGACGCGCCGGCGGCAGTGGCGGTGGCAGCGGCGACTGCTCCCGCGGCTCCCTCAGGATCTTCCTCGGGCTGGTCCAAGATGGCGGCGCTCCCTGCACAGGGTTTCCTGTCACCCTCGCAATGGGTCGGACCACAAAAGAAGGGGGGAGGAGGATGCGCGCGCAGCCGGAGGAGCCCGGAAGAGGGTGGCCGGCGCCCGGCCTGTTGGCCACGCCCCTTCCGCAGTCCTCCCCTCTGGACTCGCCGCGACGCCCCCGAGCCCGCCCCACTGGTCCTCGCGCCAGAGGGGGCGGAGGCAGGCACTCACGCGCACGCGCAGTCTCTTGCCCTCGCCTCCTGGGGACGCTACTGCGCAGGTTCGCGTAGGACCTGCTGAGGTACGTCTGGGTCGTGCGGCTCTAGGATTGTTGCGCTGGGGACTTTTTACTTTTTACCATTTTTACTGTCAGCAGCTGTCACTTAATGCACGCGTGCCGTACACCGGCCACTATGCTAAGCACACATTTACTGCACTCATTCAACGTGTATGTATTGAGCGTTTCGTACGTAACGGTGAACACGCTAGGTCTCTGTCCAACTGCCCCAGGAGGTGCATATCCCCATTTTTACTGATGGTAAAACGGTGGCTCAGACTGAGCAAGTCACTTGTCCAAGATCATGCAGCTAGGCAATTACACTTCCTGCTCAGTTTCACCTCTGTCCCTTACAGGCTCCTTTTGAGGGGTACCTTTAATAAAAGAGAACTTGTGATATTTTTCAGAATTTGGCCACCACCTACCCTCTTCCAGCTTAGTCTTCTGTATCGCTTTCCTCGAAAGTTTAGTGAGAAACGCTGGGCTGGAGGAAGCACAAGCTGAAATCAAGACTGCCTCGAGAAATAGCAATAACCTCAGATATGCAGATAACTCCACCCTTATGGCAGAAAGTGAAAAAGAACTAAAGAGCCTCTTGATGAAAGTGAAAGAGGAGAATGAAAAAGTTGGCTTAAAGCTTACCATTCAGAAAATTAAGATCATGGCGTCCGGTCCCATCACTTCATGGCAAATAGATAGGGAAACAGTGGAAACAGTGGCTGACTTTATTTTTCTGGGCTCCAAAATCACTGCAGATGGTGATTGCAGCCATGAAATTAAAAGACGCTTACTCCTTGGAAGGAAAGTTATGACCAACCTAGACAGCATATTGAAAAGCAGAGACATTACTTTGCCAACAAAGGTCCGTCTAGTCAAGGCTATGGTTTTTCCAGTGGTCATGTATGGATGTGAGAGTTGGACTATAAAGAAAGATGAGTGCCAAAGAATTGATGCTTTTGAACTGTGGTGTTGGAGAAGACTCTTGAGAGTCCCTTGGACAGCAAGGATATCCAACCAGTCCATCCTAAAGTAAATCAGTCCCGAATATTCTTTGGAAGGACTGATGCTGAAGCTGAAACTCCAGTACTTTGGCCACCTGATGCGAAGAGCTGACTCATTTGAAAAGACCCTGATGCTGGGGAAGATTGAGGGCAGGAGGAGAAGGAAATGACAGAGGATGAGACGGTTGGCTGGCATCACCGACTCAACGAACATGGATGGGTTTGGGTGGACTCCGGGAGTTGGTGATGGACAGGAAGACCTGGCGTGCTGCTGTTCATGGGGTCGCAGACTCGGACACGACTGAGCGACTGAACTGAACTGAACGTGCAAGACCACATTCTGACTTTCATGGGCCCTGGGCACTTTTGCTTTGTGCTTGTGGATATATGTTGCTTAAAACTCAACATTCGGAAAACTAAGATCATGGCATCTGGTCCCATCACTTCATGGCAAATACATGGGGAAACAATGGAAAAAGTGACAGACTTTATTTTGGGGGGCTCCAAAATCACTGCAGATGGTGACTGCAGCCATGAAATTAAAAGGCTCTTGCTCCTTGGAAGAAAAGTTATGACCAACCTAGATAGCATATTAAAAAGCAGAGACATTACTTTGCCAACAAAAAAAAACAAAGTCCATCTAGTCGAAGCTGTGGTTTTTCCAGTAGTCATGTATGGATGGGAGAGTTGGACTATAATGCTGAGCACCAAAGAACTGATGCTTTTGAACTGTGGTGTTGGAGAAGACTTTTGAGAGTCCCTTGGACAGCGAGGAGATCCAACCAGTCCATCCTAAAGGAAAGCAGTCCTGAATATTCATTGGAAGGACTGGTCCTGAAGGTGAAACTCCAATACTTTGGCCACCTGATATGAAGAACTGATTCATTTGAATCAGTTGAAAAGAATTCATTTGAAAAGACCCTGATACTGGGAAAGATTGAAGGTGGGAGGAGAAGGGGACGACAGAGGATGAGGTGGTTGGATGGCATCACCAGCTCAATGGAGAGGAGTTTGAGTAAACTCCAGGAGTTAGTGGTGGACAGGGAGGCCTGGCGTGCTGCAGTCCATGGGGTCACAATGAGTCATACATTCCTGAGCAACTGAACTGAACTGAACTGTGGATTTATGTATTTATGTAATATGTAATATTTGTTTAATATATAGTTCATACTTTATAACTGCACTATATATATATATATATATATACAGATAAACATTTGTATATATATATACACATGTATATATACAGATACACTATATATACAAATGAACAAATTGTTACATAGCAAATCATTTTCTTCAACCTAAAAGTTAATTTTTCTCTTCTGATTTTGAAAGAGTTTAAAAGATCTCATAGACCCCCTAAAAGTATTGTGGACCCTAGTCACTGTGTCTCCTGTACCTGATGGGTAAGAGGGCCCTGCCTCAGTCCACCAAAGTGAAGTGCAAGCTTGCTTTGGGCATTCAAAACCTTTCGTAAGCTAGTTCTGTTGTGGGCAAGCGAGATTTCATTGGGAAAAAAAATGTACTGGAATTTATAAGTATCTTTTTTTTTCATAGAAAGACTTGAGAGTGAATCTCTGCTCCACAACTCACTAATGATGTCTTTGGCATGTCACTTGAGTTCTCAGGTCTTCAGTCTCCTCAAAACTAATAATAATAATAATATATATATATAAAACATGAGTCTTTGTGAAAATTAAATGAGATAATATATGCAAAATGCTTGGCATATGATAATTTGATACATGGGGTTGGTATTGCATGATGGGGCTTCCTGGTGGCTCGGATAGTAAAGAATCTGCCTGTGATGCCAGAGATCACTGTGTCAGGAAGATCCCCTGAAGAAGGGAATGGCTACCCACTCCAGTATTCTTGCCTAGAGAATTCCATGGACAGAAGAGCTTGGCAGGCTACTGTCCATGAGGTCGCAAAGAATTGGACACGACTGAGCCACTTTTTTGGAGAAGGCAATGGCAACCCACTCCAGTACTCTTGCCTGGAAACTCCCATGGATGGAGCAGCCTGGTAGGCTGCAGTCCATGGGGTCGCTAAGAGTCGGACACGGCTGAGCGACTTCACTTTCCCTTTTCCCTTTCATGCATTGGAGAAGGAAATGGCAACCCACTTCAGTGTTCTTGCCTGGAGAATCCCAGGGACGGGGGAGCCTGGTGGGCTGCCGTCTCTGGGGTCACACAGAGTTGGACACGACTGGAGCGACTTAGCAGCAGCAGAGCCACTTTATATTTCACTATACTTGATAATCTAATATAAAGCAATACTGACATCCATTCCAGCCCTGTAGGTCTATGCTTCTATTCCTATATTCTTTAATTCCAATAAATATAGTTTGTTTGTGGTCACAGCTTAACATCTCTGAAATCAAATTTGCCAGTACCAAATAAAGGAGAAAGCTGTGAACCAATTGACACTTCCTGTCCAGCTACTAACTTGTGTCTGGCTAGTAAGTTTCTATATACACAGTTGTCATCTGAACTGAAACTGCTAATGCTTATTGAGGGCTTCCCTGTTGACTCAGTGCTAGAAAATCCACCTGCCAATGCAGGAGACTGGGGTTTGATCCCTGGATCAGGAAGATCCTCTGGATAAAGAAATGGCAACCCACTTCAGTATTCCTGCCTGGGAAATTCCATGGACAGAGGAGCCTGGCAGGCATGGGGGTCACAAAAGAGTCTGACACAACTTGGCAAATAAACAACAACCACCATACTTGTTGAATACTTACTGTGTTCCAGAAACTGTCCTAAGAATCACACATATTTTCTTATTTGTTACTTACAACATCCTCATGAAGTCAGTGTTCTATTCACCCCATTTTACAAATGAGAAAATTGAGTGTCATACAGGTCTAAAGTCATATAAGTAAAAATCGGTACTGGGATTTGAACTCCAGCATGCATGACTTCAGATCTCCCATCCTAAGCACTACTTTGTACTTCATTGTTTATTTGCACCCCTAGCAGCTTAAATGTAGATCCCTAAGGTTAAGTTTGTGTCAAGACCGTTACACTTTGATGCTGCATTGAAGGGAAACATTGTTGTGAATCCAGAATGCCTATCATGTGCTAAGCAATGCAATTGAACACAGTAGAAATTGTCAATTCTTGTAATAATTCACAGAGTTTCCAAAGTAGGAAGAGGCTGTGTTTCACTAATTGCAGCATAATTAAGATGCAATGTCCCTTGGATGACAAACATTGGTCACTGTTTCTGTTAACTTTTTCTTTAAAAAACAAAACAAAACTGTTTGTATGAAAAGCGTATGCACAAAATATCAGCACTGTCTGTAAAAGACTGGAGACCATCACTAGGGAACTGTTATAAATTTTAGTGCATCCATGTTGTGGAATATATGAAGCAATAGAAAAGAAAGAGGCACTCATACATGTGCTGACACGGGACAATCTCTAGGAAATACTTCAAGTGAAAAAAACAAGATATGGAAAAGTAAATAGCATGCCAAAATGTATTAAATTATAAAAGGAGAGGAAAACAGACATATGTTCTTGTGTAACTGGACATGGAGAGAGCTTTTTCCTGTTGTCCTGAAACTGCTGCTGAAACCCAAAGCTGAATCGAGAAGGCCCCCAAGGAGCCCACATTCTACATTTAAAGAGCTGCCAGTGGCTGGAACCAGCTGTCTTCCAGCAGGGCTTTGAAGAGCCATTACTCTACCAGCCCTTCATCAATCCTGATTCTACTTCTCCCCGCCTATTCCCCATTCCCACCCATCTCCCCACAGACAAAATATTACCACTGGTCAGTGGGAAGAAGGGATGGAGAGATGGGAGGAAAGCCAGGCTTAAAGACAAATATGGTTTTCTGAAAAGAGACCCATCTCTTCCCTCTCCCTCCATGGGAAGGGGAGGACAGGGGGAGTTGTAGTTTCTTAGATGCAAGAGAGAAGGGCTCAAGAGAATCATTAGTGAAGAGTGGGCAAGCCTTCAGGAGGAGGAGCAGGCTGGCAGCCCCCAGATGTCCGTTACTTACTAATCTGCTCTGCCCATGGCTTCCTAAGCAAAGGAAAATGCAAATGGAGAGAGGCCACGTGGAAGGGGACTCTGGATGACATGGTGGAGGGCTCCGGGTGGAAGAAGCTGAACCTGGGATCACCGTGCTCACACACCCCTTAACTTCCCCATCTTAGACTGAATAACACAAGCTGGCAGTCAGCTGGAGGATATAGCCAATGTTTGAGGCTCACTCAGTCCTAGAGGAGATGCCTAGGAGCACTCCAGGGACTGATTCTTTGTCATATCTACATGTTCTTGTTTCACTGATACAGGTACTGATTCTTTGTCATATCTGCATGTTCTTGTTTCATTATACCTGTATAACTTCTTTTGTAAAAATAGATGTTATTCTAGTCTTTATCTTTTTCCAGAGCCTAAACATTTAAGTTCATTTTCAGATCTACTTGTTGTTTAGTTAAAACAAATCGATTCATCTCCTTGTTGGTTTTATAGGCTTAATTTTATTTGTTAATTTTCTTCATATGCTTTAGAATTTTGATGCATAGACTTATCCTGGATTGTACGTTCTCTTTCCTCTCTCTCTCTCTCTTTGCTCACCCCATTTTTACATAGTGGTTTTGGAGTTGCCATCAATCCAGAACCAAATATTAAAAATTGATGTCCCAGTCCCTGAGGTAATATTGAAGATACAGAAGAAACAATACAATTTGTGCTCTAATGTCTATTACCACGTGTTACCTAATTTTAAAAAAGCAAATATATATTCACACTAGTTGATTAATTTCCAGTGATACATAATTCAATTGAATAAAGACGAATAATTTAAAAATGCTAGTTTAATCAAAAAAGAAGTGGCAATTTATGCACTGCACTCCAAAATTTGGCAGACTGACCAAGAAATGAAAATTAAGCCCATGGGATTCTTTAGTTTCTGGATATGGAAAATTATTAGATTCAAATTTCTGGTTCAAAAGAAGAAAAGTGATGTACAAATGTAAAGATAAGTATATGCTATATTGAATTGTAAAAGAAATTTTGTGACTATTAAAATATCCACCCCACACCTTAGGGGGGCTTCCCAGGTGGCGTGAGTGGTAAAGAACTTGCCTGCCAATGCAGGTAAACATGAGATTCAGGTTTGATCCCTGGGTTGGGAAGATCCCCTAGAGGAGGGCGTGGCAACCCACTCCAGTATTCTTGCCTGGAGAATCCCATGGACAGAGGAGCCTGGCGGACTGCAGTATACAGTATAATATAATATACTATACCTACAATATAATCCTCTGGAGTCGTAGCATATGAGAGTGTGTTTGCATGCATGCTTAGACGTGTTCAACTTTTTGCAACCCCAACGACTATAGCCTGCCAGGCTCCTCTCTCCCTGGAATTATACTGGCAAGAATACTGGAATGGGTTGTCACTTCCTCCTCCAGGGGATCTTCCCAGCTTAGGGATTGAACCCAAGTCTCCTGTGGCTCCTGCATTGGCAGGCAAGTTCCTTACCACTGAGCTACCTGGGTAGCTACCTGGTGTAACAACAAAAATCATGTGAGATGAAAGATGTACTTGAAAATAGCTTAGGAGAGCTGTCTATGGAAAACAGGTTTATTGCCTCTAGATTTTCCTCCAGTATTTGGTCTGATAGGCTTCTCTTTGGTTGACCACCAGAAGTGGGTGGTTTGGATTTAGAGGCCATGTTCCGTGAAATAATATGCATCTTTGAATGTTACAATCACATTCAGTATGGCAAAATGACCACATCATGAAATCCACATGAAAACTTAGATCTGGTAAGAAAATGGCAGATTCAGCTCTTTGATCACATGCTTTCTCCAAAGCATACACGTATTTAGAAAAAGGGAAGGCAGAGTGGTACCTGAATTTTCTTTATTGCTTTGTTGACCTTGCACATTTAGTTGGAGATAATATAAGTGGAGAACATTGGTGAGGTGACATAACTGGACTGAAAAAGGTCAACCTTTCCGTGGCACAAATATGGCAGGTGCTGTTAGGAGCTGAGATCTTATCCTCATTGCAAGTCAGTAACTTAGCGTCATACAGTTTCATAGGCATGGGCAGAGGATATGAGACTTCTGGGTCAGAGACAAAGGACTTTATTATTCACAGCACCATATGCAGCATGAGCATCAGTTCCTGAATGTCAGGAACCCTGAACTTAGGGAAATCAAATCTTCTGTAGTGGGGAGCAAGCCTTTCTGTCCTTTGCTCTGGAGGGAAGTCCTCTAGCTTCGAGGACCATTTGCTCTCCAGCCATCCATGTAAAGATAGTCTGGGACCAACGAGAGTCAGTGCCTCTGCTCACAAGATGTGCAGAAACAGAAGAGACCCACGGTGGGATAAGATTTTATTATGTTCATAGTACTATATTTGGTGGGAGGGGACAGTGAGTAAATGGTTTGCTGTGGAGGAAAGAAAATGGTTTGGGGAGTCACACTGACCCTAGCTCCATTTCTAGCATAACTTAAAATAATTTATGTACTTATTTATTTTGGCCTGCACTGAGTCCGTTGCTATGCACAGGCCTTCTGTAGATGCAGCAAGCGGGGAATACCCTCTCAATCGCGGTGTGCGGGCTCCTCATCACGGCGGCTTCTCTTGCTGCAGAGCACAGTCTCCAGGGCATGTGGGCGCAGTAGTTGGGGTGCGTGGCCTGAGTTGCCCCTTGTCATATGGAATCCTCCCAGACTAGGGACTGAGCCTGTGTCCCCTGCGTTGGCAGGTGGATCCTTAACCAGGGGACCACAAGGGAAGTCCTAGCATAGCTCTTTATAAGTTAAATGACCTTAGGCAAAGCACTTCACTTCTCTGAACCTCAATGGCATAATGGGATAATAGATCTTCCCCCATATAATTGTGGTTTAAATCAACTAGGAAAAGGTAACAGAAAGAATTAGTCACAGTATCTGGAATATTCTAAGCATTCAACAAATGCCCGATCCTTCTTTCTTTCCCGCATTCACTGATTTCCTCAGATATGTGGATCAGATGCAGCTGGACCTCTGCAAGAGCCTTAAATCCCTCCCCCTAATTGAGAAGGAAAATTTTGGGTCCCTTCTTGACTTAATTAAGATACATGGGTTCAGATGTTGTACCTATGAGACCCCAAAATGATAATGGATTTCACAAGTGAGAAGTTTAAGTCCTCTGTCACAGAGACGTTTGTACGGGTACAAGGGCTACTATGGCAACTTGCTCATGACAATCTTTAAGCTCTTCCTTGATGGTTGCACTGCCAATCAAATATATAGCTTTCATGTCATGGTTCAAAACACTTATTCCAGCTGCCAATCCTGTCTCGTTCCAGCCGGCAGAAGGCAGAACAGGAAGTGGGTGGCACAGACCCTCTCTTCCATATGATCCAGAAGTCGTGCTTATCACCTCTGCTCACATCTCATTAGCGAGTCAGGTGGCCACACCTCACTGTGAGGGAGGCTGGGAGACTTAGTCTTTATTCTGCGGAGGGTTGTTGGAAATAGAGGAAGGAAAGCGTGATCTTAAGAAACAGCTGGCCATCTCTTCCACACCACCCTTCTTTGCTCAGGAGAGGGCAGGCCTGAGAGCTGGGTTTACACCCTGAAGTCACTGATGCCAACACTGGAGCCGGCAGTAGGTCATGAAACGTTCCCATCAGTGTGATTCCCTCAGGGAGACTCAGTGAACAGCATCCCATTTGCCTTGCTCGAGTTCTGAAAAAGTTGAGCAATAAAATTAAAAGAAGCAGAGGGAGGCCAAAAGATCACCTTGATCACTGACATAAGGTTGGAGAAGCCACTTTTAGATTGGTAGCCAATAGTGAATCCCAAAGGCTGTAAAGACCGGGGCCAGCTACCTGCTGCTGGGCTGGGGGGAACTCTAGAGCAGTCCCCTCCCAGTAAGAAGCATGACCAAGTGTTCCCAAGTTTACCAAACAGATCAACCCCTCATCTACTCAGGGATGGATAAAGTAAGGAGCGGAGTCAGGAACATGCTCAGAAAAACAAACAAATGAAACCCTTCCTCGCTGAAACCAGGCCTAGAGAAAAGGGATTCTGCTCTTCCAGCCACGGTGAGCAAAGACTGAGGCTTAGAACTAGCCTGTCCAACTCTTTGCGACCCCATGGACTATACAGTCCCTGGAATTCTCCAGGCCAGAATATTGGAGTGGGTAGCCGTTCCCTTCTCCAGGGGATCTTCCCAACCCAGGGATCAAACCCAGGTCTCCTGCATTGCAGGTGATTCTTTACCAGCTGAGCCACAAGGGAAGCCCAAGAATACTGGAGTGGGTAGCTTATCCCTTCTCCAGTGGCTCTTCCCAACCCAGGAATCAAACCGGGGTCTCCTGTATTGCAGGCGGATTCTTTACCAACTGAGCTATCAGGGAAGCTAGAAATAGCTTAGATGAGACAAATATAATAGAGTCTGCAAATAAAAGGAGACCCAAATGACAAGTTGGAAACTATCCCACATTGTAATTGGACTTGAGTCCCAGCCTTACTTCTTAGTAGCTGTGTGTCTTCGGACAGCTTCCTTAAAGTCTCTCAGTCTTCATTTCCTTGCCTCTAACATGAGGCATTAGATCCTATCTAGTAGTATCTAATTCCTAGGATCTAGGATCTAATTCAAGGAAATGGCAACCCACTCCAGTGTTCTTGCCTAGAGAATCCCGTGGACAGAGGAGCCTGGTGGGCTGCTGTCCATAGGGTCTCAGAGAGTCGGACACAACTGAAGTGGCTTAGCATGCATGCATGCACTGGAGAAGGAAATGGCAACCCGCTCCAGTACTCTTGCCTGGAGAATCCCAGGGACGGAGGGGCCTGGTGGGCTGCCGCCTATGGGGTCGCACAGAGTTGGACACGACTGAAGCGGCTTAGCAGCAGCAGCAGGATCTAATTCCTCAGGTAGTTGTGAAGAGAAAACGAGATAAAGCATGAAAAGTTCTTCAAGAGTGCCTGATCGTCAGCAAGCCCTCAGGAAACGTAGCTGCAATCATTATTTCTGAGAGTCAATCAGCAACTCCCGAAGCAGTTCCTCCATCTAAATTGGAGGGGAAAACCTGTATCTGCTATCATGGAATGCAATAGAGATCCGAAATTTTCTGCAGGAGAATAAAAATTATTAGAGAGAGAGGGGAGAGGAGAAGAATAGGAAACAGGCTCCTGCAGGTATAGCTTGTTTGAAAAACTGTGTGAAGAAAGCGTCCAGGGCAAACTTGGCTAGGTCTGCCCTTCCTATGCCCACTGTGTCACACACACACACACACACACACACACACACACACACACACACCACACATACACCACACACATACACCACACACACACACACCTCACACAGACACACACACACCACACACACACCTCACACAGACACACACACCACACACACACCACACTCACAGACACACACACCACACACACCACACACACACAGACACACACACACCACACACACACCACACACACACCACACACACACACACCACACACACACACCACATACCACACACACACCACACACACACCCACACAAACATACACACACATCACACACCACACACACACACATCACACACACACACACACACCACACACACACACACACACACACCACACTCACAGACACACACCACACACACACCACATACACACACACACCACACACACACACCACACAGACACACACACACCACACACACACCACACACACACCACACTCACAGACACATACACCACACACACACACCACATACCACACACACACCACACACACACCCACACAAACATACACACACATCACACACCACACACACACACATCACACACACACACACACACCACACACACACACACACACACACCACACTCACAGACACACACACACCACACACACACCTCACACAGACACACACACACCACACACACACCACACACACACCACACTCACAGACACACACACCACACATACCACACACACACAGACACACACACACCACACACACACCACACACACACCACACACACACACCACACACAGACACACACCACACATACACCACACACACACACCACACACCACACACACCACATACCACACACACACCCACACAAACATACACACACATCACACACACAGACACACACTACACACACACACACACATACACACACACCACACACCAGACACACACACACCACACACATACACCACACACACACCACACACACCACACAGACACACACACACCACACACACACCTCACACAGACACACACACACCACACACACACCCACACACACATACACACACATCACACACCACACACACACACACCACACACACACCACACACACACACACTACACACACACCACACACACACACCACACACAGACACACACCACACATACACCACACACACACACCACACACACCACACACCACACCACACACACACCACACACACCACACAGACACACACACACCACACACACACCTCACACAGACACACACACACCACACACACACCACACACACACACACTACACACACACCACACACACACACCACACACAGACACACACCACACATACACCACACACACACACCACACACACCACACACCACACCACACACACACCACACGCACACCACACACATACACCACACACACACCACACACACACACACATCACACACACACCACACACACACACACACACACCACACACACACCACACACACACACCACACACACACACCACACACACACACACATCACACACACACCACACACACACACACACACCACACACACACCACACACACACACCACACACACACACCACACACACACACACACACCACACACAGACACACACACACTGCACACACAGACACACACCCCAAACACACACACACCACACACACCACACACACACACACACCACACACACACACACACCACACATACACCACACACACACACCACACACCACACACACACACCACACACCACACACACACACACACACACCACACACACACCTCACACAGACACACACACCACACACACACACCACACATACACCACACAAATACACCACACACACACACCACACACACACCACACACATACACCACACACCACACACACACCACACACACATACCACACACACACCACACACATACACCACACACCACACACACACCCACACACACCACACCCACACCCACAGCCACACCACACACCACACACACACACACCACACACATACACCACACACACCACACACCACACACACACACCACACACATACACACACACCACACACACACCACATACACACACACACCACACACACACACCACACACACACACACACACAGACACACACACCACACACACACCACACACACACATACACACCACACACTACACACACACCACACACACCACACACACACACACACCCCACACACACACACACCACACATCACACACACACCACACACATACACACACCCCACACACACACACACCACACATCACACACACACCACACACATACACACACCCCCCACACACACACCACACACCACACACATACCACACACACCACACACACACCACACACACACACCACATACCACACACACACCACACACACACACACCACATACACACACACACTACACACACACCACACACACCACACACACACCACACACACACACACACACCCCACACACACACACCACACATCACACACACACCCCACACACACACACCACACACCCACACACCCACACACACACATACACACACACCACACACACACACCACACACACACACACCACACACACACCACATACACACACACACACTACACACACACCACACACACCACACACACCACACACACACCACATACACACACACACACCACACACACCACACACACACCACATACACACACCACATACATACAACACACACACACCACATACATACAACACACACACACACCACACACACCACACACAGACACACACGCACCACACACACACACACATACACACACCACACACCACACACACACCACACACACCACACACATACCCACACACACACACCCCACACACACCACACACCACACACACACATACACACCACACACCACACACACACACCACACACCACACACACACACACACACACACCACACACATACACACACCACACACACACACCACACACCACACACACACCACACACCACACACACACACACACACACACCACACACACACCCCACACACACCACACACCACACACACACACACACCACACACCACACACACACACCACACACATACACACACACCACACACACACCACACACCACACACACACACACACCCCACACACAGCACACACCACACACACACATACACACCACACACCACACACACACACCACACACCACACACACACCACACACACACACACACACACCACACATCACACACACACCACACACATACAGACACACCAGACACCACACACACACCAGACACCACACACACACACACACACACACACACCAGACACCACACACACACCAGACACCACACACATACACACACACACACACACACACCAGACACCACACACACACCAGACACCACACACATACACACACACACACACACACCACACACACACCACACACCACACACACAGACACACACACACACACACACACACGCATACAGAACCATAGGCCAGCCAGTACTCATCCAGGGTCTGACATCACTATTCTCAGGAGAGGTTATTGCCTTTATAGATGTATTAGTTAGGGCAAACTAGGTTTTGCTGTGTAACAAATGACCCCCCAATCTCAGCGGTGTACAGCCACAAAGGTCTGTTTCGGGCTTACCCTCTGTCCATGATGGGTCCTATTCATGTTATCTTACTCCAGGACCCAGACTGAGGAAGTTCTCGCTCTCTTCCTCTGGAACACTGCCAGATTTCATAGCAGAAGGAAAAGAGACATGGTGAACAGCGTGCTGGATCTTCGAGCTTCTGTTCCAAAGCAATGTACATCACTTCTCATGTTTCATTGGCCAGAGCAAGTCTTGTGGCCTCGTGATGACAGGTTTGGGGCGCATAATTCTCCTCCAGGGAGGTTACCTAGGTGAGGAGTAATCCCGTCTGCCACAGAGGACTACCTCCCTATCCGACCACACTCAAGCGCCCGAGGGGTAGACAGCGACTAAGTGTTGCTGATCAGCTGATCCTGGGCCTTCTCCGAGCCTCAGTTTCATCCTCTGTGAGATGGAGACAGCAATACGTGTCCTGTAAACCTCACGGAAAAGGGGTAAGAATTCAAATGAGATCACAGATATGAGCGTGCTTTGTAAAGTCCTGCCCTTTAGAGTAGAGTCCTGCCCTTCCATAAAGCGGTTTTATTGCTAGTATGAGTCTAATAGGACAGATAATAGTGCCTCTTAAAAATCAACTGCGTAAAGGAGTCTCTGACGTCTCTGAGGTCCTCTTACTGAGACAGCTGTGAGACCCACTCAGAAGAGGCTGCCAGGTGACCACATACCACGGATAACTGAGCACTCACCCATCGGGGATTCACTCAGCAGTAACTGAGGTTCAGACTTGGGCTCCTGTCTCTTTCCGACTGCTGCAGCGCCTCAGAGCTTCCTTCCTATTTTTCTGTTCAGGGCCTTAAAAGGAAAGATCAGTGGATGCCTTTCTAACCGAGCCCCTGGTATGCACAAGAGAAAATATAGAGATCCAAGTTGTTAACTGACTTGCCCAGCTCAACAGGTGTGTTCAGAGCTGGGACTAGAAACCAGACTTGGGATTCCTAATCCACAGCTTTTGCAAGACTTAGATTCCAGCAGCACAGCCTATTAGCTCTGAGATGTGGGTGGGCACCTTCATCTCTCTGGGCCTCAGTTTCCTCATCTGTCAAATAGGTCTGGTGGCCCTAGCTTTATTGAATTGTTGTGCAGGTTACACATGCATATAAAATCCCTCTTCCCCCAAACCCTCAACCCCACCCCGCGTTTCCACCCCTCTATCCGCCTTCCAGGTATCAGTTCCCGAAAGAGGCCCCTGCAGCCTCCAAGGCTGACTCTGGGCACAGCTCCTGGCTTCACTGCAGGTACCGGGATCCCCTCCCTCCTGGTGCCTCAGTACCGAGGAAGATTTAGTTATTTTTGAATTCCCAGGGTATCTGTGAAACAAATGAAACTTTTGAGAGCAGACAGACATTTTGTTATTCTTAAAAGTCTCTCTCTCTCTTCTTGGGTTTTGCCAAAGATCCTTTCCCCGTCCAGATGTTGGAAAAAGAGCTAAGGAGAAAAGGGAATACGAAGGAGGAAGAAGTCTTTCCCGCCTGTATATTTGCTCCGGGTTTTACAGGTTTAATGTCTGGCCTTTCACTCTCAGAGCAAAGGAGGAAAGGTGCTATTTCTGTTGGGTTCACTGCTTTATGCCCGATACAAGTATGTACAAGTTGTGGAAACAAAAAGTAACTTGTTTCATCAATAGATGAACACAGGGCAGCTCTCAGTGGCTCATGCCTTCAATAAGTCTCCATCTTAGAACAAGAACCCCGGCCACTGGTTTGCAAAAACCACTGGGAAAACCACTTCCTGCTTCCCCCAGTGCCGACTTCTATTCTGGTATCAAAAGGAAGGAGCTGGCAAAGCAGCGCATTTCGGACCTGGTCCACCAGAGGGCGTCACGGGCCCGCGCCGGTCCAGCTCCCCGCTCGGAGCTCCGCCCTTCGGTGCCTCCCGGGTCGCTCACACACGTCTGACTTGACAGTACTCCTTCAATCTCTTCTTTTTCAGTTCTCCTCTTTTCCTGGCCCACGAGGAAGTGAAGAAGCTTTTGGAGTCGAATGGACTTGGATTAAAATCCTGGCTCTGTCACTTGCTGAGACGCTGGCAGATGAGTTAGCATTGTGAGCTGTTGTATTATTAATAATTGCCCAGTCCTTCCCAAGGCCAAGGAATCCCTGAATTATAGGGCAAGGAGGGCCCTTCAAGATTGGCCAGCAGAGCCCCCACATTTCACAGTTGGGGACCCTGAGGTCCAGGCTACACCAGAGCACAGCTGCCTCCAAAAATAGTTAAGACAGGGGGCTTCCCTGGTGGTCCAGTGGCTAAGACTCCATACTTCCACTGCAGGGGACACTGGTTCGATCCCTGGTTGGGGAACTAAGATCCCACATGCTGTGCATCATAGTCAAAAAAAAAAAAAAAAATTACATAAGAGGGTTCATCAATGAATGAATGAATCGATGAATGAAAAGATAAGCCAGCAAGGACTTTGGATCCAGACAAAAACACAAACTTGTGTACCAATCATGTAGCTCCGCTGGTGATGAGCTTGACCAAGCCGCTGACCTCTTGTGCCTCTTGTGCCGCCCTCTTTCCTCACCTCAGTGGGCAAGGGGAGAGGTAATCAGGGATCGTAACAGCACCTACTTCATCGAGTGTTTTGAGGATTCAGCAAGCTCAGACATAACGGGCTCAGCTAGGTGCCTGGCACCTAGCTGATGTTCTATCTTATTTATAATCCAGGTCTCAGTCATGTAACCTTTCTGAGCCTCCTTGTTCTCACCTCCAGAGTGAGAATTTTACACAGCATTGGGGGGAGGATTAAATGGCACTTATAAAAAAGCCCTCAACATAGGAGCCGGCTCAGGGTAGTGATATAAAATGCAGTTTGTAATAATAGAGACTTCCCTCGTGGTCCAGTGGCTAAGACTCTGCGATCCCAATGCACGGGGCCTGGGTTCAACCCCCGGTGAGGAAACTAGATCCCACATGCTGCAGCTAAGAGTTCACACACCACAGCTGAAGATCCCGCCTCCCGCCACTGAGACTCAGGGCAGCTGATTAATTATTATTATTCTCACTTTATTCCCATCCATGAAGTCACGAATAATTGTTTCTAAGAACAAAGCTTTTCACGCACACACACACCCTTGTTACTGCGTTAGTTGAGACCTCTCATCCCCCCTGGACTGTGGCTGCAGTTTCCACCTTGAGAGGGATGAGGGATGCCAGCTGGCTGGAGACTCACCTCCAGGGGGCACCCTTCCTCAGCTCCAGACAACTGCCCGGCGGACAGAGGTTCCTGGTTGAATCTGTTTCCTGTAGTTGCTGTAACCAAGTACCCCCAAGCTGGCACTTAAAACAACAGAAATGTGGTCTTCCATGGTGTTGGAAGTTAGAAACCTGAAATCAAGGTGTCGCGGGGCCCCGTACCCTCTGAGGTTGGGTCAGATCCTTCCTCGACTCTTCTGGCTTCTGGTGGCCAATCCTTGCTGCTCCTCAGCTGACAGCGGCATCACTCCCATCTCTACCTCCATCACCCGCCACATGGCACTCTCCCTATTGTGTATCTGGATCACTTCTCTTCTTATCAGAAGATCAGTCCTATTTGATTCAGGGCCCATCCTTTTCCAATAAGACTTCATCTTAATTTACATCTTAGTTGCATCTGCAAAGACCCTCTTTCCAAGTAAATTGAAGTCAGGCACCACAAGTTTGCACTTCAACATAACTTGTTGGGGGGATGCAATCAACCAGCAACACTTGTTAAACGATTGTTCAAAAACTGAAATTTTGTGAGCTCTTCAAGTTTATCAGTATTTATATATAAAGTATGTCAGCATAATTTTCTTTTATTAGTTTCTGTGAAATTAATATATTATAAGCTATAAACAATATCATCTAGATTCAAATCATATCAATAAATTATCAATTATATTATGTATCTAAATTATTTATAATTTCTGAAGTTAGAACAGTTAATTTTTTTAAATAACTAGACAAGTCAAAGAAAACGTCCCTGTGGACGTGACTGCCTCTGCGCATGTGAAGCTGCTTCAGTCGCGTCTGACTCTTCGCGACCCTATCAAGGCCAGCCAGCTGTACCTGACCACAGACTGCAGCCCGCCAGTCTCCCCTGTCCACGGATTCTCCAGGCAAGAAGACTAGAGTGGGTTGCCATGCCCTCTTCCAGACGATCTTCCCGACCCAGGGATTGACCCCATGTCTCTTATGTCCCCTGCATTGGCAGGTGGGTTTTTCACCACGAGTGCCACCTGGGAAGCCAGAAGGCCCACGGGCCATGCCTTTTCAACCCTGGCCTCGTGGACTTCAGGGTGGTCTTTCTCCTAAGCAGGATGATGCTGTCACTCCCACTGTGATGGCCTACAGCTATCACCCACAGCTTCAGTTACCTCTCCCATGTCCACTGGTGCGGCCTGTGCTCAGGGGTAGCTGCCTGGTCTTAATCTGACCCAAAACAGACCTTCACAACCAGCTTCTGTGTCTCCTCCAAGAACAATCCCATCTCCCCATTCCCCACCCCCCCGCAACCCACCCACCACCCACACCCTCCCCGCCCCTGCTCCCCGTTTTCCCCATTGCTCATCACTCAAGGCCCGGCTCAGAGGCCACTTCCTCTATGAAACCTGCCAGGCGTGACACTCTCCCACCCTTAGTTCCATAGTATCTTGCTTCTGCATTTTGAAGGACTTCTCCCACTTTTCCTGGTATCACAGTGAGGTTGTACTGTTAACTTCTTCTCCCACTAGGGTAGGAGCCCCCAGAAGTCAGGAACATTGCCTTGGTCATTGTATCCATTTACCAGGCCTGTGACAAAGATTCCTTGCTTGACCAAACCATAGTCAGCCTTCTGCACCTTCCCCTAGGTGCATCTCTGCACTTCCCTTTAAAATCTACTTTTAGCCAGAACCCTGCTAAGTCAGTTTAACCCAAATCCCTGGCCCTCAATATCTGATCAGGATCCTTATCCTCTACCATCTCTCAAGTGATGTCTGATTATCCTAGCCTGCCTTCAGCAAAAATCCTGTTAGGCTGATCTAGCCAGAATTCCTCTTAGCCTTGATATTTCCTCCCAGTAATTTTCCATCCACTGACCCCACCATGCTCCCTGACTATAAATTCCCACTTGTCCATGCTGCATTTGAGTTTAGCCCAGTCTCTCTCCCACATTGTGAAATCCCAGTGTAATCCCCATACCTGTCATTATGGGCCTGAATAAAGTCTGCCTTGCTGTCTTTAACAAATACCATTGAATTTTTTTTTCTTTAACATCTTCCATAACAAAGATCACAGACTCGGTAGCTTAAACAGCAGAAATTTGTTTTCCTCACAATTCTAGAGACTAGAAGCCTGAAATCAAGAGTCGATTCCTTCTGAGGACTCTCTCCTTGGCTTCTGGATGGATGTCTTCACGTGGTCCTCTGTGTGTGTGTCTGTATCCTAAATTTCCTCTTCCTATAAGGACACCGTTCAGATGAGCGTGCATGTGGGTGCTCAGTTGTGTCCGACTCTTTGCGACCCCATGAACTGTAGCCCGCCAGGCTACTCTGTTCATGGGATTCTTCGGGCAAGAACACTGGCGTGGGTTGCCATTTCCTCCTCCAGGGGATCTTCCTGGCCCAGGGATCGAACCCACATCTCTTGCATCTCCTCCATTGGCAGGCAGATTCTTTACTGTTGAGCTACCTGGGAAGCCCCATGTTGGACTATGGCCCACCCTAATGACCTTCTTTTAGTTTAATTACCTCTTTAAAGACTCTGTTTCCAAAGATAGCCACTTTCTGAGGTACTGGGGTATAGGACGTCAGTGCAGGAATTTGTGAAGGGGACACGATTCAGGTGGTGGTAAAGAACCCTCCTGCCAGGGCAGGAAACAGTGAGACTCGGGTTCGATCCCTGGGTCGGGAAGGTCCCCTGGAGGAGGGCAACCCACTCCAGTACTCCTGCCTGGAGAATCCCGTGGACAGAGGAGCCTGGTGGGCTACAGTCCACGGGGGCACAAGGAGTCGGACACGACTGAAGTGAGGCAGCAGCAGCAGCACAGTTCAGCCGGTTAACAGTCATCTGCTTAAAATTTTAAAAATCTAAAGAATACAGAGATTTGTAAGTATTATTATCTCGAACAATTACAGGTAAAGCTAAAGTCCTTTCCCTTCCACTTCACCCAGCTGTGAACACGGCTACCCGAGCTGTTTGTAAGCTTTTACAAATACAGGTGCATGTACATAAAGAATAGCTTTGCTGGTTTTTGTTTTCTTTCATCTAAATAAGGTCACATCTTCTATATTGTTTTGTAAATCTTCATCTTACTATTTTTTTCATGTATATAGCCACCCCACCTCCTGCCCAGACCCAGAGTTTACCTGTGGTGGTTAGGCATATTCAGAAGATTTGTTGAAATACTGGAAGGAATAAAGGCGTGGAGAACGGGTCTGTTCTGCGTTTTCTGGCAATCATCTGATGTTATAGTGTCATTTTCTCATTACTGGAAAGCAGTAATTACAACACTCATCTCCTTAGGTTCATAATACCACATATAACCATCAAGACACCTCAGTGTTTGCAGGACCAGAATGACAGATTCAGATGGCTTAATTTCATTTCAAATGTCTTCTGAAAATTTTTGCCAATAAAATATTTCCCATCAATAAGGTTGAAGTGATCTTTTAAAACGGTTTTTAGTTATCCGTCCATGAAGCAAAGTATATTCCACAAAATTCATTAGGTACTGTCTAGTAAATTAGCTGCCAGGGGGAAAAAAAGAGAGAGAGGGAAATAATTGCTCTTTATCTCCTGGGAGCATATTTTCTGAAGGTTGTGTGAAGGCATCTCTTTGTAGCAATGATTGGAGTTTACTGATCCTCTCTTGTTACTTCATGGCAGTACCCCTGGATGGGGTAGGTTGTTTGTTATGTCATGTAGAGGTTACCGTTCACTTTAATGGGCTTTCCTGGTGACTCAGATGATAAAGAATCTTCCTGCAATGCCGGAAACCTGGGTTCAATCCCTGGGTCAGGAAGGGAATGGCTACCCACTCCAGCGTTCTTGCCAGGAGAATCCCATGGACAAAGGAGTCTGGTGAGGTTACAAGGAGTCAGACACAGCTGAGCGACTCACACTTGAATGCTCATCCAGTCCCGTCTGAGCATCTGTCTTGCGTGACCATGGAAGTCCAATATCTTTATTCAGTTTCACTTCCTTGATAATTCTGTGAGTCTGAGGAATGCTTCCATTTTCCACAAATCCAGAAGTTAATTCTGTTGACCACGCAGTCTTCTGCTGATTGCTCTCCCCCTCTTCACTAAAGCAAAGACCTAGACTGTTCATTCAGTTCCCCAAAGCAAACCTAATATCTGAAGGTTCAGCTTAACGAATTTTACCAAAGCGTTCCTAATAGCATCAGACTTCCTCAGTAGCTCAGATGGTAAAGAATTTGCCAGCACTGCAGGAGAGCTGGGTTCAATCCCTGGGTCTGGAAGATCCTCTGGAGAAGGGAATGGCTACCCACTCCAGTATTCTTAACTGGAGAATGCCATGGACAGAGGAGCCTGGCGGGCTACAGTCCATGGGGTGCAATGAATCGGACATGACTGAGCAAGTAGCACCTTATTTTCAGTTTTTTTTCCTAATAGCATCACTATCATCCTCACCTTTATCGCCATTATTACCTTTCAAAGGAGGTAATACATCCTGTCAACATATCCCTTTTGCAAATGAGGACTCTGAGTTTCAGAGAGGTTGAGAAACTTTCCCAAGGATATTCAGCTAATGGGTCAGGGAGCAGGTCTCAAAGCATTGTCCAGAGTTTGGCTGGGATCACTGGTAGCACCAGAGCACATTTACGCTGTTTCACAAAGACATTAAGTAACTGAACCGCACAGTGAGATAGTTATTCCATTTTCAGGTACCTTTCATTTCCTTCTGATTAAATCAAGGAAAGCCTCGGGTTGCTTCTAATAGCCTTTAAAAGTTCTCTATCACGTGCCAAACTCCCACAGCACAAGCAACAGAATCAAGCTGGAATTTTATGACACTACCTTTTTTTTGCTTTCCTTGTATTTATTTTTAGGAAAAGAATATCGATTTCCCATGGAGGTAGCTATATAAATGCTCTTTATATATTTAAATTATTGTAAGTGAGTAGATTTACAGAAAAATGTTGAGTTCACCATAGTGTGGTAAGTTCAGTGAAACAACAAAAACCGTGAGATTTACGGCCTCAAGTCTGGGGAACAGTGCATGTTAATAACGAGGAACTTAAGAATGGCCTGGCCTCTTCAGTCCCAAGGCGCCGCCTCTCTCCTCCGTGGCTGGAGGAACCCCAAGAAGAGGCCCCTCGACCCAGCCCATCCAGCCCCAAGCAGAACCAGTTAACCAGTTAACATCTTAATATTCCAGACCCACGTGGAGCACAGCCTTCCCTTTCTGCTGGCTTAGGGTCCCAACTTCTCCATTTCAAGGGGGATTTCCAACTCTCTTTGCATAACAAAGGTCCCCTAGACATTGTCTTTCCTCAAGCCAACAGAAAAGTGCAGCGTTTCCCCTCCAGTGCGGCCGAACGCCCGGCAGCCTGTGAAGGCCTGGTTGCCGTTGTTGCTCAGTCCCTCGGTCGAGTCTGACTCTTTGCGACCCCGTGGGCTGCAACACGCCAGGTTTCTCTGTCCTCCACCATCTCCATGAGCTTGCTCAAACTCATGACCATTAAGTCGGTGATGCCATCCAACCATCTTATCCTCTGTTGTCCCCTTCTCCTCCCGCCTTCATTCTTTCCCAGCATCAGGGTCTTTTCCAATGAGTTGGTTCTTTGCATCAGGTACCAAAGTATTAGAGTTCCAACTTCAGCATCAGTCCTTCTATTGACTATTCAGGACTGATTTCCTTCAGGATGGACTGGTTGGATCTCCTTGCAATCCAAGGGACTCTCAAGAGTCTTCTCCAACACCACAGTTCAAAAGCATCAATTCTTCGGTGCTCAGCTCTCTTTATAGTCCAACTCTCACATCCATACATGACTACTGGAAAACCCATAGCTGTGACTAGACAGACCTTTGTCGGCAAAGTAATGTCTCAGCTTTTTAATATGCTGTCTAGGTTGGTCATAGCTTTTCTTCCAAGGAACAAATGTCTTTTAATTTCATGGCTGCAGTCACCATCTGCAGTGATTTTAATAGTCTGTCACTGTTTCCATTGTTTCCCCATCTGTTTGCCATGAAGTGATGGGACTGGATGCCATGATCTTAGTTTTTTGAATGTTGAGTTTTAAGCCAGCTTTTTCACTCTCCTCTTTTACTTTCATCAAGAGACTTTTTAGTTCCTCTTTGTTTTCTGCCATCAGGGTGGTGTCATCTGCATATCTGAGATTATTGATATTTCTCCCGGCAATCTTGATTCCAGCTTGTGCTTCATCCAGCCTGCCATTTCGCATGATGTACTCTGCATATAAGTTAAATAAGCAGAGTGACAATATACAGCCTTGAGGTATTCCTTTCCCAATTTGGAACCAATGTGTTTTTCCATGTCCGGTTCTAACTGTTGCTTCCTGACCTGCATACAGATTTCTTCAGAGGCAGGTACACCTTACCTGGTCTGGTATTCCTATCTCTTTATATATCAATATATTAATTAGCATATTAGTATATTTGTAGTATATATATATACATATATATATATCGTACAGGTATAGGCAATCAGTAATGCAGAAATAAATTTGCTAATAGGTATAAAGTTGACTATTATCTTTAGTACAATAATGTGATATTTGAAATTATCTCTTAATTTTTAAATTTACAGGACAAAGTCAATTTGCATTTCTGTGAGTGAGAATAGAAACATTTTTCTATAATATACAGAGTTATGAAATGGCCTAGTCCAAGACAGAAAGATTCAGGCTTCTACGGTATTAGGGAGCCCCCAACGGTAAAACCCAACATTCCATTGAAAGGACAGCTGATAAACTTTCACAGTTTTTCATCTGAACATATATTATAGTTATAAGAGCTAATCCTGGAGAAGGAAATGGCAGCCCACTCCAGTACTCTTGCCTGGAAAACCCCTTGGACAGAGGAGCCTGGTAGGCTACAGTCCTTGGGGTCACTAAGAGTCAGACAGGACTGAGCGACTTCACTTTTCACTTAGGTGAAAAAAATTTTTTCTTGGTGTTATTAAAATTTACATTTATTTTTATGGCAAGAATTCTTCAGAACGTTTTTAGAAGGATAATTATCAGAGCCAGAGATTATCTTGCTCCACTTCCCCACTGCCGTCCCCCACCCCTACCTCTTAGCAGAGCTGTGAATTTACAGCGAAGTGCCCAGAGGGAAAGGGGTCTGTCCAAGGCCATCCTGTGACTTAAGGGCAGACCCGGGACTCTCCTCAGGGTCTGACTTCTTTTTGGAAGAGTCTTACCTGAGCCTCTCTGCCACTAATGTTGCTTTTAGTCTGAATACAAGTGGGTATTCTCACCCATCAGAAGTAAGCTCTTCTTGGAATTCCCTGATGGTCTAGAGATTAGGATTCCGAGCTTCCACTGCAAGGGGCACAGGTTCCATCCTTGGTGGGGAGAGTAAGACCCTGCTTGCCAAGTGGCACAGAAAAAAAGTAAGCTCTTCTTTGTATTAGACAATCAATGGAGATGATTAGATAATTAACTACGCCGTTTGAAAAAAATAAAATAAAATTGAATTTCTACCTCATCACCAATGTACCAAGCACTTAAATGCAAATAAATTAATGTTAAAAATGTAGATTATAAGAAAAATGTGAGTAAATTAGTTCTGTGATTTATGAAACAAGTCATAAAGGTAAGTTTGACAAATTTGACTAAACTGTTTTCAAGGCAGCAGAGAATCACTTGGAAAACACAGATTAACAGCTAAAAATGGGGATTTTTAAAAATCCAGCAATATTTCTGACAAATCCCATAAAAAGGATAACCATATTCACTTGTTTGCCACTCAGGCCTATGTTACCAATTCTTGATTTTAATTTTGTAAATGGTTTTGTGAAGCCATTAGATTTTCCATTCAAATTCTTTAATTTCTTCCCCGATTCAGCAGTGTGATCTGAAAGTTATCATAAACCTGTGCTTGACAAAGTCTTTTTTGTGAATCTTCTAGAAGATGAAGCATTTTTTGCAGAAGCATCAAACAGTAACTGTTTTTGTTTGTTTGTTTCGGCCCTGCCGGCAGCTGGCGGGCTCTCAGTCCCCCAACCAGGGATCAAGCCCTTGCTCTCAGCAGCGAAACCAGAGTCCAAACCATTGGGCCATCAGGGAATTCCCAAACAATAACAGTTTACAGACAACAAAAGACTTCAAAATTATGATTAAAGATGTGACTACAACACAACTGACAAAGAAATGTTACTACTGTGACTTACAGCATTTTAAGGTAATAACTACAATTATGACTGATAACACTTTATCAGGGTATGATCAACTTTTAGAAATTTCATATAATTTCTAGAACATTAATACTAGTAACATTAACCCATACAATATAACCCAAGGAGAAGACTCTCGAGAGCCCCTTGGACAGCAAGGTGATCCAACCAGTCCATTCTAAAGGAAATCAGTCCTGAATATTCATTGGAAGGACTGATGCTGAAGCTGAAACTCCAATACTTTGGCCACCTGATGTGAAGAACTGACTCATTTGAAAAGACCCTGATGCTGGGAAAGATTGAAGGCAGGAGAAGGGGATGACAGAGGATGAGATGGTTGGATGGCATCACCGACTCAATGGAAATGAGTTTGGGTGGACTCCGGGAGTTAGTGATGGACAGGGAGGCCTGGCTTGCTGCAGCCCATTGAGTCACAAAAAGTTGGACACTACTGAGCGACTGAACTGAACTGAACTGAAGGTTTATTACCACTCACTTGGCAATGCTTCCCCTATAATTTAATGTAACAAAGAAACCTAATTAGTTTAATATTTCTTTCTCTGAGATGCTTCAGGGGCCATCTTAGTTTCCTAACCGGGGTCTGAACCCATGAACAACTTGCTGAAGACAGTGAGGTGGGTTGAATGTGTGCTGCTTCTGGGGCTAGCTCCCCAGGACAATACCCTTGGGTCTGTTTAACTCACGTGTCTTGGCTCCTCCTGGGAAAGTCTAAAACCACTGTGGTGCTCAGAGCACTTGATCAGTTCTCCTCTCTTGCATCCCGGGAAGAGCACTGTTTACTGAAGGGCTGCCCTGGGGTCTCCCTGCAGAGCTGCTGCATCGTCACAGGGGTCAATCCTCAGACACTTCCGCTGGGTCCTCATTTGCCTGAGGACACCTTGTGGCCAGAAAGAGCAAGTGTCCCTTGTTTTTCAGAGTTGAATCATTCAGTCTCTCATTTCACTAGCAAAAGTTTTGTTCAGACCGTAGAGCAGCTTGTTTTGTTTTGTTTTTCCATTTAAAACAAATTTAGCAAAAAACTCAGCCACTCCTGTTTCCCTGGGCCTCCTGCCTGTATCCCCTCATGTCTCTGGGAGATGCACTGGTGCCCTTTAAGACTCCGAGTCTCAAGTAAAGACAGCTCAGATGAAATGTTTAGGATCATCACTTAAAAGCAGTGAAATCTAGACATCAGGAGAAATCCCTGGAACACCCGAGAAACAGTGAGAAACTGGTGGGGCTCAAGGCGGTCTGTGTTGGTACCAAGCACTGGTTCAGGGTAGACCCCAGGTGTCCCCTGGGGATCACTGATGTCCTGCTGACTGTGCCATTCGTGTGTCAATGAAAAAAATTAAGAGTTTATCTAAGAAAGAAACGGAAAATTTTGTTTGAGCCAACTTGAAAGGATTATAACCTGGAGACAGTCTTTCAGAAAATGCTGAGGACTGTGCTACCCACTGGAGGTCAGAGCACAGTTACTGAAGTTTTTGAAACAGAGGGTTATACATCAGATGATGAATTGACAGTTGACACAGTCCAGACCTTACAAAGTGAGTAAGTAGTAAGTCGGGGCCCCTTACAAAATGGAGAAAGAATCTTATCTCCTAAAGAGATCTGGTTAATGTATATGCATAATTACACTCTAAAGGTGAGGAAGGAGACCCAAACAAGCAGAGGAAAATTTTGTGTTTGAATTTTTCTGGTCTTTCCATAAAATACAAATTTACTTTCATCACTGGCTACAAGTCCACTTGTAGGCAAAAAAAAAATAAAGGAAGTAGAGTTTTGGTGAAGAGCTATCAATTTCTTCCATGCGTCATTCCAACAGTCCACATTTCCTTGAGGGTCTGTATTAGCTTCCTAGGGCTGCATAACAAAGTACCACAAACTAGCTGCCTTAACACAATAGAAATTCATGGTCTCACATTCTGGAGGCAAGACTCTGGAATCAAGGTGTCAGCAGGGCCATGCTCTCTGAACTCTCTAGGGAAGGAACTGTTCTTCCTGTCTCTTCTCTAGCTGCTGGTGGCTTCCAGACATTGCCTGCATTCTAAGCTCATAGATGTGTGGTTCCGATTCTCCTCCATAACGTGGCCGTCTCTCTGTGTCTGCACGCTGTCTTCCCTTTGTGTGTGTGTCTCTGTGACCACATTTCTTCTTCTTAAGGACTCTAATCATATTGGACTAGGGCTCACCCTAGTGACCTCATTTTAACTCAATTATCTCCGTGAAGATCCTATTTCCAAATAAGGTAAACATTCAGAAGCATTAGGGCTTGGGACTCCAACATATCTTTTTTGGTGGGAAGGCACAGTTCAATCCATAACAAGATATCTGGGGACTTCCCTAGTGGTCCAGTGGTTGGGAATCCGCCTGCCAATGCATGGGTTCAGTCCCTACCTGGGGAAGATTTCACATTCCTCGGAGCAACTAAGCCCACGAACCACACTCCTGAGCTTGTGCTCTAGAGCCCAAGTACCTCAACTACCGAGCCTGATCACCACAACTACTGAAGTCTGCACGCCTAGGGCCTGTGCTCCTCAACTAGAGAACCACTGCGGTGAGACGCCTGAGCACCGCAGCTAGAAAACAGGCCCCCCGCCGCCGTCACAACTAGAGAAAGCCCGCATGCAGCAACCGAGACCAGAGAGGCCACAGCAAATACATTTCAAGAAAAAGACATATTACCTGCAACCAGCTCTTGGGCACTGATAATATTCTGTATCATTCGCTACAAAAGCAAACCTAAACAAACAGAGAGAATGTGTTGGGAGGCTAGTGGGTAGCTTCTGGCATCAAAGGAGCACCTCACCAGGCTTTGGGAGAGAAAGTCTGGGCAGAATCAGAAGTCAGGGCAGCCCCAGGTGAAACCTCGTGGGCATCTTAGGGTCTGCCTTCTGCAGGGCTCAACGCCAGCATCCTACTAGCCAAGTATCCCTTCTCTCAAGACACGAATTCTTGGAAGAGTCAGTGGGGCCAGCCTGTGGTGGAGCTAGGGCCTCTTTAGGGGTTTGTGAATGGGACAGACAGTCCTGCTGGGACCTCATGCGGATTGAGGAGACAGGCAGATACTCAAAAGAAACAGCGAAGGGGCTGCTACAAAAGATGGGAGAGGAATGTGTTTTGCAGGCAAAACCACAAACTGTTTGCTACACATTGTAATTCATCTGAGAAAGATTTTCAGCTCAGACAGTTATATTTCTAAATATTTTGGCACTTAAAGAAGCCATTTAGTCATCTGGAAAATGCAGAGTTGTGGAAAAACGGCTTGTCATGTGGTAAAAGGAGCACTCATGGTGGAATCAGGAGAGCAGGTTTTATTTTTTAAAAATATTTGCAGATGGTATAATTCTACCTTGGAAACTGAAGAGAATCCACTGAAGAGCTCTTGGAAACAACAGGAAGGTTATCACTAACTGGAAAAAAAACAAAATGCATTATAAATCAACGGGAAGCAAAGCATAACAGAACCAAAGGTGGTGTTCAGATTATCTATCAAGGCAATTTATAAAGAAGTCAACTCAGCAAAAAATGCAAAGTTTAAGAAAATGTTTTTTCTTAGTCAAGAAAAAACATCAGAGACGTCCCTGGGGGTCAAATGGTTAAGAATCTGACTGCAAATGTAAGGAACACGGGTTCAATCCCCGGTCCCGGAAAATCCCACATGCCTTGGAACAGTTAAGCCTGTGCACCAAACTCCTGAAGCCCGCTGGCCTAGAGCCCATGCTCCACAAGAGATGCCACCGCAGTAAGACATGTACCTAACCAAGAGAGTGACCTTGCTCACCACACTAGAGAAAGCCCCAGTGCAGCGACCAAGACCCAGTGAAACCATTCGGGGTCATTTTAGGGAGCCTCCGAGTCATTTCAGGAGCGCGCTGAAGAGCTCCGGTACCACAGTCCTTTATGTCTCAGCGTAGAAAAGTATTCAAGATAGACACAGTGATACATAAGAAGTGCTTCAGTGGAACAGTACACTTGTGAGGTTTACAGGTGGGCGGACGAGACACGCTGCACCCTGAGACCTTATTAGGCTACTGTTTTAAAATCAAACGAAAAGAGAGGAAGGGGGAAAGAACTTCCTTTTCTTTCTTGAGTAGACATCAGGCTTCCACCATCAGTTCCTCCTCTAGGTCGAGCAGGCGAGTTTTCTTGTCCCTAGATGGTCAAGCTAGGTTCACAAGTTATTGTTTTGTCTGTGTGTGTACAGAGCATGTCCTAGGGATCATTAACTTACGGAGCTCACTGGGCAGGTTGTGGGTCTCCTGCCATCATTGTTTTATTGCTTTGGGGCATGTCTGATGTTACATGATCTTGTTGCTAAGCAGGCCTGCTTGGTTTTGTGGGTTATGCAAACCTGCTTTCTTGAGTAACCATTAACTTACAGGGGTTTCCCATATTTTCCTACTTAGAATCCTTTAGTGGGATTAATTATTTAATCACTTACTTTGTCCCTTTACTCTGTCCCTATCACCAGCATGGCAAAAAATAACATAACCAAAAACCATCAGATTTGTTTTGGAGGCATAAAAGATGAAGGACGGCAGACTTGACCTTTAAACTTGAAAATATGAGTCTAAAATTCACAGGAAAAGTCCTAGTCCTTGGACATCAAGACTTCATAGCCAGCAAGTTTCCTTGCAGGGGACAGGGTCCAGGGCTTGATTCTGCCTGTCACTTCCTGATTTGTGAGACCTTGGGCAAATAATGTACCCTTTAGGAGACTTACTTTCTCCATCCATGAAGTGGGATAAGCATATCTTCCTGCTTCAAGAACTGTTGCAAGGATCATGTAAGAGAAATTATTTGAAAGTGCTTTATAAGCTGTAAGGCAGGCTTCATGTTATAACTACAATTTTTTAAATCCCCCAAAGAAGCCAGATAAATGTGACAAAATCACGAGAAAGTCTCTATTTCACTACTCTCATTTTGCCAAAAAGACAAACACATTTTCTCTTATTAAACTCAAAAGTTGATTTGTAAATAATTTTTTACAGCTTTTTTAAAGGACTTGTTTATCTCTGGCTGCGCTGGGTCTTGTGGCTGCGCGCTGGCTCGTGTTTGGCAAGGGGGGCGACTCTTCACTGCAGTTCACAGGCCTCTCATTGCAAGAGTTTCTCTTACTGCCGAGTGATAGCTTACACCTTGTTTTGGGGTCTCAGACGAGCCCCCAAGATGACAGATGAAAGCTTATGGTGTTCCACTGGATTCGTGGTCTCCGAAGGAGAAGATTTAACTCTGGGACCAAGGGCAGTCTCCGTCACTCAGAGCTTCATGCAGCAGAAATTCTACTAAAGTGATAGTGGCAGAAAAAGCTTCCGACACAGAACTCAGGAAGGGGAGAAAGATTATATGCCTCAATAGCGTAAGCAGAGTATTATATACTTTTCTGCTAGCTGCTGAGAATAGAAAAAAATCCCTCTAGGCTGTGAAAAGGTTGCCCAGAGCCTCTCCCATAACATACATCCTGGGGTGACATCAGCATGAGACTAGCCAGAAGGAACCGGTTAACCCAAAGCTCAAGGCTGTGGAAGTTTTACCCAGACCTTCTCCCATAACATATGTTCTGAGCTCAAAAAAACGCATGTCCTTGAGCAAGAGATACCGCGGCCTGTGAGACCTATGTGTCTAAAGCAAAAGAATGTGAAAGAGAAAGTTCTCTTCCTCCTTAAAGGGGCCTGGAGGTCACCTCCTCCTTGAAGGGCCTTGGTAACCTGTCTAAGTTAACGCTCTCAGGAGCATGGGCTTCAGGCATGCAGGCTTCAGTAGTTCTGGCGCGGGGGCTCAGCAGTCACATCTCATGGGCTCTCGATCTCAGGCTCAGCAGATGTGGCACAAGGGTTTAGTCGCCCTGCGGCGTGCGGGATCCTCCCGGACCAGGGATCGAACCCATGTCTCTTGCACTGGCAGGTGGATTCTTTACCACCGAGCCACCATGGAAACCCCGATTTGTAAATATTTGATTCTTCTAGAAGAGAGAAAAGTTCTGTGAGCTACTGGCTACACTAGAGGGGCAGTCATTCACTTGCCCACTCACTGGACACCTGACCTGAGCAGGATGCGTGTACCTCCTAGTGCCCCTGTCTCCTCCGCTCCTACACCCCAAGTTATTGTTTCCCATCCTTAGAAAGAAGGTTTTGGACTTCATGGGGTTTGAGAGCAAAAACTCTGGAACTTTCACAGATCTCAATTTGAACCCTGGTGCTATCACTTATCTTGGCTAACTCATTCTCTCTTTTCTTGCACTGCAAAATCTACTAGATGGAGATGATAATAATGTCTACTTCATCAGGAAGACTTGAGGATTAAATGTGATAACAAATAACAAAGTGCTTGGAATATAATAAGTGCTCAATAGATGATAGTTGTTGTAATTACCACAATAATAAAAAACACTATTGCTATCGTATTTTATTATTATTATTATTGTCACCTTTAAGGGACCTGACATTCTAGGATAATAATCAGAGAAAAGCCGAAACAGAGAAAGAACAGAAAATATTCCCTTAATAGGCCTTGAGTCAGTATTGCAAGTGGGACATTTTTCTGGAAGGCGGGCCAGTGTGTTCATGGGGCCTTATTTAACCTTGGTGACTCACAAACAGAGCTCAGCTAGGCCCTACCTCCCGTGGAAAAAGAGAGAGAGAGAGGAGGGCAAAGCCAGATGGACATGGAAAAGCCTTGGCCTGGGAGGCTGCAACCGATGGCCCCTTAGAAAGCTTAGCCTAAGGGTTTTTAATTTTTATAAAATATATATTGAGCTGAGGGTTTTTCTTTTTCTGCAAATAATTTTTGAGGTAGGCGCCATTGGCAGTTAACCCAAAGCTATGTTCTTTTCCTTCCTTGAGGGCAGAACGCTGATGCGGCCAGGACCAGGCCGCTGTGTGAGTGATACAGCCTCAGGGCTAGCCATGGGAGGAAGTCTGCTTATTCTTGCCAGCGATTGGTTTAGAGAAGACCATGTGACACGATTCTGGCCAATGAGATGAAGAAGATGTCTGCTCCGGGGCTTCTGGGAAATTTTTCCTCATTCTTAAAAAAAGAACACGCCCTACACGTTGGTGGGACCGCAAAAACCGCACAGCTCATATGGAGGGCACGTTAGTTTCCACTTGCTATGGTAACAAAGAACCTCCAACCGGGTGACTTAAAACAACACAAGTAACTCTCTTAAAGTTGCAGAGGTCTGACGTCCCATTTAGCTGTAACCAAGGTGTTTGGCAGGGCTGTGCTTCCTCTGGAGGCTCCAGCAGAGAACCTATTTCCTCCCTTTGTTCTTCTTCTAGAGCCTCATTCCTTCTGTTCCTGGGCTCCTTCCTCCGTCTTCAGGGCTAGCAATGCAGAGTCTTTAAAACTCCCTCTGTTCAGTTTTCACATGGCCGTCTCCTCCATGGTAGAACCATCTTCTGCCTCCCCCTTTATGTCCCTTATAAAAGGGACACTTAAGATTGTGTTTAGGGTTTACCTGTATAATCCAGGATACCCTCCCTATCTCAGAATTCCTAATTTAAGGAACTTCCCAGGTGGTCCAGTGGCTAAGACTCCATGCTCCCAACATAGGGGGCCCGGGTTCAATTCCTGGTCAGGGAACTAGATCCCACATGCCCCAGCTAAACATGGTCTAGCCAAATAAATAAATACAAAGAAATAAAAAAGATTCCTAGTTGTATCTCATCTACAAAATCCCTTTTCCCATGAAAAGGCAATATCCATGGGTTCCAGGAATTAGGACCTAGCTATCTGTGGGAGCCATTAATCACCCTACCATGGAGGGGATTTGGCACTAATTAGGAAAACTACCTGTGATTTGTCTTTTTTTGGAGGGGAATCAGGTTTATTGAGATATAATTTACATATAGTAAAATTCACTCTTTTGAGTATATAATTCTACGAGTTTCAAGGAGCACATATAATTGCATAATTACTACCATAGTCAAGATGTACAATTCCATTGACCCCTCCCAGATTCCAACATGCAGACCTTTAGGCATCAAACTGTGCCCTCACCTCCGCCCTTGGCAACCATTGATGTGTCCTCGGTCCTTGTGGTTTTGCCTTTTGGGGAATGTCATATACATGGAACCATGGAGTATGTAGCATTTTAAGTCTGACTTCTTTATTTTAGAAGAATGCTTTAGAAATTCATCCATGTTGCACTGTATCAGTAGCTTGTTCCTTATAATTGTTGGGTAACATTCAATTATAGAAATGTGTCACACCTTATCCATCAGTTGAAGGACACTTGAACTGTTTCCAATTTGGGGCAGTTATGAATAAAGCCTCTCCAAGTGTTCAGAGATACACAATTTTTATGTGAATACAACTTTTCATTTGTCTTGAGTAAATATAGGAAAGAGATTACTGGGTTATATTGTAATAGGGTGTTAAACTTTACAAGGGACTGCCAGACTGTTTTCCAAAGTGCTGCACCATTTTGCTTTCCCGCCAGTAATGTGTGAGGGTTCCAGTTGCTCTGCGTTCTCATCATCATTTGGTATTATTACTTTTTCTTCTGTTAATGTTAGCCATTCTGATAGGTGTACAGTGATGTAGCAATCCTACTTCTGGAGATCTATGACAGGTGCAGTGGCAAAAAGATGAAAATATGCATGTCCAAGCCTACCCAGTCTTTGTAAGGGCCAGAGACTGGAAACGACCCAAATGCCTATCAACAGAAGACTAATTGAATAAATTATGGTACATCCCCGAAATGAAGTCTAGCAAAGAATTAGAAAATTCTTTATTACTATGGCATGAACTCCAGAATACATTTTCCCCCTAGCTGCGCTGTGTCTTCACTGTGGCCCTGGGGTGTTCTCTAGTTGTGGCTGCAGGCTTAGTTGCTCCTGGGGATGTGGAATCTTAGTTCCTGGATCAGAGACTGAACCCATGTCCCCTGCACTGACAGGTGAATTCTTAACCACCGGACCACCAGGGAAGTCCCAAGATATATTTTTAAAGCAAAAAAATAAAATTAAATTAATTGAAGAGAAAAATGTGTAGAGTATGCTATCATTTACTCACAAATTTAAGAAAGCTATAAACATTTAATAAATATTACTATAGCAGAGGGAGGGACTATAGAATAAAGGAATGGGATAGAATCTACACTTCAAAAAATATACCTTGTTTTGTAGATTTAACTTTGGAGCCAAGCAAATATTTTAATTAAAAAAATTTGTTTAATTAGCAAAAAATTTTTATATAATTACAAAAAAAATAGAAAGCAATCCTTAGAAATAGAAAGTAAAATAAAATACAAGTGTTCCTAAATGTGGAATCAATGGATGATATAACCATACAGAGAAGACTTTGAGTGACTTTAAATCATCATCATTTGATTCTGTATCCCTAGAGGGATGTGTCCAAGGACAAAATGACTGGGTATTATGGGATAAAAATATATATTCATGTTGGCATCCTTGAGAACTGATTTATTTGGCACAGAGATACAGATTAGGATTGTTGAGGTTAACTGAAAACTGTAATTCTCTATTTCAACTGAAATTATTAGTATGAACATGTTATACCTTTTATCTTTAGAAAATAATATATATTTTCTAGCTATAACCACTAAAAAGAACTCAAAGTCAAGTAAACAGTGAAAAGGAAAAGACTTTTTTTTAGACTAGTAGGGGAAATTGAACAGTTTTGCAGGTTTAATGACATTAGGAAATGGTTGACTATTTTATTTGTGATCATGATATTGTGGCTGCTGCTGCTGCTTAGTCACTTCAGTCGTGTCTGACTCTGTGTGACCCCATAGACGGCAGCCCACCAGGCTCCTCTGTCCCTGGGATTCTCCAGGCAAGAATACTGGAGTGGGTTGCCATTTCCTGCTCCAATGCATGAAAGTGAAAAGTGAAAGTGAAGTCACTCAGTTGTGCCTGACTCTTCGTGACCCCACGGACTGTAGCCTACCAGGCTCCTCTGTCCATGGGAGTTTCCAGGCAAGAGTACTGGAGTGGGTTGCCATTTCCTTCTCCATGGTATTGTGGAAATTTTTTTAAAAAGGATTTGTACCTTTCAACGATATATTATGAAAGATTTACAAAAGAAGTAAATGTTTAAGATTTGCTTCAAAATAATCTGAGGGGAGGTGAAAGGTGTGTGAAAATGTAGAAGATACAGGATAATTGTGTAGTGATAGTTGTGAGACCTGGGTGATGAGTATATTGGGACCACTATTCTATTTTATTTTTAAATGATTTAAAAGTTTTTCAAAATAAAAAAACAGTATTTTTCTTAAAAAGAGAAACAGCGGGGGGAAACCTGTGGACATTGTGTGAGGATGTGATGCTTGGAGCTGCTGTAGCCGCCTTGTGATCATGAGTGTGCAAGGCTGAAGTCAGGTGTAACCATAGCTAAGAATGAACACCACGTGGAGACACCACTCCAGGAGGGAGAACCTTTAACTAAACCTTGAAGGGAAAGTAGCATCTTCAGTCAGAGATCATGGAAATGGGAAAGTTATAATAGGCAAGGAGAACAGAGAGAGCAAAGCTTGAGAAGACGTGACCGCGTAGACTGCTGGTAGGGAGGATGTGGGGGTAAGTCCTGGTTTTTAGGAAAGAAGGAAAGTCAATGAAGCTGCTGTGGATCAAAAGGGACCTTGAAGGCTGTGCTACAAAGCTTGGGAGGTCATGGGGGCCATCGAAGAGTTTTAAGCAGGGAAATGTTAGGACCATGAGTTTGTCAGAAAGATCCTTTGGAGACCAGCTTGTGGTGGATGATTAGAATGAGGTTAAATAGCAGACACTGGGCCCAGCCGAGAGGCTGTTGCAACACTCCAGACCGAAGATGATAAGATCGAAGGCCCTGGAGGTGGAGTGCTGGTAAGTTGCTTCAAATGTGTCCAACTTTTTGTGACCCGATGGAGCATAGCCCACCAGGCTCCTCTGCCCATGGGATTCTCCAGGCAAGAATACTGGAGTGGGTTGCCACGAAGAGTTGGGGGGAGATATTTCACATGAGATTTAGGAGACAGAATAGATAGGATTTGGCAGTGGTGGTCCATGCAAGATGAGGTATTAGTGAGTTCATTGCTCAGTTGTATCCGACTCTTTGTGACTCCATGGACCGCAGCACGCCAGGCCTCCCTGTCCATCACCAGCTCCTGGAGTCCACCCAAACCCATGTCCATCGAGTTGGTGATGCCATCCAATCATCCCATCCTCTGTCGTCCCTTCTCCTCCCACCCTCAATCTTTCCTAGCATCAGGGTCTTTTCCAATGAGTCAGTTCTTCACATCAGGTGGCCAAAGTATTGGAGTTTCAGCTTCAGCATCAGTCCTTCCAATGAATATTCAGGACTGATCTCCTTTAGGATGGACTGGTTGGATCTCCTTGCAGTCCAAGACTCTCAAGAATCTTCTCCAACACCAGAGTTCAAAACCATCAATTCTTCAGCACTCAGCTTTTGTTATGGTCCAAATCTCACATTCATACACGACTACTGGAAAAACCATAGCTTTGACTAGATGGACCTTAGTCGGCAAAGTGATGTCTGCTTTTTTTAAATACTCTGTCTAGGTTTGTCTTAGTTTTTCTTCCAAGGAGCAAGTGTCTTTTAATTTCATGGGTGCAGTCACCATCTGCAGTGATTTTGGAGCCCAAGACAATAGAGTCTGTCACTGTTTCCACTGTTTCCCCATCTACTTGCCATGAAGTGATGGGACCGGATGCCGTGACCTTAGTTTTTTGAATGCTGAGTTTTAAGTCAGTTTTTTCACTCTCCTCTTTCACCTTACCTTTGTTGCAGGAAGGGGGACCCCTTCCAGGGCCCGAAACTGGGCTCTTGTCTAACACTCTGAAATGAGTTGTCCGAGGAGACACTTGTGCTGACAAAGCAAGAGATTTTATTGGGAAAGGGCACCCAGGTGGAGAGCAGTAGGTAAGGGAACCCAGGAGAACTGCTCTGCCGCATGGCTCGCAGTCTTGGGTTTTATGGTGATGGGATTAGTTTCCGGGTGGTCTTCGGCCAATCATTCTGACTCAGAGTCTTTCCTGGTGGCGCACGCATGGCTCAGCCAAGATGGATGCTAGCAAGAGGGATTCTGGGAAGTGGACGGACAGGCAGTGTCTCCTCTCGACCTTTCCTGAACTCTTCTGGCTGGTGGTGGCTTATTAGTTCCGTATTCCTTATCAGGATCTCCTGCCATAAAACAACTCATGCAAATGGTTACTATGGTGCCTGGCCAGGGTGGGCGGTTTCAATCAGTGTGCTTCCCCTAACACCTTCATCAAGAGGCTCTTTAGTTCCTCTTCACCTTCTGCCATAAGGGTGGTGTCACCTGCACCCCTTGAAAGTAACATTGCCAGATTTGCCGGGCCCTGCCATCCAGATTGTCCTTGTCTGTGTGTAACAGTGGTGTCACTAACCACTGTCCCATCTCAGGAGGTTTTGAGCTTGTTCAGTTCAAACCCCACTTTTCTCATTCCCCTTCCTGCACTGAGTACAGATGCCCAGTTTTCCTGTCACCATTCCACCGGGTCCAGGGCCCCATTCCCTTGTGTTGGGCTTATAGGTTTTTTCCCGGGCCCTGATGTCCCCTGCAGTAATGGAGCAGGCTCATGTTGCTTTGTGGTATGGACGGCCATCTGTCCAGCTGGGCAGGCATCCAGCGAGTTACCGATGCTAATGGAGTGATCTGTTCTCCAGCTGCCCACAGAGGAATAACATGTGTGGGTGACTTTGGGGCAGGCAACAGGAGGTTCTCGGGTCATGCCTGAGCGACCTGTTACAGTGACCCAGCTCTTGCTGCTTGTTGCTCAAACTGTCTCCCTTGAAGCCTTCTTTGCTAATTCCATTCACCTGACTCAGCTGTGCTTTCGGTCCTGTTCCTTTTTGATCACCTGCCCCGGCTCAGCTCCCAGGCCAGAGGGGTCCTTGCGTCAACGCCTCCCGGTCACCTTCCTCTCCTCCTCATATCTCTGACGTCCTTCTACTTTTGAGAAAACCTTTCCTTCTGCTCTGGACCTCCACCATGGCTCTTCCCAGCTGTCGCTGGCAGTAAAGAACCTGCCTGCCAGATGCGGGTTCGATCCCTGGGTCATGAAGACCCCTTGGAGGAGGGCATGGCAATGCACTCCAGTATTCTTGCCTGGAGAATCCCATGGACAGAGGGGCCTGGCGGGCTACAGTCCATAGGGTCGCAGGGACTCACCATGACGGAAGCAACTTAGCACACACCCATGCAAGCACATGGCAATTCCTTCTCTCTCTATTCCAGTCCCTCTGTTCTTCTTCTTTTAAAAACTTTATTCATTTATTTTTGGCTGCACTGGGCCTTCTCTGTGGTGTGCCGGCTTTCTCGAGGTGCAGTGAGTGGGCGCTGCCCTCCAGTCGGGCTCCTTGATGCAGTAGCTTCCCTTGTCGGGGAGCACAGGCTCTAGGGAGCATGGGCTTAGTTGCTCTGCACCAGGCAGGATCTTCCTGGACCAGGGATGGGACCCGTGCTCCCTGCGCTGGCAGGAGAATTCCCAATCACCGGACCACCAGCAAAGTCCCTCTTTGTTCTTCTTTAGCTCACTAACAGAAGAGCTGATGATCTGTTAAATCTGGATCATCATCAGTTAATACAAACAAAAAAAAAAAGATTTCCCTTTTCTTAAGGATAGAGAGGACTCACCATTCAAAGCACACAATAAGGGCAAATAACTGTGGTAAGTAGGTGAAAAAAGGGAGACAACTGCAGGCTACTTTGATATTGAAAAGGTTTGACCCCTGACATCCTGCCACATTCGTAGTGGCAAGATCTGGCTTCCCTTAACTCAACAGTTACTGGTTTTAACACCATTATGGGGAGTCATTTCAGCCCTGGGAGTTTAATTCTATTTCTTATTCTTAAGTAGTTCATTCTGTTTCCATAATTCTCAGTGCCCTAAACTCCTGGCTCTTGGATCCACCCCAGGAGATGTAAAGAATTAGCTAAAATCAGAACTACTTCTCACCCAGAGAGGTCACCCTTTGTTTTCTGATGATTTTAGCTGAGCTTTAGCTTTGCACAACCAAAAGGCCATTAGAAAGTTTTCTCCCCAATACGAGAGCAATTTTCTCCAGAATATGAATCCTTCTGCCATCTGTTTAGGAACAAGCACATATAGGAGTTCTTTTGTCTGTGCAACATGTGTTTTCTATTATTACTATTCTGAATAGATGATACATTCTGATTTAAAATTCAAAGGCAACAAAGGATCTACACAGAAAAATCTTCTTTTTGCCCCTATCTAGCTATGCCCCAGATGCTCCCCAGAGGTGAGCAACATTACTAGTTTTTTACGTATCCTCCCAAAGTACTTTGTGCAAGTAAACAGACACACATCTGTTCTCTCTCTCTCATTAGTCCTGCCATCTATGCTAGCATTGCATATGGTGCTTTGCACTTGCTTTTTTAAAAGATTTGTCAGAGGTCAGAGATATGAGGAGGAGAGGTTAGCTGTTCTGAGTCTTGGTTGCAGCATGTGGCCTCAGTAGTTGCGGTGTGCGGGCTTAGGTGCCCCGAGGCATGTGGGATCTTATTTCCACATAAGAGATCGAACCCGCATCCTTTGCATTGGAAGGTGATTTCCCAACCACTGGACCACCAGGGAAGTCCCTCCACCTTGCTTTTTTTCACTGACAAATATAGTTTGGGAATGCTCCTATTTCGCTCCATAGAGGGTCACCAACCTACAGTATTCTAGTGCATGTATATTACTTAATTTATTTAAATAATCCCCGGTTGATGGACATTTTGGTGGTTTCTAATTTTTGCTAGTAGTACTATAAGCAATGCAGCACTGATTGCCTTGTAGACGTGCCCATTTGCACACTTTTGAGTACATCTGTAGAAAAAAAAATTCCTGGAGGTGGAATGGCTGGATCAGATGATAAATATACCAACTGCCCATCTTGTACCAGTTTACACTCTCACTGTCCATTAAAAGATGTGTTTTCCCAGAGTCTTTTACATGTATTTCCAGAAAAAATGCTTCTGGGGCCATGTGGAAATTGGATTGGAAGAAGACCTAAGTGCCCCTGAGGGAGATGGTATGTTCAAGGTAAAGTGGTCCAGGGGAGATTTGCTCTTGGGAGGTCAGAGAAGGCTTTCTGAAAGTGAGGCTCTTGAAGAATCAGAGGCTGCCCAGACAGAGAGAGGAAAACCCTGTGACCATGCCGGCTGGCTCTTCCTGGTAGTTTGATCTGAAAAGATAATTTTGGGGGGATAAAAATGTTGCACACTAAAGGACATAGCTCAGACTTACCTATAAGAATAAGGAGCAAGAAATCATGTGGTGAGGGTTAAGTAGTGATGATATATGAACTTTATGGAAAAGAAAAGTATAATGATAACAATAATATCAATAGTAGTAGCACCCATTGTTCTCTATGCTTGCTAAGATATTTATTTTTTCCTGATTTGAAATCACATGATAAAGTTGTATCTGAAAACTATACACATGCATATAAGCTTTAAGTTCAGTACCATATCTTGGTAAAACTAGCACAATATATGAAAATAAGACTAAGAAAAAGAATTAGCTCTTTTACCAAGGACCCGCCAACACGGGCCACGTTCGCACCAAAACCGTAAAGAAGGCGGCCCAGGTCATCATTGAGAAGTACTACACGCGCCTGGGCAATGACTTCCACACCAACAAGCGGGTGTGTGAGGAAATCGCCATTATTCCCAGCAAGAAGCTCCGCAATAGGATCGCAGGCTACGTCACACATCTGATGAAGCGGATTCAGAGAGGCCCGGTGAGAGGTATCTCCATCAAGCTGCAGGAGGAGGAGAGAGAGAGGAGAGACAATTACGTGCCTGAGGTCTCAGCCCCGGATCAGGAAATCATTGAAGTAGATCCTGACACTAAGGAAATGCTGAAGCTCTTGGACTTTGGCAGTCTGTCCAACCTGCAGGTCACTCAGCCTACAGTTGGGATGAACTTCAAAACACCACTTGGAGCTGTTTGAGTCTTTCTGCTGTGCTGTAATATTTTCAATAAACCTCGGACAACAACAACAACAACAACAACAAAAAAGAATTAGGTTGGGTTAAGCAATTCAAGCTTTTTGATTTTGCATTAATTGCAGCTATTGTTTCTTAAAGAACATGTCAGGCACTGGATTACACATTGCTGTGCTTAGCTGCTCAGTCGCGGCTGACCCTTTGTGACCCCATGGACTGTAGCCCACCAGGCTCCTCTGTCCATGGGGATTCTTCAGGACAGTACACTGGAGTGGGTTGTCATGCCCTTCTCCAGGGGCTCTTCCCAACCCAGGGAATGAACCCAGGTCTCCTGCATTGCAGGCAGGTTCTTTATCATCTGAGCTATCAGGGAAGCATTATTACACATGCATTTCTTTAAGCCTATTTAATTCTTAAACTAACTCTCTGCATTAGGCACAGTTATTTCCAATTTACAGATGAGGAAACTGAGAATCAAAGATGACAAGTAACTTGCTGAAGGTAACTTAGCAAGGAAGTGGCAGAACCAGGATTCCGCAAACTAGTGTGACCCCAAAGCCTGCATGCACTCCTACCCACTAGAATAGCCTCCTTCCCACTAGCTTGCCCAATTCTCCAGAGCTCTGGAGAAGTAGGCAGAGATGAAATGATTAAGGTGAAAAAACAGAGACTCAAGAAGTTGTGGCTTTTTCAGAGAAAATATAAAGAATATATTGCAACCGGGGAGAATGTTTGCTAAATAACAGAGTTGGCGGTGGGGGAGGGTGGGGGGGGGGGAACTGTGTGCAAAGTTGTTTAAACAAGATGATCACAACTGTGTAAAAATAGAAATACCTGTGGGTTTGCTTGCTGATTACCCATCTGGAATAGTCTCGGGCAGTCCTGGGTTTACCTTTCTGATTGTTGGAAGCCCTATATCAGGTGCTATGCGCTGACTTTAGGGAAGCTGGGGATATTTGGCTACTGTTCTTAAAACTAGAGACTATATTGAAGGCATTTAAGTATTTTCAATACCGTTGAACATTTAAATATGTAAGTATTATGGAAGAAATAGAGCTCCTAAAACCTTCCTAGGTGATAAAGTTGCTAGGAGCATATATATATATACACACATATACACCTTGCTTATTTATATATGGATATACATATATGTGTGTATATATATATTTATATACATACACAGTTGTAACACGCGGGATCTAGTCTCCTGACCAGAAATTGAACCCAGGCCCCTTGCATTGGGAGGATGGGGTAGCAGCCACTGGACCATCAGGGAAGTCCTTAAGCGCATCTTTTGTGTTAATGTTTGGTCTTTGATACTGGTTCCCAACAGAGAGCTCCTAAATCTTTAGGAATGTCCTGGGTGATAGGAGTGTCTGTTGTTTTCAGGAGGAGAATTTGGGTGGGTAGCTCTGCCTATTGTTCTAATGAGGAGACTCTTGGTAAACTCGTGGATGCTTCAGCATGGGAGTGGGCACCAGAAAAAACTAAGCTGTGATTAGAAGTTTGGAACTTTCATCCTTGGACAAGGGCTAGAAATTGAGTTAATACTTGATCATGCCTATATAATGAAGCCTCCATAAAAATTCCTGAACTCTGAGGTTCTGAGAGCTTCCAGGTTGCCGAAGACATACAGCTGCTGGGAGAGTGGGGGCCCCAGAGAGGGCATGGAAGCCTGGCACCTCTTCTTCCATGTCTTGCCCAGTGTCTCTCTTCCATCTGGCTGTTCCTGACTGGTGTGGTTGTTCAGTCACTAAGTTGTGTCCGACCCTTTGAGACTTCATCGACTGTGGCACGCCAGACTTTTGTCCTCCACTGTCTCCCGGAGTTTGTGCAACATCGCGACCAGTGAGCTGGTGATGCTATCTAACCATCTCATCCTCTGCCACTCCCTTCTCCTTTTGCCTTCAGTCTTTCCCGTGTATTCCTTTTTATAAACTGGCCACCTAGTAAGTAAATCGGGCTTCCACGGTGGTTTGGTGGTAAAGAATCTGCCTGCAGTGCAGAAGACTCGGGTTCAATCCCCAGGTTGGGAAGATCCCCTAGAGAAGGGCATGGCAGCTCACTCCAGTATTCTTGCCCAGAAAATCCCATTGACAGAAGAGCCTGGTGGGCTACAGTCCGTGGGGTCACAAAGGGTCAGACATGACTGAGCACGCAAGGATCTAAGCTGCAGTCAAATTATCAAATCAGAGGAGAGGGTCATGAGAACCCCTGACTTACAGCTGGTTGGCCAGAGGTCCTGGAGGCTAGGGCTTGCGTTTGGCCTCTGAGGTGGGACCGTGGGCAGTCCTGTGGGCCTGTCTTGAACCTGTGGGATCTGACCCTAATTCCAAGTAGATAATGTCAGAATCGGACTGAATTGTAGAACTCCCAGCGGTGTCACAGAGTTGTCAGTGTGGGGGAAAAACCTCCACATCTGGTGACAAAGTAAAGTTCTTTGTGAGTAGTAGAGAAGAAACAGTGCATCCCCTTTACACACACACACACACACATTTCAGGGTTGTTACAGTGACTCAAACTGTTTTAAGTATGAAAGTTGGAAAAAGCCAACAGGTGACATTTGATACAAATCTAGAAGGCTAAGGAAGCAGACATTTTGAGCCAGTAGCTTAGCCTTACCAATTAATGTAAATTGATATCAATGTCTTACCTATTCATCACTCCAGTCATTGGATTTCTGTGGTGATTGTTTTTTAAAGGTTAGCCTTGACCAGCTCCATTATAATTTTTTTCCAGTAGTATAAGCAGACAGAATCAAGAGAGGAGGCTTATATTTACTTCAAATAGTGAAAGTAACAGCTATCAATTGTTTGTTTCAGAAAGGTTGTTTGGAAAACCTTTATTTGATCATTTGTTCATCCTGCCTTCACATTAGTTCTGCTTCTTATTCATTTAATTCATTCATTTGTTTATTCATTTCACATTTCCTAGTCTTCTATTGTATGTCTAGTTCTGTGTTGGGCACAGGAAGCGTAATAGTGAGCAACACTTGGTGCCTGCCCATGAGGGGTTTGCTGGTAGAACTAGAAACATAAAGAGATAATTATAACACAGTCTGATTAGTGTCATTTCAGTGCAGTTTAACGTGCGTGCAGATGGTCTACACAACCCAGGAGGCTGGGTTGGCCACTGTCATAGACAGTAGAGAATTAGAGATTTGGCCTTGCCCTCAAGGAGCTCATAGTCTGGTGAGAAAGACAGTAATCAATTGCTGCTGTTATTGTTCAGTTGCTAAATCGTGCCTAACTCTTTGCAACCCCATGGACTGCAGCACACCAGGCTCCTCTGCCCTCCACTGTCTCCTGGAGTTTGCCCAAATTCATGTCCATTGAGTCAGTGAGCTATCTCATCTTCTTGCCCCCTTCTCCTTTTGCCTTTGATCTTTCCCAGCATCAAGGTCTTTTCCAATGAGTCGGCTCTTTGCATCAGGGGGCCAAAGTATTGGAGCTTCAGCTTCAGCAAAAAACCAGTAACTAATTCATTACAAATAACCATCATTTATAAGGGAATTAAGCAAGGTTTGGGGATGAAAAATAATAAGGACGGGGGACTCTGTTTTCACAGAACGGCCCAGGAAGTATTACGGTGGCGGCAATGGGACTGTGGGAGCAGGGAGGGGCGGCGGTATAATGTGTGGTGGAGGAGTTGGGGAGGGCTTTGCTAGAGAGTTCCCCCCAAGTTAAATCTGAAAAAATAGGGGAGAGTTAAACAGGGGGAGAACGTCAAGATGGACAATCCTAAGAGAGAGAGAGAACTGGGGTAGAAAAGTTTGAAGGTGTCGAGGTGACAGAAAGTCAGGGTCTGCTGGAAGATCAACAGATGATTCAGTGGCAAAGGAGTACAGCATTCAGGCGGGAGGGGTTCGGGTGGGAGGGGACGAGATGGAGCCGCAGCGATAAAGCAAGGCCAGATCATGTGTGGCCACCGAGGCCTGGCTAAAAACGCTTGGAATTTAGATGGTGATAAAATATAGAGCTTACCAACCTATGGCCCTCGGCACATAAAGTTCACACAGCTTTCCATGGGTCTCATAAAACCAGACGGTACTGATTGTATTTTATGCCATGATCAAGTTGTATACTTTAAAAGAGTGTGGTTGCCCACTGAAGATTTGTGTTTTTCTTTTTCGTCTCTAGGGAAAGATGAGCTTAAAGGTCCTCTCTGGGTAACTCACCTTTAACTGCTTAAAGTTTGCTCCCCCTGAAGGGGGACAGGTAAGACACCTGGAGACCAAAAATAAAAAGAGGTTTGGAGCCCCAAAGGGCAGAAATGCACACAGATTTTGATATGGACTCCTGTCAGGCTAGAACCTTGAAGAATGGCTGTATGAGAAATTGAACATGGGGTGTGGGATGTCCAGCGAGAGAGCTGGACTGCTCCTGGAGACCCCTGGCACCTGCCCGGGGACCTGGACCTGCAGGGCCATCTGCCCAAGGTCAAGGTCAATACAGCATGCCCGCACCAGGGAGAAAGCAAACTCCCGGTTGCCTGCTTGTGGTGGGGGTTAGGGAACCTCCCCTGCTGGGGTTGCTTCAGCCTTGGCGCTCTGGGGAACACTCTGGGGAGGAAGGTTCCATCGGTGAAGGATCGTGTTTCTTGTTAATCAGGTATGGCCCTTTTCAAGTTGGTGGTTTTGATTTGAGAAAAAAAGTGATCACATTTGCACATTTGAATTTTTGAAGACAGTCTTACAAATCACAACTGTAAAATAAAACAACCTAGAGTAATTTCACCTGAAGTTTCTAACGTTTTGAAGGACAGTTGAATAGATCTTATAAGACAGAGGCCCTCTGGCTCTCCCTGGAGCCAGTGCCGTAGAAGACGGGGCTGGGAAAGCTCCAGGGTTTATGAGTCAGGTGCAATCAGTGGTAAAGAATCCACCTGCCAAGCAGGAGACGAGGGTTTGATCACCCATGGGTTCGATCCCCCTCCAGTTCAATCCCTGGGTCGGGAAGATCCCTTGGAGAAGGAAACGGCAACCCACCCCAGTATTCTTGCCTGGGAAGTCCTATGGACAGAGGAGCCTGGCAGGCTGCAGTTCATAGGGTCACAAAGAGTCGGACACAACTTCAAGACTAAACAGCAACAGGAACTTAAGCTTTCTCAGAGGTGATTAGTTCTATTGTCCCAATTTGCCACGGAGACAATGGAGGCTCAAAGGAGTGCTGACTTGCCGAGAATCATCCTGCAAGCTAGAGGTGGGGCTGGGAGTGAACTCAGGTGTTCTAATTCCCTGGGCAAGGCTATTTGGACTACAGCAAAGCACTGCCACTGCTGAAACAGCAGTGAGAAAGAAGAGGAGAAGAAGTAAGAGGGAAAGAAAGAGAGAGGCCCAGAGGAATAGGGGGAAGGGAAAGGGAAGGTGGGGGAGCGGGAAGGTGGAGGCACGAGATCAACTTTTGATGAAAACCTTAACCTAGGGCCCAGTCTCCAGAATCTAGTGCCTAATTAGATCTAATCTGAGGTGACATTGATGGAATAATAATAGAAATAAATTGCACAATAAATCTAATGTGCTTGAATCATCCCCAAGCCATCCTCCCTCACCCTGGTCTGTGGGAAAATTGTCTTCCACGAAATCCATCCTCAGTGCCAAAAAGGTTGGGGATGACTGCAACCGAATCAGCTGTTATGGGTGACTTTTTGTTGTTTGTTTTTTTACTTCCTCAAAGCCCAAAGAAGGTAATGCATTGATGGCCTGATTGTGTTTCTACCACGACTTGCAATCCAAGATGCAGCCCAGCCACTGAAAAGCCCATTGTTCCGTGCAGCGATGTTATAACTGTCTGTAAATGAGGCGGTCCAGGGCACCCAGCGCTGCCTGCTCCACCCCACTGGTGACCTGCAGGGACAGCTGAATGCCTTCTGGTCCGCTGAGCCCAGAGGAGTGGGGCTGGGCTTTCAGAAACAGCAGGGCTGATTCATCAAGAACAAAAGCCAGCTCTTCCTGCTAAATCCCTGGCCGTCAAGGGCGGCGAGGCCAGCAGGCCCCTGCGCCCCTCCGCAGAAACTCCTTCATCCGGCTACCGCTGTGTGGCTCCACGGCAGGAGAGCCAGCTGCCTGCTGCCCCGTCCCTTCAGCCTGGCCTGCTCTCAGACCCCCCTGGGAGGCAGTGGCTTGGGAGTGAAATCTGGATTTTCGTCCCTGTCCTGCCATTTCCCAGCGGTGCAATGTAAATGAGGAACTTCACTCCTCTGTGCCTCAGTTTCTCCATCTGTGAACTGGGAGTGAAAATAGTGCCAGCCGGAGGAACTGCTGTCAGATTTGAAGGAGATATTGCCCAGAACAGGAAACTATGACGATTTGTCCTCTTGCTATCTGGCGTCATCTTTCATAATTCAGTCTGGTACCTTGCATTCCAGACACGTTGGCACAAGCTCACCCATCTTAAATCCTCCACGTCATTACCTGTAGGCTTCCCATAATGATACCAGTTTCTGTTTATAGAGCCCCTGCTACGCCCCAGGCCTTGCAGCTAGCAGTTAACATGGATAATTTTACTTCATTTTCCCACCACTCTTTGAGGCGGACAGTTATCAAATAAAGAAACCAAGGCACAAAGAGGGATATTCCAAGGTCCAGCTCATCTCCTCCTTTGCAGTCTTCTCGGATCCTGTTCCCCAACCTCTCCTCACATCCCCACCCTGAGCTTCCTCTTTCTTAGTTCCTATAACACCCTGCTGTAATTGTCCGTTTCCTTGGCCACAGGCCCTTCAAAGGTTGAGTCTATGACTGATTCATCTCCATGCCCATTGCCCAAGGCACAGGGCTTGTACGCAGAAAAACAGTAAGTAAATAATAAATAAGGAAAAAAACCAAAAACATGAACTTCCTGTGTGGGTACAGAATAAAAGAATACAAAAATAGCACTGTATCAAAGGGTTTTATTTTTGGTGTGTGTGTGTGTAAGGGGTTTTATGAATTACTTTTTATTTGTATAGCACAGCAGTTTACAATTTTTCTTAAAATAGGCTTACATTTCTTAAACAACTCCAGGTACTTTCCACATAAAGAAATAGTGAGTGTTCATAAAACATTATATAAAATGTACAGGAAAGGGCCCAACCTCAGTCTCTAATATTGTCAAGATGAAGAGAGGCAAAATTCCTGATCATGAATAGGAGGCATGGAAAAGGTTTTATCTTCCCCTTGACTTTCACTTTGGCTGTAGAAAGAGCCTGGCCTTTGGAGACAGACCGATGTTCAAATCCCAGACAGCCACTCACCCACCTCAGTCAGGTTCCTTCCCTCAGTCGTGTCTGACTCTTTGCGACCCCATGGACTGCAGCCCGCCAGGCCTCCCTGTCCATCACCAACTCCCAGAGCTTGCTCAAACTCATGTCCATCGAGTCGGTGATGCCATCCAACCATCTCATCCTCTGTCATCCCCTTCTCGAGACTTCTGCCTTCAATCTTTCCCAGCATCAGGGTCTTTTCTAATGAGTCAGCTCTTCCCATCAGGTGGCCAAAGTATTGGAGCTTCAGCCTCAGCATCAGTCCTTCCAATGAATATTCAGGGTTGATTTCCTTTAGGGTGGACTGGTTTGATCTCCTTGGGATTATTCATGAGCCTGTTTATTTATTTGTAATATTGAAATTGATACCTAACTTGGAGGTAGCTGCAAGACTTACTTGAAATAGTAAAGTGACCAAAAAGCATTCCAAAAGTGGTGCTTATAATTACAATTCTAGTTTTTGTTGTTGAAAGTGCTATTTACTATCTTAGGACCAGCCACGTGTAGCTGCAGATGGCAGTGACATGCATGGCAGACGGAAGAAGGGCATCTGGATGCTTTTGAAATTTCCTTGAAAATCTAACCTGGGAGGCTGGATGGCGAGGGAATCAAAATCAGAATCCTCTCTGAAGCTCATGGTGTTCAGCATCTTATTGGCATGTATGGGGCACAATTATAGAATCAGGCCTTTTAGGATTTCCAGTGATGTGGAAACGTATAAACTATAGGTTAGGACTGAGCTGACAGTGACCGTACGGCACCCATCCTTCTAACTTCACATTAAAATAGTAAGACACACAGCTTCCTCCTCAGGGCATTCAGAAGACACTAGGATTGGCAGCTCTTGAAATTCAAAGTGCAGCCCTCTCCCGAGTCCTTCTGACGCATCCCAACTCACTCTGCTGACAAAACTTATCTCTTTCCCCTCTTTTATTGATTAATTAATTTAGTAAAAACTTGCTAAGCACCAGCTCTGTGCCAGGCACTGTTTGACACTAAGTATATATTAACAAACCAAGCAAACACACTTCTTCCTTCTACCGAGAGCCCAACCGGTGAGCAGGAGATGCGCATAAACAGGCAGTCTCAATGCAGAGATTTGGATGGGGAAAACCCAGGGTGCTGCTAAATGCTAAACAACAGGCTCTTGGGTAGGATTGGAGGGTGGGGTAAGTCAGGAAGAAGGGAAGCTCTGATCTCTGCAGGCTTTGCTGACTTCCCTGGTGTAAATAACCCCACCAAGGTTGATTTCAGGTTACCAGTATGACATCACTGAATGTGAAGCTGGGAAGTGATGGGGAACAGCACACTATTTATCGTAGTATGTTTACCATATAGATAAATAGCTAAAAACAAAATCCTTGAGAGCATAGATAGATCATAGCTGTTGCTTAGTTGCTAAGTTGTATCTGGCTCTTTCACAACGCCATGGACCGTAGCCCCCCATGCTCCTCTGACCAAGGGGTTTAGCGGGCAAGAACACTGGAGTGGGTTGCCAGTTCCTTCTCTAGGGGATCTTCCCGACCCAGGGATCAAACCAGCAGGGGATGGAACCCTGGTCTCCTGCAGGGCAGGCAGATTCTTTACCACTGAGCTATCAAGGAAGCCTATAGGTCATAGGAGAGTAAAATAATTAGGAAGTGACAGGTTCTGAGACATTATCACCTTTATGATTTTTTAATAATAGTCATATAAACATTAATTTTTATTGAAGACTGTGTTTAACAGCTAGCTGTAAAAATTCCTGGAAACTTAACAAGCAGCTCTTATAAGCCAGTTCAAGTTGGCTCCGGCACACCACCAAAGGCGCCCAGGCTGAAGCAAATAACAGGCTCCTTCCTTTCTGCAGACTTGGTTTCCCCCAGCCTCCACGTCTTCACTTAGTCTGCGCCCTCAGTGAAAGATGCCATCCCATTTCTACCCCCATTCTTACTCTTCACGGCCTTCCCCCAAGAGAAGCTGTTCACTCTGCCTGACTTCCTCTCCCCTCTTCTGTCCATCCACTGGTTACAGAGGGAGCAGCCAGTTTGGGGCAGTCTGACCCCATCACTCCGGCTAGAGTCAGCTGGATAAAGGGTAGGCATCTGACCCAAGCTGGCATGTGGGCCACAGACAGTGAGTCCAGCTCACTGCTAGTAAAAGTCACTTTGTGGAAAGCAGAGGTTCCTTTCTGACGTGAGGCAGAGCAGCGAAGCAGATGGGGAGATACGAAGGATGGAGTGACAGTCCTTGCTGGGTTTCCTTAGTGCTCAGGCCCTGCTTCCACTCTGACCCCGAGGCCTGGCTGCATCCCGGCCCTGGGTCCTTTGGGGCGTTCCAGGATCTCCTGAGAGCACTTCTTCAATTCTCCCTTTGCACAAAATCTCCACTTGGGCTTTGCTTCTAGGAACCTGATACAAGGCATTCACTGCTCAAAAAACAGTTGTGTTGGGCTTCCCTGGTGGCTCAGTGGTTAAGAACCTGGCTGCCAATGAAGGAGACACAGGTTCGATCCCTGGTCCGGGAAGATCCCTCATGCTGCAGAGCAACTAAGTCCATGCACCACAGCTACTGAGCCTGAGCTCCTAGAGCCGAGGAGCCGCAAGTCCTGAGGCGGGAGCACCCTCGAGCCCGTGCTCCGCAGCAAGAGAAGCCTCCACAATGAGAAGCCCTCACACTGCAACTAGAGAAAAGCCCAAGCAGCAGCGGAAGACCCAGCACACTAAAAATAAATAAATAAAATTATATTAAAAAAGTCTTTTCTCAATAAGTTGGCCTTCACAGATGGCTGGTCTTCACAGGCCCAGTTAATTAACCAGGATTGTTCTGTTCCAAACTGTAATTCCACATTCTGATAGTCTAGATTGGTGGTGGTGTTGCTCCTAACGGCGTCAATGTGTTTGGAGTGGGCTAGGAGTTAAAATGAAATCATGGGGGCCAAGTGAGGGCCACCCCTGTGGGTGGGGAAAGGCAGTCTCAGAAGAGGGAATGGGTGCCCCCAAGTTGTCTATTGCATGGCCTGGGTGTGGCTTTTGTTTCCCCCATCCTCACTCCCAGGAAAGAAGTGGTCTTCTGACAAAAGACGTCAAAGTGCTTCCATGAGAGGAGAATCATGTCAGCAAGAACAAGAAGACATTCACTCCGAAGGTGAGATACGGGGCAAATAAGCTTTACTGACCCCTAGTCCTATGGGGTAGTGTACAAAAAGGAGTCCAAAAGGTCCAGAAAGAAGTGAGAAAAAGGCAACAAGAGAGGGTACCTACACACCCATGCCAGGCGGGCTGACCCTGACTGAAGGGCCAGGCCGAGATACACCCTGATTGGCTGTGACACACACATCGTCCTGCTGATGCACACAGAGTAAAGTGCCAGGGATTCGCTCGGCCCTCTGATGTCACACTGGCTGTCACTCTTGTCGTCATAATCCTTACTTTATTTCCCATGAGAGCCTAGACGTATGGGCTTCTCCAGTGCCAAATGGAGTCACCCGAGGGTTCTGTGGGCAAGCCTCTCTGCATTCTTGGCCTCAGTTTCCCCACTTCTAAAATGAGGGGTGGGACTAGATGTTCCCCAACGTCGCCTCCCTCCCAACATCGTACTTTCCAGTTCTCTGGACACTCAGACTCAGGTTTCCCTCTCTTTGCCCGAGAGAAGTTGCTGGGGTTGGAAATGAGACGTTCGATAATTCCAGGTCATGTGTGTGCCAGGGGCTGTAATCAGAGAGCTGAGAGACAAATAGTCTGTGTTTATGCCTTTCTCCCCACCTGTCCCACAGGCCGCCTCCAGAAAAAAGCAGGCGGTGGGGAGTGAGAGAGCAGGAGACGTCCTGCAGGTGAGCGGAGGCACCTTGCTTCACTTCTCAGGGGAAGTGGAACTGGACAGTTTCCCAAGCCAGCTGGGAGGAGCAGCAGAGTGAGACAGAGGACGCTGAGCAAAGGAGAAGGGGCCAAGCCCCCAGATGTGTCCAGTGTCACTAGTGTGAGCTCAGGAGAGCTGCTTAACCTTCCCGGTGCCTGGGTCTCCTCGTCTGAAAACTGCACGCAGGGATGCCCACCTCGGGCTGCGGAGTGTGCGGGGAGTGTGCGGGGGAGGGGGAGGATCAAGCAGGCAAGGAGGTGAGGATGAAGATTGGGAGCATTCGGGAACCCCAGAGCATGGTCCAAGCGTTCAAGAAATGGTTCCTGTCATCACTAGAGATGTAGAAAGCCGCTGCGGCAGGGGAAGAACCAGGCTGGGAATCTCCAGGCCCTGTGGCTTCCCTGGCTGCTACTTAATGGGAAAACCAGGAAGTGAGTGCTGTGCCCTTAGCCTCTCTGCTACTTAAATAACACCAGATTCTCTGTCTGATTCCCAGCACCCAGCAGTTATTGACTTTGTATATTTTCTCTTGTGCTGGAGGGAGATTTGCCCAGCTGAACGTGGGGCTGCTCCCAGCACCTAGGCTGGGAATGGACACCTCAGTCCTCTGGTCTCATCTCCTGTAATGTGGGTCTCCCAACTTGGAGTCACAGGGCAACTCAAGAGACCGGGAGTTCACACGTGCAGCAAGACTGTCAGAGGCTGTTCTACGCCCTGTTCCATTGTAAATGCGTGCCTGCTCAGTTGCTCAGTCGTTTCCGACTTGTGACTCCGTGGACTGGGGCCTGTCTGGCTCCTCTGTCCACGGGATTTTCCCTGCAAGAATACTAGAGTGGGTTGCCATTCCCTTCTCCAGGGGATCTTCCCCACCCAGGGATCAAATCTGTGTCTCTTATGTCTTCTGCATTGGCAGGTGGATTCTTTACCACCGAACTACCTGGGAATCCCTTTTCCATCATACTGGCTCTCTCTCAAATGCAAGAGATGCTATTGCGATAAATAAAATACTACATTTGTTTAGAAGTGACCTTGCATTCATCTTTTTGACAATGTGGATTTGCTCTGTCACCTAAAATAATATCTGCCATCACACTAATAAAACCTTCCATTTACAGAGAACTCACAGTACCTGATATGGTGTTAAGAGACTTTCTTTCATTACGTCTTCCCAACAGACACATGAAGACGAAATTATGATGCCCATTTTACAGATAAGGAAATTGACACTTTGATACCTTAGGTCACTTGCCCAACGTTTCAGGACTAGTAGGTGTCAAGGGGTCAAGCCCAGGTGGTCTGACTCCAAAGCCCCAGCTTAACATTTTAAGGACAGGCTTGCGCTTTGGCATTTCGTGTATTTCTCGTTTCTGAAGGCAACCGGGACTCATTCTGCTCCTTTGTTCCCTTCAGGGTCTCTCGCTGCTGCCCACCCTCCGCTTCTGCTTTTGTGGACTGCCCAGATCATCCTCTGAGGGCATCCCGCAGGCTGCCCATCCCAACTGAGCTCTTTGGCCCCAGCCCAGCTCCAGGCGCCCCGCGAGTCTCCTCCCCTCTTCCCAGGCTCCTGTCGATCTCCCCGCGGCGCTCCGGGCCTCAGTTTCCTCCCGTGTGAAGCAGGTAGCTCGATCCTTTCCTTAGGCAAATGGCACGTCCGGGCGGGTCCGGAGTCTTCGTCCTCCCTGCCGCCTGTGGGCGGGGCCGGCGCTCCTCCCCTCGCCCCCCCGCCCGGCGGCCCCGCCCCGAGGGCGGCCCCCGCCCGCGCCCTGCCCACCCGGCCCCGCGCCCGCGGCGCCCCAGCCCCGCCGCCCGGAGCCAGCGGAGCACAGCTGGACCCAGCAGCCGCCGTCGCCAGCGCCGCAGCCGCAGGTAGGCGAGGGGAGCGACCACGACCCCGGGGCACCCGGGGATCCCGGGCTTCTGGGTCCTTTCTCCCTCCTCGCGCGGGCCGAGCTCGCCCGCACCTGGAGCTCGGCCCAGCAGCCGGGGCATCGCGGAAAAAGGGCTCCCCACCCCCCTCACCTTGCGGGTCTTCCGGGGGCCGGGTAGAGTTGGGGGGCTCGGGTAGGGAGTGAGGGGATTCAGGCCTCCACCCACAGGCCCTGTGGTGCCCTCGAGCTGACTTTGACCCACTTCGCGCCGGTGGGCTGCGTGGGCCCGGGGTAGCCCCGCACTCGCCGGCAGGTGGTCTCCAGCTTGCAGCGGCCTGGGCGGCGGCTCCGCCGGGGAGTCTGCCTCGCGCATCTCCAGGATTAATGCCTTGGCCTGCCCTCCCCCGGCGATGAGCTCCCCCCGCCCCCCGCCCCAACCTCCTTCCTCTTTCTGGGCCCAGAACTGTTAGAAAGTTCTTCCTCTTACTGGTCTGGAATCGGCTAGCGTCTGCTACCTGTCGGCGCTGTCTGTCCCTCCGCCCTGCGGAGCACGGGCCCTTGCCTGACTCACACGGAAACTCAGAGCTGAGGACAGGGATTGGAACCAGCCTTTCTCCCTGGGGCCCCGTCTCTGCTTGGGTCCAGACGCCTCAGAATCTGAATACAGCGTGTCCCCTGGCCCGGCGCAGCCCGGCTGCTCTCGGCAGTGGCCAAAGGCAAGGCCCCGGGCCGAGGAGGCTGGCAGGGCTGCAGGGAGCTTCGGCCTCAGACACCCAGACATCCGCCCTTTATCCCGCCCTCACATATAACTCAAAACAGAGAGGACAGCTTTACGACAGCCAGAACTCAGGAGAGCCGAGGACAATCAGGGTGCCCTGGGGGTGGCTGCTTGTGGTGGAAGCCAGGGCCTCCGGGGACCTTTCTGAGGCGTGAGCCTCGGGTGCTGCTCCCCCAGGACCGGTGGGCTCTCCTGGAGCCCTGTGAACTCGCTGCACTGTGATTACAGTGACCACAGCGTGATGGAGTCTCACCAGCCTGGTTCCACAGTTGAGAAAACTGCAGGGCCCTGAGAGTGGGTGAGTGGCTGATACTCACACAGTGAGGAAGGGGCCGGCTTGGGCCCCAGGGCCATCTGCATTTGGCTGACTTTTAGCTCCTGGGGCTTCAGACTCTTCTTGAGTCTCGAGTTCCATTCACTAAGACCCTGAGCACTGCGTGCACACACACACACACATGCACACACACCTCCAAGACACACTCACACTCTGGAGTGCTGCTTGATGTTTCTTGGGGATGTTAATTAAGGGGAAGAGGCTTGGAGCGGAGGAGGAAGGTTGGGAGCGGGGACCGTCAGCTTCCAGTTCCCTTGAAACTCCATTTTCCTTCTTGGGGCCTCACTATTTATAAATGCCAGGGCAATCATAAACAGCCGGGGGAGCTTGAATTGGCACCCGGGTGAGTTTCGCAGCAAAAAAGGTTTCTGTGTGAATCTGGGAAAGGAACTTTACTCCAGAATTTTCCATAGTCTTTTTTTACTGGGGACAGACATGAATTTGGAAAAGCAGGCATCTCCCAGGAGGGGTTTCCTTCCTTCCCTTCTTCCTTGATTCAGCACTCTTCAGGGCCTGTGTTCAGTGTCTTGCCCTGTGAGGGCCCAAGAGCCTTGAGGAAGGCAAAGCCTCAAGATGCTTCTCATCTATAGAGGTCAGAACAAGCTGCAATACTGAGAATTAACTTCAGCCTATAAAGGGGTGACTAAGTCTGTTTGGGCCACCCAGACCTCAGAAATGAGTAATAGTTGCCCAGGAGATAACGTGATGGGCAGTGAGACGTGCTAAGAGGCAGGAGCAGCTCCTGCAAAGGCACTGAGGTTTTCTGAGCAATCCGCACGGCGAGGATGGCAGGTGAGGGAAAGACGGAGTGGTGGGAGTTGAGGCTGTAAATCAAGAGGGAACGATTGTCAGCTAAGGGCTTGGACTTTAGCCTGAGGGCAGTGATCACAGCTCTCAGCGATCTGGTGGCTAATGTAGCAGATGCTTTGGAAGGGGCTACCCTGAAGGTACAGCGACTCCTTAGAAGCCTATTGGATGGTCAAGTGAAAGAGAGTGCAGGTCTGGACCAGACCAATGGCCACGGGATGGACCAGAGTGGAATCCCAGCTGAAGAACCCATCAAAACTGGCAGTAAATTTTATCTAAAAGCAAGCAGTGGGCTTATAGCTATTGCACAAGGTTGCCAAGTTATTCTGAGATTTTCAGTATTGAGTTTTACTTTTAAAGCAAAGAAATATTGTTAGAGAGTCAAGCCTTGCGGTGTGACACAGGGAGGTCAAATCCGGGGCTCTGTGACAGCCTGGAGGAGGGGGCTGGGGCGGGAGGTGGGGGGCAGGCTCGGGAGGGAGGGGCATGCGTGTGCCTGTAGGTGATACATGTTGATGTCTGGCAAAAAACAACACAGTACTGTAAAGCAGTTATCCTCCGATTGAAAATAAACTCTTAAAAAAAAAATTCAAGCCTAGAGAAGAGTATAGAGTAAGCCTCATCCCTCTAACCCCCTTCTTGCCCCAGAGGTGGCCCCTGCTGACCCCTGTGTGTGCAGTTCTGCGGCACTGCCACAAGCAAGAGCTGAAGACTGGATGCCTTCACACTTCTTAGCCATCCAGTGCCAGAGGGCCCCTTCTCCCCACGCCATGTGGGCAGTTTGGCCTCTGGTGAGACGTCGTCAGGTCATAGAGACGATTTCTGCAGTCTGTCATCCCCTGCTGGAGCGCTGGTCTCTGGTTTTCTTTGAGAGAACTTTACAGCCCATATCTAGTCTCTGAGCGTGCATATTAGTTATTAGAGATGGCAGAACTGAGAGAAGTTAGATGCACTGACTTAGGAGTGGAGCTGTAATCTGAGTTCTTCTGAGTGACTTTGGGCAAGTCCTGGCTCACAGGGCCTCAGTGTCCTCATCTGTAAAATGGGGGGATGTCTCCATTATATTGGTCTCCATGATAAAAAGCTACCTTTTAGTAAACCAAGCACTGGGGCATTAATTACTTTGTTGGTTCTTCACAATCATGTCTCTGAGTTAGGTCCTGTTATTTGCTTTTATAGAGGAGGTAACTGAGGCTCAGAGAGGCTAAGGGATGTACTTTGGCTTGTGAGGCAGTTAGGTGTCAGTGCTAGGATTCTGGAGGTCTGACTGTAGGGCTATAGCTCTTAATCACTGCCTTAAATGTTCTACTGGAGGAGCCATCTAGTCCTGACATTATGAGAACTGAAGGTCGAGTTTTGCTGGGGCCGTGATGAGGGATGCTAATCAGTATGCGTGGCATGGGGAGCTTAGGCCTGGAGGGGCCTCTCGGGACTGTTGGTAAACTCACACTTTTCTGTACTATCTACAGGACTTCAGGGTGTAGGTCCATTTTTCCTCCATTTCAGGAAATCCAGGCTCCGAGAGAACAAAGACTTGCCCAGGTTCACTCAGAGAGGTAGCTGGGGGCCCAGCCTCCTTTCACCGTTGGAGTCCCTGCTCAGGAAAGCTTTCTGAGGAAGCCAGGAAGAATGGGCAACATCTCCCTCCACCCCCCGCCCCTCCCCATGGTTATTTCCTGAGAAGATGCTGGTAGAAGCAGGGAAAACCTGGTCCCAGGAGCTATGTATTTTGTGGGGGAGGGAAAGAAAGAGACCAGTGTTCAGGCAGCTGGGGGATGTTAAGTAAAAATATCTCCTCCCTTTCAACCGAGTGAGCGTGTGTCATATTTCAGCCTGATGTGGTTTGTGAGTTTGGAGACCACAGGCAGGCTGGGTTCCTGCCGCTCTCTGGCTTTTCCTCCCCACCCCCACCCGCTGCTGTCAGGGACTGCTCTCCCCTGCCCTGCCCAGGACCACATCAGCAATTTAAGGGCAGGGCAGAGAACAGCGGTGGGTGTGATGGGCAAGGCTGGACAGCAGAAGGCCTGGGCTTGAGTCCTGGTTTTTCCACTTGACAAAATACTGGGTGACCTGAGCTAGTCCGTGCCTTCCGCTGGGCCCCAGTGTCCACCTGGCGTTAGGCGGGCGGGCAGAATAATGTCACGCTTTCCCAGCTCTGGGGGCCTCAGTCGGAGGGCTTTGTGCTCACTGCAGGGACATGGGACCTGCATCTCTCTAGGCATAAAGTGAGCCCACAGCAGTCACCCTTGTTTGAGTGACTTGCACCAGCTTCGGCTGGAGATGCAGCTACTGTTTATAAATTGGTTCTTTGTGCATCCAGTTGGTTGCCCATTTTACAGATAAGGCAGTTGAGGCCTAGGATTCATGCATGTGTCCCATTCTCCTGTTCTACAAGCAGTAAGGGTGAGGACCCCTGTCTGTGGCATTCTTACTGTCTGTGTTCACTTTTCATCTTTACCACCTTGTTTAATCTTTTTAACAGCTCTCTAGGGAGGAGACAATTTACTCAGTTTTACAGATAAGGAACTTACTTAGCTTGTAGCTCAGTCAGTAAAGAACCTGCCTGCAATGCAGGAGACCCGGGTTCGATCCCTGGGTTGGGAAGATCCCCCAGAGAAGGAAATGGTGACCCACTCCAATATCCTCGCCTGGAAAAGCTCATGGACAGAGGAGCCTGGTGGGCTGCAGTCCGTGGGGTCACAAAGAGTCGGGCACGACTGAGCGACTAACACTTACAGATAAGGAAACTGAGGCTCAGCCCAGAGAAATGAAATGCCTTACTTTCTCTCTTTTGAGCCTCACAGTAGCCCTGAGGTTGTTATGGGCCCCATTTTACAGATGAGGAAACTGAGGTCTGGAGATGTGAGTGTTCATGCCCGGGGTCCCCAGGGACCACGTAAGCCAGCTAGGTTCTTTCCCAGGCCCCCCATCCTGCTGCTTTCTGGTGCCTTGCTGGTTCTGTCTCAGGGCGAGCCTCTGCACCTCCTGATTTCAATGCTTGGACTCAGGATGAACAGTCTTCTTCCCAGGCTGTAACGTATCCCTGAAACGTGCTCTTCCCAAGGGGGACTCCAGAGGCAGTTTGAGCCGTGGAGCTTCTCAGGGAACTGGGATGAAGCTGCCACACCAGTGGGAGGGGATTTATTTATTCTGCTGAACTGGTTAAGCAAACAGCCTTCTTTCTTTCCAACTTCAGCAAGGATATCATTTGATCCCAGCTTATTTGTCAAACAAAGAATATATATACAGTATATGTGGGCCTTCAGGGCGGGGCTTGGCCCTTAGTTTTCCCTCTTTAGTGGCTGTGGCAGGGCTGGGCCCTTGGTGGGTACTCAGTAAATGCTGGTTACTTTCGGAGGAGTGGCGGAGTGGTGTGGGTGGGATACCCGTAAGATATGTCTTTTTTTCACCCTTTCTCCAATGACTTTTTTTCCTTTTTATAAATATAATAACTGTGATAGAAAGTGTAGAAAATAAAAATAGTATTTAAAGATAAGAACTGTCCATAATTCTGCCAACACGAGATAATCAGTGTTAACATTTGGGTGCATTTCCTTCCTAATATTTTCAGCACATTTTCTTTTACCCCCGACAGGACTGTGGTCATACCACATTTGTAATCTTCTATTCTGACTTTCTGCATTTTTTTTCCCCAAATGCTATAACATAAATATTTCTTCATGTTATTTAGTACTCTAAATTTAATTTTTTAAAGAGCTTTAAAAGTATACTCTAAGTGGATAAATGCATGTTTATCTAAAATCTTTCATTCTAATAGACTGGGTGATTAAAGAAAATAATGAATTTTATTTGTAAAAAATTTTTCACATTTTTATTATTAAAATGATAAATGCTGACCTGATTTTTTTGTTATTCTCTGTTATTATATCTATGATGTGAGTGATTCACTTCACATCTTCTGTTATTAGGCATTCAGACTGCTGATAAATAGTGTTGCAGTGAATATTCTAGTGCATAAACTATTCCTCTCTCATTGTTTTCTAGAAGAGAGCCCAAGAAATGGAGTTGTTGAGTCAAAAATCACACATTTACAGCTTTTGCTACATTTTGCCAAATTTCCACCCTCGAAAGGTTGTTCAGTTCAGTGAAAAGCAGTTCGCATTTCCATCAGCCTTTCTTGGGGAACATCTGAGGCTGGTTATATAAAGCCTAACTGTGCTGTTAGAAGGCTCAGGGACCATTCTTCTGAAACATTTCTTCATTTAGCAAATACAGGCATAACTCAGAGATATTGAGGTTTCCATTCCAGATCACTGCTATAAAGCGAATATCACGATAAAGCAAGTCATACAAAATTTTTGGTTTTCCAGCACGTGTAAAAGTTATGTTGACACTGTGCTGTAGCCTATTTAGTGCAACAGTATTCCGTCTCAAAAAACAAGGTACATACCTTAATTCAAAAACTTCATTGCTAAAAAATGCTGCCCATCATCTGAGCCTTCAGAGAGTTGTGGAAGTAACAGCATAGATTACCGATGACCAATCACCATAACAAATATGATAATCATGAAAAAGTTTAAAGTATGGCAAGAATTCCCAAAATGTGATGCAGAAAAATAAAGTAAGCAAATCTATTGGAAAAATGATGTCACAAGACCGTTTGCTCAAAGATTGCCACAAACCTTCAGTTTGTGGGGGGAAAAAAGTAGTATCTATGAAGCACAGTAAACTGCAGTGCAATAAAATGAGGTATAAAGTGAAGTTGCTCAGTCGTGTCCGACTCTTTGCAACCCCATGGGCCTACCACGCATCTCTGTCCATGGGATTTTTCAGGCAAGAATACTGGAGTGGGTTGCCATTTCCTTTTCCAGAAGATCTTCCTGACCCAGGGATCGAACCTGGGTCTCCCGCATCGTAGGCAGATGCTTTACCGTCTGAGCCACCAGGGAAATCCAAAATGAGGTATACCTGTAGATTTGCACAGTTCGGCATCAGCAAGCACTAATGATTAAGATCCTGGGCAGAAGAGGCAGGGAGAAGCTGGTTCGCACCCCAGTTTCTGCTTTGCACTTGCCACAAGAGCTGAGCTTCAGCCTGGTCACTGTGCTGCCTCCACGCTTAGGATGTAAGTACTTACCTTTGTGTTTCCAGACATCGAGGTGGCTGAGGTCACCCTCTGCAGAAGGCCCCTCTTCTGACTGCCTGCTCACCTAGAAACCCTTTCCAGATTCTGACCCTTACAGTTAGACCTCAGAAGCTGCCTGTTCCCACCTCCTCACTTCATGGCCAGGAATACTCAGACCCAGAGAGAGCAAGTGAATTTCCTAAAGCTGAAAGTAAGTTCTCTGATTGCTGCTCCACCACTTGTGAGATTTCGAAAGTACTCATCTAAACCAAAATGATTTCAGTGATCATAAAGCCCAAGGCCTGGGAAGATTAAGGAACTCGGCCGTAGTCAGACCCCAAGTCTGTCCTGGCAGCGTGGTCCTGGGAAAGTCATTTTCCTTTTTAGCCAGTTCCCCTACCATGAATTGAGGGCTCGCACCGTCTCTTGTCCACCTGGGTCTACTTTTCCACCTGTCGAAGGCTTAATTTCAAGACTCAGTGGCAGGTCTTGGTCTCTTGAGTGTGCGTCCTGAAGTGGGGTGTTTTTTGAGGTCACGGGTGGCGCTAGTGTTAAAGAATCTGCCTGCCAATGCAGGAAACATCAGAGACCCAGGTTCCATCCCTGGGTCGGGACAATCCCTTGGAGGAGGAAATGGCAACCCACTCTACCGGGAGAGACTTATTTTTACAAAACCAAAAAAGATGCCTTTGGACCCTTTCTCTCCTCAGGGGAAGGGTTTTATCAACAGTGTTGTGATTGGACATAGACGTTTTAGAGCATCTCAAACTTACTGTGCTCCCAAATCACCTGGGAATTTTGTGAAAATGCAGATTCTGGTCAGTAGGTCTGGAATGGGGCCTGACACTGCATTTTTTTTTTTTTTTGGCCTTGCAACACATGGCATCTTCCCTAACCAGGGATGGAACCCGTGCCCCCTACATTGGGAGCACAGAATTCTAACCACTGAACCACCAGGGAAGTCCCCGTCTGCACTTCTAATGCTCTCCCGGCTAATGCAGATGCTGTGGTCCAGGGACCACATCTGGCCTGTGTGCGCGCATGCGCTCAGTTATACCCAACTCTGCAACCCCGTGGGCTGTAGCCCGCCAGACTCCTCTGTCAGTGGAATTTTCCAGGCAGGAATACTGGATCGGGTTGCCGTTAACTTCTCCTGGGAATCTTCCCGACCCAGAGATCGAACCCATGTCTCTTATGTCTCCTGTAGTCACAGGTGGGTTCTTTACCAGCTGAGCTACCAGGGACACCTAGTAAGAGTCTAAATCCTTTGTTCAAGGCCCAGACTGGAGCCCAGAACTCTTGAAATCTTATCCTTGAGGTTCTTTCTACCCGTTGTATTTGCTTCTGTCATCTCATAGCACTGAGGTGAACTGTATTTGGTCCACAGTTATGTTTCTAGAATCTGAACAGCCCTTGAGTTATTTTGCTGCCTAATTTCAGAGCAGAGCAGGGCTCTTCTTTAGAAGAGAGTGACTCAGTAGGATGCCATCTGAAGGGGGAGAAATACAGCTGAAGGGCCTAGCGTTTGGCATAAAACATTTCCACCAGAAGTTTTTATACTTCAGGTTATAAGTATGACTCTCTTTCAGCTGTAGGCTACAAACTACAGCCCTGGGGAAGCCCCAGCCTGTTTTTGTATGCCTCCAAGCTAAGAATGGTTTTTACATTTTAAAAAGATTATAAAAGAGAAAATCCAAAACCAAACAAGTAAGAATATGTGGCTGCACACCTTAAAATATTTCCTGTCTGGCTTTTTTCTCTTTCTTTTCTCTCTTTCTCTCTCTCCCTTTTAAAAGTGTTGGCCATGTCACATGGCATGTGGGATCTTAGTTCCCTGACCAGGGATCGAACCTGTGCCCCCTGCAGTGGGAGCACAAAGTCCTGACCACTGGACCCCCAGAGAAATCCTAGCACTTTGCAGTAAAAGTTTGCTGACCCCTGGTCTAGAGTAACTGCAGCTTTATACCTTTGTCTCGTAAGCAAGAGGCCCAGCTTAATTTAGTGAGGCCGGGATACCGGGGAGGCGGGCTGGCGTGGCGGCAGCTGCTCGGGCACTGCGGCCGTGTGACCCTGCGCGCATTACTCCGCCTCTCTGAACCTGTGTTCTTCCTTCGCAAGACAGAGACTATAATAGCTGCCGGCTGGGCTGTGGGGATGAGACATGATGTCTGTGCGGAATTAACACTTGGTAGGTGCTGAGAAAGTGACGACTGGTGTCATCTGAACCCTTCTGGCGTCGCCGGACAGATCACACACCCTCACCAAATCTGACTGGAGGAGGGCCTGGCAACCCACTCCAGTGGTCGTGCCTGGAGAGTCTCATGGACAGAGGAGCCTGGCGGGCTACAGTCCATAGGGTCGCAGAGAATCAGGCAAGATTGAAGTGACTTCACACACACACACACACACACACACACGCGCGCGCCAAATCTGAGGGTCCTCTCAGCGATCTGGGAACAGTCTTTTGGGAGAAAAACACCTCTGTTCCCGTTTCCCCCAGTCACCCCTTCACCTCCTCAGGGCAGAAAGCTCCTCTTTAGCCATCCAAACAGATGGGGTTCCTGGTGCTTATACACCTTCACTAATGGCAAGCTCTCTACCCACTCCTTCCATGGGTGGGCAGCTCTAAGATCTAACCCAGCAAACAGGAGCCCCAGGCAAGGACGGTGATTACGGGAAGGAGACACCCCTCTTTAGGGCTCCATGCAGCATGTGGGCAGCGGACTAAAGCCAGTGGTTTACGGACCTTGTTTCTAAGTTGTGGCAGCCTTAAGGTCCAAAACGGGAAACAGACCGACTTGGAGTTAGCTGGGGTGAACTATTCTTGCCTGGGAAATCCCAGGGACAGAGGAGCCTGGCGTCCATGGGGTCGCAGAGTTGGACACGACTTAGCAATGAAACAAGAATAATAGTTCTAAAACCAGTGAATCTGAAAGTCGAGGGCTCCCGGTGTCCAGAGCGCAGGAAAGCGTGTAATGCTCTTTTTGCCCATAGGTGGCAGCACCTGCACCCTTTGCCGTCTCTTTGGACGTGTTTGTGCATGAGTGTTTACACACGTGTGCACACACGTGTACATGCATGTGATTTATTCGTTTCTGCCTTCGTTGAATCTTGAGCTGTGGTGGCCCTAAGCTCGGCGCTAGGATACACGGGAGCGGGTCAAGTCTGACGGGGGAGGCAGACTTGGGAGCAGAGTGTAACAGTGTGGCCGGGGAGCTGGGCCGAAGCTCAGAGGAGCTCGGCCTCACGGGGAACGGGAGGTGAGAGAGGAGTTCTTGGAGGAAACCTGGGCTTCATCATGAGCGAAAGGAGAAAAGAAGAACAGGGATGGAAGAGAGCTCGGGAACAGAGGAGACAGTCTGTGCAAAGATTACAGGAAGGTTTAAGGGACGGTGCAGCTGCGTCTAGCTGGAGCTTGGAGGCCTGTGGGTGGAAGATGGGAACTGGGGAGAGCTGAGGCTCAAGACTCTGATCAGGGCGGATCATAAAAGGCGCGGATGGTTGAAGGTCCGCTGAGGATGTTGGCTTTTACCTGGGCGCCCTCAGGGAGTCAAGGCTGAGTCTGCGCAGAGGAGCAACGTGGTCTGCTTACTCTGGAGGGGAGGAGGGAGGAAGAGGGAGGACGGAGTCGGAGGCACGGCAGTCTCCCAGGTGAGAGGCTGAGGGGCCTGGAGCGTCGGGGTGAGGAGCAGTGGGTGCGCTCGGGTAGACCCGGCGGCGTTGGCAGGCGAGAGGGCGCCCGGTGTCCGTCTGGACGCAGGATGCTGCTGATGCTGAGCTGGGAGCCTTGAGCGTAAACCAGGTTGCCCTTGGGAACAGTTACAGCACCGCCAGAGAAGGTGAGGGTGAGATGTGGAGGTGTGTCGAAGAGAAGGGGTCTGGATTTGAAAGGTTGATCCTCACGGAGTTAACGGAAAGTGGGAACTTATTTGCAGGAGCCCAGCTCTGTGTTCATGTACCCCACGGAACTGGGAAGTTTCTGTGGAACTCTTTGAAGGGAGCCCATGGAGGTGGCACTTACCTCCAGGCCCTAGAGCCCAGGTAAGCACCCGGCCTCTTTCTAGATCTCTTGCTGTGCACCGGTGCCACTCACGATGCGGAAATCCCCAGGAATGTCTGGGCCGTCTGCTGTCAGCTAAGAATAGGGTTCACTTGCGCCTTGATCCAGGGAGCCTGCAGGGCCCCGCTGCCTTTGGGATCTTGGATTCTCTCCCCCTGGCTTGGAAAAGCTGGTTTGGGCAGAGCCGTTTTCCAGTTCAGGCAGGAGCCCGTTTGCTCTGCGGCTCCCTGAATGTGGCTGACTGGGAGGGAGTCTGGGAGTCACGAAGGGTGAAGACCCAGGGTGTCTCTGAAAGTGTGGGTGCTGAAAGATGCGGCTGCAGAAACCACTGTGGGTGCACGTGGGCTGGCCCTGCGTTTGGTCACCCGGCACACACCCTCCGGTCCTGCCGTTTGCCAGGTCACTTGCCAGGCCTGGAGCTTCAGCAGCCAAGCAACCTAATGGAGCCCATGGCCTCATGGGAGAGACAGACTCGTCAGCATACAATGGCAATACAGTCCTGCAATAGTGGAGCAATGCTAGGCATAGAGGCGGGAATATGGCAGGCAAGCAGCTTGGCTCTACAGTCTGAGTAAGTACAGCATGAGAAAGATACACTTTCTAAAACAGACTTAGAGAGTTAAGTGATAGAGTAAGCACATGCATTATTCAAAATCCTTGACATATTTTATCTCATCTGATCGTCCTAAGAGTTTGGACACAATTGAGCGACTTTCATTCATTCACTCATTCCATGATCTCATGGGGTACCTACCCTATAATTCCTGTTTTACAGAGAAGGAAATGGAGGCTCAGAAAAGTGATGTAACTTGGTTGTTACATATTAGTTAAATGAAGGGCCCTTTTGTCTAACTTCAGGATCTTAAGCCACAGCTCTGAAGCTGATCATAAGCTGAATTCAGTCAGACAATGGGGTTACCTTAAATGCTCATGGGATTTTCGGCTGTATTAATAGAGGCATGGTATCCAGAATGATGGAGGTGAGAGTTCCGCTTGCCCTGCCCTGAAGACAGCTCATCCAAGTGTTTAATTCTGGGTCTTGTGCTGTCAGTAGGGACAGGGTTCATTTGAAGTAGATCAGGGAAGCTGGGGGAGGGAACCAGACACCTTGATCTCAGGAAGAGCTGCAGCGAAATGGGTGTGCAACTTGTAGAAGACTTGAGGGACCCAGGGTTACCGTCTTTGAGTCTCTAAGGAGCCGTTGGGAAACAGGGTGACAGGCTGTTGCGGGTGACCCCAGAGGGTAGAGTTCGGACCAGCGTGTAGTGGGGCATAGGGAGAGAGAATTCCAGCACATCCCAGCGACAGTTCTTTTAACCAGCCAGACTCTTGAATGGAAGGTTTGCAGCCTTGGCGGGAAGTGAGTGCCCCAATGCCAGTGGTGTGCAAGCAGGGGCATGTGACCCTGGTTGGGGGGTGGTGGGGGCTGGGGAGGAGCTGAAGCATGAAATGGGCTCTGACCAGATGACCTTGAGCCCCTGAGCCTGGGAGTCTTGGTCCTTTCTTTCCAGGTGGTGCTGCTGCTAACCCCCAGAGCTGCGCCTCCACCTTGGTGCCGACCCCTTCCGACGGAACCGCCCTCTTCACTCACAGCCCCACGAGGTAGGTAAAGCAGTGCAGGCACCCCTTGGTCCCCCTAAACCCAGCCTGGCTGCCTGCGGGGTCTGGATGGGCCTGGGGAAGCAGCCGCTGGTCACCACACGTGGATGCAAAGGCAGCCCCTGGGGCTTTTCTAGGAAAGCTCAGAGAGCACTCTGCCCTTGCTTCATTTGCTCCTCACCCTCCCTAGAGAGGGAGGCCAGGCGAGGGTGATCCCTTGGGGAAGAGGCAAGAAGCGGGCTGGGTGCCAGGACTCCGGGGCCCCCACCCCCGGCCGTGCTGCTCCTGTGCTGGGTGGCGGTAGGAAAATGCTTGCCCCCTCCAGGCCTCTGTGAGCGCCTCGGGAGGAGGGTGGACTCCCTTGAGGAGGAGGTGCAGGAATTCTTCCGAAGGGTGAGGAAAGCTGGGGTGCGGCGGCCAAGGCTCGGGGCTTGTTGACCAGAGAAGGAGTGAGAGGTGTGAGTCACAGGGAAGGTGCATGAGTCATACTCACCTGGGACGGCTGGCAGGGCGGGGCCCACCTGACTGTCAGATTCACAGGTGACCTGCCGGAGGTGGTGGAGAGGCAGGGCACAGGGTGCAGGGTCCTCTGGCCAGAAGCAGGAGACCTGGCTCAGTTCCCAGCTCAGGCCTCAGTTTCTCTGCCTGTGAAATGGGTGCATTGGTCTCCCCCACCCACCTAACAAGGCTGTCGTGCGGACTGCGTGAGGTCACAGGTGCCGAAGGGCTTCATGAGCTGGAAAAAAGGGGAAGGATCACCACTGGGGGGATAACCCAGCTTCCAGTGTTGAAACAGAGAGAAGTGAGTTTCTGATAGTAACAGTGCAGAAAGCCTGGAAAATACCCCTCGGGGTTGTGACATCACCCTTGGCTGCCGAAAGGAGAGGGGCCGAGTACCTCCAGACCTTACTCATCCCCGCAGCCCGCCTGGCTTCCAGGCGGTGACGTGACAAGCCGACCACAGTTGGAGCTGTTCCTCTCTCCCCAAGCTCGGATGCAAGGGCCTTCCGATGCTGCGTCCTCAACGCTGGGACTCCCACAGAGGGCCGAGATGGAGGGGCCTCCCCCAGCTGCCCCGATGGACCGCGGGGCTGTCCTGGCTCTGGTGCTCTTGACTCTGAGACTCAGAGCCGTGACAACTCCCAGAGCCCAATGGCCTGCGTGCTCTGTCCCCAGAAAGGGCTGTACTCTCTGAATGCTTTGGCGAAGTGACACGGGGACCATCTTCCGCTTTCCCGCTTCTGCAGAAGCGTGCAGCTGCGGAGCGCCTGTCAGCCGAGGCCTCTCTGCAGGCTCACGCCGTCCTGCCGCCCCGGTGCGGGGCCCCGCCTCTTGCCCACTCCCCGGTGACCCTGTCCGTGTCCGTCTTCAGCTCTCCGTGTCCCACCTCTCTGGGCCCCAGGTGCCTCCTCCTCCTGGACGTCTCTCTCCTCTTTGCTTCTGGCAGCCTGCACCGTTCACTTTGTCTCCTCCTCCTGCGACCTTCTTAACTGGGGCTCTGGTTTTTTCTCCCTCAAACGTTCAGCAGGATTCTGACCACTTTCTGTCTGGAGTTAAACGTATAGGTTCATTCGCTCATTCATTTGTTCATGCCTGTGTGCCTTCATTTGACAGATATTTATTTAGGCCTTGGACTGGGGGTTGGAGAATCAGCAAAGAATGCGATTTTCCCAGCCCTTGTGGGTGTTACCATCTTGGGTCTTATATAAGTTATTATTATTGTTTAGTCGCTAAGTCACGTCCGACTCTTTGCCACTCCAAGGACTGTAGCCCTCCAGGCTCCTCTGTCCAAGGAATCCTTAAGGCAAGAATGCTGGAGTGGATAGCCATGCCCTTCTCCAGGGGATCGTCCCAAACCAGGGATGGAACCCAGGTCTCCTGCACTGGCAGGCGGATTCCTTACCGCTGAGCCACCAGGGAAGCCAAACAGAAGCCGTTACCCATGTAACAGACTCATCCCTTCTCCAGCTGTGAAGGAAGGGACCGGCGTTGTGAGAGCCGACGGCATTGGGCGGGTGTGACGGGCTCTTGTCTGGACAGATGAGGGAGGCCTTCCCGAAAACGCTCAGACCGAAGATGGAAGGAACAGTGTGAGCAGGGGAACAGTGTGAGGGAGAGGAAGCAGTGTGAGCCAGGCCTGGAGGAGCTGAAAAAAACACGACAAAGGGAGAAGGGCCTGGAGGCCAGGCAGCGCCTCCGCTGTGCGGCCCTGGCGGCCTTGGTTAGGGACTGGGGTTTTATCTGGACCCCTGGGGAAGCACTGGAGGTTGTAAAGTAGGGGAGAGTTTTGCCCCAATTTCAGTATCAGAACCCTTGAAAGAGACAGTCGCCAAGTCCCACCCTGATGAGCCCTGAGCCTGTAATTTTTGGCTCTTCCACACTGTGGCGTCCTGACGCTGCGCCTCAGGATGAGGCTTGGTGTCGGGCCGTCCTGCAAATGTGCGCTTTCCAGCATTCTCTGGGCTCCTTGCGTGTTTTCATTGTCAAGCTTCTGCACTGGAGAGCGGAGGTGAATCAGACCCGGGGGCCCCTGGAGCCTCAGAGGGCGTCCCCTCGAGTCTAGCGCTCTGCTGAGGGAGGGGTGCGTGCAAAAGCTCGGCCCCCTGGGGGTACCTCTGCGTTTGGGAGCTGGTGGGCAGAGTGGCTAATGCAGGAGGGTGGGATGACAGGGGGGAGGCTTTGAGGGCAGGGTCCTGACCCTCTGGATGCTGGGACCCAAGGCAGGTCTGGAGCTGAGGAGTTGCTTGAGCAGTGAGATGTGACAACAATCAGTTGGCGGGATGCAGGGGGTGGATCGCAGAAAACTGGTTGGAGAGAATGAGTGTCACTGGGCGCAGCCTTGTCCCTCCCGCCCGCCGACACACGCAGTAAACCGCTCTGGGCCTGTTTCTCTCCCGCCCCCTGTCCTTCGTTCCCCCTTTGGTCAGCCCTCCTCAGTTGTTTCACTGGGGTTTGATTACAACCTGGATTCCAGAGGCCAACAGGTCCGAGCATTACTCTAGCTCTGACTTGCTCTGTGCCCCTTGACATGTCCTTTAACGCCTCTCAGCCTCAGTTTCCTCATCTGTGAAATGGGGATGACAGTAGGGTTGTTGAGGGTTAATAATGGGACGTGAAGTCCTAAGCGTATGCCTGGTACCTAGTGATGGGTTGGTTATCTTTCCTTCCCTGTTGGTAGGTAGTGGCCAAGTCCATGTCATCATCCATCCCTTGGGGAGTTCTCCTTTGTGACCGTAAATCTGAAATTTGAACTGGAAGCAAGGTGTCCCCAGAAGCCCTGAAAGAGGCCTCTAGTGGGATGCCAAGTGGTTTGGAAATGCCTTTACGTATCCCCACTGGGGTCTGGCACAGGGCTCGGCTCTGAGGGCTGGACCAGGTCTTGGCTGTCTTTTAGCCCCAGCACTCAGCACAGGCTGGCCTATCCTGGTTCTCTCAAATACTAAACAAACACACAAAAAAATTAGTTAAAAATAGTCATAAACCTTGGGCATCAACCTACCAGCACCTTCATCTTATGACTGAGGAATCTGGGGCCCAGAGAGGGACAGTGACCCTTCCAAGGTCACCCATCCTTTCAGTGGCAGGGCGTAGACCTGACTCAAGTATTTATTGCAATTCTAATTTTTAAATACCAGTCATTATTAACTTAAAAAAAAATCCCCAAGTCAATTGGGAAGGGGGTAACAGTGGCATGAGCATTTGAGGGTAGGGGTTACCCCGAGACAATTCTGGGGAGCATCCAGGCTAGAAGGGCCCCAATGATAGCATGTTCAACCTCCCAGTTTGGAGGTTGAACATTTGGAGAAACTGAGACCCAAAGAAGGGTAGTGGCTTGCTCAGGGTCCCCGAGAGCAGAAAGCAGAAAAACAGTCACAGGCCCACTGCCATCATCTGCCGTGGGTGGCTGGCTTCCCCCTCAGTGCACTGCCTTATGTTTAAGAGACTGAGTAGAACATGCCCAATGGTTTCCCGAGGAAGTTTGGGGTTTTAATCGTGTCAGCGAGAAGGATCATTTCCGGAACCGTGCATGCCCGGGTGGTGCCTGTGGAGTTGGGCCTGGCACAGCTATTTCAGACCAAGCCACAGGGCCCTATTTATAGGCTGATGCGATTAGGTCGGTGTGGTTGGGAGAGGCTTGCCTGTCCTCTGCCCAGCCCAGCCATGGTGAAGGAAGAGGCCCTCGGGGGCGACTCTGACCCATGGGTGAGTAGCCGCGGGTCTAGGGTTGTCCCCAAAGCCTGCTTGAAAGAAGGACTCCAGGGGTGCTGACTCCCCGTTCAGCCGCTGGCCAGGCCCCGTGCAGAGATGAAACCAGCTCCAAGCCTGTTCTCTCTGGGCTGAAAAGATCCTCCCCGGCCTCAGAGCGGGCCAGGACCCCTCGCAGTCAGGCCGCTCCAGTGTTTGCCCACAGGTCTTCACCCCAGGCCCTCCTGGCCAGCGTTTACACTTTGCGGTGGGGGGCCGCACCTCTGAGCCTTTGCTTCTGCTGTTCCCTCCTCCTGCCTGCCGGCTCCCTGTTCCCCAAAGACAAACACCCACTCTCTTCATCCGTCAGGGCCCTGCCGCTCCCGGGCTGCTCCCGGGTGGTTCACCAGGCCCTGGGTGCTTCCTGCCTTGTGTTCCCGCTGCTGAGGCACCCCCAAGTTCATGTGCATACCCCACAGGGCCGGGAAGTCCTGAGGCAGAGCCTGACACGGGGAGAAGAGGGAGAAAGGCTTGTGTGGTCGGGCCCCTCCCGGGCCATTCACCTGTCTCCTGTAGGTGAGACACTGTCTACATGCCGGGCTACACAGGAGGTGTTTTTAAAAGGTGCGTAGGAGTGAGAGCCAGACTTTGAAGCCAGATAGTCCTGGGTTCCGGGCTCTGCTCTGCACTTCTTAACTGTGTCACCTTGGGCTGACCCTTTCTGAGCCTCTGTTTCCCCATCTGTAAAATGGGCATGTGCTAGCCTTGGGAAGCATTGTCAAGAAGACGAAGCTGAGAAGGACTTACCATGTTGTCTGGCCCACTGTGAGCCTCCTGGGTGCTGTAGTGAGTGCTGTTTACTCAGGGGAGCAGGGAAGCACCCTCTAGGGCTCCGTGGGCTTGGGGTCCGAGCTTCCGGCTCCTCCCTGTGTTCCCCTCCCCTCCCTGGCTTAGCCTCCTGGGCCTATCCTGTTCCCCAGATGGGGGAGGCTTTGTTTGGGGATTGTTTTGCCTAAGAAGTTTCCTCTGTGGTGCCACTGGATGACTCAGAGGCCTGAGTCACCGGGAGGCTGGGGGCCAGGAGGAATGGAGTGGGCGGAGGAGGAAAGGAGAAAGGAGCCAGGAAGGGACCTCCAGTCCCGCCCAGGCCCTCCCCTGGCTCGATGGCCAGAGCTGGCAACTCCCCGGGGCTGCCCGGCCTCAGTTTCCCCCAGCGTGAGAGGTGCTGGGCTTTGACAAGTGGTTCCCAGTGTGGGCCGAGCCTCAGAATCCCAGGTTCCCGGGCCCCACCCGGAGCCGTAGACTCCGAAGCTGGGCGTGGGGCCTGGGAATCCAAGTTCTCCGGAGCTCCCCAGGGGATTCGGCTTGCACACCTGCTCTGCGGAGGTGTCAGGGAACCAGGGAGCCCAGGGCTGCTCGCCCCCGGGTCTCAGAGGGGCTGCTCAGCCACTGCTTGGCCGTCTCCACTCACAGAGAGAGCACTTTTATTGCTGAATGTCTTGGCAGAATGATGCCCGGAAAGCACATGGGCTTTAAACAAACAAACAGGCTTTATTGAAGTATGATTTACATTAGTTGCTGGAGTAAGTATACAGATAATTTATATACATATAATTCACCAGTTTGAATTAATTCAGTGATTTTTAGTAAACTTTCAGACTTATGCCATCGTCATCACGAGATGTCCAATTCAAGCACATGTTCATTACCCCTCATCTCCCCTAAAAGGGGCCCGTGCCTGCTGGCGGGCAAGCTGCACACCCACCCCCTAATCCCTCAGTAGTCTCCTTTCTGTCTCTTGGGATGCACGGACCTGCGTGCCACTCCCAGCCTCACCGTTTTCTGGCTCTGTGACCTCCGGCAGGTCATCGCCCCTCTCTGAGCCTTTGATTTTTTTTTCCCCCTGTTAGAGGGGGAAGTATAGCCTCCTTGTAGCTGCTGTTTGAATTTCACTAAAGTGATAGAGTGTCTGATGCGTGGTAGGTGCTGGGGTCGTGGGAGCCTGCAGGTACCACACCCACAGACTCGCTGTGTGTCAAACCCTGGGCCCAGCCCTGGAATTGCTCTGTCTCCTTCAGTCCCCACAGCGCCCAGCAGGTGAGTGTTAATATCATTTCCGTTTCATAGCCAGAGAAACTGAGGCACCGAGAAGGGGCGTGGCTTGTCACGGTCACGGAGGTAACAGTCGGAAGGGCTGGGAGTCTGCCCCGGAGCCTGCCCTCCTGGACCTTCACACGTGGGGGTCATGCAGCAAGGGACACAGTGCGTGGGCCCAGGACAAGGGTTATGGCACACAGTTCTCCAGGGGATGGGGCTCGGGGCAGTGGACGTGACATTGAAAAGATGGTAGGTAGATGGTACAGATCTTTCTTGACTCACTATGCGGTTACATCCCAATAAGCTGAAAAAATCTCAAGTTTATCAGTGCATTTCATATACTTTTCCTATCATACACTCTTCCAATCATACACTTTTCCTATCTTAGCTTCATACATCATAACTTAGCCTTGCCTGCCTACCTTACATGTGCTCAGAACACTTACACTAGTCTACAGTTGGGCAAAATCTAACACGAAGACTGTTTTTAAATGTCGTCTCACACAATGTTTTGAATGCTGTACTGTCGATGAACAGTGAATGGTTGTCTGGGTACAGAATGGTTGTAAGCCTACCGGTTGTTGCTCTGGGGATCATGTGGCCGACTGGGAAAGATCGCTGGCCCAGGAAAGATCAAAACTCCAAGCAGGTTTCTACTGAACGTGTATCGCTTTTGCACCATCCACAAGTCAGGAAATCGTGCAGTTGGACCGTCGCCAGTCGGGGACCACCTGTGCAGAGCCCCTCATACGGCAGATGTGACATGATGCGGGGGGCATGATCCAAGGTGGGAGTGACGTGGGACACAGCATGAGGACCGTGCCCCGGGCGCACAGGCGGGACACGTGTGAGGACCACAAGGCCTGGTATGGGACACAGAGAACGTGGGGGTATGTGACGCTGGGCGTGGCGCCAGGTATATGACGCCAGGACAAGGTCCCCAGGGTGGGTGTGGGGTTTGATGCTTGGCAGTAGGGCACAGAGGGTCCCTTTCTCAGGTCAGCGCCCGGGGCCCCAGCATGCAGTGGCAGGAGCCGGTTTTCTCCTCTGACAAAGGCCTGTCTGTTGTTTTTGTTTTTCCCTCCTCCTCTTCTGCCAAAGAGTGGGAGTGTCCCAGAGGAGTGGGGCCCAGGGCAGCCCACCCCTCCCCCCATCCCACCAGCTCAGACCGGGGTCAAGGCTTGGGGCCAAGTCCTTGGCTCTGGAAGAGTCTGCCAGGCCCCCAGATCCCCGCTGTCAGAGGCAGCTGGGAGCCCCTGGTGGCTGGGCCAGCGCTGAGTAATTTTCCTCTAAGCCGCCCCCGCTCCTGCCCCCCTCCCTGGCTGCAGCTGCTGGCTGTGAGCCTCTGCTCGGGGCTTAGGGGAGAGGGAGCCCCCGCCCCTACGGAGGTGGAGGAGCGGATCCGCCCTGCTAGCTGCTGTCAGAGTGCAGGGAGGCGGCTGCAGCTCACAGGCTTGGATTTCTGGAGCCCTCCCGGCATCTGACCCTCACTCCCTTATCTCGTCTCATCTGCACAAGTTCCGCAAGAGCCCGATGAGAAGACTGAGGCTCAGAGAGCCAAAGAGCCGGCCCGAGGTCTCACAGTCAGAAGCAGGGCCGAGGCTAGACCCCGCTCTTCTGGCGGCAGGAGACTGAGGATGTAGAGAGGCGGGAGGCGTCGCAGAGGGGTAGCGTGGGGGGCACTAGGGGATGAGGCTACAAGAGCACGTGGACGCCGGATCCCAGAGGGCCTTAGAAGCCAAGCTTAGGAGGCCTGACTTCTTTCAGTTTGCACGGGGGGCTGCGGAAAGGTTCCAAGTCGGGAATGACGTGGTCTCTGTGGATAATGGAGAGTTGAAGGCACTGGGGAAGTTGGTGCAGTGGTTCCATAGGGGAGATGGGGACCCTGAACCAGGACGGCGTCTGGGAAGCCGACGGGGAAGTGAGCATGAATGGGGAGTGCGTGGGGTTAAGCATCCCTGCTATGGCCTCAGCCCTTGCATATGTCCAGGGGGGTTGACTCTGGAGTGTTCCGGAGGGTTCTGGAAGCTCTCAGGAAGGGGTCCCTAGAAGATGATGCGGGTGATTGGGCATATACCCGGATGGAGGTGAGGCCGGAAGCACCCCTGGGGCGAGGAGGCCACACCCATTTTGGAGGAGGCCACGCCCATTGTGGAGGAGGCCACGCCCATTGTGGAGGAGGCCACACCCATTGTGGAGGAGGCCACGCCCATTGCAGAGGAGGCCACGCCCATTCCGGAGCTGTCTCACGTGCCAGGCCGTGTGCTCTATGGACTGGGTTTCATTAATTCTTCCATCTGGTGATGCTTATTCTCTGAGCTGGGAAAGGAACACAAGCATTCCAGTCTTATACCTCTGTTTATGTTTGAGAGGGGAAAGACGTTTTTAAAAAGTCTTATTAAAATGAAAGGGATTAGCAAGGATAAAATATATCTTTGAACCTCTGGTAGTTCTATTGTAGTTCAGCGTTTGAGATAAATTGCAAACGATTTCTAACCACGCTATAGCACTTGGAGTTTTTCCATAACTGATTTTTACCGGTATCAAGTTCTGGTAGGCCTGGGAGATAATCTGGTGATTCTGTACCCAAGGACCCAGGCTCGGAACGGTTGAGTCATTTTGCCCAGGGTCACCTAAGTAGTAAGAGGCAGGGCTGGGATTGAGCCCTTGTTCCTTGGGGTGGGAGCAGACCAGAGGAGAGGGGAGGGCGTCCTGAAGAGATTTGTGGATGGGGCAGGAGGCACAGTGGGCTCTTGAAGAGCTGGCTGGAGACCCTCTCCTGAGATGTGTCCCTGTCCTTGGCACCAGCCGCACGTCCAGGTCTCTGGGCCTTGGCTGGGACCCTCCAGCCCTCCCCTGCGTTGGAGGCAGGGATGCAGAGATGAAAGCCAAGGGTGGGTACGGGAGGCCAGTGGGCATGTTTGCAGGGCCTAGACACGTACTCTAGGGGTTGTTGTGGTTATTGAGCGCCTGTTGTGTACCAGGAGCTCCTTCAGTTCTCTCAGATGACCATTTGAGTTAGGACTCATCACCCCATTTTATAGAGGAGGAAATTGAAATGCTCAGAAGGGCCATTTGCCCAAGTGCCCCCTGAGGTAGGAATTCAGGCTCCGACCGTACTCAATCTGGACATTATCTTATTTTCCCCTGGATGGAAGTTTGCACAGCCGTCACCCTGCCGGTCATTCCTGGTACCCTGAGCTGGCCGAGGCTCCCCTCACTGTTCCGGGTTCTCTACTGTCTCCTCTGTCCCCTTTATGATTCTCAGAAGTTCTGCCTGCCGGGTGCAAACTGGCGCCCGGAGGGTGGGCTCCCGCTGTTGCTGGCTGTGAGGGGCTTGGGGACAGAGAAAGGCTCTATTTGGAGCTTGTGGCAGGAGGGACCTGTCACCGTCCTCTGAGGTCCTGACCCTGTGGTTCCCATCGGCCTAGGGAGCTGCTGAAGGATGAACTGGATCCTCAGACAGACGCGGAGGGGAGGCGGCGCGGCGGTGGGGCAGGGACCAGAGGCACAAACTATTTTGCCTCTAGCTGTTCCTTTCAGAATTTTATTAAAGTTCCAGGGCTCGAAGGGTCTTTAGAGATGGGCTGGTTTGCTCGTCACTTGCATCTCCTTGGCTGGGTCACCGCTGCACCACTCCTTATCTCTCTGGGAGAAGGGGGAGGATACTGGCATTTTTGAACCTCTGTCTTATGTCAGGCATGATCCTAGGATCTTCCACATTTATGGTCTCAATCAACCCTTAATAGAGTTTACTTTGTTTCTTTACTTGGCTATGGCAGGTCTCAGGTGCCGCATGTGGGATCTAGTTCTCTGACCAGAGACTGAACCTGGGCCCCTTGCATTGGGAGCACAGTGTCTTACCCACTGGACCACCAGGGAAATCCTTCCACTCACCTTTTGAAAAGACATTTTAACGCTGATTTTATGCGTAAGGAACTTGACTGTCAGAGAGATATTAACAGAGGCTTCCTAAGCCCCCAGCAAACAGCCACCACAGCTTCCTTGATACTTGCGCACTGTGCTAAGCCCCAGACGGCTTTTACTTTACAGAATTCTCACAGCAACCCTAGCAAGAGGCTACTCTAATCCCATTCTACAGATGAGGAAATTGAGGCTCAGAGAGCCGAGCCACACAGCTGGAAGCGGTAGGTCAGGGATTTATACCCAGGTTTTCCTGGCAGGAGCCCCTTGCACAGTCTCGCAGACTGTTTTTCTTCCTGCTGGGAAGCTCGTCGCCTCTGCAGCAGGACGCCCCCTCCTGCAGCTGTTGCTGCTCTGGCTCTGGTTGGGGCCCCGTAGGCCCTGCTGCCCGGGGAGGTTGGCAGGCGGAGGCCGTGTTCCCCATCTTTACTGGTCCTGCCTCACAGTGCCTGGAGTGGGGCCTCCTTGTCCTGCCGCTGATGTGCGTTTGTGCCTGGACTTCCCTGTTGGTGGGCTGTGGGGTCCTGGGGCAACGAGGAGACGGTTGTTCGCAGCTGTTTGCACCTTCCCAGGACCGCTGCCTCCCCCAAGAGGGGGAGACCGACTCCAAAGGGGACCCTGGCAGGCAGGGCCCTGGCTCACACCTGTGGCCAGATCTGGCTGCTCCTAGGGCATGGGGTCAGGAAGCGGCAGGGCCAGCCCTTTCTGAACGTCCTGTCCTGGCTCTCGGCACTACGTGGGGTAGCCTCCAGAGGCTGGGAAAAAGCCAGTGGCTTCGGGCCCTGGGAGAGGCGGCCTCTTGGAGGTGGCTTCAGCCAAGCCTCACTGGCTGTCTCCCCAACAGCTGTCCACGCCCGGGATGGATGGAGCCAGGGCAGAGGTCCAGCTGGCCCTTCCCGGGGGCCTTGTCGTGGGCTCAGGCCTCGGCTCTGGCCTGGGAACGGTGCTCGCTAAGTGACTCTGAGAAGTTACTCTCTTGCTCTTGGGGTCACAGTTTGCAAAGAGAGGGTGATCTATTGAACATTGCTACAAATAAGCCCTGCTCTGGGCTACTTGCTCCAGAGCTCCCAGCCACCCTGCAACTGGGCAGTACTGTCCCTTTCTACAAGTGAATGACCCAGCGCTCAGAGAGGGAAAGCAACTAGCTCTGGGTAACACAGCCCGGACCTGAGCCCAGGACTCTCACTGTGAAACCTGTAACCTTTCTCGGGCACCGCTATACTGCTCTCCCGTGGTGAGTGCACGCTGAGAGGCCTCTGTGTTCACACACGGGGCACTAGGAGCTCCGACTGTGCTGTGTGTCAGGCCTTGAACCTCCTCACTGCCCTGTGAGCTCCCCATTTTACAGATAAGGAAACTGAGGCCCTGATCACAGGCGCTGAGTCTCCCAGATTCTAAAACACGTGTTCTTTCAGGTCCCCAGGGCTCCGCATGCTCAGACCCTGTCCAGTTTTACCAGGTTTCATAACTGGCTTCTCTGTTTACTGACTGTTGTCCTATTTAACAAAACCCCGGCCAGCAGGGCGGGTGTTCCCAGGAGGACCCAGAACCCAGCCGTGAGCCAGCAAGCAAACAAGCTCCGAAAAAGAGGGAGTGGGCCTCGTGAGTGGCCGGCGGCCTGGGAATCAAGAACAACAGTGTTTGGTGCAAAGAGAAAAGAACAGGGCGGCGTCTTCCAGGAGCGGCAGAGGCCTTTTGTACACTCTGGCCGGGGGCGGAGGGTGAGGCTGCCTCCTCCTGGCGCTGGTAGCTGCCTTGGGAGGCCCACGGAGACACGGAGGCTAGCCTGAGGTCTCCAAGGGAGCAGGGCCACGGCTGGTGGCGGGCGGTGGCGGTCCGGTACCGAGCTGCAGCGCAGGGATGTGGTTGGATGCTGGAAACTGCCTACTATGTGGAGCGCCAGCCAGGAGCACCTGAGATCAAAGGGCAGGGGGACCTCTTGAGGCTCAGAGAAGGGCAGGGGCTAGGACGCGCTCACGTGGCGAGTGATGGCAGGGCAGGGCTGTCTGGGTCAGCAGCTGCAGCCCTTCCCCTGTGATGGGTGCTGCTGTCCCCTTGCTGTCCAGGCGGGATGGTGCTGGGGGCCCTGCCGAGCCCCAGGTGGAGCCTGGGCGCTGGGGCCAGCCAGCCTTGAGCTTGAGTCCCAGCAGTGCCTCGTTCCAGCTGAAGGGCCCTGAGCAAGTGCCTGGAACTCCCCGAGTCTCTGTTTCCTGGAGGCTGTGAAGAGACTGAGTGTCAGAGCCGGCCGCCTTTCCTCCCTGTCTTCTCCCAGAGATACCCGGCCCCAGAGGTGCGGTGGCATGCAGCTACTAGGGATGCTGTGCCCGCCCTGTGCAGGTCAGGGGCTCCGCACTGTCTGCTTCAGAAGGACCTGTAGAGGCACCTGGACAAGTGTCCCCGTTTTACAGGTGGGAACTTTGAGGCTCAGAGACCTGTAGGTTCCCGATGTGGTTGCAGAGCCAGGATCTGGGGAATGCTGGGGCTGAGAACGAGGCTCAGAGTCAGAGCTTCAGGGCCTGGCCGTTCTTTTCCATATGGAGACCCTGAAGAGCAGATAAGGACGGTGATTTGCCCAAAGTCACCCAGGAAATCAGCAGCAGAGGCAAGCCTGGCACGGGGTGGGGAGCTCTTCCTTCCTACTTAAGAGGTTTTTCTTTTGCACTTAAGCTCTCCCCGCTCTTCTGAACTTATACATCCCCTTCCAGGCAGGGAGCCCGGGGGCCTGTGGTCCCATCACAGTCTCCGCACATCACTGCCCTGCACTGAGAGTTTCCAGGCCGTGGATGCTCCGAGGGCAGGGGCCAGGGCCTGTTGCCCGGGTCTCCAGCGCCAGGGACCCAGGTTTCAGGGCTATGTGACAGGCACAGCTGCAGGGGCCTTTGTGATCATTAACCTGGGGTCAGTGACCCTGGGCTGGTGGGCCGTGACCCCTGGGACCAAGGCCGAGCCACACCAGCCCTCTGTTAATCACCAGCTGAGCAGAACGGACTGCTCGGCTGGGCTGGATGCCGGCTCAGGTTCACTTGGGGTGGGGGGTGGAGGTGACTGGGGATGACAAGGAAATTTCCTCTTCCTGCTGGTTTGAATTTTCCATATTGTCTAATGAGCAGATAGTACTGTATCTATTTTTAAGGTATTATTCCTAGATCAGTCTTTTTTAAAAAAAAAAGAAAAACTACATCGGAGAAACACTTGTAAATAGTTTCAAACCCTATAGGACATTGAAAATTTTTTTCACAGAAGTATACTGAGGTGTAATTAACATTAACAACTCACCCATTGTAAGCAGACAGCATTATGATTTTTAGTACCTTTTTCGGTTGGGTAATCATCACTGCAATCCAGTGTTGGAATATTTCATCACCCTAGAGTGTTCGCTCACGCCAACTGCAGTGATGTGGGTGCTTAACCCCAGCTTCTTCATGTCTTTCAAGCAAACTGACTTGACAGTTTGGTGTTTACTCTCCGTGATTTTTTTAAGGACAATATGTATGCAGAAGCAGACACCCTTATAAACCAGAAGAGAGGAGCCACAGCAGAGTCGCGGTGCAGTTTGCTTTTTTGAGATCGCTCCATGTTTGCTGACTGCCTGCTGGGTGCTGGGCACGGTCTGCGCTAGCTCGTTCTTTTTCCACAGCTGCAGAGTGGCCCATTGTATGGCGGCTCCATAATTTATTTAACCAGGACCTTTGGGTCCTTTCCAGTTTTCTTCCAACAATGCTTCAGTGAACACCCTTGCACGTGTATTTTTGTTTTCCTCTGTAAGCCATACTGAAGGAAATGGCACTGTGGTCTCATTGCGTGTTTTGAATTTGTATAGATGTCAGTTGCTCTCCAGAGAGGGGAAACTGGGTTATGCTTCCATCAGGCGCGTATGAGAACAGTGGGGTTTTATCACCTTCCAAATGCCTAGGGAGAGGGAAGAGCTCTCTGAGTTGAGGCCAGAGACGTCCAGTGCAGGCTCTGCAGGCCCAGGACCAGACATACAGCCTTGAGAAGTCAGGGACCTCTTGTGGGTCCCCATAGACACTAAGATGAAATTCAGACTCTTCAGGGATTTCCCCGGTGGGCCAGTGGTTTAGAATTCACCCGCCAGTGCAGGGGAGACAGGTTAGATCCCTGGTCTGGGAAGAGCCCACGTGCCGCGGGGCAGCTGAGCCCGTGCGCCACGACCCTTGAGCCCGTGCTAGAGTGCCCGTGCTCTGCAACAGGAGAAGCCACTGCAAGGAAAGCCTGCACGTTGCAATGAAGAGTAGCCCTCATTTGCTGCAACCAGAGAAGCCCGCTTGCAATCAGGAAGACCCAGCACAGTCAAAAATAAATACGTAAATAAACAAAAAACAGCTCTCTGAGAAACTCTTAACCTATACCCATGTATGTCTTAAAAAAACATTCAGACTCTTGAGTGGCACACGGGCCCTTGTGACCTCTGCCGCCCTCTCTAGCCTCATCTCTTCCTGTCCTGGTGTTTCAGACAGGATCCCTATCAGTCCCTGCAGTGGCCTGCGTTTGCTTGCCCTTTGCCCGTGCTGTTCCACCCCCGGAATGCCTCTCTTCTCAATCTCCCTCCTTCCTGTCCTTCAAGGCCCAGGTCACAAGTCCCTTTGTCTGCAAAGCCTTCTTATAATCCCTGCAGTCTGATTTATCTCCTCTGTGAGTGTTCCTTTAGCCCTTTATCTGACCCACAGTCTCCCTTAAATGGGAGGAAGTTGTGTGTGATGGAGGGCGAACTTCAACCTGATTAGACAGAAGCTGGGCTCCAGGAGGAGCTGGGGCAGATGACTGGAGCTCATGGGGAAGGAGGACAGAAACTCCCATTCACTCACTGGCAGACCAGGCCATTTTCACACACACAGACGGATTGGATTCTCAGCAACCACTTTATACCCATTTACTAGATGAGGAGACTGAGGCAGAGAGGAAGAAGGTAACTTACAGTGGAGGTGGGCATCAAACCCAGGCCTCCAGCTCCTTTGTTCTCTTCCCTGTCATTGCATTTCCCTGTTATTGAGAAAGGAGATCTGGAATGCAAAGGGAGCTAGGAAACAGAGAAATTGAGTCCAGCACGGTCATGGGAGAGTGGAAAGAGGGGTTGTTGAAGGTGGGAAGCAGGCCTGGATGAGTGTGAATAGCACTTATAACCCAATTAAGTCTCCAGTAGGAGAATAAGGGATGGGAAGGGAGCCTGGGCAAAGGGGAGGAGGCTCGAATCCTTGTCTTCCCCAGAGAGAACCACAGATAGGACCTAAAACTGAAAACACAAGAACAAAAACAAAACTAACAGCTCCCGACCCCGACCCCAACCCCAAACAACAAAGGCTGGTTCCCTAGGGCAGGAAGGCAGGCCATGAAACCATCAGCCGAAGGAGGAAGCTAGAAGTGGGTTAGTTGCCTGGAGGTACAAGTAAGTGGGGTTGAGAGGTGAAACTTTGTATAAATAAAGTGACTTTTAAGTTTTGATTAAAAACAAACTTTTAACAAATAACTTTTAGACTTCCCTGGTGGTCCAGTGGTTAAGAATCCATCTGCCAAGGCAGGGGACATGGTTGGGGAAGACATCATATGCCTTGGGGCAGCTAAGCCTGTGGGCCACAACTGCTGAAGCCCTCTGCCCTGGAGCCCGTGTTCCGCAGGAAGAGAAGGCACCACAGAGAGAAGCCCGTGCCCCGCAGAGAGAAGTCCGTGCCCCGCAGCTGGAGAGCAGCCCCTGCTTGCTGCAACCCAAGAAAGCCCTGGTGCAAGGAGGCAACACAAGGACCCAGAGGAGCCCAAAATAGTTTTTTAAAAATAAAAAGTAACTTTTTAATGAGGAAGGAAAGAAGGGTGGTTTTGAGTAAAATAGAGCCTGCAATCCCAGAAGTGGAGAGATCTGCTCGCCCCTCTGTCTGGCTTGCTCAAGGGTCCAGTGGAGGTTAGCCCCCTGAACCGTGTCCTTAGCTGGTGACAGCCACATGCTGCCTAAGCGGGCGGTCCACCCGGACCACCTGGGGGCCGGTCTTGACTTTCATTTCCTAGTTGTGTGCACACTGCTTGACCATTCTGAGCTGTTTCCACCTCTCTATAATGGGGCTGTGAATAGTGCCCAGTCCATAAAGGATGTTCATGTGATGCTGAAAACCTTCAATCCCTCTTAGTTAGCTCCTGTGGTTTTTTGCTGGAGATGTTAGGGGTGGAGGGAGGAGGGGTCCCGCGTGCATCACACAGGGAGCCGAGCTGGGTGGGTCCCTGCCGTTCCTGCGTGTGTCCATGCAGTGTGCACGGAATTAGCACCTGCTGTATGCCAGGCCTTGTGCTTGGTCTCCACCCCGGAGCTGGAGTGAAGGGGCGGCCCCGCCCGTTGGGTCTGTCCCGGTGGGAACCCCGATGCCTCTTAAAAAATCCAGCCCAGATTCCCGCCCCTCCCCGGCCCGCAGGGGCCCAGCCCGGCCCTCCGCCCTCCCTAACGGGGCGGTCTCCGGCTTGGGCGGAGTGGGCCGGGCGGCTACTTAAGGTCAGGGCGAGCCTGGCGGCCCGGCTGCCCGCCTGCCTGCCTCCCGGGTCGTCTTCTGCCGCCGTCGCTGCCATGGCTGCGCATCGCTGCGCGCTGCTGGGCGCGCTGGTCCTGGCGCTGGGCGCGCTGTCGCACCCAGCCAGCGCGGCCACCCCGGCGAGGGGGGCGACCCAGGCGGGGGCGCCGCAGGGGCGGGTGACCCAGGCGCGGGTGAGTGCCCGGGGGGGGCCCCGGAGTAACTCTTTATTGTAAGTTCTTGCAGATACAGCGCTAGGAAAAGGGGAGTAATTCAGGTCTAGAATGGAAAAACTGTTTTGTTGCTTTGTAAGTATCTCTTGCTGCTTCCGGGGCTCCGCTGGAGGGGTGGGGGCCTCAGCCTGGCTGTTTCCCTCCCAGCAGGCTAACCTCACCTTGGCCGATGTCTTCCCTCTGCGTTGCCTTCTGGTTTGTTACTTATCTCTCCGCCGGATTTCTCCTCCCCTCCGCCTCATTTCTCTCCTCGCCTCTTGTGATTTCTCCTTCCATCTCAGTCTTTCTCATCTGATTTCTCACCGCATCCCCCTGTCTCCTGGACGTCTCACCTTCGCCTGTCACCTCTTCTCCGTCTCTGACGCCGCCTCTTGCCTTCTAGGGCTTCTCCTCCCTCCAGCTGTTCCTTCATGTTCTCCACTCCGCTGCCTGAGTTCTCCCATCTGGTTTTTTTTACTTCTTCCACCAGATCCGGCCCGAGGTGACCTGCGCCTGCTTACTTCCCTCCTCTGATTCCCAGCTAACCACCCCGCTCTGCTCCGTTTCCAGCCCCCGTGCATGGTCTGACCGCCTGTCCCCGTTCTCCGCCACCTCATCTCCAACAGGCTCCCGCAGACCCCGGCTGCGTCCTTTCGCCTTTTCCAAGAAATGGAATTTGGGGGTGGGGTGGGGTTTTAGGGGCAGGAGGGAGGAGGCAGACAGCACAGGAGACCGCTTGGGCTCAGCCACCTAGGCCTTTCTTGGAGGTGTGATGGGGGCGTGGATGGGGCGTGGGGAAAAAGAGCAAAAACAGACAGGCCCTGTGGCTTTGGGCCAGGCCCCTCCCCTCTTGCAGCCTCAGTCTCCCGATCTGCAGGGTGGAGTTTGCTAATGAAATCTGTGAGGACCCTTCTATTTCTCCGGGCCACCGAGGATGCTGGAAGGGTTTAAGCTGAGCCCCTGGCCACCCCCAGATTTGCTGTTGCCATCTGAGGGGTCTCCCCGTGGTCCCAAAGCTCTTGGAGTCTGGGCCAGCTCCTGCTCTGTCATTTCCTAGCTGGGGGTCCCTGGCTTCACCTCCGTGTGCCTCAGCTGTTGCATCCAGTTGGCACTAAGACAGGAAACGAGAAGGGAGGCAGAGCCTTCTGTTCCCCCATCACCAGGGAGACGAGAGGGCGCGGGAGATGCTGGCCAGGGCAGGGCTTGGAGCCTAAACTCGGCCCTTGGTGCTCACTCGTCGCGGGCGGGGTCCTAGGACACGGTGGGGAGCGTCAGGCTCAAGTGAGGTGCTCTTGGTGCTGAAAACCAGCCTCCCTCGTGCCCCAGGGTCCGTCCCCGCTGCGGCCCCTGCCCCCGCTCAGGCTCTGCCCTGTCTCTTGCAGCCGGGAAGCATGGTGGTGGAACACCCCGAGTTCCTCAAGGCGGGGAAGGAGCCCGGCCTGCAGATCTGGCGCGTGGAGAAGTTCGACCTGGTTCCCGTGCCTCCCAACCTTTATGGAGACTTCTTCACAGGCGATGCCTATGTCATCCTGAAGACGGTGCAGCTGAGGAATGGGAACCTGCAGTATGACCTCCACTACTGGCTGGGTGAGACGGGCCCCCCAGCCCCGCCCCTGCCCCTCTGCGTAGAGCGCAGACCTTTGAGACCTGGGCCCCGAGAAGCGCCGAAGGGAATTTAGCGACTGCTGAGCATCGAGTATGTGCCAGGCCCTTGGTTACGTGTTCCCAAGACTGTCGAGCCAGCCTCCCCAAGTTCAGACCCCAGCTCTGCCCTTTGGCAAGACATTCAGTGTCTCTGTAAATTGCATGTGCTGACTGCACCAGTATCACATCCCGGCTTTGCATCAGCTTTGCACAGTTCCTCGTAGGACTGTTGTGAGGGTTAAACAAGCCACAGTCTATGGACTCAGAACTGGGGGTGACTTAGAAACCCAGGACCCACCCTTTCCAGCCAGATTCTAGCTTGCCCTTCCGAGTCGGGAGCCTGACGTCCTGCCGCGGCTCTTCCGCGTGACCCTGAGTCCTGGCCCCTCCCTGTGGCCGGATTTGCTGGTGCTCTCTGGCCTGACCTCAGGTGAGTGAGTGCTGGGAGGACTCTCAGAGACCTTGGAGTCAGCTCCCACCACGCCCATTATACAGATGGACTCACTGAGGCTCCCAAGAGGCAGGGCCTTTCCCAGCTTCTCCAGCCAGGCTCGGGCACTGCTGGGGGCTCCAGACGCCTCCGCTGTGGGCGGCTGGGGCCGCTGGCCGGGAGCCGGCTCATGCCGCTCTGACGTCCCGCAGGCAATGAATGCAGCCAGGACGAGAGTGGGGCGGCCGCCATCTTCACCGTGCAGCTGGACGACCACCTGGACGGCCGGGCCGTGCAGCACCGGGAGGTCCAGGGCTTCGAGTCGGCCACCTTCCTCGGCTACTTCAAGTCCGGCCTCAAGTACAAGGTGGGCGCCGGACGGCGGGGACAGAGGCATCAGTGGCCGGGCTCGCTCACGCCCCCCCGCCTTTCGGGCTTCTGCGGGTGTGCAGGCAGACAGGCCGGAGCTCAGCCCTTGGAGTTGGCTAGCCCTGGCTTTGAGTTTCGGCCCCTTGCTAGCTGTGTGACCTTGGACAAATCACACGCCCTCTCTGAGCCTCTGGTTTCTGATTAAATTGAGAGAAGAAAATTTCCGTCACCCCACAAGGTGGTTTTCCTCGCTCAGCAGTAATAGGTGGGCCTTAGGTGCCCTATGCCCTATGCATGGAGTTTGCCCTTGGCAAACCTAGCATGCCCAGGGCTTGAGCCTATAGCCTTTAGTTCTGAGGCCCTGCCAACAGAGGGTCCTATTTTCAATATTTGAAAGGGGACCCTTGATCCCATTCTCTTTCTGTCTTTTGAACTCTGAAGACGCTGAGCTCCAGCCCCGAGTCAGATGGGGCTGAGCAGAGCAACGCTGGGAGCCCCCAGAGGCTGTTCCCAACATGCTCTGTGACTTCTGGCAAAGCCACTTGGCCTCCCTGAACCTCCCTGTCCTCTTCGGTTTCATGAGAGCCTCTTGTACCTGCCCTTCAGGCCTGGGGAGAGGATTTGGTGAAGGCATAGCTGGAAGATGCCTTGGCATCTTGGAAGGGCTCTTGGAACGCTGGTATTGCCTAGCTGGGGTTCTCTTTGGTCAGGATAGGGAAGGGATCACAAGCTTTGGCCTTAACATCAGAAGGCAGACCTCTTATTTGAAGGGAGGGAGGAGAAACTGAGGCACAGAGAAAGTTAGTCTCTGAGCCAGGACCGGAGCCCAGATTTCCTCACGCCCAGCTTTTTCCCAGTACACCAGTCTGCCTCTCATGAGCAGGGGTTCGGGGCAGGTACTAAGCCTTATCTACGCTGCTGACATGCTGTGCGACCTTCGAGGAGTCATTGTCCATCTCTGGGCCTCCAGGTCCTCTGGAGCGGGGTGTTGGCAGGGTGGTGATGCTGTCTGCCCAGCTGACACCCCAGGGCTTCCCAGGTGGCGCGAGTGGTAAGGAACCCATCTGCCCATGCAGGAGATGTGAGAGACATGGGTTCCATCCCTGGGCGGGGAAGATGCCCTGGAGGAAGGCGAGGCAACCCACTCCAGTATTCTTGCCTGGAGAGTCCCATGGACAGAGGAGCTTGGTGGGCTGCAGTCCATAGGGTCGCAAAGAGTCAGACATGACAGAAGTGACTTAGCACGATACTGTCTGCCCAGCTGACACACCAGAGATTAGATGATGGAAAAGCTCTAGAGATAGCAGAGGGCAGGGTGTGTCCTGGGAACTGGGCCTCAGCCCTGGGCTGGGCGAAGCTGGGTTGGATTCCCTGGAGCCTCCCAGCGCCCCCTGTCTGACAGTTCAGCGCTCCCTAGAGCGCCTTCTACAGACCTGTCCAGCTCTGCGTTCCTTCCGGAGTCTCCTCAGGCCCTGGTGCCAGCAGAAGGAGAGAAGTTTGGAACCCAGGCCCTGGACGGAGAGAAAGACCAGGACTTTTTGCAGCTCCTAGAGCAGAAAGTGGAAGGAACCCTTAATCAGGAGCTAGAGAGATCGGCCCTGAGGCCACCCTTCTCCCCGCATGCCTCCGCGTGCTGCTCTCACGCGCTCCATTTGTACTTCACTCCAGCAAGTACTTCTCAGGCCCCTGGAGCTGCAGTGCCTGCTTCCTGCTGCCTCTGTACGGACAGCAGCGACTTAACTTGTGGACAGACTAAGCGGCTTACAGGGCTGGTAAGCGATTGAGCTGGGATTTAAACCCAGATACGAAGGGCCTAGTTCAGAGAAACATTTGAAGGCTCTCTGGTCTCTTATCTTAGCTCAGATGGAGCCTAGGAATTTGCACGTTTAGCAAGTCTCCTCCCCACTCTGGTGATTTTCCCAAGATATTCATGGACTGTACTCTGAGGATTGTTCTAGGGGAGAGGTTCCCAACCCCTCCTGCCTTTGACTTCAGTGCTCAAAGGCCCTGGCTTTCGGTGGGAACGTGAGATGCACGGCCAGTCCCATTTTCTGCCTTCCGCAAGTCCTCTGGTCACCCCCGCCCTCGGCAGGCCCAGCCCAAGGTTCTTGGCCTGGCGCCCTCATCAATTATGGATCTCCGAGGAGCAGAGCTTGTTATGCAAGACTTGTTTCTGTGAAAGCCTGCTCCTCACAGCCGGTTCTGTGCTCGGGGTGTGAGCAGGGGCAGGGGAGGGACGAGAGCCACGAGAAGGGCTTTCCTAGCGCCCGTCTGATCTTGGTCTGTGACCCTCAGATCCTTAAAGCGCACTGTTTTTGATCCCTGCTCCTCCTCCTTCTCCTTTTCTTCTTCCTCCTCCTCCTCCTCTTGACTTCTGGATAGAACCCCAAAGACCCCAAGGAGCTGGGTTATTTGAAACCCTTTGTTCCAGCAGAGTCAGGGCTGGGCTGAGTCCTGGAAGCCCGTGGCCCCAAGGATCACAGTGGGAAATCCACAGAATCCCTCGGATCCTTCCTGTCCTCCCTCCTGTTTTCAGATAAGGAACCCTGAAATTAGAGGGTGGAGGGGATCAGCGCCAATCAGTAGGTTTTTCTTTGTTTTATAAAGAGCTTAACATAAAAAGGTAGCTCTTTATAGCTTTTACCTTTCTTCAGACTATAAGAATAATACAAGCTTATTGTAACATGTCAAACATAGAAATAAGGCTTTTAGTAAGTAAAAGTTGCCCATGATTCTACTCTTGGAGATATACACCAAATGGTATGTAATTTTTCTCTCTCTGTATGAACATATAGATGTGTATATTTATATATAGATACAGAATTTATCCTGGCTTCCCAGGTGGCACTAATGGGAAAGAACCTGCCTGCCAATTCAGAAGACGTAAGAGACCTGGGTTCGATCCCTGGGTCAATAAGATCCCCTGAAGGAAGGCATGGCAACCCACTCCAGTGTTCTTGCCTGGAGGATTCCATGGACAGAGGAGCCTGGCGGGCTTCGGTCCATAGGGTCACACAGAGTCGGACACGACTGAGCGCCTAGCCCGGCACGTGATATATGTGGGCTTCCCTGGTGGCGCAGTGGGGAAGAAACCACCTGCCAGGCAGGAGACATGGGTTTGATCCCTGGGTCAGAAAGATCTTCTGGAGAAGGAAATGGCAACCACCCCAGTGTTCTTGCCTAGAAAATCCGTGGACAGCGGAGCCTGGCAGGCTACAGCCCCTGGGGTCACAAGAGTCAGATGCAAAATTAGCAAATAAAACAACAACGATACATCCATATATATATATATATATATATATATATATATATATGTATGTATCTTCACTTTAATTTGGAAAATAGCTTTTAAGAAAATATTCTATTAGACTTTGTTCAAATAATTTTATGCCAATCTCTGTCCACTAATGATTAGACCATAGAAAGCAGCAATCAATCTTAAATATTAAAGTAAAAATAATAAAAAATAGTAAAACTTTACAAAAAAGCCTTGCCCCTTATGCTTGGAGATTCACTAATGTCTCCTGAGAGCTTGCTTTTATTTTTGTATTAACTGATCTTTCCAAGCCTAATTTCCTAGATCAGTAAGATTAGAAGGAGTTAATTAATCAGGAAATGCCTGTCCACACTCATTAGAAATCTGTATCTTTTAATTTATAAATTCATATACAAGGAATTTACTGGAGCTGAGATGTATGACATTGACTAACCCTTTTCCTTTTTTAAAAGAAAAGTTTCTATTTTTTTGACAAAAAATAGAAGACATGCTTGAACAAGTAAAACATTTTAGAGATGTATTTAAAAATGTTAAGGGTCTTTCTCTTCCTTCATTTCCCCATTTCCTCCTCTCTAAGGAATCCATGGAAGTGGTCGGTGTGTCCGTTCAGCACCTTTTGGAAAAGCTTTTCAGACCCACTGTCTCTTTACCTCCACATAGATGGGGTCCCGGGGTGACCACTGCCCACAGACACTCAGGATGTCCTGGGCTGGTGGACCTGGGCAAGGCTGGTCCCGGGAAGGGCAAACTTGGGGGTAAAACTTCCACCAATTAGCTGGGACCCTGGGCGTGGGGCTGGACCTCTTTGCACCTCAGTTTTCTTGCCTGAAAAATGGGGTGAGGAGATTTGCAACCTCAGGAGCTTGTGCATGTCCCTGACAGAGGAGCCTGGCGTGGACTTAGTAAGAGGCAGCCTCCGCGGTCACTTCCAGATGAGCATGGGGCACTGAATCGTCTTCCCCAGCTGCCCTTCCTTACATGCTTCCCAGTTGGAAGGCCTCTGAAGCCAGGTGGAAAAACAGGCTCTGAGAAGACCAAGGCGGTCCTGCTGAGCCCTACCAAGGGGATGCTGTTAAAAGGCTTCTCGCTGGTACCAAGAAAGGACACCAGAGGGCGCTCCCACTCACAACAGGGAAAACGTTTCTACTTGACCTTGCTCAGAACAGCGGTTTGTTCCTGCCTCCCATCCTGGCTGACCCTGGTGACCCGGGCTCTAAGAAAACCTGCCGTTGGGGGAAAGTGTGGGCCTTACAGATTCTTTTACACCCGGGTTTGAAACCTACCGCCACCATTTACTAGCTTTGAGATCTCAGGCGAGTCTCTTTGCTTCCGGCATCTGTTCTCCGCGTCTGTAAGATGGTGATAATGACGCCTCCCTCACAGATGACCCCTGCAGAATGCCCAGCACAGGGGCATGATCATGTCGCAGCCAGCTGTGTTCCTCGCTGTGTGTAGATGTAACAGGAACCCAGTCACACTCTGTCTGTCCCTTGCCCTCATGGACTCAGCGCAGCAAGTCAGACCTGGCTTTGCTCTGCAAGGTGAGGCGTCAGTCAGGGACCTGGGAGGGGGTTGGCCACGGTTCCGGCCTCAGTGGCCCATGACGTGAGCAGCTTTGGAAACGGGAGATGTGGTTACACTCCGTAGCTTTGCCACATGCTCAGTGAGTGCCCTTGAGTAAGTCAGTTCACTTCGCTGGTCCTCAGGATCACTGCAGTGCAGTTCCGTCGCTCAGTCATGCCCGACTCTTTACCACCCCTCCTTCAGTATACTCATGGGGAAAATGGGACGCTTGTGGGCACCTTCTCTGCTCTGACTTGACCTCCCTGGGGCTTGGGGCCGGTGAGCATCCAGGGCTGGGGTCTGCTCATAAGGACACCCAGCCCACGTGACTTTCTCCTGTCCTGAGGGTAGTTTTTTTTTTTTGGCTGTGCTGGGTCTTTGTTGCTGGCCGGATTTTTCTCTAGCTGTGGTTCACAAGAAATACTCTACCCGTGGCGCGTGGGCGTCTCCTTCCGGGGGCCCCTCCTGTCACAGAGCACGTGGGCTTCAGTGTTCGCCGCGTGTGGGTTCCGCAGTTACGGTTCCCGGGCCCCAGAGCACAGGCTTGATCGTTGTGGCTCACGGGCTTAGCTGCTCCGAGCATGTGGGATCTTCCCAGACCAGGGGTCAAACCCGTGCCTCCTGCATTGGCGGGCGGATTCTCCAGCACTGAGTCACCAGAGAAGCCCCCATGGGCAGTTCTGACCGCTGCTGGGAAGCCCTCCTGGACTCCCCGGGACTTGATGATGTCTGTGGAGGGCGGCACAGCAGGGGCTTAGATCGCCGCTGCAGGAGGAGCAGGCCTGAGGCTCAGAGAGGGCAAGAGACTTATCCAAAGTCACCCAGCACTCTGGTGCCAGGGCAGGGACTTGAACCTGAGGTCAGTGCCCTGTCCCTCACCCACTGCTGCCTCTGAAGGCACAGCTGGGTGGAACTTGCTGCAGCATCATGGGGGCAGGGGAGGGGGGCAGTCTTGACTCTTCCTAGAGAGCCTTGAAGGATGGGAAAGATTTGAATGAGCACTTCTTAAAGCGGGTTTTGCAGAACACTTGAGCCGCAGGCAGGACGTGGAAGAGAAAAGCAGTATCTTGACTCAAGGCAGGGAAGTGCTGTCTAAAACATGCCAAGCGAGTGTATTTACCATTGGACTTCCCAGTGCCTCATGATGCGGATGTGCGTTGTGTAAGTCAGGGGGCAAGTGAAGGGCACGCCGTCTGCTTCCCTGATCATGGAATCCTTTCCTTGCAGAATATCTTGGGGGTTAGCATTCTTAGAACATTCCTTGGGGAATGCATATTTTGAGAAGGGAATGTTTATAGCATTTTGATCCAGGAAAGTGGGACCAGGGATCTTTGTTAGGGGAGCATGAGATTGAAAAGGGAGGCAGCAAGGTGCAGAGGTGGGTGGCTGCTGGAAGTCTGCTGGTGCGCGGGCCGGAATGCCCTTCAGATCACTCCTGTCCGCTGCCGGACCCTCTCCCCTGGACTAACGCTGTCTCCTTGACCCGACAGAAAGGGGGCGTGGCATCAGGATTCAAGCACGTGGTCCCCAACGAGGTGGTGGTGCAGAGACTCTTCCAGGTCAAAGGGCGGCGTGTGGTCCGAGCCACCGAGGTGCCTGTGTCCTGGGAGAGCTTCAACAACGGCGACTGCTTCATCCTGGACCTGGGCAACGTGAGTCCTGCCCTGCCCTTTCTCAGGGGCCACTGGGGTGCCCCAGGCTTGGCCTGGGGAGGTGGGCTCACCCATGTGAGCAATATGGAGACGCAGTGGGGAGTCACAGGGGCGGTAGCCCCCACGCGCTCCGTGTGTGAGTAACGCACCCGCACAGGCCCAGGTAGACGTGTGCGTGTGCACAGACTCAGACTCATCACGCACGTCACGCACAGACCTGTGAGCAGCTTCAGTGGATGGACAGCCCCCTGACGCAGTGATATGCATGTCTTGTGTATCTTTTATTCATAGTCACTCACTTGCATGTATATGGCGGGCATGTTCAAAAATGATAGGCTCTTGAAATATAGCCAATATGTTATAATAACTACAAATGGCATATGGTCTTTAAAAATTGTAAATCACTGTGTTGTACCCCCGAGGCTTATATAGTATTATAAGTCAACTGTACCTCAATTAGAAAAAAACTCTATAAGTTCTTGCCTGGCAGGTGTAGACATGTCACCACGATGAGTGTCTCCACATGGAGACTTGGGTGTGTTGATCAAAGACCCACGTGTGTGCATGTCATTGTGTGGTCAGACGTGCTCACTTGTATCTGGCTCACTTGTATGGGTAAGCGTGGGATGCACTAACCCAGACCCACCTTACAGACGTGTGGTGCTTTGTACACATTCTTCCCAAATCCACATACACCCTTCCCCGCAGGAGGACACGGCCAGACGTTCTGTCCGCAGCCTCATGTATACGTGTGGTGCAGTGTCTATTGGAGAGGGAAATGGCAGCCCACCGCAGTACGCTTGCCTGGGAAATCCCGTGGACGGAGGAGCCTGGTGGGCTGCAGTGCATGGGGGTCGCAGAAGAGTTGGATATGACCTAGCGACTTGACAGCAGGCAAAGACACACGCTGAGTATAAGCTTGTTATAAAGTGTGACAGGCACACAGAAGAGCGTGTGGATTCTGCGTGTGCAGCTCTATAACTCTGACGGGATGGACATGCCCGAGTAGTTAACACCAGATCGAGAAAGAACGCCACCAGCCCTGTGTGGCCTCTCCCAGTCCCTTCCTCCCCATGGGTAACTCTCACCCCAGACTTTCTCCACCAACAGTCTAGACCAGTTCCACCTGTTTCTGAACTTCATGTACCTGGAATCTATCCTTTGGATGTCTGACTTTTTTTGCCCAACATTCTCTTTCTAAGGTCCATCCATATTGTTGTTGCCTTTAGTTGTAGTTTGTTCCTTCTCCTTGTTATATAAAATTTGCCACAGTTTATCTGTTCTACTGTTGATGGACACTTGGGAGAGTTTGGGGCTCTTCCAAGGGTTGCAACTCTGAGCCTTCTTGCACAAGCCTTTCTTTAAAAACAGGTAGGTACGTAATTTTATTAATACTAATATTAATTCATGGTTATTCTTCATGAATGAAAATCCGTGGTAGAGAAAGAAAGAAAGGGAAATATCAGTTCAAGAATTCTCAGGGATGATGATGAGCTGTCTTGAGAGCAACCAGTCTGAATCAGACACTGCATTCTTGCACACGTCTTTTGGTGGACACTTGCATGCGTTACTGTTGGGTATATCCCCAAGAGAGGGTTGGCTGGGTTGTAGGATATTTGCATATGGAGCTTTAAAAAGACACAGGCAGATGGTTTTCCAAAGTGGTTGTACCACTTTCACTCCCACCATCAGGCAAACATTTTTACGCACATTCTGTATGCAGGGGTGCCTATGGAAAATGCACATCCACAGCATACCCTCACGGGCCCTGGTACTCAAAAGTGACACGTGTTGTTCTTGGATGTGGGGTGTGTGTGCTCCGCCAGCCCTCATCTGGGCAAGCAGAGAAGACGGTGACCTTGTCGTGTCGTTCGGCAGGGCTCCTGTGAAGGTGGGCGGGGGCGCTGCCTCACGTGGGGGCTTTCTCCTTCAGGACATCTACCAGTGGTGTGGCTCCAGCAGCAACCGCTTTGAGAGGCTGAAGGCCACGCAGGTGTCCAAGGGCATCCGGGACAACGAGCGGAGCGGCCGGGCCCGCGTGCACGTTTCTGAGGAGGGCGCCGAGCCCGAGGCCATGCTCCAGGTACCCGCGGCCGCGTCCCGGGAGTGCGGGGTGGGGCTGAGCGAGGGGCCAGGAGGCTCTTTCCTTTTCTCCACCCGGCAGGCAATTGTGGGGTGACTGGGTTTTTCTCCCAAGCTGGAAGAGGCTCCCCCTGACCTCTCCCAGACTCCCCTGAGAGGCGGGGCTGGAGTCCCAGGATCCAGTGCATCCAGGCCGTGAGCCACACCCTCCTGCCGAGAGGGCCGGATCCTCTCAAGGAGCCAAGCAGGAGGGTCTTGGCATCTTCTGAGGACAAGGCGGGTGCTAGAGCCAGGCCAGAAAGAGACAACGGAGACCCAACCCCCTCTTTCTTCTTCTGATCATTCCAATTAGTTTATAACCCATTTCGTCAATTGCATGATGGGCGTTGCCAGCCAGTGTGCTTTGAAGATATATCAACAGAGGTCAAGGTCACTGGGAAAAGGAGACCACAGGCTCTGCTCTGTGCCGCTTGTCTCTCCTGCTTGTCTGGGGCCGTTGAGCGCAGGTGTTTAGGACGAGCAGAAGGGATTGTTGCGGGGAAAGAGCCTGGACACCAAGCGTGGCTTGAGAGGGACAGTAGTGGGGCCATTGAGGCTGGAGAGAGCGCAGAATGGAGATGTGAAAATGGATTCTAATGTCACAGGCATATGGGTTCAAATTTCTACTTAGCTACCTTCTAGTGGTGCAGACAAGGTACTTTTCTCTCTGGACTTGGTTTCCTCCCCTGTGAAGTGAGAGTGGTAATCTGTGCCTCTTGAAAGTGAAACTGCAAGTCGCTCAGTTGTGTCTGACTCTTTGCGACCCCATGGACTTTACAGTCCATGGAATTCTCCAGGCCAGAATACTGCAGTGGGCAGCCTTTCCCTTCTCCAGGGGATCTTCCCAACCCAGGGATCGAACCCAGGTCTCCCGCATTGCAGGCGGATTCTTCACCAGCTGAGCCACCGGGGAAGGCCCTGTGCCTCTTAGCATGGCTGCAAAGGTGAAGTGAGGTCTGCTGAAGGCACGCGGTGGGAGGTGTTGGTAGCTGTCCTTGTCCTTCTCGGAAGGCTTGGTGGAAATGGTAAACGTCTGAGGGGCTGTCCTGGGGGCAGCGGACCACGGGGTCCTTGTGGAGCTCCCGGAGACAGGGGTCGGCAGGGACAGACTCCACAGGCAGCCCTGGCTGGGCGCTGCACCCCGGAGGCACCATCAGGGATCCCGGACACCTCCAGAGGGGGTCCTGCCCTAAGTGGAAACTCGCCGCGGATGGTGGAGGCCCGCGTGGTCCCTGCCTGCCCAGGGAGGAAACTCTCTGGAGCTCAGCCTCCTTCCTGGGGGGCGGCAGGCTGCTGGGAGCTCACCGCCACGCTTTCTTCCCTCTCTCCGTCTCCGCAGGTGCTGGGCCCCAAGCCGGCTCTGCCCGCAGGGACCGAGGACACAGCCAAGGAGGACGCGGCCAACCGCAAGCTGGCCAAGCTGTACAAGGTGAGCCTGGGCTGAGGCCCCTGGGTCGTGGGCTCAGGATGGGGGTGCAGGAGACCTGGGCTTCCCCAGCTCTACTGGCTGGGGGCTTTGCGCCGAGCACGTGTGGGGGTGCCCTGGGGGGACTCGGCTTCTTACGGCTCCAGGGGACGGCCATCTGCTGCCTCGCGGCGTTTCTGCCCCAGGAACCAGCGTGTGAGCGACCGCAGACACATCTGTGTCACCTTCACCGACGGGGCCCATGAAGTGGGGAGGGCGGAGGGCCGTAGAGTCAACGTTGCAGGATTTCTGGGGGGTCTAAGGAGAAAAGGGTTTCAGGGAAATCCAGGAAAGTACTACAGAAGTGTGTGTGTATGCGTGTGTTATGGGTACTGACTTTATTTAAAATTTCTTCTCATGATTTTTAAAAACTGAATTAAGGCTGGTCTTGAGCCAAGGATGTCTGACCTCTGAGCCTGTGATGCCCATGTTGTGCCCTAAGCTTATTAGTGGTAAAATAACAGCAGAATGAGGTGCAGATTTGTATCACCACCACAGGAAAACCACATTACTGGTATTTATTCTGATGTTGAAGTAATAATACATATTCGTTGTAAATACTAGGGTTGAGCAATACTCAAGAACATAAAAAAATAAAAGTCAGTCTAATTTTACTAGTTTAAGATAACCAGTACTATTTAAAAGTGGGTTTTAATTACAAAAGTAACAGTACTTAATTTAACAAAGTCAGCCTCCTGTCCTCCCCTCTCCATGGATTGCCATGGTTACATGGTTACCCTTTTGGTGTAGGAAACCCCAGATACAGCTTTCCGGGTCTCCTTACGTGTTTCTCTGTCTCTATTTGATATTAACAGATGCAAGTTATTCACACTTTTCTGTGGCCTTATTTTTTCCACTTGCCCCTTTATAACAGCTGTAGAGTATGTTATTTTATGAATGTGGAAATCTCTGCAGATCCCTAATCGATGGGCATGAGGATGTCTCCACCTTTTCCGATCGCCAGCAGTCTCTCTTTGTGCCTGTGTGCTAAGCGTGGCATTAGGGGAGGTTTCCAGATGTGGAGCGTCTGGGTCATAGGCTGCATGATGAGTCAGTGATTGAAAATACTGGTTCTTGCATAGGGAACTATCGTCAATAACTTGTAGTAACCGATAGTGGAGAATGATCTCAAAAATTATATGTGTGTATATGTATAGCTGAATCACCTTGTTGAGTATCTGGAACATTGTACGTTAACTAGTCAACGAAACTTCAGTAAAATATATATATTAAGAAAAAAAGAAACTGTTAACAAAATAGTTAAGTATATTTGACTCCTCAAGATGAAAAATTTTTGGCATATAGCAATTACCATAAATAAAATCAATGGCTAATAAGAGAAAGCGCTGCTGCTTGGGAGTTCCCCGGTTGCCGAGTGGCTTGGACTCTGGACTGTCACTGCCGAGGCCCTGGCTCAGTCCCTGGACAGGGAACCGAGTCTGCATTCAGCCGCGTGGCAGGACCAGAAACACGAGAATACTGGTTCTGGACTTAGACTGTCTGCACTACCCCAGGGAGGAAGGTTCTGCCATGAGAGGTAACTGACAGAAACACAGGATCTGACTTAGACTGTCTGGCTTCGAGTCCCGGATCTGGGGCTGTGTAGCGGTGCAGCTGACTTCACTTCTCTGCGCCTGGTTTCCTTGTAATGGGATTACCTGTAGGGTTGTTGTAGGGATTAAATGAGTTCTATAACTGTAGAAGTTAATAAATTACATAAATTTTTTAGAACAGTGCCTGGAACAAAGTACGTTTTCAATAAATGCAGAACACTTATTATCTAACTTCCTGATAACGTGTTACTAAACTGCATTCTGGGAAGGCTCTTGATCACCCTCACCTGTTTACCCAGAGCCTTGTCAGCCCTGGGTACTGTCAAATCTTTTGAATTTTGACAAGTAGGGTACACTCAAAAAAGTTCAATGAACTTTTTATTTTAGGATAGTTTTTAGATTTACAGAAAAATTGCAGGTGGCACAGGTTCCCATATACCCTTCACCCAGCTTCCCCCGAACATCTTAACATAACCAGGCATGTTTATCAAAACTAAGAAACATTGGTTCAATGCTGTTAACTAAACTACAGACTTTATTCAGATTTCCCCAGTTTTTCCTTCCAGGTTCCAGCCCAGTATACCACACTGTGTGTAGACCGCTTTGCTTTTATTTTGTACTTCCTTTTTTAAACCAATGAGGTTGGATTTCTTTCCATCAGCTGTACAGTTGTTTCCTACGCCACCTGCGTCTCCGCATTTGATTCCCCTTCCCTTCCTGGGTGCCGTTTCCAGCTACACCCACGTGTCGGTCACAGATGTGGTTGTGACCAGATGGAACAGGACAGAGAAATCCCAGATGAGCCTCAGGGCTGTGTTTCTCTGCAGTGTCATTTGAAGTGGGAGTGGGTTGTCGGCCTCTGCAAGCGCGGGCTGGGGGCGCCCGTGGGCAGGCCGAGGTGGGGAAGGTCACTTACGGGCCTGGGGCCCCCTCTCATCCCCCCAGGTCTCCAATGGCGCGGGCACCATGTCGGTCTCCCTTGTGGCTGATGAGAACCCCTTCGCCCAGGGGGCCTTGAGGTCAGAGGACTGCTTCATCCTGGACCATGGCAAAGACGGGAAGATCTTTGTCTGGAAAGGTACTGGGGCGAAGGGAGGGGCTCCAACAGGGCCTTACACGGGCGCCCCTGCAGCCTTGCAGGGACTCGGCTCCTGAGCCTGGGGCGGACGAGGGAGCCTGGGGCTCTGAGTCACAGCTTCCCGCTGGCTGAGTGGCCTTGGCTAAGTCACTTAACGTCTCTAAGACCCTGACTTCCTTATATGCAAATGAGGACAAGATAACGATCTTCATCACAGAAGGTTGCTGCGTGGATTAAATGCAGCAAGTTTTGTATCGTTCTGAGCTCAGTCAGTGGGTCGGCGTGCTCACGGTCATTAGCCAGGACCCCTCGCTGGACCCCCGAGAGCTCATGGCATGATTGGCTCTGCCTGGGGTCTCTGGCCTTGGCCGTCCACGGTCTAGGAACGGAAGGGAGGGAGGTTTGCCTTCTGCTTTCCCTGGAGCACCGAGCGCTGGCATGCAGCACTGACCACAGGCTCTTTGCTCGCCTTCGGCCGACAGGCAGGCAAGCCAACACCGAGGAGAGGAAGGCCGCCCTCAAGACAGCTTCCGACTTCATCTCCAAGATGGACTACCCCAGGCAGACCCAGGTGAGCCAGGGAGCCAGGTGGGACCGTGAGAGTGGGCCCCGTGGGGTGGAGAGGCTGGGTTGTGGGGTGTCCTGCGCTCAGCGTGGACGGGGTGTCTGAGGCTCCCTGGAGGACCCTGGCTGGGTGGCCTCTGCACTCCGGGGAACCCGGTCCAACCACGACCTTCTCTTCCTCCGTCCCTGCAGGTCTCTGTCCTTCCCGAGGGCGGCGAGACCCCGCTGTTCAAACAGTTCTTCAAGAACTGGCGGGACCCAGACCAGACGGACGGCCCGGGCCTGAGCTATCTCTCCAGCCACATTGCCAACGTGGAGCGCGTGCCCTTCGATGCCGCCACCCTGCACACGTCCACCGCCATGGCTGCCCAGCACGGCATGGATGACGATGGCAGAGGGCAGAAGCAGGTACCCGGGGGGCTGGGGTGGGCGTGTCGAGGCGCCTGCCTTCTCCCTCCCTGGCCCCTCTGGCCCACCTCTTCTCTGAGGGTGTTTCTCTAAGAGGTTTTGACCACAGTTTTGATGGGTGGGATTCTTTGGTCTTGCTTGATTTTTACAACCAACATGCCCTAAGCACCTGCTGTCTTCCAGTCTCCCTGCCAAGGGTCTGAGACCCCGCTCTGCCCATGAAGAGTGCATAGTCTGGGAGGGGAGGTGGCCACAGCTGGTTGCTGAGACCTGTGTGGCCAGTGGAAGATGGGAGGTGCATGGGGACTCTGGGAACGCAGGAAGGGCAGTGGAGGTGGGTGGTTGGGGCAGTCTTCTTAGAGATGGGGACCCTTGGGTGGGGCCTCAGAGTATGGGCAGGAGTTTGCTGCCAGAGTGAGTGGGTATTTGGGCAGGGGGCTGTCCTGGAAGCCTGGTGTTGATGGTATCCTCAGGGAAGGGCCTTAAATTCCTTGTCCAAAGGTGTGGCCTTGATTCTGTATCAACCATTAGGTGCTAGTGAGGGTTTTTTTTTTAAGGCAGAAATGTGACAGGCTCAGTTCTGTGCTTCCAGAACTCGCTGTGAAAATGAGTTAGAGGCAGGAGCATGAGAGTAGAGACCTCATGAGGAGGTGGTTGCAGTGGTTTAGGGAAGAGGAGACGGCCTTGAGACCAAGAAGTTCACAGTGAAGATGGAGAGGTGGGGAGTGGAGTTCAGAGATGTTTAGGAGGTAGAATTAACTTCAGACATTGATTCCATCCTACATAATAGAAATGGCAAAGATGTTCATTTTTATTTATTACTGATTTTGTCATTGGTTCATTAGTTAAGTGGAAGAGGAGCGTGCAATGAAAATGATCCAGGCTAGGGCAATGTGGGAACAGCCCTGGCAGCTCAGCTGTGTGGTCTTGGCCAAGTTACTTAACGTTTTTGAACCTCACTTTCCTCATCTGTGAAATGAAGCTTAAGTTAAGTGTTTAGTCCCTGGACTGTAGTCCACCTGGCCTCTCTGTCCATGGGCAAGAATACTGGAGTGGGCTGCCATTCCCTTTTCCAGGGGAGCTTCCCGACCCAGAGGTTGAACGCAGGTCTCCTGCATCACAGGGAGATGTTTTTACCGTCTGAGCCACCAGGGAAGCCCCTGGTGAAATGAGGCTTGGTCCCGCTCCATCACCGTCAGGAGTTTTCAAGGTTCAAAGGTTCTATTTGCCAGAACTCGCGGTACCACCAGGTGGCGCTGCAGGGCTTCGTGACCACGGACAACCGTGTTCCCGGAGCTCTGCAAAGAGCTCTGCCCGCAGGAGTCATTCCAAGGTCAGTCAGTGAGGACCCTGCCCTGGCAGGTGATATCTAAAATCCAGACAACCTGCTGATACAGCCAGTGGCAGCATTAGTCATCATCGTCATAATTATTAAGAGTAGCCACCACCTGCAGAGCCATCATCCAGTGCCAAGCACTGTGCTAGACTCATTTGATCCTTACAACATCCCTTATTATTCCCATTTTCCAGATCAGGAAACTGGAGCTCATAGACAGTAAGCAAGTTGTCCAGGGGTGCACAGCCTGTGGGGTGGTACAGCCTGGCTTGGCTCCACGTCGTGTGTTGACTGGAACCTGGGCCTGTGTTGCTCTGTGTAACACGCACCAAAAGCATTTTCTAAACCCCCCGTGCAGCTACCCGTCCCCGCGCTGCTCTCCGTGAGGAGGAAGTACGGGGGGAGCGGGGGTGCACCGTCAGGATCTGGAACAGAAGACCTGGGTTTGAATCTTAGTGGCTCCGTGATTCCAGCAAGTTATTTAACTTCAGGCTGAGTCCGAGGGCAATCCTGCGGTGTAACCGCTACCCAGCACCCGCTGGTTTCTCGGCTGGTCTGAGTTGGGGGCAGGGAATGCCCCCCAGTCTCTAAGCCCAGCTTTGCTCTGGTAGATCTGGAGAATTGAAGGTTCCAACAAAGTGCCTGTGGACCCTGCCACGTACGGACAGTTCTACGGCGGCGACAGCTACATCATTTTGTACAACTACCGCCACGGCGGCCGTCAGGGACAGATCATCTACAACTGGTGAGGGTCTGGGGTCCTGTGCTTGGGGAAGCCGGGGGCACACGCTGGGAGCATGGCCACGGCGGGGGCAGTGGGCAGGGCTGAGGGAAGCCTGCAGGTGTGTGAACCTAAACCAGGACAGCCCGGCTCCCCTGGGAAAGGCTTTTGTCCCCGGGGCAAGACCGCTTGTCTTCTTCTCAAATTGTGAACTCATCTCATAAAAGCATCGCATGTCCATTGTAGGAGAGACGTGGGGACTAGGGAGAAATGAACAGAAAATCTCTCCCTCAATTCCACTCTAAGTTCTGTTTATCCTCTGATGTTTTCTAACTAAAAATTATTTTTAATTCTTTAAAGAGAGATGATAAATTCATGACTTAAGGATCAAGACATGCATGGAGAAATCCTGTCCCCGTCCTGTCCCTTTTCCACCTTGCTCTAAAATCCTCACTCCTCTGTGGATGCCTGCTTCCATTAGTTTCTTGTATATCCTTCCAGTAATCATGCAGATAGAAGCAAATCTGACCCTGTATTCCTAGTTCTCCTCCCTTCCTTATGCAAGAGACGGCATGCCGTGTATATTGTCCTGCACTTTGCCTTTTTTCCCCTCACTTAACACGTCCTGGGGCTCAGATTATGTCAGTCCATAAGGAGCTTCCTTACTCTCTTTTTTTTTTTACAGCCACATAATACTCCACTGTGTGGCTCTCCTGTAGTTTATTTAACAAATTCCCTGCTGATGCATATTTGCTTTGATTCCAGACTCCTACTATTACAAGCACTGCTATGATTAGTTGGCTTAAACAAACATCATTTTGAATTCTCAGAGAAGTATCTTTAGAGTGAGTTCCCAGAAGTCGGAGCTGGCTCTGACAGTGAATGCGCTGGTCATCTTGATAGATAGCACCCAGTTTCTCTAGATGAACTTTGTACCGTTTGCATTCTCACCAGTGACAAATGAGAGTATCTGTTTCTTCGTGGTCTCACTGGTGGACTGTGTTACCACACTTTTGCTGTTTGTCAGCTTTAGGGTTGATAAAATGATGTCTCAGTATATTTTTCAGTTCGTTTCTCTTACTATGCAATCTCCAACTTTTTAAAGGTTGACTGATGGGTTTCTTCTTTTTTAAACTTTTCGTTTTGAAATGACTTGCTGGAAAGTTGCAAAAATAGTGCAGACAGTTTCCATATACCTGTTACACAGTTCCCTCTATGGTCACCTCTTACTTAACCATAGTTCAGTTTTCAAAACTGGGAAATTAACATTGTTGCAAGACCATTTACTCCTCTTGAATTTTACCAGTTCTCCCACTAATGTCCTTTTTCTGGTCTAGGATCTAACCCAGGGTCTCACACGGTATTTAGTCATCACGTCTCCTCAGTGGCGTTTAATCATCATGTGACAGTTCTCAGTCTTTTAACCTGTGACAGTTCCTCAGTCTTCACTCTTCTTTCCCAGTTTCGATGCTGTGGAAGAGCATTTGTCTTACTCAGTAGGTTGCCTCTCAGTTTGACAACCTCAGACTTTTAAAAGCGGCTTGAAAGAAATGTTTCTGGACTCGGTATTAATAATACACACATGGTGCAAAATTCACGAGAAGGCTTTTAAAACATTTTCTTTGAGCAACACGTTGATCTGTTAGATTGCTTATGCAGATAACACGGGTTAGTTATGGGAAATTTAGACAGCGGAGGAAGAGGTGAGGCAGAAAGCCCCTCATCGTGCATCTCCCGGTGGGGCAGCTTTAGGACGAGGAAGTCCACTGGTTGTGGTCAGATCTCTGAAAGAAGACGAGACGCTCGGCTGGGGTGTGTGGTGTGTTGGTTTGGGTCCTGGCTCTGGTTCCTTTTCAAACAAATCTCTTTTCCTGTCTATATGTCAGTTTCATTACCTGTAATCTGGAGATTTGCGGGTTTCTCAGGCCCAGGGTGACAGAGGGGCCGCAGCCTCTGTGCAAGCCGAGGTGCTGAGGTTCACTTCCCTTCCAGGCAGGGTGCCCAGTCCACCCAGGATGAGGTTGCCGCCTCGGCCATCCTGACTGCTCAGCTGGACGAGGAGCTGGGAGGGACTCCCGTGCAGGTGAGCCCAGCCCGCTGCCCCTCGGGGCCGCGCCCTGGCCCTGCCCATCTGCTCACTCGTCTGACCGTCCCTCATCCCACCCATCCGTCCTTTTGACGAACATTTATGCAGGACGCGGACGGTGCGTCTGCAACTGTGAACACGGATAGATCCTCCCCGGGCCCCAGCCCCGCCCTGCCCTGAACTGCTGTGATGTGGTTTATTAGAGTCTAGTGGTGCGAGAAGGAGGCTCATCAGACATGCAGGCAGAGCGTGTATAATCACACGTGGCCTGAACTCTCACCATCAGCGGGGGCTGGGGTCTGAGCTCTGACCCAGCAGTGACGGCTCTTGCTGGGAAGAGACCACGAACCACCCCCGACCACCCAACCCACTTGTGAGGTGATCTAGATTTAGGCAGCACGGATCACGGCTGGAATGCGAAGTGACCCGGGCTCACGGGGCAGGCACAGATGGGACCTCCTCTCCTCCTCTCAGACCTCCTGGTCCCCTCTTCCCGCGCCTCTCAGACCTCCTGGTCCCCTCTTCCCGCCGCCTCCCAGACCTCCTGGTCCCCTCTTCCCGCCGCCTCTCAGACCTCCTGGTCCCCTCTCCCCGCCGCCGAGCCCTTGACCGCAGGCTGCACTGGCTCTGTGGGAGGGCTCTCCGCAGACCTGGAAGGCTCGTTTCCCACCACTCTGCAGCTTTCTTGGCCGAGGCTGACATCGCTGTCCGGGAAGAATGTCCACGAACCATCCCGGGGCTTCCATTTAAGGGAATATTTGCAAACATGGGCTCTCTGGGTTCTTGGACTAGACCCAGCCTCAGCCAGGCCAGGCCTTGTGGGAGGGGCAAGGCCGAAGCAGTGCCCGGGGGACCTCAGCCAGCAGGGCTGCCTCCAGCCTTCCTGCACCTCCTGTTCCCCAGCCAGCCCCTGCGTGCTGTAGGGTCACGCCGCCCTCCACACACAGACGCAAGCGTGACGGGCTCGTGTGGGGTGAGCCTGGGCCGTGCCAGCTGCTCCGAGCTGAGCCCAGCATGTGCGCACAGGACGATGCTCCCACCCCCCTTTCCTGACCTGCTCTCCCGTCTCCCCCTCAGAGCCGTGTGGTCCAAGGCAAGGAGCCCGCTCACCTCATGAGCCTGTTTGGCGGGAAACCCATGATTATCTACAGGGGAGGCACCTCCCGTGAGGGTGGGCAGACGGCGCCCGCCAGTACCCGCCTCTTCCAGGTCCGGGCCAGCAGCTCTGGAGCCACCCGCGCCGTGGAGGTAATGCCCCGGCCCCCCGGCCCCCGCAGGATTGGCCGCTCGGAAACCTCCCAGGCCTGATGGGCAGGCCTCTGGGCACAGGGTCGGGTGGGGTTGGCCGAGGGGCTAAAAAGCAGCTTTTTGTACCTCCCTGCCCAGCAGGATTGTGTGTCTTAGATTTCTCCTTGTTTCGAGAATGCCCAGTGTCTCCTGCATACCTTCCGTGATGGGCAAGTCACTACCTAACAGATACTCCAGTCTTCACAATCTGGATGTTGTTCTTGATTCCATTCCAGTTGGCTGCTATCCCTTTTATGGTGGAAGGTGCAGAACCTGAACCCAATCCTACTGAGCAGCCTAGAGGACAATGGGATTATCACCTCCTTTGTTCTAGGTGCTCAACTTCTGTTAATGCATCCCAGATTTCTAGAATCTCCTTGGCTAAGCACAGTGCATTCGTGGCTCATGGGAGTCAGCTAAGTGCCTCAGTGTCCAGAGTCCTTGTCCTCAGCTCCGATGGGGTACACGCTCCGTCCTCCGAGTCTGCCCTTAAGAACTGGTCTTGCTGCAGCGTCTCCTGGGCTGCGAGGAGGGGCTGAAAAGTTTTTATCTGTTTCCTGGTTGATTAACTGAGCACTACCCTCCCAGGTGATGCCCAAGGCTGGCGCGCTGAATTCCAACGATGCCTTTGTCCTGAAAACCCCCTCGGCCGCCTACCTGTGGGTGGGTGCGGGAGCCAGCGAGGCAGAGAAGACCGGGGCCCAGGAGCTGCTCAGGGTGCTTCGGGCCCAGCCCGTGCAGGTGGCGGAAGGCAGCGAGCCAGGTAGGAGCGAGGGGTGGAGGGGCGGCTGCTCTCTGGGGGTGGAGCTGTTGGGCTCCCGGCCTCCTGTCTGCTCCGGCTTTCGTCATCCTCCTCCTGCCTCAGCACTTGTTCCCTAACGTGCGTTCATTAAAGTGGGTGAGATGAAAAGGGGGCTTCCCTTGTGGCTCAGACAGTGAGGAATCCGCCTGCAATGCGGGAGACCTGGGTTCGATTCCCCGGTCAGGAAGATGCCCTGGTGAAGGGCATGGCAACACACTCAGTATTCTTGCCTGGAGAATCCCATGGAGAGAGGAGCCTGGCGGGCCACAGTCCATGGGGTCCCAAAGAGTCAGACACGACTAACACGTACACACAAGATGAAAATGAGAATGTGGTCAGTGAGAGGGAGGCGTCTGGGAGTTAGAGGAAGGAGAGCTCAGTGTGGGCTGGGGAAGGCGGGGAAGGCAGCTGCAGGGGGGCTCACTTGTGGGAAAGCCTGGAAAGATTGTAGGCAGCAGCTTCAGCCTCATGGGGGCTGTGGTCTGTCGGAACCTTGAGGGTCTTCATGGACAGAAATGCCACAGGCTGGCCTTGTTTCCACAGCGTGGGGCAGGAACGCTTCCGTTACGCAAACCCTAGATCTTTCCCTCCTTACTTCTAAGCCCGCTCTCTCTTGCTTGATGCTAAGCAGGGATGGGGAAGAACAGTTTGGTCTAGAGTCACATAATCCACTGAAAAATGTCTGAAAGAATGGACATGTTCTGTATCTGCTAGGTCTGATTTGGTGGCCACTGGTCACATGTTTATGGGCTTCCCTTGGTGGCCCAGTGGTAAAGAATCCGCCTGCCAATGCAGGAGACTCAGGTTCGATCCCTGGGTCGGGAAGATCCCCGGGAGAAGGAAATGGCAACCCACTCCGGTGTTCTTGCCTGGAGAATTCCACGGACAGAGGAGCCTGGTGGTTAGTCCATGGGGTTGGAAAAGAGTCAGACACGACTTGGTGACTAAACCACCACCAGTCACATGCTTAAGTTAACATACATTTAAATATGACTGGTGGGAAAATGCATTTAAATATAAGTAGCACATGTGGCTAGAGCAGGTATAGTGGGAAGAACACAGGGAATTGGAGCCAGATAAGGCGCTTTACTTCGGCCCAGCTGTGTGACGCTGGGTGAGCTGCTTGCCCTCTGAGCCTCGGCTGCCTCGTTGCTGAGCGGGGATAATCACCCCGCCCCACAGGGCTGTCGTCCGTGTCTGACCCGGCTCCGTTTCTGCCGCCAAGTCTGCCCTCCCTGGGCCTCTGTTGCATCACCGTCGAGTCCCGAGGCCCTCCCTTCTTTGTCACGCTGGGATTTTACGATGCCGGGTGGCGGTTGAGAGCACTTGGCTTGCGCAGGCAGTGTCTGTCCCAGTGTCTAAGGGGGTGTGCGGGAGGCGGGAGGTGGTGTCAGCTGGTGACTGGCGTGGCCTCCCCTCGCAGACAGCTTCTGGGAGGCCCTGGGTGGGAAGGCCGCCTACCGCACGTCCCCACGGCTGAAGGACAAGAAGATGGACGCCCACCCGCCGCGCCTCTTCGCCTGCTCCAACAAGATCGGGCGTTTCGTGGTGAGTCCCTGAGGAGGCCTAAGGTCGCTCCCTCTGCTCACCCCTTGGGAGGTGTTTTCCGGGGGACAAGCTGAGGCATCCACAGCAGGGGCAGGGAGAGACCTTCTGATGACCTAGGACAGACCCCTCACAGGCTGGAGCCAGCTCCCCACGGAGGGCAGAGAGAGCTGGGGAAAGGCGGCTTACAGGTGGGCTGTCATTAACCCCTTCCATCCCTTCCTAGATCGAAGAGGTCCCCGGCGAGCTCATGCAGGAAGACTTGGCCACCGATGACGTCATGCTCCTGGACACCTGGGACCAGGTAACGATGGCCCCATGAATAACTTCCCTCTCTGAGCTCCATGTCCTTACCTGCAGCATGGGCACGATGGTGCCTACCTTGCATAATCCCCGCAGATGAGAGGCAGATAGAATCCCCTTGCCAACAGCAAAGCACCTTAGAAAGGCAAATCAGATGACCAGCATTCTTCCCCAGGCCTTAGGGGAACATGAGCTCTTACTTTGAACCTGTTGGTAAAGAAAGTTGGGCTTTGGTTCACATCTCATGCAGGCATAATCTCTCACCTAGAAGGAGACATTGCCCTGTCCCCAAGGGCCTTGCATCCTCATGGGGGATGGCAGTCATTAGCCCTTCCTAGCAAGCTGTCTCCTCCCTGAGTTGTCAGGGTTAGAGGTAGCTGCCGTGCAGGTGCAAGACTGCCCTCCATCTGCCCGGCTTCTTCTTGGGCTCCCTGGTTGGAAGATCAATACCAAAGGGTTTGCAGTTTAGCCATTCAGCTGCTGGCAGCTTTGTTCCATTGGCACCTTACTCTGCTTGTTCATCTGTTCATGCCCTCAGTCAACACGTATGAAGCATCACTGTCTTCCAGGCAGAATGCTGGGTTGCTGGGAGTCCTGTGATGAACAGAATAGACACCATACATAGCTGGTGTGGAGGGGCTGGTGTAGCAGGGCACACAGCTGTCCATAAGTAAGGGTGAGAAGGTCTGCGTTCTGTTGTCTGATACCATCTTATGAATGGGGCCCCTGGTGGCTCAGATGGTGAAGAGTCCACCTGCAATGCAGGAGACTTGGGTTCAGTCCCTGGGTTGGGACAATCCCTTGGAAAAGGGAATGACTACTCACTCCAGTATTCTTGCCTGGAGAATCCCATGGACAGAGGAGCTTGTTGGGCTTCAGTCTATAGGGTTGCAGAGACACGACTGAGTGATGAACACTTTGACATTTTATGAATGATAGGCATTCTTTAAAATATTTTAGATACATATCAGAATAGATGACAGGTAAAAATCAGCTGAATTGATTTTTTGGTGTAGTAAAGCTCATCCTAAGACTCAAAACGGTGGTCGTGGTGATGATTTATTTCTCTTCCAAGCCTTAGACCCCTGTTGGCTCAGACACCCAGCAGACTCTCAGGGCCTACTGGGTGGATGAATAAACCAGTGAGCACATGTTCGTCTGCTCATTTGTTGAATAAGTAGATGCCCCAAAATGGATCATTCGTGAACTTCTAGAGCAGGGTCTCTGTCTGATGGCTGTCCGCGCTTGGTGGTCGATGTTAGTGACTGGAGCAGGCTGGGGTGGGGGCCGTGGACGTGCGGGGGAGTCTGAGGCAGGTGGAATTTCCCATCATAGCGGCAGCTGCTGCTCAACTGCATCCGCCTGTGAGTGGTTGTTGTTGCCAGAGCCTCCCTGTTCTCAAGGGGAACTGTGGTCTGGATGGAATGTAATCAGCTAGTAACTCCATTTGTCCAAAGAGACACGGCAGACCGCCTCCCAGGGAGGCGCAAAGGTCACCAGCTCACTGTGTCTGTTCGCCGCCCTCTAGTCACAGTCCAAGGGCTTTGTGGTTGGGGCGGGGGTGGCTTTGTGGTTGGGGCGGGGGGGTGTCCGGCCCACACCTGGAACCTCCTCCTCTTCCTCCAACAGCGAGCTGGGTCAGCACCCCTCGTGTGGCTTCATCTCACACCTTTCCTTTCCCACCTCTCCTCCAGGTCTTTGTCTGGGTTGGTAAGGATTCTCAAGAAGAGGAAAAGACAGAAGCTTTGACCTCTGGTGAGGACCCATGCGTGCCTGCCTGTCTGTTTCAGGCTGTGGAGTGGGAGCAGATTCTGTGTGCGGGTCTGGGAGTTCATGACAGCGGGGTGGGGACTTCCTCCCCCACGGCCAGCTCCTGGTGAGCCCTCTCTGGATGGAGAGAGAACAGCTCAGTTCCTGCAGAAGCCGTAGGTCACACCAAGAGGAAGAGGCAGATAGAAGCTGCTTCGGGTTCCCAGGATGCCCAGGGACTAACCGCATCGGGATTTAGATGCGGGAGAGCAGATCTCTGGTAGCTGAGTAGAGTCTGATTTGGGTGCTGGAAATCCAAAAGCTGGTTTCTTTAATACCTTCCCGTAGGGGATGCTAGAGAAAAAGGAGGCACGCTTTGTGAAGCTGGAGGTTAAACTGTGACCCCTGGCCCTTCCTGTGTTTCTGGGTGGGGCAGTGAAGGAGTCACGTGGTTGTCGTTGCCTTTAAGGGATGGTGTTGTCCAGGGGAGGGGTTGGGTGTTAGGGGCAGTGGGACCGAAACCCTCTTAGGCATGGAACCTCTCTCCTTGGTGACGGAGACACTGAGGATTCTTCTCCTGCCCGTGTGTCTGCAGCTAAACGGTACATCGAGACGGACCCAGCTAATCGTGATCGGCGGACCCCCATCACCGTGGTGAAGCAGGGCTTCGAGCCTCCCTCGTTCGTGGGCTGGTTCCTCGGCTGGGATGACAGCTACTGGTCTGTGGATCCCTTGGACAGGGCGCTTGCTGAGCTGGCTGCCTGAGGAAGGCAGTCCCACCCATCACTGTTCAGTGCCTTTCAGAACTGTCCACCCTTCAAGGAGACCTTACAGTGAGCGGGGTCAGCCTGCTGTGTGTGGGGTTGGTTTTTTTCTTTTTCCTTTTTCCTTTTTTTAAAAAAATGTAGCCAAAAACAGCCCTGCAAAAAAATTCAGGGTCCTTGCAGAATTGTCTCAAGTGTCTGTGCTTTTGGAAACTGAATCCAATAAAAAGCTTTCTGAAGTGTGTAACCTGCTGTGGCTCAGTTTATCCTGAGAAGTGTCCTCCTCTCTGTTCTGAGAAGGGTCCATGGGGTGGGGGTGGGCACTGTGCCTGCCACCCAGTGAGTGAGCATTCCACCCGCATATACATCTGATCCTCCAAGAAGCAGAGGCCACGATGAGATGGAATGGGCAGAGACTGACTAGGGGAAGAGTGCTTGTATGGAAGGAGATTAAGAGGCAACCAGGGAAGGCTGGAGAGCCTTCAGACATGCCAGCCTGACCCCATGTGAAGCAGGGAGGAAGAGGGGTTGGGTGGACGCATCTTAGACCGCCGTGCAGTCCACGAGGCTTTTGCATGGCTTCTGGGGAGTCCTGAGCCAAAGCAAAAAAAGAAAAAAAAAATGTAATGGCATAGTCCCATTTTTGTTGTTAATTTATCATTTTGATCATGTGCAAACGTACAATTCAGTAGCATTAGATACACTGCCAATGTTGTGGACCTGTCCCCACCATCTCCACCCAAACCTTTTTCATAATCCCCAACTTAGATTTACACCCTGTGCCCGTGAAACAAGAACTCCTTCCCCCTTCCTACTTCCCATCTGCCCCTGGTAACCTTTATTCCACTTTCTGTCTCCATGAATTTGCCGGTTCTAGGTACCTCGTAGACGTGGAATCATGCATTTCTCTTCTGTCTGGCTTATTTCACTTAGCTTGATGTTTTCAAGATTCATACATTTTATAGCCCATAAAGTAATTGCATTCCTTTTTGTGACTGAATACTATTCCACTGTGTGTGTATATATACCATTTCGTTTATCTGTTCATCCATCGATGGACACTCAGATCCTTTCCACCTTTTGGCTGCTGTGGATAATGCTACTGGGGGGTCTTCCCTGGTAGTCCAGCGGTTAAGAATCCATCTTCAATGCAGGGGACGCAGGGTTCAATCCCTGGTCAGGGATGCCGCAGGGCAACTAAGATCCCGTGTGCCGCAACTGAGAGTTGATGCAGTCAAATAAATAGATATTTTTAAAAAAAACAGTGCTACTCTGAACATTGGTGTACAAGTATTTTGATTCAGAATGTTCTGGAGCCCATCAGCCAATAGAGGTGTTGAAAGTCTCCCAGGAGCGGATGAAGTGTGTCTAATCCCCCACTTTGGTCAGTCGTTGGGAGGCATGGCCTTGGAGCACTGGGGGCAAGGAGTTCAAGGCCAGTAGCGGGATCGTAGAGTCACTTACATTCCTGGGGGTAGGAAGCGGGCAGGATGCCCTGCCCTGGAGCATCTGTCTGACTCTTCCTCGTTTCCCCTGCTTGCCACGAGAGTTTCTGCTGACAGGAGGTACCCCCGATGCTCTCGAAGTTTGTGGCACGGGTTAGGGCTTTTGTGCCCCTTTTGGTCCCCCAGACCCTGACTCTGCTCACGCTCAGCTTGTCACAACGTCCTGTTAGGCGGTTAGAGTAGGAAACAGGAGTCCAGAATGGTGGTGGCTAAAAGACAAGGAAGGGAAAAGCCCGCGAAAATAGCACAAAGGAAGGTCCAGGCCCGGAGTGAGGACCCCAGGTAGAACAAACAGCACTCCCGTCTAGCCCGGTTTACATGGGGCAGGCCCAGGGGGAGGGAAAACGTGTAAAAAGAGGAGCCAAAGGCCCGGGGTCGTGCACGCACTCTCTCTCACTCTCTCTTCTCTTCGCATCTTTTGGGTCGGCACGCCCTCAGGCCACGAGGATGTCTTTTCCTTTATTTTCTCAGTAAGGCTGAGCTGTAACACGGCGCTGCAACACCGTCCGAGAGCTGTGACTCGCTGAGGGCTTCAGCGTCCGTCGCTTCAGATTTTTGTTGTGATGAGATTACACCCTCCCCTGACAGTCCCTACTGATTTCCATGAACTTGTGTCTCTAAACCTTTTCTCCATGGAGATCCCAGATCAGTCCAAAGAGCTGCTCCCCTCCCTGCTTCTGGTCTTTTCTCTGGTGTCTTCCTCTCTTTTGTTCCCCGCCACCTCTCTCGCCCCCACCCCTATCAACTTACAGAGTGAAAACACCCCTGCAGAGGATGTGGAAGAACAGAAGGCTGTGTGAGGGTGTCTGTGGTGGGAAGGGCATGTGTGTGTCTGTGTGTGTGTTTACACCATTGTTTCCAAAGCTGGCTGGCTGATCAGCCAAATTGGCCAGGGAGCTTTTTAAAAGTGCAGAATTCCCTGGGGGGAGCCCTACCTCCAGAGAGTCTGATTCATCGCAGAAGTGACGAATGTAGTGGGGAAGGAATTTTCCAGGTGGAAACAGGCGGGGTGGGAGGTGGGGCACGTCATGTCCGGCAGTTGTGTTGTGTGGGGTGCTTGGTCGCTCAGTCGTGTCTGACTCTTTGTGACCCGTGGACTGTGGCCCGTCAGGCTCCTCTGTCCATGGGGATTCTCCAGGCAAGAATTCTGGGGTGGGTTGCCATTTCCTCCTCCAGGGGATCTTTCCAACCCAGGGATGGAACCCACATTGTGGGCAGATTCTTCACGGTCTGAGGCAGGGTGTGCAGCAGCCCAGAGACAGAGTTGGAGGGAGGCTGCTGAGCTCAGGGACAAACAGCAGGAATCGCGGGCGCGGGGCGCGGGGCGGGGGGCAGGAGAGGCTAGGGCAGAAGACGGAGAGCCAGGAATTCACAGAGGCCCTCAAAGTCCTAGTGAGGGGGTTGGACTTGATCTTGGAACGCCTGCCTTTATTCCAGAAGGCCAATTTCAGGGTCAAAGCTATCAACATGACAAATGCAAAATTCTGGAACAAAGGGGCCTTTACCACCTGGGGCTTGTAGGGCTTCCTTAGAGGAGGCAGAGGCCTGTCTAGACAGCTCCCAGTCCTGGCAACCTGTGGGAGGTCCAGCATAGGTGAACCTGCCCTGCAGTTTTCATTTCCATTTACTGGCATTCAAGGAGGTTTACTGGCCAATTTCCGTTTATTGGTGTCTGTGGCTTCAGAGAGACCTGAGTGCTCTGAGAAGGGAAGTTGCCTGAGGCAACTGAATTGCTTCAGCTCCGTATTTTTTCTCTCAAAGGCAAAATGAGTCAGGAACACTAGCACTTCAACCACATATTTTTCTCTTCCTAATGGTTTTTGAGATGGTGGATTCGGTCATGTACAATGGAGAAGTCACTGCAAAATGCCATGAAACGTCCAAGTGCCAAGGGGGCATCTCCTGGAAAGAGGCTGGCCTGGGCTCAGAACCTGCGTCCTGTCTCGGACAATTCAGTTGAACAGATAACATATTTATGCCAGGCAGTGTGCAAGGCACTAGGGATAGGATAGAAAATTTATGTGAGCTTCAGTTTTCCCACCTACAAAATGGTAATACTGTCTTTGTAGAGTACCTAACCAGAGTTGTTACAATGTAGGGGTTGAAAGCTGGACTTTGAAGTCAGACCTGGGTTCAAGTCAAATTCAGTGATTTTAAAACTAGGATCAATAGAATTCTACGGGGTGCTTCAGTGATTTTACAATTTGATTGAAATTTAGTTTTTAAAGTGGTAACAATTATCACAGACACTTGAAGCAAAATGGAGAAATTGAAGGTAGAGCCTCATTTAAGGATGTAATTGCCTTTCGTAACTCTAATTAATTTTTTTCAATGCAGCCTTGTTGATTGACATTAAGTAAATGTTATAAATGTGAACTTGAGAATTTATTCTTTTGTTTACTTTGGAGTTTCCTTTGAAAAAACAGGGGGGAAGGTTGCTGCTAAAAAGAAGTTTGGGAATGGGCGGTTCACTGTTTCCCAGCAGAGTGACCTCGTGAAGAAGCCCAGTGTGAGGATCACAAAGGTATTTTAAAAGGCCACGTAACCTCAGAGACTGTGCAACCCTGGTCTCCTCCCGCTCAGCTGAGTGTGTTGTAACATGTCGCGCCTACAAGTACCCAATCTGCTTCTTTCACTTGTACTGAACTTCGGCCTAGATCTGACAGCCCCAAACTAAAGTTTAAGGCCTGCTTGGCTATGAATGCAAAATTTCACTAGTCAAGTTTGAATCCTGACAGTGCTGAAATGTTGTGATCTACACATAACACGACTGTTGGTGGCGGTGGGTACAGGGAAGTGAGGGAGGCAGGCACCGGCACGTGAGCCTACACAGACACCGAGGGTCTCTGACAGCAGGCAGATCCGTGTTTGAATCTCAAGCTGCTGCTTAGTAACCAGGTGATGTCGGGGAAGTCACTTTGAACTCCAGGGTCCCCATCCGTAAAACGGGGATAAAAATGTACCTCATAGAGCTGTTGTGAAGATAAAATGCACCACACGTGTCTGAGCGCAGAGCCAGGTAGCTGGTGTGCTACAGGTGGCACCACTGATCCAAGGCCGTTCTTCCTTTCCCCCGGGTTTCTCAGGGGCACCAGCGGTAAAGAGTCCGCCTGCAGTGCAGGAGACGCATTGAATGCAGGTTCAATCCCTGGGTTGGGAAGATCCCCTGCAATAGGGAGTGGAAGCCCACTCCAGCATTCTTGCCTGGAAAATTTCACGGACAGAGGGGCTTGGCAGGCCCCAGTCCACGGGGCCACAAATAGCCAGACGTGGCTGTGCATGTTTTGTTATTTCCACGGACAGAGGGGCTTGGCCAGCCCCTCCGCGGGCCGCAGAGTCGGGCGCGGCTGTGCGTGCGTGTGTGGCGGTGGGCTGGGCCCTCGCGGCAGCACCGGGGCTTTCTCCAGCTGTGGCCGGGGTGGCGGTGCTGCTCTGTGGTGGTGGCCCGCGGGCTTAGGGGCCCTTCGGCATGTGGGATCTTGGTTCCCTGACTAGGGACTGAACTTTCGTCCCCTGCGTTGGAAGGCAGATTCTTAACCACTGGACCACCAGGGAAGTCCCTCAGGACAGTTCTTTAAAGGTTGAAAGTCACAGATAACACCCATGGCTTTTTTGGGGGTAGGGGTTGTTTTTTCTCTTTAAAGTTTTCCAAACGGAAATATCCTATTTGCTTTTCCTCATAGATTTGTGATTATCGTAAAAAATTAAAATATAGAAAGAGTGAAAGCTTCTATGTGGTGTCTTCCAAAAACATCCATCCTTAACTCTTTGGTATAGATTTTTACAACACCCCCCCCCATTGGTTTTATATATCATTTATTCCTCTTTTTAAGCAGGGTTTATGCCAGTGGGTTAGCTGGGTGACAGGAAGAAGTGAGGTCCTGTCCTGTTTGGGAAATCAGACCAGCCAAGGATTTGCGGATCTCAAACTCCTCAGGGAAGCTGTGTGGGCACCAGAGGGAGTAAGACATGACAGACGGCAGATGGGCCACGGCCTCCCCTCTTCCTCTGGCCCAGGAAGAGCACACAGCAGCCAAAGCAGCCAGTCCAGGCCTGGAGAAGCGCATCTGCCACTTCTGAAGAATGAAATCCACACACACCACATGCAGAAAGAAACAGCTTCTCATCCCAAGAGAACCAGTAAAAGCGCACACTTTATTACATACAGCGTCACAGAGGGAGGCCACCTGGAAAAAACTCTCACACTAACACTGTCCGCTGTCATCCTACAGCTCCTGCTACGTGTCCTCCCGCCCAGGCGATTTAATTTCAACCCACAACCCACAAGGCAGAAGAGCGAGGACGGTTTGGTGTCTGGAAACAGACTCAAAGAACAGAAAGCACTGAACCTCTAAGTCTGAGAAGAGACTTTTAGCCAGGATATGTGGTTGTATCCTGGTCCTTAGTAGTCAAGGGTGAGCCACCTCACAAAAGAGAGAAAATCATTATTTTAAAATTGAAAATAGAAATGCAGCTTGAGTTCCAAGTCAAAATGCTCCATATACATCTAATGAACTCAGCCAGGACCTGGATCCACGGTGGTTCAAGGCTTCATAAAATGAATTTGGAAATGGGCTGTTGGGGAGGGGACTCATGAAGACTGACGGAGTGACCCAGCTAAGGACAGATACACAGGGTGGCTCTGGGTACGGAAACTGCTATTCTTAGATTTTTTAAAGGTGATCTCACAGCTCCCGAGCGGAAGTGGTACAAATGTCACCAGCCGGATTTCCAGACCAATAGGAAGAGTACCAGGGTGCTTGGCTTCACAGGCATTTGTGAAATGGAAGATGCTTCCTAAAATTATAGCAGTTCAGGAGGGCTGACCAGTTCCTCCTTCAGCATCAACATATAAGACAGAAAAACGACCAGGCACATAAAAAAGACCCATATCTGTACAGATATGCCCAGTTTGACAGTGTTTTTCCGAAGCTCCTTGGATACAGTGTGCCTGACAGACTATGAATTCCTTGTTACGTAATGAATGGCAACCAAGATAGCTCACAGCGTCCAAGAGTTGATAACATGCAGACAGTAAAATATAAGTTTTCTAAAGATATGTTTTATCAAGTATTAGTCCTTAAGCTATTTAAATTGGTATATAAACAACTATTTATAGGACTTAGAGAAAATCTTATTTTAAAAATTAAAATATTTAGAATCTGATATATGAGAATAGGCAAAAGTGAGAAAAAAAGCACTTCTGTGACAAGTATTTAGCTGGTTTGAAAGACAGAGGAATCATTTACTCATAAAGGGGCTCAACAAAGTTTAAAAAAAAAAGCCTGCATTATTTTAAAAGGACCTCTAAAGCAGTGGGTTAAGTCTCTCAAGAATCAGGGTGATCATCTCCCTTGACCTTGACCTTTATCTCCAGTGCTGACAGGCACTGGCAAGAAAATGTCTCCTCTCAAGGAAGGATTATTCTGCAACCTGCTTTGATTTTAGAAAGCAGACGGATGTTAGGAAAATTTCCTTAATTAAGATTCCCCAGAAATAAGGCACACGTGGCCCAGAGAAGCTGGGTGTAGCCCAAGGTCACTATTCTCTGCAAACATTTGTCTAGCCAGGGTGTCAGGTTGGGAAGACACTCTATCTTCTTGCTTCTGGCCTGGCTGCTGATAGAGGGTGCAGAATGACTCAATGAAGTTTGAAAGAAGATGGACTTCACCTATCATGGAACAATCTAAACATATGAACTTTTAAATGTTTTAGGGCAAGGTTATCTTACATTAATCACCACTCTCTCTCTCATGTCATATTTACAAGAACCTTCATCTGTTGCTAGGATCACTACATATTGTAAGAATATCGCACTCAACCTATGGAAAAAGGAAGGGAGGGGGAATGTCAAGGTTCCCTCCCTACTACCTCCTGGGTGAGAGGCTGGTTTGGTCCCCATCTCATCTCTGCTCGGCTCCCGTGGCTCACTGTTTTGTCCCCATGACAGCCTGCAACATATCTATGGGCAGAGGGAAGACGATGGTCGAGTTTTTCTCGGCAGCGATGGTGGTCAGAGTCTGAAGGTACCGCAGCTGGAGGGCAGCAGGGGACTCGGTGATGACCATGGAGGCCTCTTTCAGAGCCCTGGACGCGTTCATTTCTCCCTCAGCCGCAATGACCTACGGGGCAGTGGCAAGGACAGATTAAACCAGAGGAAACACTGGGTGTCAAGCTGCAGCCTTCAAACTCGGGCCCAGTTAGCTCAGGCAGCACACGAAGTTTCCCAGGGAGTCGGCCACAACCGTTCCAAGGAGAACAGTTTCCAGACACTCAGTTTCTATGTGGTCTTTCCCCTGTAACTGATTTGCCTGAGTGTGTGCCGGAGGTCCAGACGTCCTCTTTAGAGGAGGGGGATGGACTGGGGGCTGGGGGATGCGGACTGATGTGTGCACACTGCTAGGGACATAATGGATAACTAAAGGGAACTGAGTGTAGCACAGGGGACTGTCCTCAAGGCTCTGTGGTGACCTGTATGTGAGGAAAATCCAAACACACAGCGGGGATGTGCACACATATCACGGATTCACTGTGCTGTACAGTAGAAACCAACATCATAAAGCAACTACACTCCAATAAGAATTTAAGAAAAGAAGACGTCCTCTTTTACTATTTATTGTCTTTCTCTCATTTCTAGGGCATCAAACAAAGGGAAAATTCAGAATGCTGTGTAGGAGTTGAGAGAGTGAATGACCCCAATGACTGGATACAAAGCCTTTTGCAAGTCAGATGGATTTCCAATTCTTTGATTTCAAAGAAAGGGAAGAGGACCTTATTGTACTGCAAGCTGATAGATAATTAAAAATGTTTTTTGACGAAAGATCAAAAAAGTCATAGGATTTTTCAGCACATAAATTCAGAGAGAGTGCTAAGAATTGTATAAAGGTACCTAAAAAAAAACAAAAACCCTTCCATTTCCATGTACTTATTTATATAAATAAGGTTTCTTATTCCTCATACCTGTAAAAATGAAAAATAAGAGAACTGATGCTGAATCTTGCCTTATTCTAGCAATAAGTAACAGCCATCAACAACACATGAATTCATTCCTCATTCATCTCATTGAGACCCTTGGTTGTAGTCAGAGAAACCTGAGAAGTATTTTAACTTATATAGTAGATGTGTTTCAGAAGGGTGATAAAATAATTCATAACAAAATATATTAGGAAAAGACTCTGTAGGGGATGGGAAACGAAAATATAAATTCAAGGAGAAAAAGGAAAAATGAAAACTCCTAACTATTAAAAGAGCTTATTTTCTCATCGTTCTATAAAATAGAGAATGGAATCATTATGTTACCTAAATTTCACAGAAAGCATTTAAAAGAATGATGTTAACAGTTTTACCTTAAAATGTCAATATTTAAAACATGCCAGGACTTAGTATCCACATTAAAAATGAAAAAATGTACATGTCTATTTAAAATGTGAAATGGGACACACAGATTTTCTGAATTCCTTGAGGGGTTATATGAGCAAAGTTTGAAGGCTTCTGGAGAGGTGGGGAGGGCAGGGGTTTAGAGTTTAGGTGGTCTTGAGCTCAAATTGCAACCTAACACTTCCTAGCTGAATGTCCTCAGAAAGGTTATTTAACATTCTGAGCCTCAGTTTCTTATTCTTAAAATGGGACAGCACCGACCTCATGGGACCATTGTGAAGAAGACAGAGGTCTATTATGTGTTGAAGTGTATAAACAGAGGCTAATTATATAGCAAGGGCAAGTGACAAGACCTAATTTTTGGATCCACCTATGCCCTAATTTTTAAAAGATTCAGAAGCCAAATCAAGGCAGCTATTCCTAAGTCCTAATCCTAGGAGGAGAGGTGTAAAGATACCATAACCCTCTTAAAAGTGTAGTTAGGTTGTTCTCACAGGAATCTCAAAATATTAATGGTTCTGTTTTTTCTTCTCATGCTACATTTTTATTTCAATGTTATGCAATTTATTCAGTATATAACAATTATGACACCCACAGGGGATTTCTTAGAGAAAATAAGACTGCAAACAGTACTGCACAGATCCTAACAAACTACTAAGCTGGTAAAGCTACAGCTGGGAGTACTATGAAGGTTTTTAATACTTCTGTGAATATGAGAATTGAAAGCAATGGTCTTATGACCAGTATAATTTCATTCAGTTATACAGTAAACTCTGGGGGCCTCCCGGGTGTCAAGGCCTGTGAAGGGCCTAGGGATAGAGGAGGGACTCCCTGACCTCCTTCAGCTCCTGGCCAAGCAGGGCAGACAGACTTGGAAGCAGATCATTTCATTCCAATGTGACAAATGCTAACTGCGGCAGGTCCAAGGCCCAGGGCTGGCAGGAAGAGGAAAGCAGTTTCTGCCAAAGGTGAAGTGGTGGGGTCATGCCCTCTGTGAAGCAGAACAACAGAGGATGGAGGCCTTGCTGTTTGGACTAAGGTGAGAAAGAATATTTTGGGCAGAACACATGAAAAGGTACTGCGGTATAAAAAGCTGGCGTGTTCCAGGAACCTGCAAGTGGGTGAGCACTGTGAGGAAGAGGGGAAGCTGGGGGTGAACAGGGCAGAGCGGGAAGTGAAGAGTGACTGGGGGAGGGGGAGGTGGGGGTGAAGGGGGAGGGCGGGAAGGGCAGCAGGGACCCAGGTGTTTGTCTTTATCCTGAAGGTGATGGGGAGCCTCAGAGCGAGTTTGAGAACACACTCCAACAGATGTTAGAGCATCAAGAAGAGAAGAGAAGAGAAGGGCAGCTTTCAGAGCGGCCTGGTGTCAGTCACCAGCGGTGGGGATGGAGGAGGAAATGGGCTGTCGAGAGAGACTCAACAGTGTGGGGTGGACTGGGCGGGCTGCGAGGGGGTCAGGCTGTGTCCAGGTTCTGGGCTGTGTGTTAGGTGAGACAGAGGAGCCTTACTGGAAGAAGGGACCAGGTTAGAGGACAAAAGCCTGAATTTATCCAGGGAAAGCATTATATCCCACTAGGTGTGTGAGAAGGGACCAGTGCCAGCCACACTGAGAGGGGCTCTGGGAACTGTCTCCCAGGCAAGCCCTGGACAGAACACACAAGCTGACCCTGCCGCGGGCACAGCAGGCTCTGACTCTTCCCCTGTCATCTCAGATGTCCAATGAGGCGCTTTTTTTTTTTTCTGTCTGGACACAGATCAACTGCAAAGATAGCTCAGCTCCCACTACCAATCAACACACCATCTCTTGGCTGGGAAGCCAGACCCACCCGGCTGGGCACACATTTTGTTACTAGAAAAGCTGGTCTGAGCGAGCTGCCAAAGATGTGAACACAATACCTTAGCTGTGTCTAATAGAAGCCGAGTGGGCGCTGTGGGCAGGGTCTCAGAAAGCAGCAAAGGCAACCCGTAGGCATGCGCAGTTTCTGCTGGAAGCGCCAGAGTCCTGGTCAATCGACACTTCCTATTTACAGAGTGTCGTGTCAAAAGCTGGCGTCGTCAGGCCTGTGGGAAGGGTCCTGCTGTCTCCTCCTGTGGCCCAGGGGGCTGCTCTGAGGGAAGGGCCGAGAAAGGTGGCCTGTACCCTGTACTCCACCCACTCGGTGATCACACGACTAGGCCCAGAGATAAGAGCCAGAGAGCCCATGCCAGGCACTTTTCTGAGAACCCTGACAAAGGAGAACAGGGAGACTCTGCAGGCACAGAAGATAGTACATTTCCAGTCATGGTCTGAAAACCTTAAAAAGAGGTCCCGCTAACAGAACATGTTCAGGACAATCTGTCCTCTTTTGTAACTTTTCTCTCAAATGACGCTTGTGAGCACTTAATGTGCTCATTCTCTCTGCTGTGTAGGATGCCTTCATCTCAACCAACCATTATCCACCCAGCTAGCAGCAGATGTGTGGATAATTTCTCGTCAGCGGTAACTACAAAGCACTGCTGGGAACACTCCAGTACACGTCTTCTGGTAAACAGGCAAGTGCATTCCGCTCAGATCCATGCGGCCAGACAGTCCAGAGCTGTCGTACCAACATACGTTCTCACCACCAAGTCCTACCCCTCACCCACATTTGGATCTTTTTCTTTCTTGTTTAAAGCCGTTACAGTGAATGTTTAGTGTGGCATCTGCTTGTGACATGAGTTTGCATTTCCGGCTAATTAACTTGAGGAATTTTTCTCTGAAGTCTATAGACTCTCACCATCTTTTCCTTTGCAATTTATTTAAGAAACAGTGACCCCCATTTCCCTGAGAACTTGAATACTAGGCCTCATGGTTGTTGCACGGTAACTGGACTCTATGGAAGAATTAAGACTCCTTGAGATTCTGCGTGTTAACCCCACCCTTAAAGACAGCCAGATCCAGTGAGAGCCCAGTAATGCACAATTCTATTTGACTTCCTTTATTTTTCCTTGTAAAGGGAAGTCAGGCGCTATCTTTCGTAACTGCTGAGAATGTTTGCAGAGGAGGCTCAGTCCTTCCTGGAAAGAAGGCAGTGAGGCGCACAAGCAATTCAGATTTCCACGGTCACTAATCAACTGTGTGATTCTGAGGCGATCACATCACTTTTTTGGGATTTGATATTTTCATCTGAATAGTGGGATGGCAAATAAGTTTCATTTTTAGGGCCAATTTCAAGCAGCCGCAGGCTGTTACCTAGCGTGCATCAGGGCTTCCCAGGTGGCACTAGTGCTAAAGAACCTGCCTGCCAATGCAGGAGACACAAGAGACGTGGGTTCGATCCCTGGGTTGGGAAAATCCCCTGCAGGAGGAGATGGCAGCCCACTCTAGTGTTCTTGCCTGAAAACTCCCATGGACAGAGGAGAGGAGCCTGGCAGGCCACAGCCCACAGTGGGGCAGAGAGTGGAGCCTGGCAGGCCACAGCCCACAGGCTGGCAAAGAGCCAGACATTACCGAAGCAAGAGAACGCCTACACGCCCACCTGGAGCGCTTCAGCAGCATTCTGAGGTCGGAGCTCAGAGCGAAGCCGCGCTGTGGTCAGTGACGGCATGGGAGCCGGAGAGGGACAGGCAGCACCTGGGCAGGGATTTGTCACCTTCAGAAGAAACCCCTGAGGACCCTTGGGGCGCCAATGTTCTGTGTAGTCTATGCATGATAAATTCTAGTATTCAACATGGTTTGGAAATGGGGCTTTTGGTTAATGACAGATTCTATGTAAAAGGGATCCCTAATTTTCAAAATAACTAGATTATAGTGAGGCATATTTAATATCATTCTTGATACAGTTTAATCTTCTAAATAAAATATCATGGTTTGGAGAGAAAATACTTGAGGGTTCTGCAGTATCAGAAGCATCAATTAACACGTTGTTGTTTAGTTGCTCAGTCACATCCAACTCTGTGACCCCACGGACTACAGCCCACCAGGCTCCTCTGTCCATGGGCTTTTCCAGACAAGAATACTGGAGTGGGTTGCCATTTCCTTCTCTAGAAGATCTTCCTGACCCAGGGATTGAACATGACTCTCCTGCTTGTCAGGTGGATTCTTTACCACTGAGCCACCTGAGAAGCCCAATTAACACATTAGGAAAATCTACAAGTTCTGGTTAGTAAAACATTCTGGAGGCGGTGTGTCAAATGAATCTATTTGGTGCTGGCTAAAAAATTAGAGTGATCCACCTGTGGCTTCGGAGAAAGCAATGGCAACCCACTCCAGTACTCTTGCCTGGAAAATCCCATGGACAGAGGTGCCTGGTAGGCTGCAGTCCATGGGGTCGCTAAGAGTCGGACACAACTGAGCGACTTCACTTTCACGCATTGGAGAAGGAAATGGCAACCCACTCCAGTGTTCTTGCCTAGAGAATCCCAGGGACGGGGGAGCCTGGTGGGCTGCCGTCTATGGGGCCGCACAGAGTCAGACACGACTGGAGCGACTTAGCAGCAGCAGCGGCAGCAGCATCTGTGGCTTACAGGGCATCCTAGCAGAAGGGCAGGGTTCTGTGGTGAGTCAATTATCACCAGCTGCTACTGTTTTCTAACAACAACAAATTGGTTCGCTGCTGGTATCTTGGGAGATCTGTCACGTCCATGGCAACTGCTCCCATGAAGGCTATCCTCCTTTCTCCATCCATTCACAGGTGAGGGGTTTTGGGACCTTTTTAGGATCTTTGATCGAAGCTGGATCAGAGAGAATCACTCTGGTGTGAATTTGGAATGGGGGCTGGTCTGTTTCCCACAGCATTCAGCTGGGAGACACGTGCACTTGAGAATCAGACCTTCTCCCCCTCCAGCTGTCTGCAGTGAGACGTGGCCCAGGATGTGGAATGCCTGCCTCCTCTGAGGCTGCCTTCTGGTCTCCGGCTTTGATTCTGGTGAGGCTTGACTCTACTTCCTACCCTTGGGTTTGGTAAGACATCCCTATGAACTCATTTGAACATATCTTCTTTTCCAGATTCACAAACATTCCCTCAGCACCGCCCATGGATGTCACACACCCATGCAGGGTTAAGACACAGTCAGGGATGATGATAAAAAAAGGGGAGGGGGGGAGCAGAAATCAAGGAAAAAGAAGTGGGAAAAAAAGGGCAGGGAAAGGAAGATGGAAACTGTAAGAAGGAAGAAGAACTTGGGAAAAGAATGAAAGAGAAGACAAAAATAAGGAAGGAGTGAATGTACCCAAACTGATCAGACAGCCTGTTCACTCTGAAGTCAGACTGTTAGTGTCCTGAACAGAGGACTGGGAGAATAACGCAGGGGATAAGCAGTTCTAACAGAAGGAGGCAGCTATCTATGTACTGGTATTCCCAGAAGATGTGGTTTGTACAAAAGCGAGGTGAAGAGCAGTTTGTATTGTAACTCTACTTCTGTAAAATAAACAAGCCAGTAGACTAACAGCCTAGTCAACTAAACCCCAAATGAAAATCTGGAGGTATTAACATATACACTAAGCTGTTAAGAGTGGTGGCCTCTGGTGGGAGGGGGATATGATGTAAAGTGATGAGGGGAGCTTTCATCTTTACTACTTTGGGACTATTTTGATTTTTTATAACCAGCATGTTTTACATTGTATATTTAAAAAGAAGACTCAACAGGAAAAACAAACCACAAAAAAACAACAAAGCTACCTTGGCTCGGGCCTCCCGGGACGCCTCCGCCTCCGCAGCCATGGCCCTCTGCAGCTGCACGGGGAGCTTCACGTCCTTGATCTCCACACGCTCCACTTTTATTCCCCAGTCATCAGTGGCATCATCCAGGGTGCTCTGTTAGGAAGAGAGAAGGCTGGCTGAAAACGTTCAGCCCTCGCACAGGAGCCTAAGGCAGCTGTGTTCATTGGGATCTGGAGTGGGTGAGGGACTGGTGGAGGGCTGCAGAAAGAGAGTTACCCATGGAGGCATGCAGGCTGAAGTGGGAGGCAGGATTACTGGGAAGTTGTTCTTGATTCTGCTACTAATAAGCTAATGTGGGTTGGCAAACGTTTTCTAAAAGAGCTAAGTTCCTTCAGCCGTGTCCAAATCTTTGCGACCCAATGGACTGTAGTCCACCAGGCTCCTCTGTCCATAGAGTTCTCCAAGCAAGAATACTGGAGTGGGTTGTCATGCCCTCCTCCAGGGAATCTTCCTGACCCAAGAATTGAACCTGCATTCTTATGTCTCCCGCATTGGCAGGCGGGTTCCTTACCACTAGTGCCACCTGGGAAGCCCTAAAAGGGTGAGACAGTGATTATTGATTTTCAGTCTCTGTTGCAACTAACTCTCCCTTGCAGATTAAAAGTGGCCATGGAAAATAATATACCAATCAATGGGTGTGGCTGCATTCTAATAAAACTTCAGTTATTAAAACAGGTGGCCAGAGAGCTCCTGAGCTAATGTGCATCTGTGTGAGCCATGGTACTTTGTGCTTCAGCCTCCTCCCTTCACAATGGTAGGAGTGAAATCACACTACTCTATTTCATATGATTGCTGGGGGTATCACGTAAGACCAAAGAAATCTACACAAATATTAACAGCTCAGATGTATAGTTCTTGATCTTTTTTGACCAAGTCAGATTTGATTCATCATCTGTTACGAAGGCAAGACTGGAAAGGGTAAGAGTTACAAACGAAGTCACAGGACTCGCACAGAATATGGCTCTAACTACACCTGCCCTGTCTTGCAGAATAGCCTCTGAACTATTATGCTAAAAGAAAAAGGCTAACACTAATTTTGGGGGAAAAAAATATACACTGGAGGGAATTAAAAACCAATGCATGCATTGGAGTGTTATTAACTTATAACCTACTTATGTGAAAAAAATCCCCTTCCATCAAGTTTGGGGAGAGTTTTCTACAAAGAAAAAAAGGCCAGTGCTTCTCCAAGTTGACTTAATGAAAAGTTCTCAAATGCCCATGGATCCGATGCTTCACTTCCCAAACCTGCAGCTGAGTCGCATCAGTGGTCCTCACCTGCATGTTGTGTGCAATTTCTTCCCTGTCAGAGAGGATCTGGGAAAGGTTCTTGGTGCCCAGGACGTTCCTCAGGGTCGTTTGTGCCAAAAGACGGGTTGCCGAGTCAGCGTTGGTGATGTTTGCCACAGCCAGGGTGGCGTTCTGCACACGGTAATAGACCACGCCGTCCACACTGATGGTAACTGAGTCCTTAGTGAGGATCTACGACATGGGGAAGCAACGGGAGACCTGTCAGTCTCCTCTTTAATAAAACTGTAAGGACTGTTACTCCATAGAATGTCTTAAAATAAGAGCTGATTTTTTTTAGTAAGTGCTATTGACTGAATGTTTGCATCCCCCTAAAACTCATGTTGAATCTCCATCCCCAACGTGTTGGTGTTTGGAAGTAGGCCCTTTGGGAGGCCATGAGGGTGGATGGGATTGGCACCCTTACAGAAGAGACCCCAGAGAGACCCCTTCCCCTTCTACTATGTGAGGATATAATGAGCAAACAGTGATCTAGAAATGAGGAGGTAGGCCCTCATCAGACACCAAATTTGCTGGTGTCTTCACCAGCACTACTTCAGAACTGTGAACAATACATATCTGGTTTATAAGCCACCTAATTTATTTCAGCGGCCCCAAGGGACTAAGACTGCGAAGTATCAGAATGTTCACTGTGTCTTAAAAATTTTAATAAAGTACATTCATTTACCATTAATTCCATTCATTCATTTGATCATTCAACAAATACTGAGACTTAGTCACAATCAATAGCAGGCACTGTGCTAGGTTTTGGGGATAAAGGTATGAAAAACACTTAGTTCCTACTTTCAAGGAGGTCAGGGAATCAAGGGACGCTCTAAGGGACAAAGATGGGACAGTTGTAGGTAGCAGGGGTGAGACACAAACTAAGTCTTGAAAAAGGAAATAAAAATTTTCTGAGGATGGAATAAGAGTCTCATTCAAGGCAGATAACAATGTGTGAAAAGGAGCAGAGGTACCAGGGAGGCCCTGTTTGATGAACTTTAAGTAGCACAGTGTCACTGGGACAAAAGAAGAACTGAACTCTCTCCACAAGGCGATGTCAGGGTGAAAGTGTATTTACAATGTGCTTCATAAAACGGTTACAGGACACAGACCCAGGCTGTCACTGCTTCCTGTCACGTTCAGCGGCAGAGTCCTCGGTCTGGTGCAAAGCCCTGTGACACCGGCCCTCCAGCCTCCTTCCTCCCCACCCCTGCACACGTCCTCCATTAGACGTGAGGCTCCCACACACACCACGCTCCGTGTCCCAGGCCTCCTGCAGGCGTTCCTGTGCGAGGACGTCCCCCCATCTCTCCTCCTCACAGTGTCAGACTGGAATGGCATCGAAGACACCGCTCAAGTGTCCTCTTCTCTAGGAAGCTCGCCTGCCCCCCCCGGCAGAGTTACACGCTCATTCCCTCACCCATTCCCTGCAGTGACGTGATCTGTTGACACCACCACCTCCCTGTTCAACCATGAACTTCCTGAAGGCAGTTTGTCTTTCTGTCTCTAGCACAGGCAGAGCGCTTGATACACAGCAGGTAGTCAATAAAACGAGAGATGGACTAGACTGAAACATGGTCCCAGAGACAGAGAGAGGGAGGAACAGTGTGGGAAGGGTCAGGAGACCTCAACTCTGACAGCTCCAGCTCTGCTGGTTCCTCCTTCAGGGACCTCCAGCAAGGGTTTTAGACTGTTTGACTTAGCGATTCCTCATCTGTAAAATGGGGCTACTAATACTGCCCAATTCTACACAAATTTCTTTGAAGGTCAAATGAGATTTTTGCAAGTGAAGCCATTTTGAGAGTGTTAAAGAGCTATGTACATGGAAAAGTCATAAAAATGACAATAAAAAGCTATTCTGTCAGGCATCAAAAGAGTTAATTCTTTTTTTTTCAGTAACCTAAAAATACTTCAAATTTGGAGAAGTGAGGTGTTTGTAAATAGATACATAATATATTACCATCTTGTGTGAAAGTTAATTTTTTCCCATGATGTGATGGAAAATGTAGGTCATTTCTAAAGGAATTTTTGCCACAGAGACTGCCACGGCTGGAGCTTTGTAAAGTTGCAGCCTCTCTATCTACTGATTGTTATAGGCAGAGTGTTTATCTTCCTCCATAACAAGTTCACAGGGGATCAGAAAAAGGACTGCTTGCCAAGTTTCAAACCGCTCTGCGTTCAGGGAGCAGCTGGAAGACAGAAGCTTACGTGACCCTGCCAGATGCCTGCCATGTTTACGGAGGAAAGTGCCAGAACTCCCCGCTACCCTGAAAGGGCTCCTTCTGAGAGTCAACCTTCCACACAGAGAATACAGACATGCTCTCAGTCTTGCTTTGACAGGTAAAAATGGTTTCTGGTGTCACTACGTATGTGTAGATTACAAAGTCTCATCTCACTAACCACTTGGCTCAGGGCCAGCAGGGAAGCTTCTGAGTTGGTTTCTGGATTTTGTGACCAGGCTCCAGCACTTTGCTGAGGACCTGGCCTCTGGCCAGCAAACACCAGCAGTTTTCTTTGGTCCTTCCCTTCATGTTTTCAGGCTTTCTACCTGTGACAGTCATGATGCTTCCTTAGACATAAGGGCCAGGATGGCCATCGCTGTGTCAGGGGCTGGGATAGCATGGAGCTGTGTGGGAAGCCTTCATCAGGGACTCTGAAGGGCTGGCACCGAGTCCTGGCCCTGCCCCTGTAGTCAGGAGGAATTCCTGCCTCACTGCAACCATCTACTTTCTCGGATTCTGCTGTGAGCTTCAACGGTGAGGCACTGTGAAAAAGCCTGAAATAATTCCTAATATAAAATATCTTATTCTTATCTAAAATACCAAATGGGCAGTTTCTAAATCTTTGGCTTCTAACCAGTTTATCTAGCATACTGTCAAGAACTGTAAGAAGAATGTTCTATCAGAAACCCAGAGAGAAGTGTGGTAGGGAGAATGTTGACGACAGTGGTAATGGTAACATTATACATTATGGTATGTTTTGTAATAATAATAAGCACTTTCATAGCACTTACTATTTATCAGCCTCTGCTCTAGGCACTTGACATACAGCGTCTCATTTAGTCCTCACAAGAACTCTATAGAGTAGGTCCTCCTATTATAACCTCTATTTTATAGATGAGGAAATGGGGGCATAAAGAGAAGTTAAAGAACTTGCTGGAGGTCACACAGCCAGAAAACGTGGAGGGCAGCAAGGCTCTCCAGCTGTGCTGTGACCACTGCCCCCTGCTGCCTCTCCACGCCAGCCCGTGACAGCTCAGTCACCCACAGCAGAAGACAGCCTCACCTCCTGAGGAGGGATGTCAAATGAGATGGTCCTCATGTCCACTTTGATGAAGCTGTCGGTGCACGGCAGAATAAAAAACAAACCTGCAACAGACACACCCGAGGTCAGAGGCACACCGGCATCTCCCCTCACCAGCTCACTGTGCCCTTCGGTTCTAACAGGACCGGCCCCATTAACCGCGAGAAAGCAGTGCCTCTCGGTGGATGAGCTGGAAGCCAGGAGTGTCATCCTTGACTCCCGCTGCTTTCTTCCCACATCCAGCCGTCCCCACAAGGCCTGTGGGTTGCGTTTCCTTACTCCGCTTTTACTGTCACCCATTTGCTTTTACTTACGATTTTTTTTTTTTTGGTAGTCCCACACAGCATGTGGGATCTTAGTTCCCCGCAGGGATTGAACCCATGCCCACTACAGTGGAAGCGTGGAGTCTTAACCACTGGACCACCAGGGAAATCCCTGTTTTCACTTAGAAGATGCAATCGCTTCTGACGTCATCTTGCTGTTTCTTCCAGTTTGTTTCCTATAAACAAGCCGTACCAGGCCCTGCACAACCTGCCCCTGCTCACCGCCTCACCACCCCCCTCCTCCCGCCCTGCACCGTGCTGCGCGGGGCTGCCTGCAGCTCACTCAGCCTGCAGTGCTCTTCTCTGCACGGCTCTGCACTGTTCTGACCCTGGGGACGCCTCTCTCCCGGGCTCACCTTGTCCTGCCAAGGTGTCACCTCCAGAAAGCAGCCTACCACTTGGGCTCGACACTGGTTTCCACAGCCATCTGTGACTTTTTGGCATAACATTTACCAAGCGGGATTCTAACTGTCAGCTGTTTCCTTACTGTGTCCCACCACCAGGCAGAAAGATCCTCGAGGGCAGAGACTCTGCTTTCGTGTCTCTTGAATTCTCAGAGCCTGGAACTCAGTGGGAGCTTAACTGAAGTTTGCCGAAAATAATGACTGGAAGCATTTATTTCAGTAGGGATTCTCACGCTCAAATTTCGATAGCTGCAGCTATTCTTGGCGTAAAGATAATCTTATCAACTCAAATAGGAAGGGGAGGGGAGAGGCGGGAAGGAAAGGGTAATTTCTGGTAAGCTGTACTGCTATTGTTGCACAAATTCTGCTGTGAGAAGTCTTCTAAATCAATAGAGACCTTCATGAAGGAAATCCCATCAGTAAAAGGACAACTTTTGCTTTCCAGACAAACAGTGCAAGCACTCACCAGGTCCTTTGGCTCCTCCTTGTAAGATGCGGCCCAGTCTAAAGATGATGGCTCTCTCATATTCTTTTATGATCTAGATTAAAAACACGAATCATAATTTAACATGAGGAGTACAAGTAATTACATGCAAAGCTTTAGAAATATTATATATATATTTCTCCTCTAAACAGGTGAGATGTTTATAACACCAGATAACAGCTACAGGCAACATGGTTAATGTTTAATGACCCCTCCCAAAATAACCAAAAATTAATTACTTTTTCTGTGGATTATAAAAGAAGTAGATACTCATTGTATAAAATCTGGATAGTATAGAAAGAGTATACAGAAGCAAATTCATAACTTCACTCCTCAGCTGTTAACATTATTATTCAATTACTCATGCATTGTCAACACAGGGGAAAAAAGTTAACATCCTCATAGTCTGTCTTCTGGTTCCTTAAATTATAATAGTAACTTATCTGAAAATTCTTAGAGCATATTTTGTCTTTTTAGGAATACGTAAGTGACTGTCATTTATCACAGTATTAATAATTTCACGGCAAATAGATGGGAAAACAGTGGAAACAGTGGCTAACTTTATTTTTCTGGGCTCCAAAATCACTGCAGATGGTGATTGCAGCCATGAAATTAAAAGACGCTTACTCCTTGGAAGGAACAGTATGACCAACCTAAACAGCATATTAAAAAGCAGAGACATTACTTCGCCCACAAAGGTCTGTCTAGTCAAGGCTATGGTTTTTCCAGTGTTCATATATGAATGTGAGAGTTGGACTATAAAGAAAGCTGAGTGCCAAAGAATTGATGCTTTTGAACTGTGGTGTTGGAGAAGACTCTTGAGAGTCCCTTGGACTGCAAGGAGATCCACCCAGTCCATCCTAAAGGAGATCAGTCCTGAGTGTTCATTGGAAGGACTGATGTTGAAGCTGAAACTCCAATACTTTGGCCACCTGATGCGAAGAGCTGACTCATTTGAAAAGACCCTGATGCTGGGAGGGATTGAGGGCAGGAGGAGAAGGGGACGACAGAGGATGAGATGGTTGGATGGCATCACCGCCTCAATGGACATGCGTTTGGGTGGACTACAGGAGTTGGGTGATGGACAGGGAGGCCTGGCATGCTGCGGTTCATGGGGTTGCAAAGAGTCAGACACGACTGAGCGACTGAACTGAACTGAATAACTTTATAGAAGAAATAACCAGCATAGGTGGGATGATACCCACGTGCCAGGTGTTAAGTAGGTAATTCATTTAATCCTCACAACAGCCCTGTAAGACAGATGTTGCCGTTTCCTCCCACCTGACAGGTGAGGGAATTCGGCAAAGGTCACACAGTAACAGTAGCGCCTGCAATCACAGCTCAGAGTCCTGACTCTGGAGGACTTTTTCTCACAGGATTGTCCTGCATCCCTGATTCCAGAAAATTTTAGATGGTGATCCCTACTTTAACCCATGGGAAGGACTGGATAAAATTATTTATCTTTTGGCCACACCCCAAGGCATGAGGGACCTTAGTTCTCTGACCAGAGATCAAACCCACACCCCCAGGCATTGAAAGGTGGAGTCTTAACCACTGGACCACTAGGAAGTCCCTGAAAAGCAGTCTTAAAATTCCATTGTAATAGGTGGCTAGAGTAAATTTTTCAAGAGATGAAGGGAAAAGAACTATAGGTCAGTATGGTCTCTCTTACACATACACACAACACCTTTCATTGGCTTATGTACTTATGAGTTACCCCTTTCCAGATGTGAATGAAATCTTTTTTACCTTTATGCACATCCATATTGACAGCGGGAAAGTTATAACCGTGAACAAGAATGATACAGCCACCAAAATCCATCCACAAACACCGAGGCCTGTACTGGGGCTATCTGTGAAAACAAAAAAACATACAGTTCTTATCACTGTTCTTAGCATGATCCCCCCATCTTCATCCTTGCCATTCACGGAACGTCAGCTGTTTACATGGATTTTCCCATCGAACCCACGTAAACACCTTGGAGGAGCAAGTGCTACTCTCCCTAACCTTTATTATGTGATGAAGTGATAACACTTTTAAGATCCATACCCAACTACCAAGGTTAAGTTTAGTGGCAAAATCATTATAATACTAAGCAGTAAGTATAGATACAGTATCTGTTCAGAACATTTTGAAAACACAAGAATAGGAGCAACTCATACCACACTGTTGGAATGGAGGTGAAAGCAGAGTGGGGTGGGGAGGCAATGGTGGCAGTTGTTAGAGGGGCTTCTTGTAGGACGTGATGGTTAAGGAAAAACCAGTGACAAAGAAGCGGAAGGAGGATAAAAGGCATTTAAGTTGAGAGTACAGAATAATTAAAGGTGAAAATCATATGATATACTGTACAAGCTCACGGAGGTCCTCTAAAATACCTGTAAAACATCTCACTAGGTATACGCACAATTTATCATCCATGCTGGTTCTGATTTCTTACTATTATGAAAATGCTACAATGAACATCTTCGTACATGGTTTTCCTCTTACATTCCTAATAGTCTACCTTTTCAGTAACATGAAATTGGGTTTTCTTTTCTTGGCTGTGCAGCGGCTTGTGGGATCTTAGTTCCTCGATCAGGGATTGAACCTACGCCCTTGGCAGTGAAAGTGCAGAGTCCTAACCACTGGTCCATCAGGGGATTTCCTGAAATAGCTTTTTGTCTGATCACAACAATAATATTAATACATGTCCCACTCCAAACAGTTTAGAATAGTATAGAAAAGGAAGGAAACGTTACTCAATTCCAAGATGATAAATATTCTTCCAAACCCTTTTTGTGCATGCACATTTTTCAAAGTAAATACATAAACTTTGCAACCTCTTTTCCTCCCTTCTAGGTGTTGTCCTTTCAGGTTCCTTTTCAGGCTTTGTTGCTACGCATTTGTGCTTTTTCTGTTTTATTTTTTTATCAATTGGTGGTTTATTTGCTGAGTCGTGTCCAACTCTTGCAACCCCATAGGACTGTAGTCTGCCAGGCTCCTCTGTCCATGGGATTCTCCAGGCAAGAATACTGGAGTGGTTTGCATTTACTTCTCCAGGGGATCTTCCCAACCCAGGAATCAAACCCAGGTCTCCTGCACTGCAGGCAGATTTTTCACCAACTGAGCTACAAGGGGTCAAGGAGTTTTTATCAATTACACTTGCACAAAGTTAAAAAGTCAAATAGTTCCACCAGACGAGTGCAAAAAGAGGGCAGTCCTCTGCTCACCTCTTCCGATTTCTTCTATTTAAGGCAAGTGCTCTTTCAGCTGTGTATTGTGGTATTTGACTTACCTGTTTCTAAATAACACACTAGTTTTGTTTTTGCTTTTAGTTTTGAGCTTCATCTATTGACTTCCTACCCCTCCCCCAACCACATAAAGATACCTATCCTTGGAGTTGCATAAAAATATCAAATTTTATATTTCATAAATATGCAAATATGATTCCGAGCTAAGCCATGCAGTGAGGCGTAGTTTGCTTTTCACTCAGACAATTTACTGACATCTTTTCTCTGGAGTCACTGTCCTCTTTCATCCTCCCTTTGCTTCGTCTCCAGTGTACTTAAGGCGCAACTTTCTTCAGTTGTCTGCACCTCCTTTCCGCAGGCTCAGGTATTCTACCCACTTCACCTTCGGAGGAAGCAGCTCGCAGCCGCGTCCGGACCGACTCTTGTTCCTCTGCCGGCCTCTCACTGCTGTCCTGGAAATCCTCCTTCTCTCCCTGAGCTGCTTCCTACTCTGTATCAGATGTCTTCCTGGTTCCTGGTTTCCTTTTTGTGGGGGACAGAGGGCCTGAATAGGCTCAGGGATAGATCCCTGTTCTTTTCAAGCACGGAAGGCTGGTCTTTCCAGGAGTTGTTTTAATAATGAGAGGGAGGGAGGAGGGGCCACAGAGGAAGAGGTAGGCCAGGCGTGGGTGACTCCTTAGATCAGAAGGAGCGATTTAGACCGCAGTGAGAAGAGGTTCCGAATAAACAGAAGGCCAAGCAAGCAGCAGTGATGGCTCAGAGCCCAGAGCAAAGACAGACACATGTGAGCACCCAGGTCAAGTGCTCCAAAACCTAAGGTGAAAGACGAGAAATACACATGAGTACCTTGGTTTGGTTTGGCTTGGTTTTGGCCGTGCCACTGGGATCTTCCCAACCAGGGGTCAAACCCGTGCCTCCTGCAGTGGAAGCGAGGAGTCTTAAGAGTGGCCAGGCAGGTCCCTACCTGAGTCCTTTGGTTACACGTGACGCTGTAGTTTCCTGATCCTGTGTCACAGTGTGAGTAAATGTCCTACAAGTGACCTAAGTTAACCCCGGAGGCTTCTCAGGTATCGCTTTGAGGGGCACGGCCTCGCTCAATGAGGTTTCAGGCAAGGCCCCACGCCGCTTGTGGGTGAGGCCTGGCAGGTGCCGCCGTATCACGGCAGCCTTTTTAGGCGGCTTCTTACACTTCCTGCGCCATGCTGAATTACTTTAGACACATATCTTATTTACTCCTTACAAAGTCCCTGGGAAGTCAGGTGTTTTTAATTCCACTTTACCATACCAATGAAGTCACTGAAAAAACATTTTTCCCGAGGTCACACACAATGGAGGACTTGGGCTTCAAATATAGGTCATCTCACTCCAAAGCCCATGTTATAAATCAACTCACTCTTTGACCCTTTGCCTCTGAATAATAATAATAATAATAAAATCCTTATTGAAGAAGCTGTTGTGTTTGGAGCACTTCCTCAAGACCAACTCCCAACTGGAAAAGCCTGGTGGAGTTCTCAGAATGAATTCTGATATTCCTAACAGAGGGAGCCCTCCTAATTCCAGCTGTGCCTGTTTATAGCAAGAGACAGTCTCAAGGTTCATTGCCAGGCTCAGGCCTAGGTGTCCAAAGTGAAGGGAATTCCACACGAGGAACAGATGGGCCACAAAAACTTACCTGACAGCGCCTGGTACTTTCTGAAACACTGCTCCAAGACGCCCTTACTCCAGGCAAAGCTCCATGTCCTCAACATCCTAGACTATAAACTCCCTGAAGGCAGGACTGTTTCTTTTTTATGTTTATATTTTCGATGTCTAGCACAGTTATCTCCCAGAGATAGGATATCAAATACTTCTTAGCTTACCTGTTGGATGTATAATTTCTTTGCGCACTTATATCCCTTGTAAGATGAATTTCCAGCTTCAACTCTCTGTGACTTCTTACTTGTGTGATCTTTACCTCTCTGAACTTTTGTGTCTTGAAATAATCAGACTGGTCTCCCAGGATTGAGGCAGTGCTCAAAAAACACAGATGAGTTTTCTGTCACTCTCCTATTTCATTCAATTTCCACCACAAAAAATGGGAAAATAGGCACCTTTTCCCTTCTTGATGAAAACCTCTGAAACGACTTAATTTTCCCCTCATTTTGTGCCTGACTGGCTAGGCCTGGAGAGTCAAAGACCCTCAAGAAGCTCATTTATGAATGAATTATTAATACCAGATGAGTACAGGGGATCTGACTGCCAATCAAGAGGAAGAAGAAACTACGTGGATTTTCTGGGCTTGGTCTTTCACTTTGCAAAGGCTCAGCTAGAAATAATCTGAGCATACACACTGGGGAATCAGCACTGTTTCACCCTGAAACTCCTCCCCACCTGGTTATAGCTTTAAAAGATGTATAAAATCACATTCCTTGGAAAGGTGAGGTTTAAATTCCACCAGGCTGTAAATGAACCCTTAATCATCTACAGTTACTACAAGTCAAGGGGAAAAGAAATCCTCAGTTACTCCTCCCAGATTGTAGGAAATTCATTTCCTCCAAGATTCCCATTCATTAACTTGAGGACTGGATCCTCCCTCCTACCTTTATGAGGTTAAAAGAAAAATAATGAGTAATAGGTATTTGAGAAATTTTGGTTGATATACTGGTTGATATTGCTGGGTAGGAACAACTGTGGGAAAGATCAGGGACGCCATGATAACTGGTTGTAAACACTACTTTGCCCTGGTTTAGAGTATTTTTTTTCTTTTACTATCAAACTCTTTCCTGAAAACTGTGTTAGAATAAATTTTTGACCAAGCAAGGTTTTGAAAATGGATACAAGCCCATACATTAACATTTTTTAATTGAGCATTCCAATTGGGCTTTCTTCCAAGAAACTTGTACACATTTTAAAAAATCTTACTTTCTTTTCTTATTTTAAAAGCAAGGTATTGTCACTATATTAAACTTATAGTTCAGAATAGAAGAAGGAAAAAGTGATCTATACTTTCATTATCTCTAGATGGTGATTATCTTCTGCCTTTCTTTTCCTTTTCCCCAAAATGATACAGTGGTATATGTAATAATTTAAAATCTGTTTTCCTCCTCTATACTGTGGACATCTTTTCATATCAGGAAATATCCTTTATTATTATTAATATCCTATATTATTATTAACATCCTTTATTATCCTTTATTATTAAAGGATATTATGAAATAAATATCCTTTATTATTATTTATTCTTTATTATCCTTTATTAATACTCTTTATTATTAAATAAGTATACTTTATTATTAAAAGGATACAATTAAATATCCTTTATTATTATAATATTTCATTGTTTCATATGATGAACATTTAGGTTGTGTCCAGCTTTCTCAATTAGAAACTCAGTTGTTTTGAATATACTTGTAGTAAAGCTTCTATACATCTTCATTGTATAAACTAATTTTGTTGAAAAGATGAAATTACACAATTCTTAAATTTCTCTCATTCTGGAGGTATCTTTTATGAATACTAATAATAACCATTTATTGAATGCCTATTACATGTCAGCCACAAGCTAACTTCTTATATACATTATTTCTCATATTTATAAAAATCTGTAAAGTAGGTGTAAAATATTCCAATCAGAGTACCAAAGTACTAAAGAAAAAGACTTTTGGGGAAGAGACAAAAGAAAAAAACAACACAAAACCATGAAACAAATGAAAAAAAAAAAAGGACAAAACCAAGTTGTAGAGTAATTGTTGGGCTGGCTTCCAGACAAGCAGCAAAATATTCTTTTCAAGATCATAACATGCATAATATCAGAGCACTGCATGTTGATCATGATCCCGTATCAGCCAATTTCCTTTGAAATTGAATTTGTCACCACTAGAAATTATGTGAAACGATCAATTCTGTTTACTGTTGTGACTCTGTTCTAAAGTTCAGAAGATACTGGATTTCCTCTTCAAGCAAATACCTCCTGGCGTATCTGAAAATGTGACTGAGTCATACACATTACTACACACAGAAAGAAGAGGTGTGTCAGCGAATTATTGAAATACCAACATTGAAAGCTGGAGAAGGAAATGGCAACCCACTCCAGTATTCTTGCCTGGAGAATCCCACGGACAAAGGAGCCTAGCAGGCTACAGTCCATGGGGTCACAAGAGTCGGACACGACTTAGCGACCGAGAGAGAGAGAGAACACTGAAAGCACGATTTTTTCCTTCCCCTTCCCAGAACGCAGGTGAAACACTTCATAGCAGAAATCGCCAAGAACAGTGTCACTTGGGTCATGAAAGATAGCCTGGCTAATTTAGTCTCAAAAACATGTTATCTGGTTCGAAGAGCAAGTTTTAAGGGGTAACAGTAGGTCAAAATGAAAGGTCTTGGCATTTTTTGAGTTTTTCTTAAAAGCATATTTATTCAGCATACAGGTGTTCTTTTTTGGCCTCATTGGAGATTCAAAGTCAAGGTGTGGCCAACTTTTCCTGTAAACGGCCAAAGAATAAACACAAAGCTTTATTGGCCACAAAATCTGTTACAAGCACTGAATACTATGCAAAAGAAGCCACAAACTACACATACGTGAAGAAACACGGCTGTGTTCCAGGAAAGTGTAATTTATGAACACCAAAATCTGAGTTCCATATAATTTTCAGATCTTCCTCTTTCTAAAAAAATGTGTAAGTATAAAAACTATTCTCAGCTTGTGGGGCTGACAAAAGCAGGTGGTCGGCCAGATCTGGTCCATGGGCCATACGACCCATTCCTGCTCTACATCATATTCATCTATTTGAGGAAGAGGACATCATAAGTTAAATAAGACACTGGATCTTTCTTCCAACTTTTCAAATAAGGGTATACTTTCCACAGTCCCAGTTTCTCTTCCCTTATATTGTTTTGAAACAGGGTCTTTGAAAGATCTGCTAAATAAGAACTCAAGGTGGAAACAAGCAAAGGACAGATAAAATATGTGAATGTAAATATGTCTTCAATTAATCAAAATTTTACTATAACTGCGATTTTCAGTTGACTGGGATTTTAGGAGACAGAGAAGGGAAGCAAACAATAGAAGAAAAGGCAAATAAGAGAAACGGAGAAAGGAACAGAAACAAAAGTGAAGGCAGCATCCTATAGAGAGAAAGATGAAAACAGGTAGAGAGGGGAGAAAGAGGCAGAGTTTAGCACACAGTAGGGTATCAACAAATATATGTTGAAAAACTGTTGGCATTTACCTGACTGACGACCACAACTTGCAATTCACTGGGCAGAAGCTTTGAAAGCAAACAAGAGCACTCTATAACCCATCTTTCAAATGATTCTTTTAATTAGGCATGGGCAATGGTTCTTTGAATGCCCTTATCATTAAACCTCTAGGGAAGAAATTACTCTCTGGGCTGGACTGGCTACAGGCCAGATGGTATCAGGTTAAAAATCATGACCAAAGACTAACTTTCTCTCCCTGTTATAAACCTATACATACTAGACTCAAAGAACTAGTACTGATGAAGCATTATGTGACCTGAATTATGAAACTTAAAATTTGTTTACCATGAGAAGTAAGGAAATAGACTAGTCCTTTTAAGGAAGATTTTCAATTAAAAAAAAAAAAAAAAACGAAATAAAAGGAATGTTGTGCTTAGCTCAAAAAGAATACAGAAATTAAATAAGTGTAAGTATTTTACTTCTCAAGCATCTTGAGGATTTTCTGCAGCTTTCCTTCATTCAAATATTTCTAGTCATAAAACAGGAGAAAAAATAGGTGAAAGTATCATCAGTAATTTCAAATTTGAACCCGTCTTTAAAAGGACTCCCTCTCCTAATCTATAGCACTTTACCATCTCTAAATACCATTTATCATATTTGTAATTATCTTACCCAATGTCTGTCTTTTCCAGATTTTTGGCCTTGTTAAAATAGTATAGCAATCCTATGGATGGAGGAGCCTGGTAGGCTGCAGTCCATGGGGTCGCTAGGGGTCGGACACGACTGAGAGACTTCACTTTCACTTTTCACTTTCATTCATTGGAGAAGGAAATGGCAACCCACTCCAGTGTTCTTGTCTGGAGAATCCCAGCAACGGCGGAGCCCGGTGGGCTGCTGTCTATGGGGTCGCACAGAGTCGGACATGACTGAAGTGACTTAGCAGCAGCATGGCTTCAGAGTTGGCTCTGTTACCTATTAGCTGTGTGTTCTCTGCAAGTGTCTTAACTCTCTGTGCTTTAGTCTAACCATCTAAAAAGAGGGCCAAAAAGAGCACCTCCTCAGAGGGTCAGTGTGAAGAGTAAGTGAGCTATCACGCAGGATACCTCGTATACAGCAAGTGCTCAAGCATTTGTTAAATAAATAGCTGTTGAATGAGCTGAGTGATTCTACTGTTTTTTGTTTTTTGTTTTTTTGGGGCTGTGCCATGCAGCTTGTGGGATCTTAGTTAGTTCCCTGACCAGGAACTGAACCTGGGCCCTTGAACACTAAGAGCAAGGAGTCCTAATGACTGGACCTGGAGGGAATTCCCACATTCTGCTGTTCTGTGGGGAAAAGAAGAATAGGCTGACTATTACAGAAGATAAATGGAAGTTACATGTCCATATATAGGATCCCAGAACACAGTTCATCAATTTTTGGTGGTGAGCAGGCAATAGGGGAGGTAGATAGAAGTAGAAATACAATGTTATTTAACTCATGAAACTTATATGTTATAAACCAGTGTTATTTAAACAACCACACACACACAATTCAGAATCATCCTTGGTCCCAAAGTGTGGTCATACTGCTCTCCTCAAACGTTTTCTTTCCTTTTTTCTTTTTAAAATCAGCCCTTTACACCCACGAGGTTAGAGAATTCAGGTAAGGTATGGACTGAATATGACCCATGTCTGGAAAGATTGATGTTCTTAATTTAGACTGAGCCTGAAATATATTAAATAGAACAAAACCCTCATACTTCTTGAGTTTTTTCCCCCGAGCTCTTTCACTTGGACATCTTAAGTGCTAGTCACTCAGTTGTGCTCGACTCTGTGACTCCATGGACTGAAGCCTACCAGCTTTCCCTGTCCATGGGCTTCTCCAGGCAAGAATACTGGAGTGGACAGCCATTCCCTTTTCCAGGGGATCTTCCCGGCCCAGGGATCGATCCTGAGTCTCCTGCATCGGAGGCAGATTCGTTACTGTCTGAGCCACCAGGGAAGAAGCCGTAGACATCTTGAGTGAAAGTGAAAAGTGAAAGTCGCTCAGTCAAGTCCAATTCTTTGCGATCCCATGGACTATACAGCCCATGGAATTCTCCAGGCCAGAATACTGGAGTGGGTAGCCTTTCCCTTCCCCAGGGTATCTTCTCAACCCAGGGATCGAACCCAGGTCTCCCGCATTGCAGGCGGATTCTTTATCAGATGAGCCACAAGGGAAGCCCTTTAAAGTATCTATAATTAGCGTCGAGTCCACCTCTCCCCCTGCTCCCAGGGGCCTCGGCGCCCTCGCGGCATCACCTCCCTCGCAGGTGGCTCACCCGGGCGGGGAGGCTTGTTGTCTCGGGGCTTACCAGGAAAATAAAAAAAAAAAAAATAAAGTATCTATAATTGAGTTTTTCTCATAAAAGTCTTTGGAGAGCAACACCATTTTAATTAAAAAATGGAAAACAGAAGCGTAAGGAAACTAGCTCTTAAGGTTCCCAATTCTCCAACAGAGGCTAAGTAGCTAAGCAGTGGCTAGAAGCTTGGGGTTTTGCTGTTAGAGTTCCATTCTACTGCTAAATTTTCTTATTGGTAAAATAAGGGAAAGTGAAGTCGCTCAGTTGTGTCTGACTCTTCGCGACCCCATGGACTGTAGTCTACCAGGCTCCTCTGCCCATGGGATTTTCCAGGCAAGAGTATTGGAGTGGGTTGCCATTTCCTTCTCCAGGATATCTTCCCAACTCAGGGGTTGAATCCCAGGTCTCCCTCACTGTAGGCAGACGCTTTACCGTCTGAGCCAAGAGGGAAGTGAAATGAGGGAAGAGAAGAGTTATTATCTCATATGAGAAAATATATAGTGCCTGACACTTAGGAAAGTGAAAAGTAAAAGAGTCTGGTGACTCAGACGGTAAAGCATCTGCCTGCAATGCAGGAGACCTGGGTTCAATCCCTGAGTCAGGAAGATCCCCTGGAGAAGGAAATGGCAACCCACTCCAGTACTCTTGCCTGGAAAATTCCATGGATGGAGGAGACTGGTAGGCTACAGTCCGTGGGGTCGCAAAGAGTCGGACACAACTGAGTGATTTCACTTTCACTAAATGAGGGAAGAGAATAGTTATCTCATATGAAAAAATATGTAGAGTGCCTGACATTTAGGAAGTGTTCAGTAAATAATTAACCATTATTATGATCAGAACTGTAAGGTAATTATTGACAGTACAAAGGAATAAACTTTATATTAAGTGAATTATCTTCTGGGACCTGCACACCATAGAGAAACATCAAGACTAACAACCTGCTTGGGGATTCTGTCCCTGGGGGAGAAACAGACCACATTTGGGGAGATAAGTCAGAGTCCTAAACTTTCTTGGACTTTCACACTTTTTGTCCATAAATTTTAATTTTCTGTATAATTACTAAGCTGTTGTTAACTTTTTTGTTCTGTTGTCCCCAATAAATAATATCTTAATAATTTACATTTTAAAGTTTCAAAAGTACATTCACAAAAACGTTCTCATTTGATACTCAAAACTTTGGGAGCTAGATAGTACAGTAAGATGATGCTCAATATCTAGATGAGGAATTGACTCTGGAGATTGAGAGACTTCCCCAGGTGACCCAGGTGGTGAGTGATGCTACTGAGGTCTCAATTCAGATCTTTGAATTTTAGATTCCATCCTCACTCAGGGCTGGTGCACTGGGAAGACCCAGAGGGATGGGATGGAGAGGGAGGCGGGAGGGGGGATCGGGATGGGGAACACATGCAAATCCATGGCTGATTCATGTCAATGTATGGCAAAAACCACTACAATATTGTAATTAGCCTCCAACTAATAAAAATAAATGGAAAAAAAATTCATCAAAAAAAAAATAGATTCCATCCTCATTTTGCTATGTATACAATCTTACCATCCATGCATATTTACAACTAGGCAAGGCTGGTATCTAATTTTCATCGTCTGATATTTTAGGACAGACATGTTACTGCCAGTAACTTCAAGGCCAATCTACTGAAATGTCAGGGCAAATGTTTGGGGTTCAGGCATCTTTACAAGTCTCAGAGTATAGACAAAGGTCCAAAGAGAATGGAAGAATGATTTGTGTCAACAGAGATCTGACACACACTTCCTTCTTTCTACTGTGACCTCTAACTGCTCTTTCCACACTTTCATAAACAAAGGAGATTCCTTATTAAGTACAATATATTACTTTGACAATTACAATCCCTTTACCGATAACATAAACCCAGTCTATCTGTAATGAGGACATGTATGAGGAACAAGTCCACACCCTAAAATCAATCCTTTGAGTTGTAACAAACTTAATAAAACAAACTGGAAACAGAAAAATGTCTCCACCAATGTAAACTTTATCTCACTCTTTCCTTTTTCTTTCAACAAATATGTCTGCAAACCTACTAGGCACTTGACCCTGAACTTACTACAGTCATCAAGGACACAATCCTCTGCTTTCAGAAGCTCTCCTGGTCTAACAAAGGTGATTATAATTTACATTTATAGTACTGTGTAATAAACAGTATGACAGAGGCCGGTTCAGATTGTCAGGGAGAAACAGAGAAGAGGGGCTCACTTTTTCTGGTTACAATAGTTTTCAGGAAAAGTGTTTTCTGACATCTTACAAAACAGACTTTGAATCCAATCTTTATCATATTTATCAACACTAAAAAATTATTTTTCTTCAAAGTTGACCAGGTGATCAACGACTCTGTCTTTTACAGTGTGTAAGTAATACCATGAGGTGGGTCCAATAACCTATTTAATTATAATAAATGACATAAATGCCAACTTCTGCAGACTTGTCATCACTTGAGTTAATCTATGACCACTGATGGATTTAACTCAGATTAATTATTAAATAAGTTACAAAGTACTCCCCATCTGATCGACTGTAACAACTGAAATAAACAAAGCAGTCCCCTGATTCTGCTTATTTTCAGGCATTCTCCCAAAGGGATTTATTCTGTTGACATGACTCTTAATTATAATCATGCATTTCTTTGTAACCCACTTGCATTATTTCATTACAAAGTGAATGCAATGACTTTAAAGAAAAACTAGTCTTGCCCGAGGGTTTGGTCATATTTATGTTCCTAAGACTAATTATCAGCAAAATCATAAAGGGACAGCTTGGGCTTTTATATTCCACTGCTTCTCTCAGAAGCAACCCTCTGGAGTCATCTTATCCAGGAATTCTAGAATGAAGCTAGATTCCTTTGTGGTCTCTCAGCTTCCGATGCTTGTCAAGTTCCTCCTTTTGGGTGTGCATTTCAGAGACAGTCCTAGGGCTTCCCTGAAGGCTCAGACAGTAAAGAATCTGCCTGCAATGCAGGAAACCTGGATTCAACCCCTGGTTCTGGAAGCTCAATCCCCACGTCGGGAAGATCTCCTGGAGTAAGAGAATGACTAGCTACTCCAGTATTCTTGCCTGGAGAATCCATGGACAGAGAAGCCTAGTAGGCTACAGCCTGTAGGGTTGCAAAGAGTCCCACATGAACTGCGACTAACACCTTCACTTTCTGGAAACAGCTCTAGGATAGGGAAAATGATTTGTAAAGTCAGTTCAAGGTTGAACCTAGTTCACAGGTGTGGGTGATTTTTCCACTCCGAGCTTCAGCTTCCTGGCTGCAAAGGGATAGAGAATGACATTCTCCTTGTGGAGCTGTTAGAGGATTGCACTGGATAATGCTTTTAAAGTATCTGGGCTGTGTTTGGCATCTGGCAAGCACTCGGTAAATTCTATTTAATAAATTCTAGTATTGGCTTTCCTATCAGTGTCACATCTCTAAGTCTCACATTTAAAAAAAAAAAAAAAAAGGTGACAGAGCCCAGGCAAAATTTTGTTTATATATGTATGATTTTCAGAGGAAAAGGTGCACAGTTTTCATTAGATTCTTAAAAAGACTTCTGTCTAAAATGTAGTGAAGTGCAGAATCAAGAAAAAGAACTTAAGAGTGAATGCTGTTCTGTGAGCACGAAAAACAACTCACATTAAGTCCAAAGATCATGTTTATTCCCAGAGAACTTCTACAAATTTCCTACCAGAGTGTCACCAAACTTCTAACATTGTCCTCATGGTCCTCTATTTTCCCACCAGGATTTCAGGGTGAAGAGGAAAGGATCCTGCCCACTTTCCCTTCCAGAAAAAGACAACTGACTATCAAAGAGGCAGACTGCATAATTTTTATATGGGCAAGTTTTAGGATCAGCCAAAAACCCAGACTTAAAATCTGAGTCCATTTCTCATAAACTGTGTGACAAAGTAATTTAACCTCTCGAGTATCAGTTTCTTCAAGAATATCCTCTCTACTACACTCCTGATTTGGGAAAATAACTCTCCAAGGTACAGAAAAGTGACAATTTAAGATTTCTATAATTCTTTAGATGTTCCTGGAATGGAACTAAAGACAAAGATTGCTGGAAAAGGAAACGGGGACATGTTGGATCAGTGGACAAGGCTGTCATCACAAATAATCAGAATTGATGAGTCCAGTGCAGCAGTCCTCAACTTTTTTTAGCACCAAGGACCAGTTTCCTGGAAGACAATTTTTCCACGCATGGAGGTGGGGTAGGGGTGGACGGGATGACTCAAGTGCATTACCTTTACTGTACACTTTATTTCTAATATTATTACATCAGCTCCACCTCAGATCATCAGGCATTAAATCCCAGAGTTTGGGGACCCCTGCAGTATCGTGTTCTTTGTGGGGTGCTGGAAAAGCCCACCCAGCCTCCAAATTTTTTTCACTATGTCATTCTGTCCGAAATTCTGTCCTTAGAAAGAATTCCTTTGGATCATGAAGAACCCCTGGGAGGTTATCAGTACTCCTGAGAGGTTTACAAGCATCTCTTTATGAACCACCCCCATCTCCCCCAAGGAGTTAGCCAATAACGGTTCGAGGAGATAGCCCTCTCAAGAGTGTTAGTCCCTTCACAGGGGAACAAACTGAGTTACACAATTTCTGTCTTCAAGACTGGGAAGGCCCTGGTAGGGTGGGGAACTCACAATTCTTAGTGAGGGCCAAAAGCCAGGATGGCGATGTTCCTAGAACAAAGGAAGTAAAGTGGAGGGGCCAGAGTGAGGCAGAAAGTGAAGCTGGAAAGCGATACAGGAAGGATGCCAAAAAGAGCCTTCTTCTGCAACTGTGTAGGGAGCCTGTGGCAAAACCGCACGGGTCTGTTGTGGGGTTTAGTAGGACCAACTGGCCAGGGTGGGGAGCAGGAGTTCTCTCTAGTTCGGGAGGACCCGGGCTTACTCTGAGGGTGGGCGAGGGCGGGGTGGCGGAGCTGTCCTCGGATGGGGCTGAAGGGGAGCGGGGCGAAGACGCCGACTTCCCCCGCGCCCGGGCGTGGCGGGCAGGTTTGAGCCCCGACTCCACCAGCCGCTGCCGCCAGTCACTCGTGCACGCCACGAGATAACGAGCGGAAAGCGCTGGCACAGGGCCTGGCATCTGGCAGCCGCTGGATAACGCGAGTCCCTGCTCTGGCCGTGGGCACCGGAGACACGCCCTCGATGCCGCGTCCCGGCAGTGCGGGGCACTGGGCGTGCATCCTGCACCCTAACATCCCTAAAACTTTCCCCCCAGCCTGGGAAGTAGGGTTCGTCATTCTCAGCGTACAATGGGCAGAAACGTCGGTTGTGAGCAACGGTCACTAGGCTAAGAAACATCGCAGATATTCCTGGGGCCTTTGGGCTGGGGCCCTTCCCGAAAGGAGGTGAAGGGAGACGTTGGGAGACCCCACGGGCCTCGCCAGGGGCACGGGGCTCACCCTTGAAGGAATCGGGAAGCCGCCGAGCTTGGGTGTCCACTGCTGGCCGCTTGTCAGACATGCTGCCAGGAACCAGAGTCGCTACTCTCTAGTCGAAGTCGCCACAGCCTGAGGTGGAACTGCGAAGAATGCCCGGAGATGACCCGGGAGCCCCTAGACACAGGCAGCAGTCCCGCCCCTTCTCCGCGGTCCAGCCAATCGCCTCCCAGGACCTAGGAGGACACGCCCCCCAGCCGCCGCCCGCCCCTCCCGCGCGGCCTCTTCTCCCGCCCTTCCAGCGATCCAAGGGTTGAGGGGCGTGGCCTGAGGGGCGAGGCGCCCCTGAGGCGGGGGTCCGGGCCGGGGGCAGCACCGGAAGGGAGGGGCCTCGCCGGAAATGAAGGGCGGAGGTCCCCGGGGCGGGAGCTGCGGTAGAAGAGATACTGGAGGGGGCTGAGAGGATGGCCTGAGGAAAGGCTGTGGAGAAAGACTCTGAAGCGGCTCCCTTCTGGGCAAACGAATTAGAAGAAGATGGTGCCCTCCTTGGGCGGGTTAGGGTCCAGGTAAAGGCAGGAAGCAGAGGCGCACTCGTGTGGGCCGAGTGAGGGCACCAAAGTCAGCCCTAGACCGGGAGCTCCCGTGGTGTGAGGGGAAGGAAGCGGTGCGACCAGCCTCGAGCTCAGAGGGAATTCGAATGAGGTGCCTTTATTGAAATAAAGTCCTCTCCCTGCCGTCGTCGGGCGGGGTACTCATTGCTGGGGACCGAGCACGCCAGGGGGGGCCCGCCCTCCTGGAGGTGTTACAGGTAACCGGCAAGTAAAGCAAAGCGTTACACGTGGCCACCGGCGCGCGCCGTGAAGGGTTCGGGGAACTCGGAAAGCCCCGGGAGTAGCTACTCTAGATACCGGGCCAAGGGAAAGCCTCTGTAAGGAGGCGGCAGTGAGGTGTGACCTGAAAGACGAGAAGGAGCCACCCTTGGGAAGGACAGGCGGGGTGGGAGGGCGGTGAGGGAATCCCAGGCAGAGAGGCGAGCACTAGCCAGAGTATTCCCCACCTCCAGCTTTCTGCTGGGAAGGCGGCTGCAACCTCACGGTAGAAAACCAGGCTGTTTTATTCTGGATGACTTGTCCGGATGCAAGCCATTCAAAGTATAGCGAGGTGCACGAGCAGACGCACTTTAAAAAACATTTCATCTGGAAACAAAGACAGATTCTCCGCAAGTTGCAAAGACAGTAGCGAGAGCTTATGTGTACACTCTATCCAGTGTGCTGTCATAATACATCTTAAGTGTAGTAGCAAAGCTAGGAAATGGACAGTGGCACACGATGTATACGTATCCTTCTGTGCCGTCTTATCTCGTGCCTAGTTTTGTATAACCACCGTTACAGTCAAGCTGCAGAGCTCTTCCATCGGCCTGGCCTTAGAATATCCAACACTTTGTGATGTTTGGGTAGTCGATACGGTAGACTTTCTAGTTTTAGCTCTGGAGTCCTGCGGTTGTCGGCAGACTGCAGCACACAGTTGTAAGGGTGCTGAGTGGCAGATCATCGTTGCTTTGGGGTGCCCACACTAGAGTATGGCACAGGCCTACAGCAGAGCTCTCAAGTTTATCTCCAGTCACAGGCGGGAAAGAACTGTTTATATTCGTGGGAGTGGAGTACTGCTTGTGAAGTGGCTTGGTTTTTAAGCCTTCTGGAGAAGATAAGGAGGGGAGTATGGTAATTTAAGGCTCCTTTCCCTCTAAATCATCCTTGAGAAAGTCCACAGCTTCATATTTTCCATTCTGCAACAAATAAGCCCCAGAGGCATGAACTTCCTGTTTATGCCATGGTTCCTAGGAATAAGGAGGGAATGCACAAGCAGCTAATTAAAACCTTTTATAAAGGAGGGCTTGATTATAAATTGTATATTGTGGGAAAGTAGCTTTCATTTTTGCTGGAAAGGGGAGTATTTCAGAATGAATTTCATGTTCGTACTCCTACTACTCCTGCTGCCTGTTTCACATCTCAAGCCAATCCCAACAGCATCACTTCTGGAGAATTAGAAAAGCGTCTTCTCCCTCTGGGACGAAGACTTTGGTAAACACTTGTTGGCCCTGGCTTCAGATTGCATCAGTTTGGGAGCTAATTCCAGGCCCCAAACAGAACAAGCTTTGACTTGATTTTTAAATTACTTTCAAAGTAGATGGGAATCTCCAAATTTAGAGTTTAAAATGCTGAATTTTATTTGCCCATGAAGCTATTGTATTCTGGCTTTCTCATACATACTTTATATAAATTTATTGATTAAACATACTTTAAGACTTTCTGGTGGTCCAGTGGTTAGGAATCCACCTGCCAATGCAGGGGATGAGGATTTGATCCCTTATCTGGAAAGATTCTACATGGCGTGGAGCATGTGGACAACTACTGAAGTCACATTCTAGAGCCTGAACACGTCAATGAAGAGTAGCCCGCGCTTGCTTCAACTAGAGAAAGCCTGCCTGCAGCAACAAAGACCCAGTGCAGCCAAAAATTTATTAATAAATAAAATTTAAAATATGCTTTAAAAATAAATACTGTTGTATCGTCTTCTCTCTTTGGGGGAAATTTCAGTAATGATTTGGGCTCCCTGGTGGCTCAGACGGTAAAGAATCTGCCTGCAATTCAGGAGACCTGGGTTCCAACCCTGGGTTGGAAAAATCCCCTGGAGATGGGCATGGCAGCCCATTCCAGTATTCTTGCCTGGAGAATCCACATGGACAGAGGAGGCTGGCAGGCTACCATCCATGGGGTCGCAGAGTTGGACACGACTAAGTGACTTTCACTTTAGTAATGATTAGAGGTTAGAATGTTTTTTGAGAACTTTATGCTCTAAAAACAGACTTATTATATAAAATTACAAATTGAAGAGAGAAAGAATTATTTATAGTATTCTTGCCTCTAACAGAACTATTATCATTTTGGTGAATTTTTCTTCTAGCTGTTATTTGAAGGATATGCTGTGCTGTGCTTAGTTGCTCAGTCTTTTCCAACTTTGCGACCCCATGGACTGTAGCCCACCAGGCACCTCTGTCCGTGGGGATTCTCCAGGCAAGAATACTGGAGTGGGTGGCCATGCCCTCCTCCAGGGGATCTTCCCGACCCAGGGATCGAACCCAGCTCTCCCTCATTGCAGGGGGATTCTTTACCACGTGAGACACCAGGGAAGCCCTATTTAAAGGATATTTGCGTATAATTTAAAATCAGAGTCTTCATCCCATATTTCTTTTGTTTTATTTTGCTGTTATTTTCCTAGCATCTTCAGGGTACCAAATTAAGTATCGATTGATGGTAATAGTGATGACATTAAGACCTGGATATGGGTTTAAGACAGACATGCACCGTGACTTTGTAACTGAATATATAAGAAGGCAATTTAATTAGTGTTTTTTTTCTGTGTCCATCTAAAAAGTGCTTGAAGAACAGCAGAGAAAGTCCTTATTTATTTTTCCTTTAAATTATGATTCCAGGCTGTTCACAATGCCTGTGGTGAAATCAGCTAACCAGATGCTTATGTGAGAACAGCATTACCAGCAAGCTGTATCTGTGGCATTTTCCCCAGGGTGGGTCTAACAAGGTTGATCTGTTTCTCTGTGTGGACTAATTCACATTTATTATATTACAGTAGTATTTGTCTTCTTGACTCTTCTTCAGGAAATTACTCCAGGAACTGAATCATAACAGGAGTTTCACCAGAGGACTTTTTGTATTTGGGCTGTGGCAGCAGACCAATTACACCATAGTACTTGGTAAGAGCACTGGGTGTTCATGTTCTCGGATCTTATGAAAATAGAAAACATCACTGGTATTTAGTAGAGTCATCTATGGCAAGAATTTTATTAATCTGCTTTATTAGTTCACAAAGCAGATATTTATCAAACACATATTATGTGCCAGGCATTGTTCTAGGTGCTTGGGATATAACAATGGACAAAAAAGACAAAAATTCTTGCCTGTATGGAGCTTATTTTCTAGTATTACTTTCCACATGTAGTAGTTTGCTCTGTGTGTGTACTCAGTCGGATCCTACTCTTAGCAGTCCCCTTGATTACACCCTGCCAGGTTCCTCTCTCCCTGGAATTCTCCAGGCAAGAATATTGGAGTGGGTTGCCATTTCCTCCTGCAGGGGATCTTCCCAACCCAGGGACTGAACCCAAGTCTCTTGCGTCTCCTGCATTAGCAGGCAGATTCTTTACTACTAGTGCCATCTGGGAAGCCTGTATTGGTTTGCTGGGGTTTACATAGTCAAGTGCAATGGACTGGATGGCTAAAACATCAGAAGTTTATTTTTCTTGCAGTTTTGGAAGTGAGAAGTCCAAGATTGAGGTTCAGCAGAGTTGGTTTCTTCTAAGGAGCCTGAAGGAAGCATCTGTTCCAGGTCTCTCTTCTTGACTTGTAGATAATTTTCTTTTTCTTGTTTTTTCATGTTGTCTTCTCTCTGTATACTTCTGTGCCCAAATCCCCTCTTGCTATAAGGACACCAGTCATATTGGATTAGAGCCTAGCCTAATGACCTCATTTTAACTTAATTACCTCTTTAAAGACCCTACCTCCAAATACAGTCACATTCTATGGTGCTGGGGGTTAGGATTTCAACATATGACTTGGGGGAACCCAGTTCAGCTTTTAATACCACATATGACTGTGGTGTATCCAAATATCTCTCTTGTTTTCTCATATCCATATCTCTGAGGTATTCAAAATCATTTATGCTCAAATGTACCAGGTAACAAAATGTACCAGGTAACCTACTTATGAGTGATTTTTCTTCTAGACTTGGTTTATTTTTATTAAATACTAAATGGAAAGTTCTTGGTTAGAAGAATTACTCTGCTAGGAATGTTGCTCCATCTAGTGACTGCTATATTCAACTACTTTTGTCAAAGTTATAAAAATGAAAAAGGGAGAATTAGGTTGGAGAAGGGGTTCTCTTTTCAATAGGTTATTATTCACAGGGCACTAAAGAGTCATGGTAAAAAAAAGTTTTTTTTTTTTTCACCGTTGTATGTGGAAGGAAAGAGGTCTATATAATGACACTATTTTTAGTAACTCTAGCAATATCAGTATCATCATTTACTATCACTACCAATTACTACTTTATTTATCCCCTGAGAAAACCCAGATGGGGTTTACTTCCTTGGCCAAGATCTCACAAAGTATAAGTAGTGTTTCCCTCAAGTCTGTGTGACTCCAGAGTTTTAGCTCTTAATTATTCACAATAAATAAAAGAAACAGAAAGACTCAAACATTTCATAATACAGCCTTGATAAATGACACATCTAAGCATGCATCCAAATGAGTACTCATGTTTGTCTTGTCTTGATATATACTGAGTCTTTATTCTTGATATATATTTAACCTTTATCTTGAAATGATGCTTTATTGTTCAGTGTTTGCACTGTCCTTGATATGTTGTATCAAAATGTGTCTGTTTTAGGTAATGAATTTATAAAGGACACAATCTACAACCAGATCAGTATCATATAGTTTATTGTATACCTTGAATTACATGGAACATGTAAAATAACTACTGAAAAGCTTGGAATTTTTGGTAGTTTTAAAGAGTAGTTTTTGTTTCTCTATTATACAAGTTGAATGGGACAGCTGAACTGCCTGGAGACATCAAGAACAGCTTCTGCAGAAAGCTGAGTTTAGTAAGACAAATACAAGTTAGAAAAGGATACCTTTGGAATACAGAGGATGCCTCTGTAAATGCATGTGGGTATATCAGAGCTTGATATTCTGGGGGGAAATGTGTGTAATCATATATGCAGGGAGTGAAAGTGGTAAGAAATGACAATGGACTAAAAAGCATATGCCAAACTTAGAAGATAATTATGAAGCTGTAAGTTATGAAGGATCTTAACAAGAGGGATGGAATGAACTCCTCTTATCAAAAGATCATGTAATAGACAATCTAAATAGGTCTTTATCTATTTAAGAAATTAAATAAGTAATAAGCTTCTGAAACAGACAGTAGTGGGCCCAGATGTGGTCACTGGTGATTTCTACCAAACATTTAAGAAAGAAATTATACCAGTTCTCTACAATCTCTTGTATAAAATAGAAACAAAAGGAATACTTCCTAACTCATTCTATGAGGCCAGCATTACTCTGATACCAAAATCAGACAAAGATGTTACATAAAAGAAAACTATAGACCAGTATCACCCATGAAGATAGGTACAAAAGTTCTCAACAAAATGTAAGCAAATGTAATCCAACAACATATAAAAAGGATTATATGCAGTTACATATGAAATGGTTCAGCATTTGAAAATCAGTCAGTATAATCTATCACATCAACAGGCTAAAGAAAAGTCACATGATCCTATCAACAGATGCAGAAAAAGCATTTGACAGAATCCAATACTCATCATAAGAACTGAGTAAATAGAGAGGAATAGAGAGGCTTCCTCAACTTGATAAAGAACATGTACAGAAAACCTACAGTGAACGTCATACTTAACAGAGAGACAGTAGGAGCTTTCCCACTAAGATCAGGAGCAAGGAAACTCCTTTTCAACATCATACTGGATATCCTGATAGTGAGAGTGATAGTCATTCAGTCGTGTCCGACTCTGCGACCCCATGGACTGTAGCCCCTCAGGCTCCTCCGTCCGTGGGATTCTCCAGGCAAGAATACTGGAGTGGGTTGCCATGCCCTCCTCCAGGGGATCTTCCGACCCAGGCGTCAAACGCAGGTCTCCCACATTGCAGGCAGATTCTTTACCATTTGAGCTACCCAGGAAGCTCCTAGCTAATGAAAAAGAGGAAGTGGAAAGTATACAGATTTGGAAAGAAGAAAATAAAATTGTCTTTGCAGAAGACATGATTGTCTGTGTAGAAAGTATATACTCTTATAACATTACATAAGGAAGCAAAAGAAATGAGGAAGTTAAAGAAAAGGCCCAGAACAAATAGTTTCACATTTAATAATGGTGTTTTCTTATGTAGTCAGTAATTAATATGTGAACATAAGGTTATTGAATGATCCCAGCATATCATTTGTGGCTAGCTGAGCATAAAATATCTTCTCACTATTCTTGAGATGTTTTTCCTTGGACTTTAAAGCATAATGGCTTGGGACTTCCCTGGTGGTCCAGTGGCTAAGATTCCATGTTCCCGATGCAAGGGGCCTGGGTTCAGTCCGTGCTCAGGGAACTGGATCCCACTTGCTGCAACTAGGACTTGGCACAACCAAAGAAAATAAATAAATATTAAAAAATAATAATAAAAAAAATAATAATAATGGCTTGAAGTTACTGGATACATCATTGGAAATTTTATGGGTGCTATTTGTACACTGTATCTTTATTTTAAAAAAACTTTATTTATTTAAGGAAATTAACAATAATCATTTCCATATCGGCCATTAAGGAATGCAAGCATAGTAATGTAGGATTTGATTATTGTGCCTGTGCTACCTATCTTTTTACAGTACAGTATTCCCATAGGTTATGACAAGTATTCACTAATGTTACCTTTTTCTTGCATATTGACTAATCTCCATTTATAGAATAGGCAGAAATGATTGACATATTGGCTACTGAAAAATACTAGCTACCGTGTCTTAAATGCTTACTGTATGCCAGAAATGATAGTATCTCCTTTAATCCTCATAAACACGTTGCCTGATTGCTTTCAACCTCATCCTAAATTGAGGAAGCTGAGATGCAAAATAATTTGGTCAGAGTCACTCTGGGAGACAGTGTAGAGGAGTCACGAAGATCACAGGCTCTGTGGCCCGGCTGCCTGTGTTAGAGTCCTTGTTCCACCATTTCATAGTGCTCTGACCTTGGGCAATTTATTTAACACCATTAATCTTCATTTTTCTCATATTTTTTTTTCATTTTTCTCATCTTTAAAATGGAAAAGTAAGTGAAATAACCCATGTAAAGTGCATAGCACAATGCCTGGCACATAGTAAGCAACTTCGTATGTGTTCAGTTCAGTTCAGTCGTTCAGCTGTGACCGACTCTTTGCGACCCCATGAACTGTAGCATGCCAGGCCTCCCTGTCCATCACCAACTCCCAGAGTTTACCCAAACTCATGTCCATCCAACCATCTCATCCTCTGTCTTCTCTTTCTCCTACCCTCAATTTTCCCAGCATCAGGGTCTTTTCCGAGTCAGCTCTTCGCATCAGGTGGCCAAAGTATTGGAGTTTCAGCTTCAACATCAGTCCTTCCAATGAACACCCAGGACTGATCTCCTGTAGGATGGACTGGTTGGATCTCTTTGCAGTCCAAGGGACTCTCAAGAATCTTCTCCAACACCACAGTTCAAAAGCATCAATTCTTCGGCACTCAGCTTTCTTTATAGCCCAACTCTCACATCCATATATGACGACTGGAAAAACCATAGCCTTTACTAGATGGATCTTTGTTGGCAAAGTAATGTCTCTGCTTTTTAATATGCTATCTAGGTTGGTCATAACGTTCCTTCCAAGGAGTAAGCTTCTTTTAATTTCATGGCTGCAATCACCATCTGCAGTGATTTTGGAGCCCCCAAAAATAAAGTTGGCTACTGTTTCCAGTGTTTCCCCATCTATTTGCCATGAAGTGATGGGACTGGATGCCATGATCTTAGTTTTCTGAATGTTGAGCTTTAAGCCAACTTTTTCACTCTCCTCTTTCACTTTCATCAAGAGGCTCTTTAATATGTGTTAATGGTTGCTAAAAGTAATTATATCTTATACAGACTTTATATACTAATTTTTATTATTACAATAAGCAAGCAACACCACAGATTAAACTTAGGTCACTCTGACGCTAAAACTCCCCCATTTCCCTCTAATCAGTGCCATCTATGTAAGTTTTTAGTTATTGTTTTTTTTTTTTCCATTTATTTTTATTAGTTGGAGGCTAATTGCTTTACAATATTGTAGTGGTTTCTGCCATACTTTGACATGAATCAGCCATGGATTTACATGTGTTCGCCATCCTGAACCCCCCTCCCACCTCCCTCCCCATCCCATCCCTCTGGGTCATCCCAGTGCACCAGCCCTGAGCACTTGTCTCATGCATCCAACCTGGGCTGACGATCTGTTTCACACTTGATAATATACATGTTTCGATGCTATTCTCTAAGATCATCCCACCCTCGCCTTCTCCCATAGAGTCCAAAAGTCTGTTCTATACATCTGTGTTTCTTGTTCTGTCTTGCATATAGGGTTATCGTTACCATCTTTCTAAGTTCCATATATATGCGTTAGTATACTGTATTGGTGTTTATCTTTCTGGCTTACTTCACTCTGTATAATGGGCTCCAGTTTCATCCATCTCATTAGGACTGATTCAAATGTATTCTTTTTAATGGCTGAGTAATATTCCATTGTGTATATGTACCATAGCTTTCTTATCCATTTGTCTGCTGATGGGCATCTAGGTTGCTTCCATGTCCTGGCTATTATAAACAGTGCTGCGATGAACATTGGGGTACACCTGCCTCTTTCACTTCTGGTTTCCTCGGTGTGTATGCCCAGGAGTGGGATTGCTGGGTCATATGGCAGTTCTATTTCCAGTTTCTTAAGGAATCTCCACACTGTTCTCCATAGTGGCTGTACTAGTTTGTATTCCCACCAACAGTGTAAGAGGGTTCCCTTTTCTCCACACTCTCTCCAGCATTTATTGCTTGTAGACTTTGGATAGCAGCCATTCTAACTGGCGTGTAATGGTACCTCCTTGTGGTTTTGATTTGCATTTCTCTGATAATGAGTGATGTTCAGCATCTTTTCATGTGTTTGTTAGCCATCTGTGTGTCTTCTTTGGAGAAATGTCTGTTTAGTTCTTTGGCCCATTTTTTGATTGGGTCATTTATTTTCCTGGAATTGAGCTGCAGGAGTTGCTTGTATATTTTTGAGATTAATCCTTTGTCTGTTGCTTCGTTTGCTATTATTTTCTCCCATTCTGAAGGCTGTCTTTTCACCTTGCTTATAGTTTCCTTTGTTGTGCAAAAGCTTTTAAGTTTAATTAGGGCCCATTTATTTATTTTTGCTTTTATTTCCAATATTCTTGGAGGTGGGTCATAGAGGATCTTGCTGTGATTTATGTTGGAGAGTGTTTTGCCTATGTTCTCCTCTAGGAGTTTTATAGTTTCTGGTCTTACATTTAGATCTTTAATCCATTTTGAGTTTATTTTTGTGTATGGTGTTAGAAAGTGTTCTAGTTTCATTCTTTTACAAGTGGTTGACCAGTTTTCCCAAACCACTTGTTAAAGAAGTTGTCTTTTTTCCATTGTATATCCTTGCCTCATTTGTCGAAGATAAGGTGTCCATAGGTACGTGGATTTATCTCTGGGCTTTCTATTTAGTTCCATTGATCTATATTTCTGTCTTTGTGCCAGTACCATACTGTCTTGATGACTGTGGCTTTGTAGTAGAGCCTGAAGTCAGGCAGGTTGATTCCTCCAGTTCCATTCTTCTTTCTCAAGATTTCTTTGGCTATTCAAGGTTTTTTGTATTTCCATACAAATTGTGAAATTATTTGTTCTAATTCTGTGAAGAATACCATTGGTAGCTTGATAGGGGTTGCATTGACTCTATAGATTGCTTTGGGCTGTATACTCATTTTCACAATATTGATTCTTCCAATCCATGAACACAGTATATTTCTCCATCTGTTTGTGTCCTCTTTGATTTCTTTCATAAGTGTTTTATAGTTTTCTATATATAGGTCTTTTGTTTCTTTAGGTAGATATGCTCCTCAGTATTTTATTCTTTTTGTTGCAATGATGAATGGTATTGTTTCCCTAATTTCTCTTTCTGTTTTCTCATTGTTAGTGTATAGGAATGGAAGGGATTTCTGTGTGTTAATTTTATATCCTGCAACTTTACTATATTCATTGATTAGCTCTAGTAATTTTCTGGTAGAGTCTTTAGGGTTTTCTATGTAGAGGATCATGTCATCTGCAAACAGTGAGAGTTTTACTTTATCATTGTTAAAGACAGAACCAATTCTCTTTAAATTGCTTAGACTCAGTGAAAGAAGTGCCAGTTTATCAGTTAGGACAGAGTAGATTATGTTGCATTAATGAGCATTGGAAAAGACCATGATGCTGGGAAAGATTGAAGGCAGGAGGAGAAGGCGATGATAGAGGACGAGACGGTTGGGTAGCATCACCAACTGAATTTTGAGCAAACTCTGAGAGGTGGACAGGGAAGGACAGGGAAGCCTGGCATGCTGCAGTCTGTGGGGTCTCAGAGCCAGACATGACTGAGGCACTGAACAACAGCAGCAGCAATGAACAGCTTTCATATTTCCATGATTTTTCACAAAAGTCTTTGTTTCTTACTCCTGGGATGACAGAGGCCTTTTCATCAGTCACCCAGGGATCTCAGCTGATGGACACTCCACGTTGACATGTGCTTCCACCATCACAAGGGAAAGAAAAGGGGATGAGGTGACTTGTGTACTCTCTCTTGAAGGCTTCTGCTTGGAAGTGACACGTGCCCTGATGTTTATGTTTCATTGATGGAAGCCAGTAACTTAGCCAGGTCAAACTTCAGACAAGCAGGGAAAAGTGTGGTTCTCTGGGTTTAGGATGGAGAAGGCAATGGCACCCCACTCCAGTACTCTTGCCTGGAAAATCCCATGGATGGAGGAGCCTGGTAGTCCATGGGGTCACTAAGAGTCAGACATGACTGAGCGACTTCACTTTCACTTTTCACTTTCACACATTGGAGAAGGAAATGGCAACCCACTCCAGTGTTCTTGCCTGGAGACTCCCAGAGACGGGGGAGCCTGGTGGGCTGCCGTCTGTGGGATCACACAGAGTCAGACACGACTGAAGGGACTTAGCAGCAGCAGCAGCTGGGTTTAGGAAAGAGAGAATTAGATAGACATCAGTGAGCAGCATTAAATGACTACTGATACCAATAATTTGAATTTTTTTTTAGTTTCCTAAGTTGATATTTATATTTTCAATTTCTAAATCTGCCCCAACCCTTTCTTATGTATATAGGTCTTCCTTAACTTGTGATGGAGTTATGTCCCGAAGAAACTAAGTTGAAATCATGAGTTGAAAATATTGTGAGTCAAAAATACATTTAGTGCATCTAACCCACAGAACATCATAGCATAGCCTAGCTTACCTTAAGCGTACTCAGAACACTTACATTAGCCTACTATTGGGCTAAGTCATGTCATGTAAAGCCTATTTTATAATATAGTGTTGACTATCTCATGCAGTTTATTGACTTCTGTATTGACAGTGAAAAACAGTATAGTTGTGTGGGTACAGAGTGGTTGTAAATATATGTTGTTTCCCCCTTGTGATTGTGTGGCTTAATAGGAACTGTGGCTGCCCAGCATCAAGACAGAATGCTGTTGATAGCCTAGGAAAAGGTCAAAATTCACAATTCAAAGTACAGTTTCTTCTGAAGGCATATCCCTTTTGCACCATTGTAAAGTCAAAGTTCTAAGTCGAACCATGGGAAGTCAGGAATCATTTGCATAGTTTCTTCAGGAAAAAAGCCTAAATATGGTTTCAGGGAAACACTTCTCTTTCAGAGAGGTTTTATCAGAATTGTCTGGAGACTTTTTCAAGATCATGTGCTGAGACCCCACCCAAGAAATGGAAATTTCTTAAGGTCAAGCTCTAGGTATGTATCTTTTGAAAAAGCTCCCCAGATGGTTTCAGTTTTCTCTCTGTTGTGACTATGCAATTGTAAACTCATACTTGTTTTCAAGAATTGTGCTTAAGACAGATGGGAAGAAATAGCTGAAAGGGTCAGAAAGAGGAATGTAACTTTGCAGAAATTACAACCTGGGTGTAGCAGAGTTCTCACCTCAAGCTGAAGCCTTGCTTACCTCACAAGTCAGTGTATTTGACTTGTGGCATGCCTAGGTGACTCCAGGCTTCCATTTATATAAAGGAACACCAATCCTTATGAGAAAAACCTCACTTTAAGTTTAGGAGCGGTGGCTGCACGGCCCAGGAGCAGCCGAGAGGGGCTCCCCCACGTCCAAGGTCAGGGGTGGCGGCTAAGAGGAGCTCCCCCACGTCCAAGGTCAGGGGCGGTGGCTGAGAGGAGCTCCCCCATGTCCAAGGTCAGGGGCAGTGGCTGAGAGGAGCTCCCCCACGTCCAAGGTCAGGGGCAGTGGCTGAGAGGAGCTACCCCACGTCCAAGGTCAGGGGCGGCGGCTGAGAGGAGCTCCCCCACATCCAAGGTCAGGGGCAGTGGCTGAGAGGAGCTACCCCACATCCAAGGTCAGGGGTGGCAGCCGAGAGAAGCAATCCCACATCCAAGGTCAGGAGCAATGGCTGTGCTTTGCTGGGGCAGCCGTGAAGAGACACCCTACGACCAAGGTAAGAGAAACCCAAGTGAGACAGTATGGACTGAGAGAGGGCATCAAAGGGGAGACTGAAACCACAATCACAGAAAACTAGCCAATCTGATCACAGGACCACAGCCTTGTCTAAATCAGTGAAACTAAGCCATGCCGTGTGGGGCCACCCAAGACGGACGGGTCATGGTGGAGAGGTCTGACAGAATGTGGTCCACTGGAAAAGGGAATGGCAAACCACTTCAGTATTCTTGCCTTGAGAACCCCGTGAACAGTATGAATAGGCAAAAAGATAGGACACTGAAAGATGAACTCCCCAGGTCGGTAGGTGCCCAATATGCTACTGAAGATCAGTGGAGAAATAACTCCAGAAAGAATGAAGGGATGGGGCCAAAGCAAAAACAGCCCCCAGTTGTGGATGTGACTGGTGAAAGAAGCAAGGTTCGATGCTGTAAAGAGCAATATTGCATAGGAACCTGGAATGTTAGGTCCATGAATCAAGGCAAATTGGAAGTGGTCAAACAGGAGATGGCAAGAGTGAACGTTGACATTCTAGGAATCAGCGAACTAAGATGGACTGGAATGGGTGAATTTAACTCAGATGAAGATTGTATCTACTACTGTGGGCAGGAATCCCTTAGAAGAAATGGAGTAGCCATGATAGTCAACAAAAGAGTCCAAAATGCAGTACTTAATGCAATCTCAAAAATGACAGAATGATTTCTGTTCATTTCCAAGGCAAACCATTCAATATCATGGTAATCCAAGCCTATACCCCGACCAGTAATGCTGAAGAAGCTGAAGTTGAAAGGTACTAAAGACCTACAATGGCTTCTAGAACTAACACCCAAAAAAGATGTCCTTTTCATTACAGGGGACTGGAATGCAACTGTAGGAAGTCAAGAAACACCTGGAGTAAAAGGCAAATCTGGCCTTGGAGTACAGAATGAAGCAGGGCAAAGGCTAATAGAGTTTTGCCAAGAGAACCCACTGGTCATAGCAAACAGCCTCTTCCAACAACACAAGAGAAGACTCTACACATGGACATCACCAGATGGTCAACACCAAAATCAGATTGATTATATTCTTTGCAGCCAAAGATGGAGAAGCTCTATACAGTCAGCAAAAACAAGACCGGGAGCTGATTGTGGCTCAGATCATGAACTTCTTATTGCCAAATTTATACTTAAATTGAAGAAAGCAGGGAAAACCACTAGACCATTCAGGTATGACTTAAATCAAATCCCTTATGACTATACAGTGGAAGTGAGAAATAGATTTAAGGGACTAGATCTGATAGACACAGTACCTGATGAACTATGGACAGAGGTTCGTGACAATGTACAGGAGACAGGGATCAAGACCATCCCCAAGAAAAAGAAATACAAAAAAGCAAAATGACTGTCTAAGGAGGCCTTACCAATAGCTGTGAAAAGAAGAGAAGCAAAAAGCAAAGGAGAAAGGGAAAGATATACCCATTTGAGTGCAGAGTTCCAAAGACTAGCAAGGACAGATAAGAAAGCCTTCCTCAGGGATCAATGCAAAGAAATAGAGGAAAACAACAGAACGGGAAAGACTAGAAATCTCTTCAAGAAAATGAGAGATACCAAGGGAACATTTCATACAAAGATGGGCTCACTAAAGGACAGAAATGGTACGCACCTAACAGAAGCAGAAGATATTAAGAAGAGGTGGCAAGAACACACAGAAGAACTATACCAAAAAGATCTTCATGACCCAGATAACCATGATGCTGCGATCACTCACCTAGAGCCAGACATCCTGGAATGTGAAGTTAAGTGGGCCTTAGGAAGCATCACTACAAACAAAGCTAGTGCAGGTGATGGAATTCCAGTTGACCTATTTCAAATCCTGAGAGATGATGCTATGAAAGTGCTGCACTCAATGTGCCAGCAAATTGGGAAAACTCAGCAGTGGCCACAGGACTGGAAAAGGTCAGTTTTCATTCCAATCCCAAAGAAAGGCAATGCCAAAGAATGCTCAAACTACCGCACAATTGCACTCATCTCACACACTAGTAAAGTAATGCTCAGAATTCTCCAAGCCAAGCTTAAGCAATACGTGAACCATGAACTTCCAGATGTTCAAGCTGGTTTTAGAAAAGTCAGATGAACCAGAGATAAAATTGCCAACATCAGCTTGATCATTGAGAAAGCAATAGAGTTCCAGAAAACATCTATTTCTGCTTTATTGACTATGCCAAAGCCTTTGACTGTGTGGATCACAATAAACTGTGGAAAATTCTGAAAGAGATGGGAATACCAGACCTGCCTCTTGAGAAACCTGTGTGCTTGTGTGCAGGTCAGGAAGCAGCAGTTAGAACTGGGCATGGAACAACAGACTGGTTCCAAATCAGGAAAGGAGTATGTCAAGGCTGTATATTGTCACCCTGCTTATTTAACTTATATGCAGAGTACATCATGAGAAACGCTGGGCTGGATGAAGTACAAGCTGGAATCAAGATTGCCGGGAGAAATATCAATAACCTCAGATATGCAGATGACACCACCCTTATGGCAGAAAGTGAAGAAGAACTAAAGAGCCTCTTGATGAAAGTGAAAGAGGAGAGTGAAAAAGTTGGCTTAAAGCTCAACATTCAGAAAACTAAGATCATGGCATCCAGTCCCATCACTTCATGGCAAATAGATGGGGAAACACTGGAAACGTGGCTGACTTTATTTTTGGGGGCTCCAAAATCACTGCAGATGGTGATTGCAGCCATGAAATTAAAAGAAGCTTACTCCTTGGAAGGAACGTTATGACCAATCTAGACAGTATATTAAAAAGCAGAGACATTACTTTGCTGACAAAGGTCCGTCTAGTCAAGGCTATGGTTTTTCCAGTAGTCATGTATGGATGTGCAAGTTGGGCTATAAAGAAAGCTGAGTACCGAAAAATTGATGCTTTTGAACTGTGGTGTTGGAGAAGATTCTTGAGAGTCCCTTGGACTGCAAGGAGATCCAACCAGTCCATCCTACAGGAGATCAGTCCTGGGTGTTCATTGGAAGGACTGATGTTGAAGCTGAAACTCCAATACTTTGGCCACCTGATGCGAAGAGCTGACTCATTGGAAAAGACCCTGATGCTGGGAAAGACTGAGGGTAGGAGAAAGAGAAGACAGAGGATGAGATGGTTGGATGGACATGAGTTTGGGTAAACTCTGGGAGTTGGTGATGGACAGGGAGGCCTGGCATGCTGCAGTACATGGAGTTGTAAAGAGTCGGACACGACTGAGCAGCTGAACAGAACTGAATCCTGAATACTCAGGGTTGATCTCCTTTAGGATGGACTGGTTGAATCTCCTTGCTTTCTAAGGAACTCACAGGAGTCTACTCCGAACACCACAGTTCAAAAGCATCAATTCTTCGGCGCTCAGCTTTCTTTATAGTCCAACTCGTACATCCCATACATAACTACTGGGAAAACCATAGCTTTGACTAGATGGACCTTTGTTGGCAAAGTAATGTCTCTGCTTTATAATATGCTGTGTAGCTAGGTCATAGCTTTTCTTCCAAGGAGTAAGCATCTTCTAATTTCATGGCTGCAGTCACCATCTGCAGTGGTTTTGGAGCCCCCCAAAATAAAGTCTGTCACTGTTTCCATTGTTTTCCCATCTATTTGCCATGAAGTGATGGGACCAGATGCCATGATCTTAGTTTTATGAATGTTGAATTTTAAGCCAACTTTTTCACTTTCATCAAGAGGCTCTTTACTTCTTCACTTTCTGCCATAAGGGTGGTGTCATCTGCATATCTGAGATTATTGATATTTCCCCCAGAAATCTTGATTTCAGCTTGTGCTTCATCCAGCCATTGGCAGGTTCCAGCAGTACTATACCTATTGGTGGGTCCCAGAAGGCAGCTGTAGCACCATCAGTGGGCATGGCAGCACAGATGCTGTCTTGTTCATTAACAACACCAGGGAAAATCACCAGCAGAAGAACAAATGGTGCCATCCATGTGGGTAGTCTAGCAGATTTTTCTTTAGAGCATCCATGAGGCAGCCACTGAGGTGCCCAAAGCTGTTGCAGGGAATTGGAGCTCTTGATGTGCAGATAGAGTCAGAATCCAAGTCCGAAACATGCAGAGTTGAGAGACTTTCTGAGATCCTACCTTACTCTTGGGCTGCTGTGATCTGGAGAAAACGTGTTGCATCTTACCAAGAACAGAAAATGGCGGGAAAAAAGGGTTGTTTTTAGGCAGAGAACACTCAAGAGAGAAAGTGATGTATAGATTTTGAAAGGCAGAGAGATGATGGCAGGTGGATTAGACTGAAAGAGAAAATCTGAAGGTACCAGTTGACTAGTTGAGGGACACAGGAAATCTGTGGGTGTTTCATGACAGGCTGGGAGGAGCTAACCTCTGGCAGGACTTGGCAGTATATGGATGGTTGAAGGGCCAGTTTTCTGACCCACAAGTGTATGTCTCTCCATGTAGTCATATCTTCTTTTCTGCCTCTCAGTGCCTCTGGTTTTTAATAGTAAACACTGAATTTCAATTAAACATAAATGAAAACTTTATTCCTGATATAATCTACATCCCTTGAAAAGTTAAAATGATCTGAATATAAAGTTTCTTCTAGTCTGTACTGAACATAGGGGTCATGATTACTAAAGGTTAGTCAAACCGTATATAGGAAGTAAACTAATGATTGCTTTTTCCTTTTGCTTTTCTTTTTCCTTTCACTGTGTTGTAATCTGCGTTTCATAAAATTAGGGGTGATTTTTATAAATCTCCTCAAAATTGATAAAATTAAATCATGTGTAACACTTAACAAAGTGATTTTGATTTCAGCATAGTGAAACTGTCTTTTTTTTTTTTTTTCCTGTTTTAACCTGAAGTAATTTTGTCAATATTTGAATTGCTTTCAGTGCAACACTTGCTTTAAACCTTAAAGTATCTCCATTTAGATTATCAGAGTACAAAATCCCTTCTGTCCCTGCCACCCCCGACCAAAGCAAACAAAACTCCAAACCCACAACTCAGTTTCAAATAAGCTTTGAAGAAATGGGGCTGTAGATATTTACATATAGGTCAAGAAATAAATTGCAAACTATTTACAAAAATACACAAGCTTACATGTATTAAAATCTACATCAGTTAATAAAAATATTAATACATATAAACACTATATAAAGTACTTCGTAGTGCTTGGTGCTAATTACCCTAATTACCACGATGCTCCAATTCATCTGAGCTTGTCATCTTCTGTCAAAGCTCTCTTTGATCCAGAATTATCTACATTCATCTTTTGGAGAGTCTCTGATATTAGAAAAAAAAGTAACTCCATTGTATTGATTTGCCCTAATGAATACATGGGCTTCCCTGGTGGCTCAGATGGTAAGGAATCTGCCTGCAGTGCAAGGGCCTACGGTTCGATCCCTGGGTCGGGAAGATCCCTTGGAGAAGGGAATGGCTACCCACTCCAGCATTCTTGCCAGGAGAGCTCCATGGACAGAAGAACAGGTGGGCTACAGTTCATGGGATCAGAAACAGTCAGACATGACTGAGCAACTTTGAGAGAGAGAGAGAATGAATATATGGATTATTAACAGCCAGCCTCTTAATGTGTTCGAATATAATTGATACTTTAAAGAGGAATGCCTATTCAAATGAACTTGAATTTGAAAGAATTTCTTTCATTATTAGAATGTAAAAAAAAAATCAGGCTGTTTTAAGAGGGCACTTTTGGGGGTAGGGGTGAAAGCAGTTTGGTTATTTTTTGGAGACCAGTTCTGTGGGTAGTTAGAAGCCTAAGCTGTTCAGCCTTTTCAGGTTCACTTCCCTGTGTGAAGAGCCTGTTATTTCTTAAGCTCTCAGTTCTTTCACAGTTTCTTTTGACGATGGTAGTAGGGATGTTGACTTTATTGTAGGAGTTGTTTGAAAGGTCTTTCCTGTATCTTGGTTACTAGGTTTCTAGGTATCTATGTTATTAGATCTCTGCCTCCAGAGACTTAGTTGAGGAGGGAAAACAGATGAAGAAAAATATGTAATAAGTATTATAATAAAGTTTCTTAGAGGAATTGACACTTGACTTAATTCAGCAAATATTAACTAGGTGCCTGCTGTCTGCCCAGCACAGCCTAGGTACTGGGGATATGGTGATAAATAGGACAGGCTTAGTCCCTGCCTCCATGGAGCTTACTGTCTAGTGGTTCTGGACAGTGGGCTGCAGGCAACATGTTGTCAGGGAAATGGTTACTACATAGAGGTCAGGCAAAATGCAGACTTGCTTTCATGTTCCAGCATGGTAAAGTGGCATTTCATATGAAATGGAAAAGTAGCTGATGAAGTTAACTTGTATGATTATATGGGACTGTGTACTCACTGAGCAGGAAGTTCTGGGGAATCCAATAGCTATTGCCATAGGTCAGTTTAACGGGGAACAGGCGTGATTGAACCATGATGGGTGTCTTTAATGGCATGGGGTAATTTAAAGCAAGCAGGTGACACATTCAGATTGCAGAAGTATTGCTTTAATGGAGTACAACTGAAAGCCTTTATGGGATAGTGTTGTAAAAAAAAAAATCTCTTATAGTTTGTAGTCAGGGCTGAGATAACTGAAAGCCAAATTCAGAGATTGATTCTGTGATTTGGTAAATTATGTTAGTATGTGAATTCACATACTTTGTAAGCATTTTATATGAATGTCAAGTTAAGCTAGATTAGTGAATAGTAGGGTCTTAACAAATGGAATAGCAGCATATGAAAACATCAAGGCTTAAAGAACCCCAAACTCTTAGATTTATCCAAAATAGAATTCTCCATTGTGGCACTGTTAACATTTTGGAATGGATTATTTTGTTGTGGGGGGCTGCCCGGGGCATTGTGAGATGTTCAGCAGCATCCCTGGCTTCCACCTACCAGATGCCACTAGCACCCCATCCCTGAGACACGGCAATCAAAACTGTCTCCAGATATTGCCCAACGCCCACCCCCAACCCGGTGAGGCAAGGGGGGAAATTGCCTCTGGTTTGAGAAGCGTTGGATAAGTGTTACCTGTTGTGTAAACCTTGCTTGAGGAAACCATGACTCACAGAAAACCGAGAAGTCGTCTCATGCTCCATCTCTCATTATCATTTATCTAGTAATTCACACTTAACACTGTTAAAATCATATTAAACACTTTATAAAAGTAAAACAAATTGCAATTCTAGAATAAGTATCCATCTGTCAGCATCAAATGCATAGCTCACTTCACACTTGTTACATCTGATGATATATATACACACATGGAATTAGTAATATGAATTATTTAATATTGCAAAGTGTTTCTCAGCTTCCCTGCATAGTGGTGTTGAATAGTATGTTAATTAGTGAGTATCACACTGGATACTCCAACTAGAATTTGAAGTGAAATTAAAAAACGGACATGCACCACTCTGAGACTTTTATATACAAGTATCTACTTCATCCATGCTCTCAGAGAGGATTTGTCAAACAATTTAATTTGCATTTTCTCTTATCAAAGTGCTTGTGCTGTTCCTATTCCTTCCATAGCAAAGTTTGTCTTTGATAGCAGAAGCACAACCCACACGCCTACACAGGCTTCAGGGAGAGTCACCTTTTATTTAGAGGGGAACGGAGGACAAGAACAAGAGATGCAGAAAAACATCTCCCTGGAGCCCAAATTAAATCAGTGTCACAACAGGGACCTACTTCAGGTCATAGATTGCCCTGTGCCAACACTGAGTGCCGACAGACTGGTATCGACATCCCTTTGTTCTTTTATGAATCTATTCTCTCTCTGCTACGTAGGGGGCTCTCTAGCAAGTGGGGCCCAGGTGATGAGTTCTAAGGCTGGCGTTGGGTCTTATCGTTCCTGTGTACTGCTTAGGTCATGCCCTTTTCCCCCAGAGGGGACCTACTCCACAGCTATTCTGCGCTTAGCAGTTCAGTCTCTGCAGAAAGAGTTCATGCCACGAGGGAGGGGAACTAGGGCTCTAGTTCCTTCTCTCCTTTTTGTATTTTAAATCTTTCTATTTGGAAAGACTTTTATTTTTTAATAAGTTTATTTATTTATTTTGGCTGTGCTGGGTCTTCGTTGCTCTGCAGGCTTTTCTCTGGTTGAGGGGGGGTGGTGGGGGGGTGGGGGCTGCTCTCCAGTTGTAGTGCATGGGTTCCCATTGCGGTGGCTTTTCTCATTGTGGAACACGGACTCTAGGGAGCACAGGCTTCAGCATTTGTGGCGTGTGGCCTCAGTAGTTGCGGCTCCCAGGATCTGGAGCACAAGATCAGTAGTTGTGGTGCTGAGTTGCTCCTTGGCACATGGGATCTTCCTGGACCAGGGATCGAACCTGTGCCTCCTGCATTGGCAAGCAGGTTGTTTACCACTGAGCCACCAGGGAAGCCATTGAAATTACAAAAAACTTGCAAAGATAGTACAGATCTCCTGTATACTCTTCCCCAGGCTTCCTTGAAAGGTAACATCTTCCACAATCAAGCTGCATTTAGAAAACTAAGACATTAACAAGAGTGCAATACTGTTAACAAAACCACAAACTTTATTTGGCTTTCCCCAGTTTATTTTTGCTGATGCCCGTTCTCTGTTTCAGGATTTTTTTTTTTTCATTTATTTTTATTAGTTAGAGGCTAATTACTTTACAATATTGTAGTGGTTTTTGCCATACACTGACATGAATCAGCCATGGATTTACATGTGTTCCCCATCCCCACTCCTGCCTCCCTCCCCATCCCATCCCTCTGGGTCTTCCCAGTGCACCAGCCCTGAGCACTTGTCTCATGCATCCAACCTGAGCTGGTAATCTGTTTCACCCTTGATAGTATACTTGTTTCAATGCTATTCTCTCAGAACATCCCACCCTCACCTTCTCCCACAGAGTCCAAAAGTCTGTTCTGTACATCTGTGTCTCTTTTCCTGTTTTGTATATAGGGTTATCGTTACCATCTTTTTAAATTCCATATATATGTGTTAGTATACTGTATTGGTGTTTATCTTTCTGGCTTACTTCACTCTGTATAATGGGCTCCAGTTTCATCCATCTCATTAGAACTGATTCAAATGTATTCTTTTTAATGGTTGAGTAATAGTCCATTGTGTATATGTACCATAGCTTTCTTATCCATTCGTCTGCTGATGGGCATCCAGGTTGCTTCCATGTCCTGGCTATTATAAACAGTGCTGCGATTGTTTCAGGATGTTACACTGCATTCAATCGTCATGATCCTTTAGTCTCCAAGCTGTGATACTTTTTTTTGGCTTTTCCTTGTCTTTTGTGCCCTTGGCAGTTTTGAAGAGTTCAGTTCAGTTCAGTTCAGTTGCTCAGTCATGTCCGACTCTGTGACTCCATGTACCACTGCACGCCAGGCCTCCCTGTCCATCACCAATCCCGGATTTTACCCAAACTCATGTTCATTGAGTTGGTGATGCCATCCAACCATCTCATCCTCTGTCTCATCCCCTTCTCCTCCTGCCCTCAATCTTTCCCAGCATCAGGGTCTTTTCCAATGAGTCAGCCCTTCGCATCAGGTGGCCAAAGTACTGGTGTTTCAGCTTCAACATCAGTCCTTCCAATGAACACCCAGGACTGATCTCCTGTAGGATGGACTGGTTGGATCTCCTTGCAGTCCAAGGGACTCTCAAAAGTCTTCTCCAGCACCACAGTTCAAAAGCATCAATTCTTCGGCACTCAGCTTTCTTTGTAGTCCAACTGTCACATCCATACATGACTACTGGAAAAATCCATACTTGATTAGAGAGACCTTTGTTGACAAAGTAATGTCTCTGCTTTTTAATATGCTGTCTAGGGTTGTCATAACTTCCCTTCCAAGGAGTAGGCGTATTTTAATCTCATGGCTGCAGTCACCATCTGCAGTGATTTTGGAGCCAGAAAAAATAGTTAGCCACTGTTTCCACTGTCTCCCCATCTATTTGCCGTGAAGTGATGGGACCAAGATGATCTTAGTTTTCTGAGTGTTGAGCTGTAAGCCAATCTTTTCACTCTCCTCTTTCACTTTCATCAAGAGGCTCTTTAGTTCTTCTTCACTTTCTGCGTAAGGGTAGTATCATCTGCATATCTGAGGTTATTGATATTTTTCCAGGCAATCTTGATTCCAGCTTGTACTTCATCCAGCCCAGCGTTTCTCATGATGTACTCTGAATATAAGTTAAATAGGCAGGGTGACAATATACAGCCTTGACGTACTCCTTTTCCTATTTGGAACCAGTCTGTTGTTCCATGTCCAGTTCTAACTGCTGCTTCCTGACCTGCACACAGGTTTCTCAAGAGGCAGGTCAGGTTGTCTGGTATTCCCATCTCTTTCAGAATTTTCCAGTTTATTGTGATCCACACAGTCAAAGGCTTTGGAATAGTCAAGAAAGCAGAAATAGATGTTTTTCTTGAACACTGTTGCTTTCTCGATGATCCAGCAGATGTTGGCAATTTTATCTCTGGTTCATCTGACTTTTCTAAAACCAGCTTGAACATCTGGAAGTTCATGGTTCACGTATTGCTTAAGCCTGGCTTGGAGAATTCTGAGCATTACTTACTAGCATGTGAGATAAGTGCAATTGTACAGTAGTTTGAGCATTCTTTAGCATTGTCTTCCTTTGGGATTGGAATGAAAACTGACCTTTTCCAGTCCTGTGGCCACTGCTGAGTTTTCCCAATTTGCTGGCACATTGAGTGCAGCACTTTCATAGCATCATCTCTCAGGATTTGAAATAGGTCAACTGGAATTCCATCACCTGCACTAGCTTTGTTTGTAGTGATGCTTCCTAAGGCCCACTTAACTTCACATTCCAGGATGTCTGGCTCTAGGTGAGTGATCGCAGCATCATGGTTATCTGGGTCATGAAGATCTTTTTGGTATAGTTCTTCTGTGTGTTCTTGCCACCTCTTCTTAATATCTTCTGCTTCTGTTAGGTGCGTACCATTTCTGTCCTTTAGTGAGCCCATCTTTGTATGAAATGTTCCCTTGGTATCTCTCATTTTCTTGAAGAGATTTCTAGTCTTTCCCGTTCTGTTGTTTTCCTCTATTTCTTTGCATTGATCCCTGAGGAAGGCTTTCTTATCTGTCCTTGCTAGTCTTTGGAACTCTGCACTCAAATGGGTATATCTTTCCCTTTCTCCTTTGCTTTTTGCTTCTCTTCTTTTCACAGCTATTGGTAAGGCCTCCTTAGACAGTCATTTTGCTTTTTTGTATTTCTTTTTCTTGGGGATGGTCTTGATCCCTGTCTCCTGTACATTGTCACGAACCTCTGTCCATAGTTCATCAGGTACTGTGTCTATCAGATCTAGTCCCTTAAATCTATTTCTCACTTCCACTGTATAGTCATAAGGGATTTGATTTAAGTCATACCTGAATGGTCTAGTGGTTTTCCCTGCTTTCTTCAATTTAAGTATAAATTTGGCAATAAGAAGTTCATGATCTGAGCCACAATCAGCTCCCGGTCTTGTTTTTGCTGACTGTATAGAGCTTCTCCATCTTTGGCTGCAAAGAATATAATCAATCTGATTTTGGTGTTGACCATCTGGTGATGTCCATGTGTAGAGTCTTCTCTTGTGTTGTTGGAAGAGGCTGTTTGCTATGACCAGTGGGTTCTCTTGGCAAAACTCTATTAGCCTTTGCCCTGCTTCATTCTGTACTCCAAGGCCAGATTTGCCTTTTACTCCAGGTGTTTCTTGACTTCCTACAGTTGCATTCCAGTCCCCTGTAATGAAAAGGACATCTTTTTTGGGTGTTAGTTCTAGAAGCCATTGTAGGTCTTTAGTACCTTTCAACTTCAGCTTCTTCAGCATTACTGGTCGGGGTATAGGCTTGGATTACCATGATATTGAATGGTTTGCCTTGGAAATGAACAGAAATCATTCTGTCATTTTTGAGATTGCATTAAGTACTGCATTTTGGACTCTTTTGTTGACTATCATGGCTACTCCATTTCTTCTAAGGGATTCCTGCCCACAGTAGTAGATACAATCTTCATCTGAGTTAAATTCACCCATTCCAGTCCATCTTAGTTCGCTGATTCCTAGAATGTCAACGTTCACTCTTGCCATCTCCTGTTTGACCACTTCCAATTTGCCTTGATTCATGGACCTAACATTCCAGGTTCCTATGCAATATTGCTCTTTACAGCATCGAACCTTGCTTCTTTCACCAGTCACATCCACAACTGGGGGCTGTTTTTGCTTTGGCCCCATCCCTTCATTCTTTCTGGAGTTATTTCTCCACTGATCTTCAGTAGCATATTGGGCACCTACCGACCTGGGGAGTTCATCTTTCAGTGTCCTATCTTTTTGCCTATTCATACTGTTCACGGGGTTCTCAAGGCAAGAATACTGAAGTGGTTTGCCATTCCCTTTTCCAGTGGACCACATTCTGTCAGACCTCTCCACCATGACCCGTCCGTCTTGGGTGGCCCCACACGGCATGGCTTAGTTTCACTGATTTAGACAAGGCTGTGGTCCTGTGATCAGATTGGCTAGTTTTCTGTGATTGTGGTTTCAATTTATCTGCCCTCTGATGCTCTCTCTCAGCACCTACTGTCTTACTTGGGTTTCTATTACTTTGGTGTGGGGTATCTCTTCACGGCTGCTCCAGCAAAGCGTAGCCACTGCTCCTGACCTTGGACGTGGGGTATCTCCTCTCTGCCGCTCCTGCACCGTGCAGCTGCTGCCAGGATACTAGAGTGAGTAGCCTATCCCTTCTCCAGGGGATCTTCCTGACCCAGGAATTGAACTGGGGTCTTCTGTGTTGCAGGCAGGTTCTTTACCAACTGAGCTATCAGGGAAGCTTCTTTTGAAGAGTCCAGGTCAGGTATTGTGCGCTGTCCCTCTCTTTATGTTTGCCTGGTGTTTGGATTTGTGATGATTCCATTGGGGGTATGGGTTTGGGGGACAAATGCCACAGAGGTGAGCCTCCCTTTTCACTGTATCACATCAGAAGAATGGACAGAACATGACTTATGACTTACCCTTGGAGTGCTCACTTGGCTAAGGTGCTGGGTCTTGTTTCTTTAGTTACTTGTGTCTCTCCATACTGTGTATTTTTTTTTAATATCTATTTATTTGGCTGCACCAAGTCTCTGTCTGCAGCGTGCAAACTCATAATTGGCATGTGGGATCTAGTTCCCTGACCAGGGATCGAACCTGGGCCCCCTGCATTGGGAGCCTGGAGTCTTATTTCCTGGACCACTGGTAAGTCCTTCTGTACCCTAGTCTTTAGAAGAAAGTTGCTAAGCCCAGACCACACTCAAGGGATAGGGAATGTACTTTTTAAAAAAGCATTCTAGCAATCCTTACTGAATATCCTTTCTTACCCCCACTTCCAAATGTCCATTCAGTTCCTGAGCCTTTGGAAGATTCTGTGCTACATGACAATTTCGTTCTTGGCTTTCCCTACTATATTCTAAGTCACTTTTCTGCATTCCAGCCTTAATGTTTTATTGCTGTTGTCTCCTCTTCTTTTCTCTCTGGATTTATAGGATTATGAGTTTTTAAAAATCCCTTTAGAGTAGTTTTAGAGGAAGTGAAATTGAAAATTATTGTATTCAGTCTGGCATCTTTATCTGGAGGCCTCAGGGGAAACATTTTTTAATCATCAAAATTGACATGTAATCTGCATTAAACATTGTGACCAGTCAGGAAACTCAGTTCACAGCTAGAGAAGCAAGGCTTCTAGTGTTGGTTGGTATGCTTGGCCCTGATGATCAACGGTAAATTAGGGTTACTGTTATAAAGCTAGCAGAGTCTGGACACTTCCTCTTACATGCCTAGTTAATAAGTTTAACAAAAAATAAAGTAGGCTTAGATACCTCAGGAATCAAAATTTGGGTCAGCTGACCAGGCAGAGAACTTTAACTGACTTATTTTTTTTTTTTTTTAACTGACTTATGATAGCCAAAGACAACCAAAGCTTGGATTGGTAGGGGAAGGAAGTGTGGACCATGAATCTTAAATCCTTATAACTCGGCTCAAACACATCTTTATTAATCAATATAGTAACCATTGTAATCAACACATGTTTGCCAATAAGAAATAAGCGTGTTTACTCCTATAGTGTAGTTTTCTGTGTGATTCAGAAAGTTCAAACCAGGCTCTGTAACAACGAGAAGGTGGGATGGGGAGGGAGGCAGGAGGGAGGCGTAAGAGGGAGGGGACGTAGGTATACCTACGGCTGATTCATGTTGATGTTTGGCAGAAGCCAACACTATACTGTAAAGCAATTATCTTTCAATTAAAAATGAATTTTAAAAAAGGTAGATTATGGATCAGTATAGGCGTTAATATAGTCATGGTGATTAAATATAAACTCCCTGGGTCAGAAAGATCTCCTGGAGAAGGAAATGGCAACACACTCCAGTACTCTTGTCTGGAAAATCCCATGGATGGAGGGACATGGAGTCGCAGAGTCGGACATGACTGAGCGACTTCACTTTCACTTCATAATAAAAAAAATCTGTGCTTCAGGATTTGACAAACTCTTGGAAAACATATCTTGCCTCCTGCTGGTTGCAGAAGTATTTTCCCTACAAAAAGTTGTTGATATGCTTGAAGAAGTGGTAGTCTGTTGGCGAGAGGGCTGGTGAATACGGTGGATGAGGCAGAACTTCATAACCCAATTCGATCAATTTCTGAAGCACTGCTTGTGCGACGTGTGGCTGGGCATTGTCATGGAGGAGAATCGGGCCCTTTCTGGTGACCAGTGCCACCAGCTGCAGGCATTGCAGTTTGCAGTGCATCTCATCGATCTGCTGAGCATGCTTCTCAGCAAACGTAATGGTTTCCCTGGGCTGAGAAAGCTGTAGTGGATCACACTGGCAGAAGACCATGAAACAGTAACCATGACCTTTTTTTGGTGCAAGTTTGGCTTGGGAAGTGCTTTGGAGCTTCTTTTTGGTTCAGTCACTGAGCTGGTCATTGCTCGTTGTCGTAGAAAATCCACTTTTCACCACGCATCCTAATCCAGTTGAGAAATGGCTTATTGTGTAGAATAAGAGAAGATGATACTTCAAAATGATCATTTTTTTGATTTGCGGTCAGCTCATGAGGCACCCACTTATCGAGCTTTTTCACCTTTCCAGTTTGCTTCAAATGAATGCCGAATGGCTGTAGAATGGTTGACATGGAGTTCTTCAGAAACTTCTCATGTAAGGAGATCAGCTTTGATGATGGGTGTCAGTTGGTCATTGTAACTTCCGATGGCTGGCCACTGTACTCCTCATCTTCAAGGCTCTCATCTCCTTTGCAAAATTTCTTGAACCACCACTGCGCTGTGTGTTCATTAGTAATTCCTGGGCCTGATGTGTTGTTGACGTTGTGAGTTGTCTCTGCTGCTTTATGACCCATTTTGAACTTGAATAAGAAAATTGCTGGGATTTGCTTTTTCTCTAACATCATTTCTATCTGTAGTCTAAAATAAACAGCAAGTAATGTCATTAGCAAAAAAAAATAAAGTGAGAAATGAGCATTAAAATGATGTATAGCATAACCACATTTATTTAAGAATATATTCCAGTATCAAACAGCAAAATTCAATGCAAAACTGCAATTATTTTTGCACCAACCTAATATCCACTCTAGCTTCTTGACCATTTGTGTAAATGAAGACTGTTGCTCTCCATGTATTTGCTCACTTTCTCTCTCCCTCCCTTGTCTTTCATCTTTCCTCCTCTTCCTCTTCATCTTTTTAAAACACTTTTAAAGAGCAGCTTTGTGTTTATAATAAGATTGGGGGGAAGATACAGAGATTTCCCGTATATAGGCATACCTTGTTTTATTGGGCTTTGCTGTTTGGTGCTTGCAGATACTGTTTTTTTTTTTTTTACAAATAGAAGGTCTGTGGCAGCCCTGCATCCAGCAAGCCTGTCAGTGCCATTTTTTTCCAACAGCATTTGTTCACCTCTTGTCCCTATGTCAGTTTCAGTAATTATTGCAATATTTCAAAGTTTTTCATTATTATTACATTTGTTACGGTGATCTGTGATCAGTGACCCTTGATGTTAATATTATGGTTATTTGGGGGAGCCATGAACCATGCCTGTATAATTGATAAATGTGTGTATTCTGACTACTCCACCAATCGGCTGTTCTCCTGTTTCTCTCCCTCTCCTTGGGCCTTCCTATTCCCTGAGACACAGCAGTATTGAAATTAGGCTAGTTAATAACTTCACAGTGGTCTCTAAGTGCTCAAGTGAAAGGTAGAGTTGCATATCTTTCACTTTAAATAAAAAACTAGACATGATTAAGCCTTAGGGAGGAAGGCACCTTGAAAGCCAAGACAGGCCAAAAGTTAGGCCTCTTGCACCAGTCAGCCAAGTTGTGAATGCAAAGGAAATGTTCTTGAAGGAAATTAAAAGTGCTACTCCATTGAACACACAGACGATAAGCAAGCGAAACAGCCTTGCTGTTGATGTGGAGAAAGTTTTAGTGGTCTGAGATTAGGCCACTAGATTAGATAGAAGATTAAACCACCATAACATTCCGGTAAGCCAAAGCCTAATCCAGAGCAAGGCTCTAAATTTTCATTTCTATGAAAGCTACAGTAAGAAAGCTACAGAAGAAAAGTTTGAAGCTAGCAGAGGCTGGTTCGTGGGATTTAAGGAAAGAAGCCATCCCTTTAACTAAAGTACAAGATGAAGAAGGATATATGTTCTGATATAGAACCTACAGCAAGTTTTCCCAAAAATCTTAGCTAAGATAATTAACAAAGGTGGCTATGCTAAACAACAGATTTTCAATGTCAACAAAATGGCCTTATATTGGAAGAAGATGCCACCTGGGACATTCATAACTAGAGAGGAAAAAATAAATGCCTGGCTTCAAAGGACAAACTCACTCTCATATTAGGAGCTAACACAGCTGGTGACTTAAAGTTGAAGCCGGTCTCATTTACCAGTTCAAAAATCATGGGGCCCCTAGGAATTCTGCTAAATTTACTCTGCCTGTGCTCTATAAATGAAACAACAAATCCAAGATGACAGCACATTTGTTTACAAGATGGTTTACTGACTATTTTAACCCCATGATTGAGACCTATTGCTCAGAAAAAAAGGACTTCTTTAAAAACATTACTGTTCACTGATGCACTTGGTCACCCAAGAGCTCTAATGGAAATGTACAATGAGCTTAATGTTGTTTTCATGCCAGCTAGCACAACATCTACTCTGCAGCCCATGGATCAAGAGTAATTTTAACTTTCAAGTCCTATTATTTAAGAAATACATTTCATAAGGCCATAGCTGCCGTAGATAGATATTCCTCTGATGGATCTGGAAAAGTACATTGAAAACCTTCTTGAAAGGATTCACCATTCTAGATGCCACTAAAAACATTCATGATTCATGGGTATAGGTCAAAATATCAACACAAACAGGGGTTTGGAAGGAATTGATTCCAATTCCCATGGACGATTTTGGGGTGTTCAAGACTTAAATTGAGGAAGCAACTTCAGGTGTGGTGGGAACAGTAAGAGAACTGGAATTAAAGCGCAGCCTGAAGACGTGACTGCACTGCTGCAATCTCATGAGGAAACATTAATGGATGAGGAGTTGCTTCTTATGGATGAGCAAAGAAATGGACTTCTTGAAATGGAATCTACTTCTGGTAATGATGCTGTAATAATTGTTGAAAGACAACAAAGGATTTAGAATATTACATAAACCTAATTGATAAAGTTGCAGTAGGGTTTGAGAGAGTTGGTTCTGATTTTGAAAGATGTTCTGTTGTGGGTAAAATGCTATCAAACAGCATGGCAATTACAGAGAAATTGTTTGTGAAAGGAAGTCACTGATGTGGCAAACTTCATTGTTGTCTTTTTAAAATTTGTTTATTTTTAATTGGAGGATAATTACAATATTGTGTTAGTTTCTACCATACATCAGCCATAGGTGTACACATGTCCCTGCCCTCTTGACTCTCCCTCCCACCTCTCACCCCCGTCCTGCCCCTCTAGGTTGTCACAGAGCATCCGGTCTGCGCTCCATGTGTGACACAGCGAATTCCCGCTGGCTCTCTGTTTTACACATGGTGATGTAAATGTTTCAGTGCTGCCCTCTCAGCTCGTCCCACCGCCCCTCCCCCACTGTGTGCACAAGTCTGCGTCTCCTTTGCTGCCTTCCAAATAGGTTTATTAGTAGATCTTCCTAGATTCCATATATATGTGTGTGTATATATGTTAATATACGACGTTTGTGTCTTATTCTAAGACATTTTCAACCCAACCTTCAGCAACTGCCACCCTTATCAGTCAACAGCCACCAACACTGAGGCAAACTCTCCCCCAACAAAAAGATTATGATTTGCTGAAGGCTCAGATGATGATTAGCATTTAAGCAATAAAGTATTTCTTAGTCAAGGTATGTACTTTTTTTTTTTTTAAGACATAATGCTGTTCGGGCATCAAAACGTGTATTATCAAGGGTGAAACATATCACCAGCCCAGGTTGGATGCATGAGACAAGTGCTCGGGCCTGGTGCACTGGGAAGACCCAGAGGGATGAGATGGAGAGGGAGGCGGGAGGGGGGATCGGGATGGGGAACACATGTAAATCCATGGCTGATTCATGTCAATGTATGGCAAAAACCACTACAATATTGTAAAGTAATTAGCCTCCAACTAATAAAAATAAATGAAAAAAAAAAAAGACATAATGCTGTTCGACACTTAATAGACTATAGTATAGGGTAAATATAAATTTTATATGCACTGAGAAGACAAAAAAATTCATGTGACTTGCTTCATTGTGATATTTGCTTTATTGCAGTGGTCTGGAACTGAACCCACGACATCTCTGAGGTATACCTGTATTTCCTGAACCCGAGTATGCACAGTCTCCACCGTTATCAACATCCCTCATGAGAACAGAACAGCTGTTACAAAGGATACACCTACACTGACACATCATCATCCCCCAAAGTCCACAGTTTACCTCAGGGTTCACTCTTGGTGTACATTCTGTGGATTTGGACAGATGCATAATAACATGAGGATGAGATGGTTGGGTGGCATCACCGACTGGATGGACATGAGTTTGAGTGAGCTCTGGGAGCTGCTGATGGACCAGGAAGCCTGGTGTGCTACAGTCCATGGAATCCAAAGAGTCGGACACGACTGAGCGACTAAACTGACAGATGACTGTAATATCATTCTGAGTATTTTCACTGCCTAAAAAATCCTGCAGGCTTCACTTATTCATCCCTCCCTCCAAACCCCAGACAACCACTGATCTTGTCTCCATAGGTCTGCTTTCTTCACTGAATAATGTGCATTGGTAAATAGAGAGCTTCTTTGTTCTTTTTTTCCAGCTGTGTGGATGCTGTAATGCTTGCTTAACCAGTTCCCTATAGGAAATAGGGTTTGTTTCTCCTTTTCGGCATTGCAAGCAACACTGCAATGAATAACCTGCTACAGACTTCGTTTTGTAGGTAGGTAGGTATATTTGTGATATGAATACCTAGAAGTGAGAGAATCGCAGAATATTGACTTAGTATTACAGTGGACCTGGAATGGGATTAGCAGTCATCTACAGAAACAGGAATGACCAGAAAAATAACACCCACTTCTAGCAAAGAGTCGGACATGACTGGGCGACTAATGCTTTTCTTTCAACGCTAGTATTTACGACAGAGGAAATGTAATGCAGGGAAGTGCTTATGACATGAAAGAACTGAGAGCCTAACTGAGAAAGTGAAGCAGAGGCACCACAGCTTGTAGCCCGGAGACGCAAAAATGAAAAACCTGTGCTACTGAATCCCAGAGCTGTGGGTCACCTGTTGGAGACTAGGACCTCTAAGGACCTATCTGGTGGGGGCTGGGGCCACTGAGGACATGCAGATGCTGCTGGAGAAGCGCCTGAGTTAGAAGAGAGAGGGAGAGGAGTGTCCTGGCCTGGTCCTTTCCTCCCTGTCTTCCAGTCTTTCAGAAATCAGCTGATCGTGAGTGTGGGTGCCACAATTAACAGAGGTCAGCCCCTTGCAGTCCAGAGCAGTGTGGTAGAAGCACAGTGAATGGATTCAGAACCTATATGGCCCAGTGCTTATTTTACTCAGCATTTAAGTTCATTCATCCTTCAGCCCATGTTTAGTACCTTCAAACTTCACTCTCCCCCTTTTCCCCAAACAGGAAGAGGGACTCAAAGTCCCATTAGTCACCGTCTCCTTTTTGACTTCAGGATCTACTGATGAGCCTCACCCCTCTCCAGCAGGTCCAGATGTGACTTTTTGTGGCCTGGTGACCTAGGAACTAAATTGTAAATTAAGTCCCACCAACACTCCATACAAAACTATAGGAGATGGGGAAGGGGGAAAAGTAGAAATCATTGGTTTATAGGGACAGAACAAAAATGTGCTTTAGAACTATCATCCTGATTGCTATAAAGAGTCACAAGGTCATAGCTGCTATTTATCACTTCCCTCTTTTATCTATTATTCCATATTTCCTTTTTTTTGTAAGCTAGCCCTTCAGGTGGTTAGGGTTATCTACTTGGCAGGCTAACTGTATCAGTCAGGATATATTCACAACAACAGAAAACACACCTGGAATTTCAACTGAGAAAATTTAATACAAGAAATTGGTTAAGTAGTTTTGGCCACCTGATGTGAGGAACTGACTCATTGGAAAAGACCCTGATGCTGGGAAAGATTGAAGGTGGGAGGAGAAGGGGATGACAGAGGATGAGATGGTTGGATGGCATCACTGACTGGATGGACATGAGTTTGAGCAAGCTCTGGGAGTTGGTGATGGACAGGGAGGCCTGGCGTGCTGTGATCTGTGGGGTCACAAAGAGTCGGACATGACTAAGCGACTGAACTGAACTGAAGTAGTTTTGGAGAACTGAAAAGGCAAAAAAGGGGATACTGAGCTAACCCGCAGGTAGGAACTGTGATGAAGCTGTCGCTCCTGGGACTGTAGGGACAAAAGAAGCTTGAAGGAGAGTACCTGGAGACCTCTGAGACAGCGCCTGAGGCTGACAGTTGATGGTATATTTGGTTAGGCATGATGAGACTGGTTCTAGGAGTATCCCCCAACCCAAAGCTCAATACTGTAATTGTTAACCACTTGTCAGAGAATACTACATCCTTTCTCCCTCCTCTGCGTTGCAGAATCAAACAGAAAGTCAACTGGCAAAGTAGAAAGATGGTTCTCATAGTCCCAGCCCTAGCATCACAAAGCAGAGTGTTAAAGTGTGGGTTTGGACCCAGAGATGATGGTGTAATAACTGGGACAGCTCATCACTTTGCCTACTCAATATCTGTGCACAACTTGCTACATCTATTTCAACTTCCGGTACAGCAATCACAAACTTCAACTTTTCTTTAACAAAATACAATAGTCCTTTGTAGAAATAGGCACTCTCACCTTTTCCACAAAAGAAAAGATTGCAGATGTTATTTTAGTGATCTTTGGGTGATGTCAGTTACTCCTCAACTTTAGTTATTAGAGTCCCTCTTGAATATCCTGTAAGCTAAAGATGAAACTGTCAAGTCAACCAGTGCCATTAATTCTTACAGTGCAAAGGAAGAAAAAATTAGTTTGTATATACACAAATATATAAACACACAGATTTATAGAAATACATTAAGCAAAGAAGAAAATAATATTTAGGTATTAGTCCCCTCTTCTCTCTGGTCATGAGCCTGTAGTTGATACTTGTAACTTCCTTCTTCCCCTACTCATTCCATATTTCCTTTGCTCTGAGCCAGCAACTATATCAGGTGGTGTGATCCAAAGCTCCATTCCTGAAGACTCTGAATCTTCAGGGATTCCCTCTTGTCTTGGTTGCTGTAGTTTCCCAGTAACTTTTGCAGTGAGAGTTGCATAGAGGAGAAAATGAAGAGAGCTGACACAGAGACAGACTCCCCTGACGTGGCAGCTGGTCACATGGGTAGGAGCAGGGGACAGAAATCTAGATGCGCGCTAAAACTTTTACACAGATGTGACCCAGTTCTGGTTTGAGTTTGAATGGAATGAGAGCTGGGCTTTATGTAGGGTTATCAACTGCCCTGGTTTGCTCCAGACTGAGGGATTGCCCAGAACCTGAGACTTCCTGCGTTTAAACAGGGAAAGTCCCTGGAAAACTGGGATGAGTTCATCCCCCTAGCCTACTGTGAACTGGCGAAGGCTGATTAGTGACAGGAGCTTCTTGGCATGAGCACCGAGTCACCTTCTGGGATAACCAGCCCTTAGGGAATAAGCAGTCAAGATAGGTTAGTTGGCCCAGTACGAAAGCGTTAAGTGGTGCAGGGAAGTGGTTCTTAAGACTACGTGGCAGCTGTCATTCAGATCCATCCCCAAGCCTCGGAACCCATGGGTCCAATGTGAGTTCTAGGGAGAGAAGAGGTTGGGGGTAAAATCTTTGACACCCCCTGCTCAACAGAGTGCGACCCAGAGGGGACATATTCTTTCTCACCACAGACCACCCACAGCTCCAGAAATTGAAGGCTCTAGCGCATTAATGACCAGTTGAAGATAGGCTGGAAGTTTCCAAGGGGTGGGGAGGAGGAACTTGGTAACACGGACTGGCACATCGAAGCTCTGAAATACTCAGCAGGGCAGAATAACATTTACGCAGGTGGGGCGTAACTCAGTGAAATGTGTGTTATTACAGCAAAACACCACAGGAGCAGGCCAGGAAGTGGGGAGGCCAGAGGAAACTTGGCAACAGTTAGGCTTTTCTTGAAGCAATTCCAACTGGCAGAAAAGGATGAGGTTACTTTCTTTGTAATATTGCGCCACCTGGTGTTAATTTCTATGTACTCCTTTCTCCTAGTTCAGTTGCTAAGTCGTCTCAGACTCTTTGAGACCGCATGGACTGCAGCATGCCAGGCTTCCCTGTCTAGTTAGATGCTTAAAAAGAAGCAGATGAATTAAGAGTCTGAGGACAGTTTCCAAAGTCATCAGTCATGTGTTCTTTTGTTAATTCGACAGATATTGATTGAATAATTTCGTTATGCCGGTTACTTTTGTAGGCATTGACAGTACAGCTGTGGACAAAACCGCTGAACTCATGGACGCTTACAATCTTGTGGGGATGATAAATAAGATAAATAAGTAAAGTATATAGTATGGTATATGGCTATAAATTTTGAGGAGAAGAAATAAATTGAGGAAGAAAGAATTAAGGTTAAAATTTTGGAGAGGGGAACTCTAAGTTTAGACCAGGTGATTAGGGAGGCCTCACTGAGAAGCTGACCTGTGAATAAAACACAGGGATAGAGAGAAACCTTACCTGCCTCCTGAGAAACCAGTATGTGGGTCAAGAAGCAACAGTTAGAACTGAACATGGATCAACTGACTCATTCTAAACTGGGAAAGGAGTGCGGCAAGGCTGTATGTTGCCACCTTACTGGTTTAACTCATATGCAGAGTACATCATGCAAAATACATGAATCATAAGCTGGAATCAAGATTGACAGGAGAAATATCAACAACCTCAGATATGGAGATGATACTACCCTAATGGCAGAAAGTGAAGTGGAACTAAAGAGCCTCTTGATGAAGGTGAAAGAGGAGAGTGAAAAATCTGGCTTGAAATTTAACATTAAAACAACTAAGCTGTTTCATGTTGATGTAAAAAACTAAGGTCATGGCATCCAGTTCCATCACTTCATGACAAATAAAAGGGCACTTGCTCCTTGGAAGGAAAGCTATGACAAACCTTGACAGTATATTAAAAAGCAAAGACATCACTTTGCTGACAAAGGTCCATATAGTTGAAGCCATAGTTTTTCCAGTAGTCATGTATGGATGTGAAAGTTGGTCCATAAAGGAGGCTGAGAGCCAAAGAATTGATACTTTTGAACTGTGGTGTTGGAGAAGACTCTTGAGAGTCCCTTGGACTGCAAGGAGATCAAACCAGACAATTCTAAAGGAAATCAACCCTGAATATTCATTGAAAGGACTGATGCTGAAGCTCCAATACTTTGGCTTCCAGATGCAAAGAGCTGACTCATTGGAAAAGACCCTGATGCTGGGAAAGATTGAGGGCAGGAGGAGAAGGGGGCAACAAAGGATGAGATGGTTGGGTGGCATCATCGACTCAATGGACATGAGTTTGAGGAAACTCTAGGCAATAGTGAAGGACACGGAAGCCTGGCATGCTGCAGTCTCTGGGGTCGCAAAGAGTTGGACACGACTGAGCGACTGAACAACAATGAACGAACTTCAGAAAGTGGGTATAGAGGGAACATATCTCAACATAATAAAAGCCACTTATGGCAAACTCATGGCTAACATACTCAGTGGTGGAAAGCTGAAAGCATTTCCTCTAAGATCAGGAATAAGACAAAGATGTCCACTCTCACCACTTTTATTCAACATAGTTTTGGAAGTTCTGGACACAGTAATCAGGGAAGAAAAATAAAAGGAGTCCAAGTTGGAGAAGAAGAAGTAAAACTGCATTGTTTGTAGATGACCTGATGCTCGATTATACACAGAAAACCCCCCAAACCCCCAAACCCTACCAGAAAACTGCTGGAGCTCATCAATGAATTTGGTAGAGTTGCTTGGTACAAAAGTTTAATATACAAAAGTTTTGTGTGTATACATATATGTATATACTATCAGAAAGAGACATTAAGAAAACAATTCTGCTTACCATCACATCAAAAATAATAAAGTGAAGAGTGAAAGTGATAGTCACTCAGTCACATCCAACTCTTTGTGACCCCATGGACTGTGGCCTGCCAGGCTCTTCTGTCCATGGAATTCTCCAGGAAAGAATACTGGAATGAGTTGCCATTCCCTTCTCCATCAAAAATAATAAAATACCTATGAATAAACCTATCTAAGGAGACAAAAGACCTGTACTCTGAAAACTGTAAGATGCTGATGAAAGAAATTGAAGATGACACAAACAGAAAGATAAAATGTATTCTTGGATTGCAAGACTGAATATTGTTAAAATAACCGTAGTCCCCCAAGGCAATCTACAGAGTCAGTGAAATCCCTATCAAATTGCCAATGGCATTTTTCACAGAACGAGAACAAAAATTTTAAATGTATGGAAACACGAAAGACTCCAAATAGCTGGAACAATCTTGAGAAAGAAGAACACAGCTCAGGAATCACCCCCCCTGCCTTCAGGCTGCACTGAACCCAACAGTTATCAGCGCTGTGTGCTACCGGCACCAAAACAGACACGCAGATCACAGGAGAGGACAGAGAGACCAGAGATAGACCCACACACTTACGGGCGGCTACTCTCCGACAAAGACGGCAAGAATATGCAGTGGAAAAAAAGACAGTCTCTTCAATAAGTGACACTGGGAAAACTGGACAGCCGTATGTAAAAAAATGAAATTAGATCTTCTCTAACACCATATACAAAAACAAAATCAAAATGGACTGAAGACCGAAATGTAAGACCAGATACTATAAAACTCCTAAAGGAAAACATAGGCAGCACACTCTGACATAAAGTGCAGCAATATATTTTTGGATTTATCTTCTAGAGTAATGGAAATAAAAATAAAAATAAACAAACGGGACCTAATTAAACTTAAAAGTTTTGACACAGTAAAGGAAACCATAAACCACAATCACGAAAAAACAACCTAAGGACTGGGAGAAAATATTTGCAAATAATGTTACTAACCAGTGATTAATTTCCAAAATATACAAAAGTTCACATAGCTTAATATCAAAAAACAAACAATCAACCCAACCAATAAATAGGCAGAAGATCTAAATATACATTTCTCCAAAAAAGATAAACAGATGACCAACAGGCACATAGAGCACACGCGGCTTCACCAGCTCCCGGAGCTGCTCAGACTTACGCCCATCAAGTCGGGGACGCCATCCAGCCATCTCATCCTCTGTCATCCTCTTTTCCTCCCGCCTTCAAACCCTCCCAGCATCAGGGTCTTTTCCAGTGAGTCAGCCCTTTGCATGAGGTGGCCAAATTATTGGACTTTCAGCTTCAACATCAGTCCTTCCAATGAACACCCAGGACTGATCTCCTTTAGGATGATGGACTGGTTGGATCTCCTTGCAGTCCAAGGGACTCTCAAGAGTCTTCTCCAACACCACAGCTCAAAAGCATCAATTTTTCAGTGCTCAGCTTTCTTTATGGTCCAACTCTCACATACATACATGACTACTGAAAAAACCATGGCTTTGACTAGATGGGACTTTGTGGGCAAAGTAATGTCTCTGGTTTTTAATATGCTGTCTGGGTTGATCATAACTTTTCTTCCAAGGAGTAACCGCCTTTTAATTTCATGACTGCTGTCACCATCTGCAGTGATTTTGGAGCCCCTAAAAACAAAATCTGTCACTGTTTCCATTGTTTCCCCATCTATTTGCCATGAAGTGATGGGACTGGATGCCATGATCTTAGTCTTTTCTGAATATTTAGTTTTAAGCCAACTTTTTCACTCTCCTCTTTCACTTTCATCAAGAGCCTCTTTAGTTGCTAACTATTAAGGAAATGCAAACCAAAACCACAATGAGGTATCACCTCACACCAGTCAGAATGGCTATCATTAAAAAAAAATCTGCATGTAATAAATGCCGGAGAGGATGTGGAAAAAAGGAAACTTCCTATACACTATTGATGGAAATGTAAACTAGTGCAACCACTATGGAGAACAGTATGGAGGTTCCTCAGAAAACCTAAAAATAGAGTTACCATATTATCTTGCAATCCCACTCCTGGGCAGATATTGAGAGAAAACTGCTTTGAAAAGACACATGCACCTTGATGTTCATGCTGCTGCTGCTGCTGCTAAGTCGCTTCAGTCGTGTCCAACTCTGTGTGACCCCACAGACGGCAGCCCACCGGGCTCTGCCGTCCCTGGGATCCTCCAGGCAAGAACACTGGAGTGGGTTGCCATTTCCTTCTCCAATGCATGAAAGGGAAAAGGGAAAGTGAAGTCGCTCAGTCGTGTCCGACTCTTAGCGACCCCATGGACTGCACCCTACCAGGCTCCTCCATCCATGGGATTTTCCAGGCAAGAGTACTGGAGTGGGGTGCCATTGCCTTCTCCACTTTGATGTTCATAGCAGCCCTATTTACAATAGGCAAGACTTGGGAACATACATTTAGATTCTTGATCCATTTTGAGTTAATTTTTGTAAATGGTATGAGCAAAGGGCCTAGAGTTACTTTTATGAAAAGATTTTCCCTCTCTGATTCAATTTAAGATATTCTAAGTTTCTGTTTCTTCTTTTACATTTTAAAAGCCTTAAAGCAAAAATTAACCATGTTAAGCACTAATGCTTTGTTTAAGGTTCTAAGTGTAAAGTTTCAAGCTACAAGAGACAGCCATCACTTAGTAGAGTTTTTCAGTAGTCATTTTTATTATGAAATATTTCAGAAATAAACATGTAAAGATTATTATAATGAACACGTATCAACAACGAAGCTTAAGAAATAAAACATTTCACATCTAGAGGAAGCATACTGTATCTCCCTTTTGAATTGCATTTCCTTCCTGTCATAAAAGTAACCACAATCACAAATTTGGTGATCATTCTTGCAATTCGTATCCTTATATTAACTCCTTATTGCCAAATTCAGACTTAAATCAAAGAAAGTAGGGAAAACCACCAAACCATTCAGGTATGACCTAAATCAAATCCCTTATGACTATACAGTGGAAGTGAGAAATAGATTTAAGGGACTAGATCTGATAGACAGAGTGCCTGATGAACTATGGACGGAGGTTCGTGACATTATACAGGAGACAGGGATCAAGACCATCCCCATGGAAAAGAAATGCAAAAGGGCAAAATGGTTGTCTAAGGAGGCCTTACAAATAGCTATGAAAAGAAGAGAAGCAAAAAGCGAAGGAGAAAAGGAAAGATATTCCCATTTGAATGCAGAGTTCCAAAGAATAGCAAGGAGAGAAAGAAAGTCTTTCTCAGCGATCAATGCAAAGAAATAGAGGAAAACAACAGAATGGGAAAGACTAGAGATCTCTTCAAGAAAATGAGAGATACCAAGGGAACATTTCATACAAAGATGGGCTCACTAAAGGACAGAAATGGTATGCACCTAACAGAAGCAGAAGATATTAAGAAGAGGTGGCAAGAATACACAGAAGAACTGTACAAAAAAGATCTTCACGACCCAGATAACCATGATGGTGTGATCACTCACCTAGAGCCATACATCCTGGAATGTGAAGTCAAGTCGGCCTTAGGAAGCATCACTACAAACAAAGCTAGTGCAGGTGATGGAATTCCAGTTGACCTATTTCAAATCCTAAAAGATGATGCTATGAAAGTGCTGCACTCAATATGCCAGCTTATTTGGAAAACTCAGCAGTGGCCACAGGACTGGAAAAGGTCAGTTTTCATTCCAATCCCAAAGAAAGGCAATGCCAAAGAATGCTCAAACTACCACACAATTGCACTCATCTCACACGCTAGTAAAGTAATGCTCAGAATTCTCCAAGCCAAGCTTAAGCAATACGTGAACCATGAACTTCCAGATGTTCAAGCTGGTTTTAGAAAAGGCAGAGGAACCAGAGATCAAATTGCCAACATCAGCTTGATCATTGAGAAGGCAAGAGAATTCCAGAAAACATCTATTTCTGCTTTCTTGACTATTCCAAAGCCTTTGACTGTGTGGATCACAATAAACTGTGGAAAATTCTGAAAGAGATGGGCATACCAGACAACCTGACCGGCCTCTTGAGAAACCTGTATGCAGGTCAGGAAGCAACAGTTAGAACTGGACATGGAACAACAGATTGGTTCCAAATAGGAAAAGGAGTATGTCAAGGCTGTATATTGTCACCCTGCCTATTTAACTTATATGCAGAGTACATCATGAGAAACTCTGGGCTGGAAGAAGCACAAGCTGGAATCAAGATCGCCGGGAGAAATATCAATAACCTCAGATATGCAGATGACACCGCCCTTATGGCAGAAGTGAAGAGGAACTAAAAAACCTCTTGATGAAAGTGAAAGAGGAGAGTGAAAAAGTTGGCTTAAAGCTTAACATTCAGAAAACTAAGATCGTGGCATCTGGTCCCATCACTTCACGGGAAATAGATGGGGAAACTGGAAACAGTGTCAGACTTTATTTTTGGGGGCTCCAAAATCACTGCAGATGGTGATTGCAGCCATGAAATTTAAAAGACGCTTACTCCTTGGAAGAAAAGTTATGCCCAACCTAAACAGCATATTAAAAAGCAGAGACACTACTTTGCCAACAAAGGTCCGTCTAATCAAGGCTATGGTTTTTCCAGTGGTCATGTATGGATGTGAGAGTTGGACTGTGAAGAAAGTTTAGTGCTGAAAAATTGATGCTTTTGAACTGTGGTGTTGGAGAAGACTCTTGAAAGTCCCTTGGACTGCAAGGAGATCCAACCAGTCCATCCTGAGGGAGACCAATTCTGGGTGTTCATTGGAAGGACTGATGCTGAAGCTGAAACTCCAATACTTTGGCCACCTCATGCGAAGAGTTGACTCATTGGAAAAGACCCTGATGCTGGGAAGGACTGGGGACAGGAGGAGAAGGGGACAACAGAGGATGAGATGGCTGGATGGTATCACTGACTCGATGGACATGAGTTTGAGTAAACTCCGGGAGTTGGTGATGGACATGGAGGCCAGGCGTGCTGTGGTTCATGGGGTCGCAAAGAGTCAGACAGGACTGAGTGACTGAACTGAACTGAACTGATTTTTGCTTATGTATGTATCCCTCAATAGGATGTAATGTTACTTTGTGTTTTGTAAAGTAATACATAAGTGATATATATATAGTATGTGTCTTTCTACAGATAGAAATGTTTTTGCTACAGTTTTCTATTTTGTCATTTGTTCAGAGATAATTTGGAATAACTTATTGAAGCATTTTTTTCCCCCAGTGAAACGAATTGGATTTTCAATGTTTAAATTAATTTTTATTGGAGAATAGATTTACAATGTTTTGTTAGTTTTCTCCTGTAGAGCAGAGTAAATTGGTTATACATATACATATATCTACTGTTTTTTAGATTCTTTTCCTATATGGGTCATTACAGAGTATTGAGTAGAGTTCCCTGTGCTACACAGTTATTACTTACTTTTTTAATATATAGTATTGAGTATGTGTCAGATAATTCAAATATTTGGTTTATCTTTATATTGATATCAGTCGATTGCCTTTTCTCATTCAGGTTGTGACTTTTCTGGTTCTTGGTATGATGAGTGATTTTGTTTTTGTATCCTGGACATTATGAGAATTAAATTATGAGACAGTGGATCCTATTTAAGTCTTTTCTTTCACACGCAGTCACCCTGTTATGTTCAGTGCATAGTCCCTTGCTTGCTTTCTCCGGCTTTGGTTCCAATGACAGTGTAGGTTTCAGAGCCTGGAGAGTGCTTTTCTGGTTCACTGTGTTCACCTGGCACCCCCAGGGCTCCTGTTTGATCCTGTTTATGCTGCAGGGGCCGAGTGCAGTTTCCCTGTAGGTCCTGCTGGAGGGAGTGTGGGAGATGCTGGGCCATGGGGCAGTTACTGCTTCCCTGAGCCTGTTCTCAAGGCTACTACCTAGGGCCTGCCTCATCACTGATGGTGCTGCTTGAGGGGGGTGGGAGGTACTTTCCTGGGCCCCCAGTGCTGCTAGGGTAGCGGATGCTGAGCCTGTGGGGCAGAGAGTGTTGCCCAGGACCTTCTCGCTATGGCGCCTTGTGCCAACATGCTTCTTATTCCATCTGTGCCAGTGCCACTGAGGAGGGGCACATCTCCTGGGGCCTCCTTCTCCCTCTCGTGCTGGGAGTCATTCTCCACCAGCGAATGTGGACCAGGAGACTGTGGACATAGGTCTCCCTCTGCTGCTGAGTGGAGGGCCAGGAGGCCCTGGGCCTGTTGGTGCTCCTGGGTGGAGCCAGGCGCCCACTCTTGCAGGTGCTGCTGGCGCAGGCAGGGCAGGCCAGCCAGGGATGGGGTGAAGGCGGGGTTCCCCACTAGGGCTCTGCTGCCTCTTTCCCGGCCCTTCAGCCAGAGAGAGCTGGCTTTGGCTGGAACTTTTAAAAATCCGTACCTTCTGGTGGTTTGAGTTGGGGGCCTTCTTCAGTACCGTCCAGGATATATGGGAAACAAAGAGAAATTCCAGGGGACTTGCCCCCGTGTCGTTTCTCAAGTCCTAAGGTCCCTAGCCAGCCTGCTTCCCTCTTTCCACCTTTCAGAGTCCTTTCATGGTTGTCTGTAACTATTTCCAGGATTTTTAGTTGTATTTTGAGAGACGTGAAAGGGAAAGTGAATCTTTGTCATCTCATCTGGGACCAGAAGTTGCAAAGAAAGTGGGCTATTTTAGTACTGAAACATGTGTATTATCGTATGTAAAACAAATGACCTGTGCAAGTTTGATGCATGACGCAGGACACTCAAAGCCGGTGCTTTGGGACAACCCAGAGGGACGGGGTGGGGAGGGAGCTGGGAGGGGGCCCAAGATGGGGAGACACATGTGCTCATGGGTGAGTCACAGCGATGTATGGCAAAAACTACCACAGTATTGTAAAGAAATTATCCTCCAGTTAAAATAAATTGATTAATTACAAAAAAGAAAGTGGGCTATTTTATTTCATGGTTCTTTCCTCACTTCATTTACTCACATTTTGTTATAAACATACAATAGTGGTTCTTGGTGCATTCTTGCCACTTTCCTTCTATTTATTTCCTTACATCGCTTTTACTATATTCTCTACTGGCATTCATTGGAAATGGACACGTTATTTTTGATAATAAAGATTAATAATCAAAACAGAATAAATATTTAAATTATCTTAGAGTTTCTGGGCAAGAAAAGCTGTGGTGTATATCCAAATGTTGTGATAAATCCCATTGTTTCTTCAGATCATGTCAACTTTTTCTCTTGAAACTCAAATGCCAGCAGCTTCATGGCTTCAGTCCTGATCATGGGATCAGTTATTAAAAACAATGTTCTAATTTTCAAAATAAGTTGGGAACTCTGCAAATCAGCCAGCCCACATTCTTCAAAATGTACTTCAGGAAAGACAAGCTATAGTGCTTAAAAGAGACTAAAGAGCCGTGAAACCACCTGATCCTTAACCGCATTTTTTAAAGACAGCCTTAAAGGACATTATTGGATTAACTGGAGAAATGCATTAAATAGTTGTATTATAATAATGCTAAATTTTCCGAGTGTGATAGAATAATGGTCTCTACGCTCAGCCTCCCAAAGGTGTTCAGACCTAATCCTCCTCGCCCTGGGCAGCTGGCTGGAGACACCTGCCCAAAGAACCTGACCAGCCAAGATGACTTCATAACACCATGGTGGGGTTCCCTCCAAACTGGCTGCGAAGACCACCCCAGGAGCTCAGGGCCTCTTATCATCATCCTAGTGAGACTCCAACATTTGAGAAATATTTTAACATGAAATATATATTTTAATACGGAAACATCTCCTATGGTTTTATTATCAGTATCAGAGAAGATGAAAAGAGAGTGCATCCATAAAGCAGGCCATTCAAGAAATTTTTTCAAGGAATATGTGGCAAATGAAAGATTTGGAAAACAAAAATAGCTCTTGAAATTAATAATATAAAAGCAGAAAACTTAAGTTCAGTAAAAGAGAAGACAAAGGAGAAAAACCTGTGTGGCCAGGGTGTGCCTGTGGCCCCCATCTTCCTGTTTCCATGGTGACCAGCGGCCTGTTTATCCGCTATTTCAACATGATCACAGTCTAAACACCCTGGCCAGGGGCTCAGGGTCACCACCTCTGGAACTGAGGCACCAGCTTCAGTCAGTGCAAAAAGCGTGAGTCCCCCTAAGGATCAAGCTTAAGATGACAGAATCTTTTTTTAATCTTTGTATTCTGTGTTGGGGTATAATCGATTAACACACAGTGGTGTGACAGTTTCAAGTGAACAGTGAAGGGACCCAGCTGTTCACTCACATGTATACATTCTCCCCCGAACTCGCCTCCCAGGTCAAGGTGACGAAGCGTAAAAACCAGACCCGAAGGTGGGCAGGAGACCAGAGCAGACGCTGAGGACCAGCCCACAAAGCTGGGGGCGCAGGGGCGCAGGGGCTGAGGGCCAGCGGTGTGATACCCCCAGCGCCCTGGGCGGGATGGGGGCAGCTGGGGCGGTTTCTCCGGGTAACTCTTCTGTGTCTGGGCCCATGCCTGACCTGACCCGCTCTGTTCTGGTTTTAAGGTTTCACTATCAAAAGTCAACCTGATTTTGGCCACTTTCATCCCAGTATTATAGGGCATTTAAAAAGCAAACCACTAAACTTATAAAGCAAGGAAATCTAAATATATTGATTAAGAAGCTTAATGCAATCATAGTTCACTCTCTGGAACCCTTCACACTGGGACCATTTTCCTTTTCACTGACTTCCACCCAAAAACACATGCCCTGCTTTAGTTTTTGTCTAGCATCTCCCCTAGGCCCCCCCTTGGAATTTTCGTTGGGTGGGCCCAAAACAAAGTGACTATTAACAGTTCTCATCTTCACCTTTTGGATGCATTTTGTCTTCTATGTCCATTGGTGATAATTAACATTTTCATTCAACAAGAACCTATCATTCAAAGTATATTTCCATTTCATGGATTATTTTTCCCATTAAAAACCATTTTTAATTTGCCAAGTTTGTAAAGAATTACAAAAATATCCACATTAAGTAAAAGCTATTAGCCATTTTCCTAATTACAGAAGTAATCACAGCAACAACTCCAAGCTCGAATTTGCATTACTTTATAACCAGTGCTTAAATGTCGCTTGTTGGGTGCTGTTTGCTCATTATTCTCTCATTTGAGACACTGACATCAAAGGTGGGTGCTGCTGGCAAGCTGCATCTTGAAAATTCGTCTTTGGACCCCAGCCTGTTGGTGAAACCAGGCTGGTCACCCATGTCCCTTCTGATTCTAGCATTCAGCAATGTGCTTACTTTTCCTTTTAGAAATTGTCCAAGTCTTCCCAAAGGATGTAGAAGCCCTTAATGTGAAAAATAATTTTTTGTGGGCTTCTGATTTGCTCTAAAAAAACCTTCAGTACAGAAAAGGTACAGGGAGGAGTTGGTCTCTCCGGGCCCCTGGCACTTCCTATGGTGAGAACACAGACACGGGATACACACTTACACTAAAAATGACTTGCCGTTAATTCGAAATTCACATTTAACTGCATGCCTATATTTGATCCAGACCAAGATGCCCGCTTCCAGCCTTGAGAAAGTGGCAGGGTGCAGAACTACACTCCAGTCATAAACAACTGGAAGACCAGCAAACTGCGTGAAATGAGCATTGACGGCATTGGACAATGCAAGACCGTGTACCCTGAGAGGGACGGAACCTGGGGAGAGGGAGCCCTGCAAAGCCCAACTTCCCTTCATCCCCCCCCAGCCATTAATTATCCCAGCTCTGGCCCCTGCCCTCCCTCCCACTCCCTGGGCTGGCAGACTCCAGACACATGTAGTATCTGTTTCTCCAAGATAAGCTCACCTTGTCCTGCCAACCCAGCCTGCACTCCCGGGAGCTCAGGCCAGACCTGGCCACGCACGTGGCTGATGCCCTGCCTGGCATCAGCCACACCTGCCCCCGGGCGTGCGGACTCGGCGACTAAAGCAACAGCAGATCACTGCATGGCTCCCCTGCTGTGAATCTGGGACACGGCAGACTCCTGCTTCTCCACACCGACTATGCTGGGAGCCTTGTGAGGTGAACCACTCAGATTCATCTGAACACCAACAGGAGTGTGTGCTTGGCTGAAACGGTCACCACATTGCTGATCGGCTCTACGCCAATACAGAATAAAAGGGTGAAGTCAATAAACAATAAATAGGAATGCGGAATGAACTGCGGGGTGACACAGACGCAAGCGTGGCCAGGATCGGGCATGCTGTTGCTGCTGTGCACTCGCTAAGTCGGTCTGACTCTGCAACCCCAGGACGGCAGCGCACCGGCCTCCTATGCCCTCTACTACCTGCCCGAGTTTGGTCAGGTTCATGTCCACCGAGTTGGTGATGCCATCCAGCCATCTCATCCTCTGTCGTCCCCTTCTCCTCCTGCCCTCAATCCCTCCCAGCATCAGGGTCTTTCGCAATGAGTCTGTTCTCCACATCAGGTGGCCAAAGTATTGGAGCTTCAGCTTCAGCATCAGTCTTTCCAATGAATATTCAGGACTGATTTCCTTTAGGATTGGCTGGTTGGATCTCCTTGCAGTCCAAGGGACTCTCAAGAGTCTTCTCCAACACCACAGTTTGAAACTATCAATTCTTCAGGATTTGGGTGTGAAGTGATTTTGTCACCACGAATGTCACCTGCATTCACAAGCTCATGGCCATTTCTAATTAAAGGTGAAGGCCCCTAAGTATTCTTATCATCACCTAGGGTGATAAGAATTGTGTAAAGGGGAAAAGTCCTATTTTCTTCTCAGAAGTGTGCCATTTGTTGTAACAATTGCATGGAACCCTATTCAGAAACTTGTAATGTAAAGCTATAGACACACCAACCTACACAAGCAAATTGCAGAATAGACTTGCTCTAGTCAAATATTTCCATTTCTCTAAAATTTCACTAATTGCCTTGGTAATTGCATTTGTAAGACTATAAGATGCTAGTGCAGGCTAACGTTTTAAATTCCATAAACAAAATAAGAAGGGACGTTTGAGAGAGGAGGGGAAAGAGTGCGCGCCTGATGCCGTGTCTACATCCGGGCACCCCGCCTGCACCGACCACGCACTGATTTATTTTTCACGCCATTACAAACAGGAAATTAAACTATATAAAAAGTTTTTGAACTAATTTTTCAAGCTGGCATTTTAATGCTTGGATATTAAGAATGGCCCACTTCATTTTCTTCCACCCTTTCAGTAACTGGAATGATCGGATTACGAGATTTCCAGGGTTAAATTACTTTACCCTTGATCCGCATCACGCTTTACAAGAACTTCCCGTTCTTTGCTCTCAACAGAGACCCTGATGACACTGCGTGATTTGGTCCCAAAAGAAGCTAGAATGTTGGCAGCGAAGGTGCCACATTTTAATCTGATGGAAGCAGAGATACAAGGAAAATCAACTTAAAATCTGTTTGTGACACGTAACTTTTGGAGCCGCCGAGTCAAGGAAAGCAGAGAGAGTGGAAATAGCGTCATGCTCTGTTTGTACGGGATTTAATTTCAGAGTCCTGATCTATCTTTTCTAGAAGTAATAACCCAAGCGCTTTGATTTTCTGGCATGCTTTGGTGTGCGGATTGGCGGCTATGTCTTTTTCCAACATCTTTGCATTTGAGTGCACATAAATCCAGACTTGATGGAGGTCAGACCCTCATTAATTCACTTCACCAGGTTGGAAAACTGCTCTCTAAGAAAGGGTGAAGAAAAAAATAAATCCACCCTCATTCACAAACAAGGAATTACCAACATAACATATATCAGGAAAATCAGGCCAAAGAAAAAGTAATTCAACACCAGACCCACAAATTTCATCCAGGTTTTACCACAATCCCAATGTAATTGGTAAAAAATAAGTTAAATATGTTTTAAGATCAAATGTTTCCTTCAGCTTCAATTTAGAATGCTCATAAAATCATGAGCTGGCATCCACTGTCCTGATGAATCTTTAAACTTGGAACAGACCTCATATCATGCGAGTAAATTATGACACTGGATTTCAAAATGCTCATGTAATGTGATGGACTCTCTACAAAGACCCCAAAGAAATAAATATTCCAAGCCTTCGAGCCAAGGTCGCCCTATTGATTGAACAGGAAAGGGCATTCTAGAAGGGCAAAGCCTTTTCAAAAATTAACACTACACAGATGCACCTGAATGCTTTTAAGAAATGTCTTTGGCAAATGGAACATCAATCTAAGGACTGGAAAAAGAAGAAAAATCAGCTCATGTTGAGAAAAGGAGAATGACACTTAGAAAGCACAGTATCCTTCCAATGCAGTGATCCTGCCTGAAAGGAAAGGGGGAAAGAAAAGAAAAAAGGAGGGAGCCAAGCTTTCTCTAGAGATTAGAAAGTCACTGTGCTTTAATGGGCATTGAGCTCCCAGGGGTCGTAACATGGGAATGACAGCAGACGTCAAAGGTCACGCAGTCTGTGCGGTCTACCGAGGAGGTCATGACCTATGGAAGAACGGCCTCCACTTATAAATAGCCGTGTATTGAGTGAAATGAATGGAAACCCATTTGTATTTTGGAAAATGTAATTGGGCCGATGGACTATGAGGAGAGGGGCCCCGGAAGAGAAGGGGAGGAGGTCACTGCCGCCAGCGTGCTGGGTCAGCGAGCAGGGCAGACATTCCCGCAGGGCCGCGGGGCAGGCAGGGAGGGCTCTGGGCTCCCTGTGCAGGGGACTGACTCCGTCGGGCACATTAAACCATCTTCCAGGGGCTGCTTTCCCAAAGCCGGAGGGGGCGGTCTGTGACCAGGGCTTGCCTCTTGCCTCATGATTTCAGTTTTTACATTAAACAGTGAATCTCCACTGTGAGAGGAGGTTCTGGGTTCCTGTTTTCATCTCACGGTTCATTTCCCCAATCCATCTTGCTTACTGACGTCTCGTGGGATTTCATGCCTGTGGTTTGCGATACGATGATGAGGCAGGAGTCTGTTTTCAGGCGTTCCTTCGCTGGGCGCATTGTGCTCAGATAAAACTGATAAGAAAAGTCACAGAGGTGTCTCATCGAATATCACACGCAAATCTGCTGACTTCTATTCTGCATGGCTGTGTAAACAGCGTGCTGGGATCACGTGCTGCCCATCACCCCAACTCTTTGTGATTCAATATTTTTTATTATACTCCATTTAAAGTTATTATAAAATATTGGCCGTGTTCCCCGTTCTATACGATGACTCTTTCAGAGAAGTCGGCACTAGAAGAGACGTAGGTGTGTGTGTTACTGTAATGAGCCACTCAGATCAAACTGCAGTTTCACTCCAACCAACACTCACTCGGCACCCAACATTCACCAGGAACATTGCCATGAGCTACAAGCATCACTGGGAAAGTATATACTCTTTGCCAGTAAGGAGTTTACTGTCTTCTGGACCAGTAAGTCCTGGACCCACAACCCTACTCTCACACGGGCTTTGGGAATTCCAGAATATCAAAACCCCAACTAAAAGATGAGATAAACTTCAGACCGCTTGATACACAAAATAAGTCAACCGATCACTGGAGGAATGCCCACCTCCCCAGTCAATCACAAGTCTTTCCGCTCATGTTCTGTTTTCATTCACCTTGAATTTGAAGACAGAATGTTGACAACTGACCCAGGAAGCAAGTATGGAGCTAAAGCTCTCATTCTTACCTTGAAATTCCTAAAACTTTCTGTAATGGGTGTGCGGCAAGGAAGTCTGATATGAGGTCCAGAGACACCCAGGAGGGTCAGCTGAGAGCAGACCACCTGTGAAGAGGGGAGCAGGCGGACCGTGAGGATGGGGGCCCTTCCACTGGCCAGCCCCCTGCCAGCCCCCCCCCCCCCCAGCCCTCCCCAGACCCCTCCCATCAGAGCAGGCTAAGTCCCAGGGCCAGGAAGGGCCTCCCAACAACACTCCTGCTGGGAAATGTTGAGATTTATAAGCAACGACGTTGATTCAATTCTGTCCACTTAGCATGAGTTAAGAGCCAGGGTGATACTGGGAAAACTCGTTAGGGGAGAAGAGAAGAAAGTGGTGGGGGGGAGGAGAGATGCCTCCAGGACCCACAGCCTCGGATCCAAACCAGCGAGGGCCCCTGGAGCGGCCGGCAGTGGAGATGCCCCGTAAGCTGCAGGTCCCATCCTAGTGTGGTGGGAGAAGAGCTGGGTAAGAGGCGGAGTTCACTCGGACAGTTTATCTAACCTGATACAGACAGAAACACGGTCATGTGAACATGAAGTCAGTGCAGAAATTACTGACCGGCAGCTGCTTTACAGCCCGTTCTCCCGACAAGTCTTGGACCCCAATGGGTTTCTTGCTCGCCGCCCCTCAGTCAGGAGAAGTCACGTCCACGCACTTGGAGACCACACGGGTCCAGCCCAGGTGACAGAGTCGTGGCCCTCTCGGGAAGTGAACCCCTGGAGAATGGTGACAGGTTAGATGAAACCCAGGGGCTGCTTCTGAGCTGTTCCCTTTTCTTGAACAAAATCCTTTTTCCTGAACCTGCAATATTGGCTCTATTTTAATTGGATCACAGATCTTCCTAGAAACGTGAAAGGCTGCCTCTTTTCCTAACCACAGGGCGACAGGACCGGCACTCAGTCAGGCCTGCGTCTGAGTGGCCGAGGTGACCGCTCGTCCCTGGGAGTCTGAGCAGAGCCTCTCGAGATTGGCCTCTGATGTGAGACGCTGGGGTGAGATGCACCTCTGAGGTCCCTCTCAGAGGTCCTTCTGCTTCCTCACAGCATCTCTCAGGAAAGGGGCTCAGTTTATGTATCTTTCCTCTTTGCTGATTTAATTAGTGCCTGCTGTCTCTCCTGGGGCCCGTGATGGACAAGTCTGCGGGTACAGTGGCTTTTGTCTCCCAGGCCTGCCTTGCCGCAGGACCAGATCCCCAGGCCTTCTCACCCTTGGGAATTTCATTTATCTTCCTTTTTTCCTAAGAAAGCCAGTAAGTCTCACATGGCTTCATCTCTGCCTGATGCCAACAGTGTGAAGCTCTTGTGTTAAAAAGCCTCACTGAAATAATGACACTATGTCCTAAATCCTGTTAGGTAGTTAGAATAGGGAAAAAGAGTCCAAAATGGTGGTGGCTAAAAGACCTGGAAGGGAAAGCCCGTGAAAATAGAACAAAGGAAGGTGCAAGGACCAGAGTGAGAACCTCAGGTAAAACAAACAACGCTCCTGCCTAAGCCCAATTTACATAGGGGGGCGATCTTCTCTTCACATCTCTGGATCGACGTGCCCTCACGCCTCAAAGATGGATTTTCCTGCTGTCATCTAAATAAATAGAGCTGTAACACTGAGCTGTAACACTGATTTATTTAAGAGCTATAACACAGTCCGTTCGAGACCTGAGAGCTATAACACAGTCTGTCCTCCGAGAGCTGTGATCCGCCAAGGGGCTTTAATGTCCGTCACTCCAAATTTTTGTTGTGACGAGACAAAGAACGGAACATACACTCGCATGACATCTATGGTGCCGTGACTCGGATAAAACCTGGCTGAAACAACCTCCACGGAAGAGGCCAAGCGCAGCAGGAGCCCAACTCAGCAAAGCTCCCATGGTAGAAGCGGAACGCGAAGAAAACCCAGCGCAGGGGAAGGCCCATCGTGCTGGAAACCGGGGCAGCAAAAACGAACTCAGCAGAAAGCCCACGCGGCTCAGCCTCAGATTCCAGAAGACCTCCGGTTAAGGTAAGAGGTCCTCGCTCCTATGGCTGGAAGGACATGCCTAACAATTACAATCTCTCGTTTCTCGTTTCCTTGAACCTCCGCGAACAGGCAGGCGACAGTGGGCCAGAGGGACTCTGGAGAGGCTACTACTCTTCGGTATGTCCCAAAGGCGCTCTCTGCTGAGCCCCAGTAGCGGTTACCCAAGCCGATGGGGGTTCTTCTGTCCTTGCTCTTTGTGCCAAAAATCAGGCCAATGAAAACTGGGAGCACCGGTCAGATATCTAGCAAATTTTCCAGTAGGCTATGAAGGGGGTTCCTTGGCACGTTTTTCCCACTGCTTTTTCCTCTTTTCCTTCAGCTCTTTCTCCCAGGACGCGAGCCCGACCAAAACCCAGGATGCCCGGCTCAGGCTCTGAGGTCTTATTGCAAAAATTCAGTGAGAGACAAAGCGATAAGTGGGAGGTGGATTTGCTAAGATTCAGAGAGAAGCGCCCATTCTACAGGGTACCAGCCATGGAATGTGGCCTAACTAAGTTTTGCGAGCGGGGCGAATTCATATGCTAATAAGTGGGAAGATCATCCCAGCCATTGGCTTCCAGATTGGGGATTAAAGTTTGCTCGATTGGACCCAATTGACTTTAATTGGTTTACGTTATGCTCTGGTGCTTTGTCATTCTTCCAAAGGTTGTGCTTTGCCCACCCACCCCCCCTTTCCTTCCTGTTTCATGCTCCTTTCCTCAGCCCCATCCGGGCCCACAATGTTGCCTCTACAATCTACTAGAGGGATAACCAGAAAATAGCTGGCCCTGGGAGGGAAGAACTGTATAATATCCAACCTTAGTCCTGCCTAGCATTGGTCACACTGGAGATCTTGGGGACGCCCAAACTCCAGTCCGGGGGTCCCAGGAGGTCATCACGCCTTGACCTGCCTAGGGATCTGGTCCTTGAAAGTTTGTCACGCCTCAGCCTTTCAGGGATCCTCTAGTCCCAGGGGCCCCAGGAGGTAGTCACGCCTCGACCTGCCCAGGGGCTCAATTCTCGGGAGGCCGTCACGCCTCGACCTGCCCGGGGATTCGAGCTCTAGGAGGCTGTCATGCCTCAGCCTGCCTGGAGATCTGCATCCTGACCCGGGGACGCCTGGCTCTCAGGTTGCCACAGTACTGGGTAAGATAAGCTTCAAAAAGCCTGTTAGTTTTTTCTTTTCCTTTTCCTCCCTAACATGACTATTTTTCAGATGGGAAATAACCAATCCACTTCCCGGCAGATGCCCTTGAGATGCATCCTTGACAACTGGAAGCTGTTCGATCCTCTAACTCTGAGGAAGCATCATTTGAAATTCTTCTGTGCCACTGCGTGGCCACGGTATCCACTGGGGGACGAGGAACACTGGCCTGAGGATGGGACTTTAAATTACAATACCATCCTGCAATTAGAATTGTTCTGCAAAAGACAAGGGAAATGGGCAGAGATCCCCTATGTCCAAATTTTCTTCAGATTGAGAGATATGAAGGAACTCTGTCTTAAGTATGGGATTGTTGTACGCCTAAAAGTGAGCCCACTAGGCAAATGGTGTTAGGCACAGGCAACCAAGAGAAGGAACCCCCCCCCCACCCCCCCGTGAAGGCTCACCTCCCACAGCTCCCGAGTTGCCTGGTGCTTCTTCCTTGTATCCAAGCGTGCCCCCATATCCGGGAGCACCCCCTCCACAAAAGCCAGTCGAGTATGTCCCTTAGTTGAAACTGGAGGAGAATTCAGACCAACCCGCATCCATAAACCCTTCTCCCTCTTAGAACTAAGACAGATCAAACAAGACCTGGGAAGTTATACAGATGACCCAGGCAAATACATAGATATGTTCCAACATATTACCTTGGCCTTTGACTTGACATGGAAGGACATCATGGTCATATTTAGTCAAACTTTATCTGACCCTGAACATACTAGGGTCTTAAAGGAAGCCTGGAGGTATGCAACAGGGCTTCACATGTCAAGTGATAGATACCCAGTAGGGGAAACTGCAGTCCCCTCCTCCGATCCTAACTGGAATTATAATGACCCTGAGCACATCTGGGAAAAAGATCATTTTCTAATCTGTATAAAGGCAGGACTGAAAGCAGCCCAGCAAAAAGTAATCAGCTATGCCCGGGTCTCAGCAATAACTCAGGAGCCCAATGAGAACCCCATTGCCTTTCTGGAAAGGCTAAAAGAGGCCCTCCAAAAGTTTACCAATTTGGACTTAGACTCTTACAAAGGACAGGTGATTTTAAAGGACAGATTCCTGTCCCAGTGTGCATCAGATATCAGAATTAAGTTACAACAGCTACAGCAGCAGGACTCTGCTGCCTCTCTAGATGAGATGATCCAGAGAGCCACCAATACCTTTTATAACAGAGAACAGGAGAGGGAGGCCAAGGCCCAGGAGAGGGAGAGAAGGAAAGAGACAAGGCCTGCCCAGATGCTGGCCGCCCTCCAGGGAAGCCCTATGGCACACCCCGAGCCCTTGAATGACAAGGCACGAGGCAAATGCCTAATCTGTAGACAGGCGGGGCACTGGGCCAAAGAGTGTCCTAACCGTGACAAGTCTCCTAGAACAGCTTGCCACAAATGCCATCAACTGGGACATTGGGCGGCACTCTGCCCTGGGGACCCAAGAGCCTCAAGGTCAAGTGCCAAGCCTTCCCTCACGATGGTTCAAGAGGACTGAAGCGGCCCGCTCCAGCCAGCCCGCCTGTCACAGATAACCATCACGGCTGGAGCCAAGGGTGCAACTGGATGTGGCAGGTAGGCCCGAGAATTTCTTGGTTGACACAGGGGCTACCTACTCTGTCTTGATCTCCTACTCCGGAGCCTTCTCCTCCCAAACCTGTACCATTTTGGGTGCTACAGGAAAAGCAACTACTAAAAGATTCACCCAAGCACTTCTTTGTTACTGGGATGGACAAATATTTTCCCACCAGTTTCTGGTGGTCCCTGAGTGTCCTGCTCCCTTAATGGGAAGAGACATACTCACTAAACTGGGGACCACCCTTGTGATGGGAAGCTTTTCAGCCCCTAGGGCCCTACAGCTTCTAGTTACTACTGAGGAATCCATTACACCTTCTCCAATAGAGAGAGAACAAAGAATATGGGAAGACAAAATTAACCCCCAGGTGTGGGACCAGGGGATTCCTGGGCGAGCCCACCAAGCTGAACTGGTCATTATTGTCCTCTGAGATCCCACTTGGTTTCCTAACTGGAAATAATATCTTCTCAAAAGAGAGGCTCGGGAGGGACTACAGCCTTTAATAAATAAATTCCTTGCTTGTGGGCTATTGGTCCCCACCAGTTCACCATGTAACACCCCAATCCTCTCAATAAAGAAAAAGGATGGAACCTGGTGAATGGTTCAAGATCTCCAGATCATAAATGAAGCTGTAGTCCCCCTCCATCCCACAGTACCCAATCCCTATGTAATCGGGAGAAATTCCACCCAGTGCCAAGTGGTTTACAGTCTTGGACCTCAAAGATGCATTTTTTTTTGCATACCACTGGCTAAAGAATCCCAATATCTTTTTGCCTTTGAGTGGGAGGCCCCAGGAGAAAAACACCAACAGATGACTTGGACAGTATTACCTCAGGGGTTCAGAGACAGCCCCCACTTGTTTGGACAGGCCCTTAGCCGGGATCTCCTAGATCTAGACCTGGGACCTAATGGGAAAATATTACAATATGTAGATGACCTACTAATCTGCTATCCAGATGAAAAAAGTGCCCAACAACATGCAATTCAGGTTCTAAACTTTTTGGCAGAAAAGAGATATAAAGTCTCCCGTGCTAAGGCACAGATGGTCGAGACAAAGGTCACTTACCTGGGAGTTCAGATTACACATGGGTCCAGGAGGCTGTCCTCGGATCGGGTACACAGAATCCTCCAGTTGCCCTCCCCCACGACTCAAAAACAATTGCGAGCTTTCCTGGGGCTAACTGGGTACTGTAGAATCTAGATACCCAACTGTGGTCTAATTGCCCAGCCCTTATACAAAAGCTTAAAGGGACGAGATGATTCAATCCCACTAATGTGGGGAACTCCTCAAAAGAAGGCAGAGGCTACACTAAGACAGGCCTTAACTCAGGCACCTGCCTTGAGGTTGCCAGATCCAAAAAAAGCATTCAAACTTTATGTCCATGAAAGAGAGGGAATAGCCTTGGGAGTGTTAACTCAAAGGTTGGGATCTGAGCCCCAGCCTGTTGCTTACTTATCCAAGAGACTTGATCCAACCGCCCAAGGCTGGCCCCCCTGCCTTCGAAATCTTACAGCTATTGCAATCATGATAGAATATGCTTTAAAACTCTCCTTTGGGGGCAAACTAACTATTTTTACCAGCCACCAAGTAAAACAACTCCTAAATGGGAGAGGCCATTTATGGATGTCTGATCAAAGAATCCTCAGATATCAAGTAATATTGATGGAAAATTCAGGCCTCACTATATCCCCTTGTGAGGTTCTTAACCCAGCCACCCTCTTGCCTACCCCCAAGGGCTCTCTCCCCTTTCACTCCTGTCTAGAAACCTTGGACCACTGGACAAAACCCTGAGAGGGATTGCCAGAAGATCCTCTGATCAATCCTGAAGAAATCTGGTACACTGACGGAAGCAGCTTTGTCTTGGATGGAAAAAGAAGAGCCGGATATGCAGTAGTCTCCAATTTTGAGATCATAGAGGCTAAGCCTCTGCCACCAGGTACTTCAGCCCAATTAGCTGACCTCATAGCCCTGACCCGAGCTCTAGAGCTGGGAAAAGGAAAAAGAATAGCCATTTATACTGACTCCAAGTATGCCTTTCTGGTGCTACATGCACATGCAGCTATCTGGAAAGAAAGGGGCCACTTGACCACCCGAGGGCCCCCAATCAAATATGGTGATCAAATCCTTAGGCTTTTGGAGGCAGTCCATCTGCCCACTGAGGTTTCAGTCTCCCGCTGTAAAGGACACCAAAAAGGGAGCACTGAAGTGGCACGAGGGAACCAAGGAGCTGAGCAGGCAGCTAAGAGCAGCGTTACAGACCAATGACTTAATAGGGGTTGCCACCTTAGTTCCACAGACTAACTTGTCAGAAACTCCTTCATATACTGAAGGTGAGACTCTTAAAGCTAAGAGTGAGGGCTTTCAAGAAGATCATATGGGTTCCAAAAGGAGGGCCTCCTTTTTCTGCCTGGGAACCTCCAATGGAAGTTGGTTAACTCCTTACATGACACCACTCATTTAGGAGAAAAGGCCCTCCAAAGATTACTAGAAAGGTCTTTCAGAGGAACAGGCTTCCAAACAACTATAAGACAAGTGGTCTCCTCTTGTCCCACTTGCCAATTAAATAACCCCCAAGGAGCTCGAAGACCCCAGCTGGCCCAGCCCGTCCAGCAACGGGCTTATCCAGGAGAGGACTGGCAGATGGACTTCACCCAGATACCAGTTTCTCAAGGGTATAAATACCTATTAGTCTTGATAGATACATTCACAGGATGGATTGAAGGCTTTCCCACCCAGACTGAGAAGGCTGAGGAGGTAGTAAAAAAACTGCTCCATGAAATCATTCCAAGGTTTGGTCTGCCCAGGTCATTACAAAGTGACAATGGGACATCATTTACTTCTAAGATCACCCAAGGAATCTCTAAAGCATTGGGCATTACTTATTATCTCTATTGTGCCTGGAGACCTCAGTCTTCAGGAAAAGTAGAAAGAGCCAACCAATTCTTAAAATCAGCAATAAAAAAGATAACCCAAGAGACCTCCCTGGGATGGAAGGAGGCTTTACCAATAGCTCTCCTCCGTACCCGTATTGCCCCTAAGGAACAGGTTGGTTTTAGTCCTTATGAGATGCTATATGGGAGACCTTTTGTTTATGTCAATGACCTCTTCCTAGATCCAGAGGTTCAGACCCTCCAGTCTTATACCATGGCCATTGGGCAATTCCAACAGGATATACGCTTGTGGGGTATGAACCAGGACCCAAAAGACTCTAAAGACTCGCCACTATATGCTCCAGGGACTCCAGTCCTAATTAAAGTCTGGAAAGATGGGTCCCCAAAGGCTCAACTCCAGCCCACATGGAAGGGCCCCTACCCTGTAATACTTTCTACTCCCACAGCGGTCAAGGTGCCAGGACATGATTCCTGGATTCACTACTCACGAGTCAAGCTATGGAAGAAAACAGAAGAGGACACTCAATACACCTGTGAGCCCCTGGGAGATCTCAGATACCTATTCAGAACTACAAATGAGTGCCCTTCTAATAAACAACCCCAAAATCTGGTCTCTGGGGATAAGATTTCTCAAAACAGCTCTAAAGGGCCAACACAGCTTGGCAAAAATAATACTCCAAAACAGACAGGAGATAGATCTTCTGATCCCTGAACAAGGATGGATTTGAGCCATCCTGGCGATGTGAATTTAAAATTGGCTAATGCCCCCCCCCCCCCCCCCCACTAGTCCTTGTTATGCCACACTGACGCTGCTAATGATTGTTCCATGTACTGTCAACTGTCTAACCTGTCTTGTCTCTGCCCAGGTCAAGCTACGGCATGCAGCGCCAGTTCAACAAAGATAAAACTACAGCCAACCACAGAAAACATCAGTCACCCTTAGATGGACACCGCTATAAGGACTCTGAGGCCTGAGACTAGCAAGAGGGGCAGGCCCAATGCCCCTTGCCATCCCAGTTCAGCAGGAAGTAGCCAGAGAGACCTCGACGCCCCTATTCCCAAAGAATTGGGCCTCCCATCTTTTGAGGGGGGAATGTTAGGTAGTTAGAATAGGGAAAAAGAGTCCAAAATGGTGGTGGCTAAAAGACCTGGAAGGGAAAGCCCGCAAAAATAGAACAAAGGAAGGTGCAAGGACCAGAGTGAGAACCTCAGGTAAAACAAACAACGCTCCTGCCTAAGCCCAACTTACATAAGACAGGCCCAGGGACAGAGAAACATATAAAAAGAGGAGCCACAGCCCTCTTTTTTTTTTGCTCCCTCTCTCTCCCCCGCGCGATGGGACAATCTTCTCTTCCCGTCTCTGGATCGATGTGCCCTCACGCCTCAAAGATGGATTTTCCTGCTATCATCTAAATAAATAGAGCTGTAACACTGAGCTGTAACACTGATTTATTTAAGAGCTATAACATGGTCCGTTCGAGACCTGAGAGCTATAACACGGTCTGTCTTCCGAGAACTGTGACCCGCCAAGGGGCTTTAATGTCTGTCACTCCAAATTTTTGTTGTGACGAGACAAAGAACCGAGGAACATACACTCGCATGACAATTCCAACAGTACTGGCTCTGATCAAAGAACTTAGAGCTCAAGTAAGATGAACCAAGCTTCCGTCTTCTTGGCAGGGAACTCCGTGCAGGCAAATGCAGACAAGTTCTGACAGCAGAAGTCCTAACCTTGTTGCTGACGGGCCTTCGGACACTTCCCTCCGAAAGGAGACATGACAGATACACACGACAGAGGAGAAGCCCGGTACTCTGCTGATCTCCTGCGTCACCGCAGGCTGTCAGTCTCACCCGCCCTCGGCGAAGACGCTCAGACTGAACCCAACAATACATTAAAAAGACCACACACCATGATCAAGTGGGGTTTATCCCAAGGATGCAGGGATTTTTCAATATCCACACATCAGTCAATGTGATACAATACACCACATTAGCAAATTAAAGAATAAAAACAATATCATCATCTCAATAGATGCAACAAATAAAGCTTCTGACAACAAAGGCCATATACATGACAAGCCCACAGCTAACAGCACTCCAAAAGCAGAAAGCATTATCTCTAAGATCAGGAACAAGACAATGGTGCCTATTCTCACCACTTTTATTCAAAATAGTTTTGGAAGTCCTAGGCACAGCAGTCAGAGAAGAAAAGAAATAAAAGAAATCCAACTTGGAAAAGAAGTAAAACTGTCACTGTTTGCAGATGACATGATACTATACATAGAAAATCCTAAAGATACCACCAGAAAATTACTAGGTCTTGTCAATGAACTCAGCAAAGTTGCAAAATACAACATTCATACACAGAAATCTCCGGGCACTTTCCTTTTTAATTGCATGACTCTAACCTAGAAGGAGGAGGCGACCTCTGCCAATAATACTGCAGAGGTAGTCGTCCTGAGCTGTATATAAGGACAGTCTTATATTTAAGAAATACAATATTGAGAAAAACTCAGATAACAACTTCTGGCATTTCCAATTCTTTATGTGATAAGCTAACCATTCTGCTCCTCTCCCAGGTCACAAGTGAGCAGCACTCACCGTGAACACAGCAAACCTCACTCCCTGGTGGTGGGACCGAGTCAGACAGGGTGTAAGACTGTGTCTGAATCCCTCACTACAGTCAGCATCTCCCAGCGGGAACACGGCCCTGAATATTGTCTAAAGGAGGAGCGAAAGGTCCTTGACTTTGTGTGATGACTAAACTGTTATTATTTGGTCTCGTTTGACTGTTTGCCTTTGTTTCTGCATGTTCTCGGTTCTCTGATTAAACTTATTCCTTGGCTGAAGTTTTTCCACAGACAAAAGGCAGGCTGAGGACACAGGGGTGGGGAGGAAGGACCATGGGGTCCTGCTCCATTTCAATCAAACCAGGATGGCAGGTAAAGTACCAGGAACACTGATCAGGGTTTCATTTCAAAATAATTCATCAACTAAGGAATCAGCCTCTGTGTGTGTGTGTGTGTGCATGCTCAGTCACTCGGAGTGTCTGACTCTTTGTGACCCCATGGACTGTAGCCCACCAGGCTCCTCTGTCCATGGGATTCTCCAGGCAAGAATACTGGCGTAAGGGTGCCATTTCCTTCTCCAGGGAATCTTCCCGACCCAGGGATCAAGCCCACATCTCTTTTGTCTCTGACACTGGCAAGCAGATTCTTTACCACTAGTGCCTCCTGGGAAGCCCCACCAGCCTTTACCTCTATCAAAAACTTCTTCTCTGATTCTCCAGGTCTCTTCCATCAGACCTGGATCCCATGAACAGAAGGTTGGGAAAGTTGCCCCCAGCTTGGGAGTTTCTCAGGATTCTTCCAGAAACTCACCTCCTCTTTGTAACCCCGTGTCCTCTCGGTGCCTTGAGAAGTAGCCCGGGAAGGGGTGTTTTCCAACCCTGACACGCACCACGGTAGTGAAGACGCCAGGAGGAGGGGGCCGCGGCCCAGATTTGGGTGAACATGAGGCCCCCGCAGGCTCCTCCTCCACAGCATCCTCGAGAAGGTGTGAGAGCAGGACAGGCTCAGCCATCGTGCAGACGGCCAGAGCCAGCGTGCTCGGAGCTCTGCCCTGTGCCTGCACATTTCCTACCACCCTTAGGCTGCCAGGTCCAAAAATGTGCTCAGCTGACCTTGAATAACAGGGACTGAATGGCGTGGTCCCTGTCCACGCACCCGTGGACATTGTAGTGCATTCATATGGGTCTGCACCATCAGGGAAGCAGCTGGTTGAATCCATGGATGCAGAAGCTCAGATACTTAGGACCAGCCGGTGACTATGTCATACTTGGTTCTCCCCACAACTCCTTCATTGTTCAGTGGTCAGTTATCAGTTGTATTGGTTGTGTGTTCCATCCAACAGAATAATTAGTCTTTGAAGACAAAAAAAATACGCTTTCTTATTTGGGTCTGATTCCCCCAAACCTGGCCCAAGCCCAGCACTTGGGAATATTTAATAAACTCAGATGTGTGCATGAACGGGGGAATGACTGGGCCTTGCACTTAGGAATCCACAGGACATAAAAGCCTTTTTTAAAAAGCCCCTGTGTCTGATGAGCTGTTTCAACCAGACTCAAGTAGATGGTGAGACGGAGTCCACCCAACTGCAGTTCCCACCCTAAGCTGTGCCATCCCCAGACTCACCTTCCAGAGACCTCATCCCCAGATCACTTCCAGAGACCTCATTTCCAGATCACCTTCCAGAGACCTCATTTCCAGATCACCTTCCAAAGACCTCATCCCCAGACTCACCTTCCAGAGACCTCATCCCCAGATCACCTTCCAGAGACCTCATCCCCAGATCACTTCCAGAGACCTCATCCCCAGACTCACCTTCCAGAGACCTCATCCCCAGACTCACCTTCCAGAGTCCTCATCCCCAGACTCACCTTCCAGAGACCTCATCCCCAGATCACTTCCAGAGACCTCATCTCCAGATCACCTTCCAGAGACCTCATCCCCAGATCACCTTCCAGAGACCTCATCTCCAGATCACCTTCCAGAGACCTCATCTCCAGATCACCTTTCAGAGACCTCATCCCCAGATCACCTTCCAGAGATCTCATCTCCAGATTACCTTCCAGAGACCTCATCTCCAGATCACGTTCCAGAGGTTTCATCCCTAGATCACCTTCCAGAGATCTCATCTCCAGATCACTTCCAGAGGTCTCATCTCCAGATCACCTTCCAGAGACCTCATTCCCAGATCACCTTCCAGAGACCTCATCTCCAGGGCTCAGGGTACCCACTCCTCTGTCACCAGCATGGGGAAGCAGGTGGTTAGGTCCCAGACATGTTCTGAGCTTTTGCAGCGATTGGAAAAGCAAGTTAAAGGTATCTCTAAGTGAGCTGAGGAATGTTTTCTAGGCTGAAAGTGGGGGGTAAAACTGACAGGAATACAGCTCTTCATGTTGAAGCAACTGAGAAAAACACATGGAGGAAGAAGTAAAACAATATAAAATATAGCCGTGACTCGCAAATGATAAGCAATTTATTTTCCCTTCACACCATATTGAATCACAGAGACGAGTGATGTCATTATTTTATTATTTATAGCTACTGGGAGTTAGCCATCTGAGACTTGGCTGGGGTATCTGGATTTCAGACCATTTGTTTTCTGCTTTTATCATTAATCATCCCTCCAGCCAAACACTGGAGCTACAGAAATGCAGAGATCCCAAGCTCCCAGCTGTTGTGAGCACGGAAGACTTACTGCGAAGCAGCGTGTTTGCATATGCGTCCTGTGGGCCAAAGATGGTGGAAACACACATCGGCGGGCGGCGCTAGCATTACAAAAGCTGTCAGGTGTCACCCCCGCCCCCCCATCCTCCTGGGCGGACAGGGCAGCAGATGTGGTGAAGACCAGGGAAAAGAGCCTCCGGTCAGACTCCCCGTGTCCTGGATGCCTGCCTTTGGTGGGTAACACACAACCTCCCAGCCCGCTTCTTTAGTGCGAAACCCTCCCCTCACCGTCCTCCCGCTCCTCATCCCCGTGCTACCCCCTTGCTGACAGGTGCGCTGCTGAGATGCACACGGTTACACCGAGCTTCACTCCCTAGTGGTTGACCCGGCCACTCAGCCTCCCCGACCCTGGGCGTCCAGCCACTGACGTCCAAAGATGGCATGAGTCTCTCACCTCAAAAGAGCATGATCTTCAACGGCTGCCGTGACACTGCAGCGCCCAGCATGGCAGCCACTGGCCACACGTCACTATCGGGCACCTGAAACACGGCTCCTCCAAACTGAGACACAGTGTAAACACAACACACACGCTGGACTTGAAGTCAGGCGTCCCACTCATATCTTACATTGGCCGACATGGAAGAGAGAACATGCTGGTCTATGGAGCTCAACACGACACGTACTGTTAAAATTAACTGTGTACCTATTTCGTTTTACTTCCTTTAGTGTGGCTGCTGGAAGACTTGGAATTGTACAGGTGGCTCCCGTCCGTGGCTCCCACATTCTCTTCCTCTTGGACGGCGCTGTTCTAACTCCCTGCCCGGCCCAGCCCTGGGTGGTGCGGGAGTTGCTCTGGTCCAGCCGTTGTGAAAACAGCAGGCCTGGAGGAAGGGGTGGCCTGTCCAGAGCAGCCGGACTCTTGGCTTCAGTCTTAGTGGCATCTTCACGCATCAGTAAGAGCTCAGGGGACTTCCCTGGCGGCTCCGTGGTGAAGAATCTGCCTGCCAATGCAGTAGATGGGGGTGCGATCCCTGGTCCAGGAAGATCCCACGTGCCGCAGAGCGATGAAGCCCGTGGGCCTCAAACGCCTGTAAAGCTAGTTGTTGTTTCCGGTCATCAGAGCCCAGGAGTGGGGGGCGGGGCAGGAGGAGTTGATGGGGGACAGGTGGAGGCGATGACGAGGTGAGAGTCCAGGAAGGCAGAAACAGACGCAAAGTGGATGCAGGGGGCCAGGCCGGGGGCCACTGAGCTGGGAGGAGGGGCTGAGAGGGTCTGCACACAGCCGCGGCTGGGCCCCGGCAAGGCAGGACGGACCCGCGGTGCCCACGGCCCAGGTCACGATTATGCCAGAAGGTAACGTAGGTGCCGAATTCACTTCCTAGAGACCAAACTGTGTGCCCATGACTTTGATAATCTGCAAAGGGAACCCCCCTCCACACCCACTTAACTCAAGTTCTCGAATTCACTTGGCCACTGGGGTAACTACTTTGAAACCTGGACACATGCCTGGTTATTCAAGTCCAATTTCCCATAAAACAGTTCTCCTTTTGTCTTATATTGTGGCATTCTTTAAACCAGAAGTGTGAGTAAATAGGCCATTTCTAACATAAACGTTAATATCCCGTTATGTTCCTCAGTAGCCATCCTGTGAGCAGCCTCAGCTGCGCCCAGGCAGCCCCCACCGACTCTGAGAAACCCGGAGTTCAGACCCAAGACCTCAGAGGGGCCGCGCCCGCCGCTCGGACCAGCAGGACCAGAGGTGGGGAGGCCGGCGGAGGAGGCGGGGTCCTCAGATTTGAGAGAAGGTCCTTCTGCCCCGGAGGTGAAAGGTTCTCACCTGCTGCTGCTGCCGCTGCTAAGTCACTTCAGTCGTGTCTGACTCTGTGCGACCGAATGGACTGTAGCCCACCGGCTCCTCTGTCCAAGGGATTCTCGAGGCAAGAATCCTGGAGGGGGTTGCCATTTCCTTCTGTTCCCACCTGAGCAGGGTCCATTTTCAGCGTCTGTGTGAGCCCCGTCCACCTCCCCAGCAGGGAGGGACCTGTAGGCACAAGGGGACTACAGCCCCTAAGAGGGCGGGCGGTCATTTCCCGACCAGACAGCACATCCGGGAGCTCACAGCTCTCCTTTTTCCTACAACACAAAGTGTATCTGTATATTTATATGCATCTATATACTTATAAAAAGGAGGATTTGGGGCCCTTGAGTGTTTAGGAGCATTACTTTTTCTTTTCATTTTAAACTTTCTACCGTATACCGAAATACAGCCAATGACAGTGTGATGATAGTTTCAGGTGGACAACAAAGGGGAGAGACATTTATCACCCACGCGTGACCGCGTTTTTCTCTGTCTAGACTCCAAAAGCATGCCTACAAAGCACGCTGTGGGAACCCCTCCTGGCTTCCCCGGCCGTCAGAGCTCCTGGGGTCGCGTCCCGAATTCCACCATGGCCGCCTGCACGGCCCACCAGGGCCCCTTCCCGCCGCTTCCGCTTCCGGCACCACCGCGGCCATGACAGGGACGTGCAGGCCTCCCGGCGTTCCCAGCTCGTCGGAACGCAGCACCTCGGCGGGCCCGTTCGAACCCCGTCTGCGGCTGACCCGTGTGGACTCGGCACTCCCGGAGCCCTCCGAGGCCTCGCTCCAGACGACGGACGGGGCTGGACGGCGGCCGGGCGTCGGCGACCCCGGCAGGAGCGCGGCGGACCCTCCTGGGAGCGGCGTGTTCACTCTTACGCGCGTCACGCGCCGCCTTGTCTCACACAGGCATGTGCCTTTGTTAACGCAGACTTACTAACCGGCCAGAGGATCTCAGGGACAAAAGAGCGTCCTCATTCTTCAAGTGAGGAAGTGCTGGCTCACAGGCTCCATCTCAGCCCGCTGAAGGAGCATGCAGGGTGCAGCCCAGGCCTCCCCAAGACGTGCCCTCGGGCAGGAGTGTTATTCCGAACTTAAGGCAGGCAAGACCCTGCAGGCTCAAGACAAATTCCTGGGCCCCTCCCTTAACTACCCAACAGAATTTAAACTGGGTTTTCCCCCAGAGGCGTGACTGCTGGAATCCAGTTCTGTGCAAGACTCAGCGCCTGCCCTGCCCTGCGTTGTCCAGGCAACGGCCCTCCTGACCCCCGCAGCCCCAGGCCTGTCCCATTCCTGAGCTCAGGATGCTGTGCGAACCCCATTTTCCCTTTCTGCCTCTGACCCCCTTGACCTATGTGAGGTTTCTATTCATATTAAATTAGATTAAATTAAATTAGGTTTTCTCCTGTCCATCGCCCTATGCCTTGGGCAGTCACCTGCTGTCTTCCCTCACCACGGTCTCAGCATCTTCCCCGCAGGTACTGCCACGAGGAATGCACCCAAGGGCCTCAGAAAGACCAGTCAAGGAATCTGTCCCCTACCTGAGTCTGGTGACAAGGAGGTTGGGGGTTCTGCTGGAGAGAATGGAGATTCTTGAATTATGAGCTACACAGAGTTGAAATGGGTCACTGGGAAAGGCCCTGATGCTGGGAAAGGCTGAAGGTAAAAGGAGAGGGGGCGGCAGAGGATGAGATGGTTGGATGGCATCACTGACTCGATGGACATGGATGTTAGCAAACTCCAGGAGATAGTGGAGGACAGGGAAGCCTGACGTGGTGCGGTCCATGGGGTCGCAAAGAGTCGGACATGGCTTAAGAACAACAACAAGAATTGAATGTAGCCTGTGCCCACATGACTCTGACCCCATGAAAATCCAAAACACGAGCCAAACAGCATTCTGGATTGCTTTCAGCATACTAGATTTCGTTTCTGGCTGGCTAAGGTCACTCCTTTGGGCATTAATATGAGCAGCTCAACACAACTCTCACTAGAAATGCAGTGAATCCTCAAAGAAAGGAAGAGAAGTGGCAGATAGACATAAACGACCTACTTCAGACCATGGCCAGCAAGTCATCAGAGGGCAAATTTTTCAGAATACTTTCCATTAGCAAACTAGGCATGTGTACAGAACAGCTCAAAGGGTGGATTTATTTCTAGACTTCTGTCTTTGACTTTCTGATCTGACATTTCTAAAGGTCTAGATTGATTAACTGGGCTTCCCAGGTGGTGCTAGTGGTAAAGATGCCACCTGCCAATGCAGGAGACATAAAGACATGGGTTCAATCCCTGGGTTGGGAAGATCCTCTGGAGGAGGAAAATGGTAACCCACTCCAGCATTCTTGCCTGGAGAATCCCATGGACAGAGGAGCCTGGCGGGCTACGGTCCATGGGGTCACAAAGAGTCAGATACCACTGAGCAACTGAACACAGAATGATTAACTTTGTATGCTGTGATATTCTACAATGAGCAATAACAAAGGGCTGGTTTGCCACTACCAGGGAATCTCTTGGGCTTCCTGCTTGCTGCACTGGACTACGACATCCCATGAAACACCATATGAAGCTTGCTACCACAAGGAAGCCTCAGAGTTATCAATACTTTAATAAGCTAGGGAGACTCATAATTCTGAATGCCACCTAGGAAATTATGGGGAGATGCTCTTGCAAGTTATTTCCTCTGGAAATACTCTTAGCCTGCCTCTGCAGTCACCACATGAAGGTAGAGAAGATTAAGCGGAACAGCAGGATTTACTGTCTCCTGCTGTTCAGTCTTGCAAATTCATGCAGCATCGGTATCTGAAAACTTTCTCCAGAGATGTGAGCCAGCTTCTCCTCCTGTCTGTCAATTTATTATTTGTGTTGACAACTCACACCGCTGGTATCAAAGGGCAGATTGGACGTCAGAATTAGCAATCTTGGGCGCTAAACTAGATAGGAAAAAAGCCGTCTAAAATTCAAGTGAACTCACATGAACCCCAAGAGTATGGGGGGAGATGGACCGACCTGGAGTCCGCACTGAGAGCAAACCCATGGGAGACCAGCAGGTCAGAGTGCGTGGAGGTGCCCTCCCGCCGGGCCTGACCCAGCCCTGTGGCCGCTCCCCGCCCACCCCCCTCCCACCAGAGAAGCCGGTCCACACTCTGCCCTGTGCCCTCCAACCCCTGAAACAAAGAGGCCGGAGTGACACCTGCACGAAGGCGCGCTCTGCACCTGCGGTGTCGGAGAGGACGCCCTCCAGGGCAGGGGAGCGGAGCGCCAGGAGCAACCAGGTGAGGGGCTGGCCGCATCCTCCCCTCAGGGGCACAGGCAGCGGGTCCTGCCCGGGGAAAGGATGCCGCAGGCCCTTTGCTGCCTGTGCTCTGATCTGCGGAGAGCATCGCTGAAGAGCATCTTGTGTAAAAACTGTGGGGAAAACATGAAAACATGTCCCAAATCAGTGTTGCCTGAAACATTCTAAGTTTTCATGGGTCATGTTTTTTTCAATAAAAATGAAAGAAGGAATTACTTCCAGGCACTGCAGTCTGCCGGCGAGGTCACCAGTGTGTGTATCTCACGGAGGTGAGTGTTCTGTGATATCTCTTCCATCATGCTCCGGAATTCTTCCATTATGCAGAATTCCAGAAATACTAATACATCAAAATAGGTCACTTGAGGAATAAGAAAAAAAAGTGAAGCTCATTGATTTTCCAACTTTTAAAAGTTTGAATATCCTTTGTGTATTTTTTTCAGGAAAGAATTCATCTTCACGGGCATGTAAACTTGTTTTACCACTGAAAAATACACAATGGAAACTTTATTCAAACGAATGCCTATTAGTGTCGTCCATGAACAATGCCAACAACACCCAACATTTTTTAATTCTCTGGGCAGAACCATTCTAAACCTCAAAATTTAGTCAAATCTCATATTCTTTTATAAGTGTTTTATTTCAGCATTTAAAGTGGGAAATTTGAGGAATAAACATAGTGCCCTATGAGTCCATGATGTGCAGTTAAATTTGGGCTTTCTCTGAATTTTCTTTTCAATTGTTTAGTTGAGTTATGAGCTGTGAATAATACTAGACATACCTTATAAGTTGGGCTTCCCTGGTGGCTCAGCTGGTAAAGAATCCGCCTGCAATGCGGGAGACCTGGGATCGATCCCTGGGTTGGGCAGATCCCCTGGAGAAGGGAAAGGCTACCCATTCCCGTATTCTGGCCTGGAGAATTCCATGGACTGTATAGTCCACGAGGTCTCAAAGGGTCGGACACGACTGAGTGAATTTCACTTCAGTTCACCTTATAAATAAGCAGCAGAGATACTGCTTAAAAGAAATCCATAATCTTGGTGATAGGCAGCATTCTTCCAGCCAAGATGCCATTTCCAGATACAACCTGTGCCCACCTGTTTGAATTGATGGCCACATCACTAACACTTCATGAGAAGACACGCTGCCCCTTTGGACAGCCACAGGAGGGCTGCGGCAGACGACCAGGGAGCCAACTATTTGGGAGATGCCCATTACAGAAGGAGCAGAGGTGGGCAGCTTCTCCCCCTACCCAGGCTCACACGAGACTCAGGAAGCAAGCAGAAGACCCTGGAAGCTGGGGTCACCGGCACAGCATCTGTGCTTCAAAGTCATGCATTTTCCATGGACAAGAGCCCCAGCACTCACCCACGGTCTCCAGTATTCTTGATTTGCATGGCTCACAAAACACGTTTTACTGTCTTGTTTCTCATCCATACCAGAATAAACATTTCTCAATTTTTTTCCAAATTCTGGTTATAATCTGTTCAAAATCAGTTGTAAGCTTTGATCAGATTATTCCACAAACAGAGCCAAATAAAGTGCTTAACCTTATATAATTACAAGCTTTGGCAACTTCCAATTATTGAGGGAAAAGCTTAAAACCAGGAGGTCCACTGAAATGTATCCTTAGAAAAGCAAAGCACGGGACTTCCCTAGCAGTGCAGAGGTTAAGACTCTGAGCTTCCACTGCAGGAGCTCAGGTTCCATCCCTGGTCTGGGATTCCAGATGCCATGCACTGCAGCCGAAAAAGCCAAGGAGGCATTCAGCATATTGAACGATGAGAGTTCAAGTGGAGGACTTAATTTGGAAATCCCATAATTTCGTGGAATTTTGTCAACTGGTAGGAAGTTTATGAAGAACCTATTTTTTAATTGAATAATTTCTATTTTATCACAATAACACAAAATTGAGAGGTTCTGTGATTCTGCAGCGTAAAAACTTAAAACATTTTAAAACGTCATCAATAGAAACAACTTCTTTGCTGAGTTTTGTTCTGTAAAAATATTTGTCAACAAAAGGCGTCCTGCATGGAAGCAATGAGCAAACTACAAAAATATTTGCCTGAAGTATTTATTAATTTCAATATTTTTGAAATAGTAGCAAAATTTGCTACTTAGCAAAATTTGCCACTTAGCAAAATTTGCTCTGAGTTTACCAGGTCCCTCAGCACCTCTAGAGAATTTTCTGAATTAAAAATATAATAGTGTGCACAGAAGATGCAATAATTAGACCATATTAAACACTGATATCTTTTGAAAATACAGGGACATGGTATTAAACAAATATAATTTTAGGAAGGCAATTAACATACATGAATATGTACCAAGAGTGGTTATTCTGCTTTTTCTTAGTTAAGATGATCTATATCAAAAAGTCCTGTTTGCTTTAATGTATGTGGATACTTTTTATTTTATACAAAACTTGCTTTCAAAAGTTTCAAAACGTGTTTTTTAATAGAACCATCTTCAGATGCACCAACGTGGTAAAAATCAGTTTGGAGGTCAATCACTCTCAGTGTGTGTGTGTATGTACATGCACACCTGGGTATATGTCTGTCTTCTCTCCCTCCCTCCCTTTATACACACATACATAAATTATTTCAGTAGCCTTTCTATCAAAAGTACCCTAGTTCAGATGATAAATTATAAGACCATCTCAATCATTTGCTTAATGGAGAATGCTTCAGCTTTTCCTTCCCTGCTTCCCTTTAGGTAGAGGAAGAATAACCCTTCCTCCCACATTTACCCAAGAGCTTCCCTGGTGGCACAGCTGGTAAAGAATCCGCCTGCAATGCAGGAGACCTGGGTTCGATCCCTGGGCTGGGAAGATGCCCTGGAGAAGGGAAAGGCTACCACTCCAGTATTCTGGCCTGGAGAATTCCATGGACTGTATAGTCTATGGGGTCGCAAAGTGTCGGACATGACTGAGTGACTCCCACTTTCACTTTCCACATCCACCCAAAGTCAAGTGAAGGAGACTCTCATATGTACCAATCACAGAGCCTGAGGACTTCTAAGACTGAGGACTTGACACGCCATTCCTCAGTCTGGTGGCCATACGGGATTACTGATCTGCTTCTCTGTGTTTATATAAACCAAGAGAGTGTCCTTCTTTGTCTCTTTTCACAGCCTTTATTTTAAAGTCTATTTTATCTGATATGAGTATTGCGACTCCTGCTTTCTTTTGGTCTCCGTTTGCGTGAACTATTTTTTTCCAGCCCTTCACTTTTAGTCTGTCTGTATGTGTCCCTTGTTTTGAGGTGGGTCTCTTGTAGACAGCATATATAGGGGTCCTGTTTTTGTATCCATTCAGCCAGTCTTTGTCTTTTGGTTGGGGCATTCAACCCATTTACATTTAAGGTAATTATTGATAGGTATGGTTCCATTGCCATTTACTTTGTTGTTTTGGGTTCACATTTATACAACCTTCCTGTGTTTCCTGTCTAGAGAAGATCCTTTAGCATTTGTTGAAGAGCTGGTTTGGTGGTGCTGAATTCTCTCAGCTTTTGCTTCTCTGTAAAGCTTTTGAATTCTCCTTCATATCTGAATGAGATCCTTGCTGGGTACAGTAATCCGGGTTGTAGGTTATTCTCTTTCATTACTTTAAGTATGTCCTGCCATTCCCTTCTGCCCTGAAGGGTTTCTAGTCATAGATCAGCTGTTATCCTTATGGGAATCCCTTTGTGTGTTATTTGTTGTTTTTCCCTTGCTGCTTTTAATATTTGTTCTTTGTGTTTGATCTTTGTTAATTTGATTAATATGTGTATTGGGGTGTTTTGCCTTGGGTTTATCCTGTTTGGGACTCTCTGGGTTTCTTGGACCTGTGTAACTATTTCCTTCCCCATTTTAGGGAAGTTTTCAGCTATTATCTCCTCGATTATTTCAGTGGAACAGAATAGAAAGCCCAGAGATAAATCCACGTACCTATGGACACCTTACCTTCGACAAAGGAGGCAAGAATATACAATGGAAAAAAGACAACCTCTTTAACAAGTGGTGCTGGGAAAACTGGTCAACCACTTGTAAAAGAATGAAACTAGAACACTTTCTAACACCATACACAAAAATAAACTCAAAATGGATTAAAGATCTAAATGTAAGACCAGAAACTATAAAACTCCTAGGGGAGAACATAGGCAAAACACTCTCCAACATAAATCACAGCAAGATCCTCTATGACCCACCTCCCAGAATATTGGAAATAAAAGCAAAAATAAATAAATGGGACCTAATGAAACTTAAAAGCTTTTGCACAACAAAGGAAACTATAAGCAAGGTGAAAAGACAGCCCTCAGATTGGGAAAAAATAAAAGCAAACGAAGCAACAAACAAAGGATTAATCTCAAAAATATACAAGCAACTCCTGCAGCTCAATTCCAGGAAAATAAATGACCCAATCAAAAAATGGGCCAAAGAACTAAACAGACATTTCTCCAAAGAAGACATACAGATGGCTAACAAACACATGAAAAGATGCTGAACATCACTCATTATCAGATAAATGCAAATCAAAACCACAATGAGGTACCATTACATGCCAGTCAGGATGGCTGCTATCCAAAAGTCTTCAAGCAATAAATGCTGGAGAGGGTGTGGAGAAAAGGGAACCCTCTTACACTGTTGGTGGGAATGCAAACTAGTACAGCCACTATGGAGAACAGTGTGGAGATTCCTTAAGAAACTGGAAATAGAACTGCCATATGACCCAGCAATCCCACTCCTGGGCATACACACCGAGGAAACCAGATCTGAAAGAGACATGTGTACCCCCAATGTTCATTGCAGCACTGTTTATAATAGCTAGGACATGGAAGCAACCTAGATGCCCATCAGCAGACGAATGGATAAGGAAGCTGTGGTACATATACACCATGGAATATTACTCAGCCATTAAAAAGAATTCATTTGAATCAGTTCTAATGAGATGGATGAAACTGGAGCCCATTATACAGAGTGAAGTAAGCCAGAAAGATAAAGACCAATACAGTATACTAACGCATATGTATGGAATTTAGAAAGATAACCCTATATGCAAAACAGAAAAAGAGACACAGATGTACAGAACAGACTTTTGGACTCTGTGGGAGAAGGCGAGGGTGGGATGTTTCAAGAGAACAGCATTGAAACATGTATATTATCAAGGGTGAAACAGATCACCAGCCCCGGTTGGATGCATGAGACAAGTGCTCAGGGCTGGTGCACCGGGAAGACCCAGAGGGATCAGGTGGAGAGGGAGGTGGGAGGGGGGATCGGGATGGGGAATACATGTAAATCCATGGCTGATTCATGTCAATGTATGGCAAAAACCACTACAATACTGTAAAGGAATTAGCCTCCAACTAATAAAAATAAATGGAAAAAAAATAAACCAAGAGAGAACAGAATTAAAAACATGTGGCAGGTAGAAAAATGGAGGCATCTGCATTCTCACCAGTTGCCACGTCAAGAATGCCACAAGAGAAGCACTTCTGAAATAGCACAGTAAAGACCATCAAAAGTCCACTCCTTCATAAAAGTAACAAGAACACTAGTAAAAAGGGTCAAAATCACTTTTTTAGGACTCTAGAAATTAATCAAAGGATTGCAGCTGTCCAAGGAGCATTTATTTAAGAAAAATAACTGAACCTCAGTAGGAACAGCAGGCTTTGTGACATTTTAACTTGACCTATTCTGAGCTCCCTCTCCCCAGCTCAACAATCACCGTGAAAATGGATCATCTCACAACTGTGAAAACCACAGCTTAGCACCCACAGGAGAAGGCAGGATGGATTTGTGTGCATGGGTGCATGCAGTCGCTTCAGGCATGTCCAACTCTGAGACTCCATGGACTGTAGTTTCTCTGTCCAGGGGATTCTCCAGGCAAGAGCACTGGAGACGGTTGCCCTGCCCTCCTCCAGGGGACCTCCCCAACCCAGGGATTGAACCTGTGTCCCCTGCAGCCCCTGTACTACAGGTGAATTCTTAACCCCCTGAGCCATCTGGGATGCCCAGAGTGGGCTTGGGGCCCTCCAAAACCTCATACCCAGAATCTCTGTCCAATCAATAGCTGAACACGGAACTCAGCAAACTCCAAGCTGGATAAACTCAAAGAGATATGTACCTAGACACATCATGATTGAACTATAAAAGCCAAAAGCAAAGAGAGAATCTTAAAACAATAGGAAAGAAGCAACTTCTCACATATAAATAACTCGTGCTACTTCAGTGGAAACACAAACAGTTTACATTACCATATACTTTTATAAAATTTAGAGAAATATGTCTCCACTCTGCTCATTTTCCTTCCGGCCTCCCTACTCAGTTCAGAAGGCCTGGCAGACATCCAAACTCTTTTTCCTACTTCTTCACTTTCTCTTGCATACCCCAATAGGTTCTGACACATTTCAGTGCATGCCAACTTCCAAAGCACGTCAAGTATCAAATATAAGAAGTTGACACTGTTGAGCCTGTTACCAATGGTTATATTATCAATAAGTATAACAATATATGCTTAAGTTCTCAACATAGCAATGCCCCGTATTTAAATACAATATTTAAATCTCTAATCTTGGTAGGAGGAAGGTTCAAGAGGGAGTGGACATACATATAGTTATGGCCGATTCATGCTGTTATATGGCAGAAATCAGCACAACATTGTAGAGCAATTATCCTCCAATTCAATAGTAAATATTAAAAAATAAATGAATTTCTAATTTTGAAAATTTAACCTTGTTGATAGCACATGATTTTTTTTTACTGAAATGCAAAGGTGAATAGCCTGCAGCTTCTTTACCTGTGACTAGAAGGCAAACAGCACACAGCTAAGAGCTCTGTGTGTGCTCAAAGGAGCAACCCCCCAACTCCGAACAGAGTGATGTGAAGGCATATATTATTTGCTGTAATTAAAATCTTTGCTAAAGAAAACTGTTAAATCTTTGCACTTAGCTACATGGGTATTACTTGTGTCATTAAGAAAAAGTAAATTTTAAAACCCATTTCCCAGCTCACCTTGGTAACTTTTTTCTTTCTTTTGGAATTAATCATTCAGCAGATAAAATATTTTCACACTTTGAACTTCACAAAATGGAGGTTCTAGATACCTCTTTGTGAGAACTTCCATGTTGCATAAAAATGAAACCATACCTTTCAATACACATTCCAAGGGAAAAAAAGTCATGAGGGGAAATGTGCAGACGTTATTCCAAACCCTTCTGGTTTTCTGAACTATCCCTGTAAGCCTTAATTTTAAAGAACCACATTTCACTCTTCTAAATGTTTACTAAAAAGAAATATCATCAAGAAAAAGAATCAGAAAAACATGGGATCCACGAGAAGCCCTCATCTCTAGCTCCTGAGGGTACACTACTGCCTGGGGCCTCACTTCACCCCAGACGTGGCTTCTTGCTGTTAAACTGTCCATATGTGAGACGGAAGCATCATGATGGAAGAAAAACTGACTTCAAGTGGATACAAAGGTGATTTTTTTAATTTAATGGTTTCCACTCCCAGGCCATCTGAAAGACATAAAAAAGCAGGTTAAAGGGAAAACTTCCTACAGCTGTGGTCTGGCCACAGTCCACTCCCAGTTCTCATGAGAGCTGGTATTTCTGTGAGGTCTGGAGATTCTGGGTGATTTTCTGGGCCGCAGTCTGTGTCGTGTTGAGAGTCAGGATCTACGGTACGAGATGGAAACTAACAGCAGTGCATCCAGGCAGTGGTTTGCTGCGGGGCAGGCGCTGGTGCAGAAAACAACCTTGACAATTTATTTCAAAGTGAGTCTGAAATTAGTTTGGGGTGAGTGGTCATCTCATTTCGGTTGATCTAAGGAGACCCTTGGGGTCCCTCCTGCCCCGCCTCCATCTTCTCCCCCAACCCCAGCCCCCAGCCCCCGTTCTCTAAAGGTGCTGAGCTACCATGGCATTGCTTGAATTTCAGTTTTTTTGTTTGATGGTAATACTGAATTACTCCTCCAGCACCCAGACCACGCTAGAGTTAGGCCACAAATGTGGGTGTCACTGGACGCAGTATTTTAAATGAAGCAATGTTTATGTACTCATTAAAATAAAGATTCTATCTTATACCAGCACACTACTGTGAATTTTAGAGAGTTTAGTTTCATTTGTCACTACAATAATTCTATACTAAGACAGATTAAATATTTTAGTGATTTGTAACTAAAAAAATTTTTTTTAAGGGGGAAATAAAGGAAACCATGAGTCCAAGTCCTACCCTGTCGCTATAAGCTGCACAGGTCACCTGTGTAAACACCATGATCTCTGGACTTGCTCCTAGCTCTCACATCATCCTTCTCGCTTACAGAAGACCAAGGTCAAGACCATCGGGTCCATGAAGGGTGATGTGGACCGAACTGGAGGTTCTTACCCCAAACCCATCTTCTTTCCGAAGTAACACACACCAGACCCAGGACTGAGGCCTTGGGCAAAGGGACTGGGACATACAGCTCTGAATTCCTTCTCATAAAACATAGTGAGAATGGGGCCAGGTCAGTCAATGGGTTCTCCATCAGAAACGTATTGATTAACTGAAAATATCTAAAGACAAGATGGAGATGGTTTCCATTTGATTGCAATTTCCTCCTTAGGGTGTAACAAATGCTACAGTCAGGTCTAACACCAAGAAACCATGAAATGGTGAAATAATAGCTCTCCTTTCTCCTTCCACAGGCAAACACTGTATTACCAATTAACAGATGGTAAAGAACTGGTATGATTTTTAACAAGGGCTCGACAATCCGGAAATCCTTGTTGCCAGCTTTGTTCAGCAGTCGAGCACCTCAGGTAACCCTCCGAAGAGTCAAATCTGGTAATAATCTTCGCAGAAACTCCAGCTTGCCTTCTCTCATTTAACAGAGAAGACAACCACCAAAATGAAATGACGGTACAGCCAACGCTTTTAGTACCTCCCATGTGTTCTTGCTCGAAGGGCTTTTTAATAAGTGATATCACTGTCAATCACCCCAACAACCTGAGTCAGGCATTACTGTTAGCCCCAATTAACGGATGAGACACAGACCTAGTTCACGTACTTACTGAGTGGAGAGGTCACACTTGCGTAGTCTGACTTGAAAGTCCATTCTCCTCACCAACAAAAATACACCATTTGCTGGGGCTCTATTGCCTATTTCTGACATGTATGTGCAGGCATATGTATAAGTGATGCAGATATGTTTGTATGTAGATTTATATATCACATGTATTACGTGTATGTTCAGTCACTCAGCTGTGTCCAACTCTTTGTGACCGTGTGAACTGTAGCCGCCAGGCTCCTCTTGTCTGTGGAATTGTCTGGGCAAGAATACTGGAGTGGGTTGCCATTTTCCTCCTCCAGAGGATCTTCCCAACACAGGGATTGAATCCGGGTTTTTTTGCATCTCTTACACTGGCAGCCTGATTCTTTACCACTAGCGCCACCTGGGAAGCCCCAATATGTATTATAATTATGTCTTAAATCACTTTTAAATAGGAAGAATTAATTATGGATAACTATGTAAATATGTATCAGTTTGGGGATGGCTGAGTCGCTCTGGAATGCCACATATGGGCGAGGTTCTAAGAAAGAGGGATGATCTAGGCCACGTGACGATGGCCATTCAATCTCACCAACCACTCCCTCCCAGCTTTACACTCAGGGAACAGAAGAAAGAATTCCAGATACATTTAGTCTTAATCATTGTTTGAAAACTTTATGTCTGGGCACCAAAATATGAAATTCACAATCGTAACATCTTACTGCCATACCTCTTCAGCATCATGTGAAAAAAAACGCCTAATGTTATTTGCATTTGCCTTTTGATCTTTCTAGCTTCAGCCTGCTGTTCTTCACAGCCAGGCCGATCCTCTGTTTTCATGGCATCTGTTGTTCTTTGTCGTCTCCCTGAGTCGGCTGTTCTTGGGAGGGCTGGCCCAAGGATGCCGGTTCAGGGGGTTCTCGTTTGTCGGGCACCTGTTCCTGGGACGGCTGTCCCAAGGACGACTGTTCAGCTGATTCCTGCTTGTCGAGTTTCACGTCTGGTTGTCCTGGCGAAGGCTCCTGTGACTGCGGTCCCATTGGAGGTTCTCTTTGGTCTTTTTCAACTGGGGTGTCTAGCCGTACAGGTGTATTTTTTTCCTCTAGAATGTCATTTGGTTCCTTTTCTTGTTTTCAGTAAACAAAATAAAACAAAACCACCAGTAAACACAGTAGCCATCTAAACCACATGAACTAAATCATAAAATGACAAGCACTGCTACTATATCACTGATTCCAAAATGACAATGATAATATTAAGAAAATAGTTTTCACATATGACATTATACTGACAAAGTGCTTTTACATGTTTTATCGCTTTTACTCTCATTTAGAAATGTCCATTCACTGTTTAAAAGTTGACAAGCTACTGGGAAGGCTTGATTTTTCTAAGAGTCACAGAGGGAGGGAAGGCACTTTCATAAAAATTAAAAAGAAAGCATCAGTGCAGGAGAATCCAGAGCCGCTGTTCTCCAGAAGAGGCGCCAACACATGAAAAACTGCCTAAGGAGAGAGGAGGATTCCTGGGTGATGACCAACCTCCCACCAGCCCAACCGTGCTCGCCAACGCCAAGCGAATCCTGCAGAAATAAAATCCCCCTGCCATCAGAAAGCAGAGGATGTCCCTAAAACCTGAAAACACCACCGCTGGAAACAGCCCAAGGAAAGATGCCTTCAGCTGGAGCTTCACAGAACCCAGGAGAAGCCAGGCGCCTCACACCCTGGCACGCTGATACCTTCCTTCCCCCCAAACCTGTTCCTGCTCTTGTTTGCAGGAGTAACTTTGCACCAGAGCCCAATCCAGACAGCCCAGCTCCAGCGTCAGCCTCATCGCTCCTATCCCTTCCGCGGCCAGGTCTGGTCCATGTGGTCCTGAAGTCCGTCTCTCCTATGCAGCCCTACTCCATGGTCCACGCCATCTAATAGACGTTACAGACAGTAAAACTCAACCTCTCCCGTCCCCGCCTCCTGCTGTCAGAGTGATGATTTTAAAGCACGAACCTGATCACATCATCTCCCCGCTTTAACATCATCTACAGGACAGAGGCCGGGCCCCTAGAGTGACACCCGGGGCGTGGCAGCAGTGACCATCGGACCCAGCTGTGCTCCCGCCCTAGCATCCAGCTGCCGTGGACGGTTCCCAGCCAGCTCGCACCTGGGATGGGGGGCTAAGGCCTCGTCTGACCACAGGGCTGAGAACGTGAAGCCCTGTTCCCGGCTGAGCCGGGGAGGGTCTCATGTAACCTCCTGTCTCTCCTCTCCTCTGGAAGGTGGCAGCATCATGAAGCCCTCAGATCCCTGAGTCAGCGCTGGGAGGGGAGATGCCCAGGAGAGCCTCCACCCCGTGGTTAGTGTCACGTCCCCGAGACCCGGGGCTGATACCTTTACCGGCACCTGGCCCCGCCTGCTCTCGGGGACACAGCAGACCCGGGTTAGGGCACCTGCGTCCCTGTCTCTCCCCTCACACGGCCCCCCAACATCCTTCTGCTCTGGCTGCACCGCTGGCTCCCACCGCCCCTCCACACGCCTGCACACCGGCCCCCTTGCCCTGACCTCCTTCTCAGCACTGCCCACCCCTCCAGCAGACCCCCTGACCCTTTGCAGTCCACCTGCACAATCCCCTCCTTTGTAACACCTCCCGTCACCCCCTGCATCCTCTCTCCTGGCCCGGGATGTCAGCCACTCTCTCCCCAGGACATTTCCAGGGTCTCCAGCACAAGCCTCTATCTGTGTCTGCGTCCACCTGTGTCCCAACCCGGGAGCAATGAGCTTCCAGAGAATGGCAGAGCGGCTCTGAGCTCACCTGTAATTCTCTCAGCACTCGATGCCGAGCTCGGGGTGGGCAACTCCCCACTATTCTGTTTCCTTTTTAAAGGATGATTTAAGTGACTCATGAGTGCTGGTTCGTCTACCTACATTCAGAATAATCTTGGACAGATTGCCTTCTCTTCCTGGGTCTCAGTTATTTCTTTCTTGAAAAAAAAACAGGTGAAAGTGGATCTTCAGAAATGTAAGATCATGGTGATACATGATCAAAGGCCACAGTGAACTGTGATCACTGGTCCCTTCGCGTGTGTGGTTCCGGGGACCCCACGGATGTCCGGTTCCTTACATGACGGGACATGGTGTCTGCACACAACCTAGGCACGTTCTCCGATATACTTTAAATCACGTCTAGATTCTTAGAACGCTTAACATGATGCAAATGCTATCTGAGCAGCTGTTGCACAGGACAGTTAGACACTATGTAAACGGTCACCTGCACTTGGCAAAGTTTTGCGCCGGGAAACTTTCTGGAATTTTTTCCCTAATATTTTTGATCCACAGTTGGTTGATTCCACAGATGTGGAAGGCAAACTGTACACAGGATACTTATTACCACAACAGGTTTAAAGAGAGAAAACAAAGGAGGGGATTATTATGGAAGAAAGACTAAAAACCTTCACAAGGTAATAATCGATCATATGAAAATGAAAGGCCGAGGAGGTGAGAGGCAGGGGGAGGTGAAACTGCGCTTGGCAAACCCCCAGGAAGGTGCAACTGCGAGCCACTCACAGCTGGCCTAGCACCTCCTCCAGGCTCCCTCCTGCACCGGCAGGGGGGCTGACCTCTGCTGGGTCCCAGGCCCCACCTGGCAGCTGCCTGAGGCAGACATTGTGTCCTAGGCATCTTTTTTTTTTCCCAAGTGCTCAGCTCAGCCTGGCACATGGAAAGTACTTGGAAAATGCTTGATAAATGAAAAAAAGGGAATAAATAATAAATGGACCAGCAGTATCTAGTCCCATAGGTAAAGCATCCCTAAAGACATATAAACTTAGAATGTGCAAAATTAAAAATGGTAGTGAGATGTGAATAACAGATCACCATACTCTTTAATATGAAATTGCATGAAACATTAATATACAGTAATAATGTGCTGTATCAATATGTAATAAAACACATTTCAAAAATCCCTGAGTTCACATCACCTTTTAAATGCAATCATCAGTGAGGTGTCTCTGACCTTGCACACTTGTTCTATATTGCACCCTTTCAGAATTGAACCCATAATCCAACAGGCCCCTAAATGTGGCTAAAAACGTGTCACTTCAGGGCCCCTAAAAATTTCCATATTTGTCTCAAGTCTCCTGTTGAAACCTGCACCTTCTTACTCCAAGGACAAAGTTTTTTTTTTTTTTTTCCCCTCTTCTTTCCTTTTTCGTTATAAAATGCTATAAACACAGTGAAATCTTAAAATGACTGCATAGTTCAACAATGCAAAGTCTGCTTGGATGGAATCACTGGCTGACAGACAGTGTGACTGTGTTGCTGAGTGAAAACCCTCCTTTGTCAATCCGCCTAAATATGGTGCCATACAAAAGAGGGTTTGCAGAGGTCAGAGCACAGTCACGAGAGGGTCAGCTTTTGCTCCAAGCCAGACAGGCTGCGTGGACACTGCCCCCAAATGGAAGTTCCGGGAGTGGCCCAGCGGGGGCGCTGTGCACACATTTCCGGGGGTAACTGCCAAGGACCTATCTCCCAGGGGCCCCACAAACCATCACGATAGCCATTCTCTTACCAGGAAACGGAACCACTTTCTTATTCTTGCTGAGGTTCTTGAGAGATGCTGAAAAAAGAAAGAAAGGAAAACCCAGATATTAATACACCGACTGAAAGGTTTCCGTCCCATGAGACGGTGGTGTGAGACCCACGGCTAAACGCACGCGGGGCACGCCAGCGCGCAGAGGCGTTCAGGGCCATTTCCGTGGAAGCAGGACCCTGCATTATGACTCAGGAGGTCAGACCAATGTTATGCCAACCGTGGTCTCTGAGGCTGTGGGGCGATGGAATTTTGATCTTGTTTCTCTTCTTCTAAGAAAAAGAGCATATTTTAGTTAAGGTGTTTTTTTTTTTTTTCTCCAGCTCTCCCTCCTGCAGTTTCCCAATGGGCAGTGGGGGGCACGTGCTGGTATTTCCTTTCCTCCACACAAGGGATCCCAGGGGGCCAGGGGCTCTCCAGCCAGACCAGGAACCTGTAAAGTGCGCATGTCAGGTGTACCCCACCACCAATCAGACGTCGTCACTCAGTTTCCATGGCAGCTGCTCGTCAAAAACCTCAACAGTAAAGGGCAGGAAAATTATAATATTCCGTGTCCAGTGAAAAATGCTAAAACTAGAAATGTGCGATTTACATCAACACTTGCAAGTTATAAAGCACTGGTACACACAAACACAACGTAAATAAATGCAATAAGACTTCTGCCGATCCACCCGCTGAGCCTCTCATCTGACATTCTGCTTTGATTTCAGGTACTTTAAAGTTCATGAGCATCTCTGCCAATCCCCCAGCACGGCATGAAAACGGTCATTCTGTTACAGACGCGCTCCGAGACACGTCAGTGTGTCGTTTCCGCTGACATAATCAACACGCAAATATTTTTGCTAATAAGCCTTCCAGTTAAATTAAACTCAGGGTCCAAAAAGAACTAGACTGAGGCTGTTCTGAAGACCTGACGTGTTGGCAAGTGAGACGGAACAGACACGAGAGCAGCTGGGGGAGCTGCCGGTCATAAGGGAAGAAATCGGAGAAGCTGTTAGGAAAGATGATTGGAGAGATTAGACTGCCAGCAACAGCAGCTGAGAGAATCTGAACACTTGGAGCAGAGGGGAAAAGGAGTGAGAACTGAGATTTTCAAGAGATGGCTGATTTTGTTGACAGTCGTGGGAGGTCAGAGGCCACCACGAACCACAACAGTTGGATGGAATCAGAAAAACCATTGTCTCTGTCCACAAAGCAGCCCCCTAATGCCCGGTATACAGTCGTGTGATTTGAACGTACTGCGGTTTGCTGTTGTTTTTGTTGTTAACTCATGTCTGACTCTTTTGCAGCCCTGTGGACCATAGCCCATCAGGGTCCTCTGTCCATGGGGTTTTCCAGACAAGAATGAGGGAGTGGGGATCTTCCCAACACAGGGATCAAAGCCGCATCTACCAATGAGCCACCCAGGAAGCCCCAGGCCCTTTTACAAATCACATCAGAGAGTAGTTTGAATTCACAGACTCTCTGACAGTGACTTGAAGACCCAACAGGAGACCTAGATTCACAGATCAACTCTGTTGGTTCTAGATTCAACAGCTCTCCTGCAACCGCTAAGGGTTTTTATTCCTAAAATAATTCTGTTTTCTACATTCACATGTGCTGCTCATTACAGAAAACTTGGAAAACAGAGAATAGCCACCCCCACAAATGAAAGTAAATTTAAGTCATAGACCCACCACTTGTTGTTTTAAGTTGTAACCTAGATGAAGTCTGGAGATACAAAATAAGCACTTATCTCTGATTTTACGGCTTCAAGATAAATTCCCTGATGCAGACTGCTGATGGAGAGGCGTGTCCTGCAGGAACCGACTCAAGTCACATCCTCCCCAGGACTCGGTCTCCCCGCAGCCCTCTTGAGCGACAGCTGCTCACTCTGCCACATGCCTGGAAAGCGGGTTCCCAAGCCTTTATCCCTCCTCACCCCTAAAACAACCTCAGCCTCTTTGCCGTTCGCATCTTGAGACTGTACTGCCCACTCCCCCTCCCTGGAGTAGCTACACCCCGCTTCTTGGACCAGCTTAGCCCGTGGTCTAGGGTTGTTAGCAGACTCTGGATGCAGGGGCAGTGCTTACCATCCTTTGTCCCATGTAGCAAACGCAAGCATCACTTTACATAGAAGTAAAGGATCACAGAATATCACTAAGCAGGTCTCTCAAGTAACCAGGGGATCTTCCCAACCCAGGGACCGAACCAAGGTCTTTTACAAACGGAAGGAAGCACCACCTGGTTAGTGACTGCGGACTGCGCACTTGTGAGAGCGCAATGAGACGTGATGGTGGATGCACGGCGTTCACAGCACAAGACTGGAATGGAACACAGTCAAAAATTATTCTTAGTGAGAAAAAAAAGTATTACTGTTTTGAATTAAACTTCAGGGACTCAAAACTGCCTTAGTCTCCTAGAAAAATGAAACTTGTAATCTCTCACAAAAGGTAAGGCGCTGCGGTGTTTTGGAAACAGTATAGCGACCGGTAAGACTTCCGAGATTTTTGAGGCACGGATTACAGAAGCTGACAGGATGGATGGACGCTAACAGCCGAGAGCACTCAGGAGGGAAGGTAACGCTGTCTGGGTGAGGTGTGAGACAGGCTCACGCCCTCCCCTGCACGAAGCTCCGTGGGGCCACGGTGAGCTCCCAAAGCTCTGTGTCCTGTGCGCGCGTGCAACACCGCTCAGAGGCCTCGGAGGCTGTCCTTGAACTTCCGAGCACCCAGGCAGAGCCCAGAGGCACTTGCAAACAAACTGGGGGGCGGGGGGTCCTGACATCACTCACAGCCCCCTCATCGGGTGCTCAGGACCGGCGTTACGGACAAGCCCCCTCTAAGCCCCACTTCCGGGGCCACAGCCATGACCCAGCTCACCGCCGCCAGCACCCAGCTCAGCGCCTCCTCGGCAAGAGTGGGGAGGGGGAAGCGGGCGGAGCTGCTTGAATCCCTGCTCCTTCCACTGTCACCTCTGCCACCAAGGACAAGACAGGTAATCACTCTGACTCCTCCTCTGTAAAATGACGATCATCACCTAGCAAGGTGGTTAAAATGAAAATAAAAATCAGAAGGAGATGCCTGTGCAGGAATTGTAAATTACTGTTACAGCAGATGGTTCAATACACATTTTGTATATACTTAAGGCTCCATAAAAGCCAACAGCATTTAATGGGTTTTTTTTCAAGTATGCAGGTCCTTGACTGCAGGGAAATGGCACGGAGAGGCTGGAAGGGAAGACGGGGTGGACTCTGTCCATGGAGACGCCTCTCTGGGGTGAACTGTCCCCTCGTGAACATCCTTTTGTGGAAAATGGAATAGCAAGGAGGAGAAGCAGGGGCTTAGACACACCCTGAACTGCAGGTGTGTGTGTGTGAGTCACTTAGTTGTGGCTGACTTTTTGCAACCCCAAGAACTGGAGCCCTCCAGGCCTCTCTGTCCATGGGATTCTCCAGGCAAGATCACTGGAGTGGGTTGCCATTCCCGTCTCCAAAGGATCTTCCGGACCCAGGGATCGAACCCTGGTCTCCTGCATTGCAGGCAGATTCTTTACCATTTGAGCCACTTGGAAGTCCCTTAAACTGCAAGGACACGCCTATTTGTGATGCTCAGCAGGTTTCTTTCTGGCCTAACCGGGAACCTGGGGCCCACGTGGCTGTCTGCTCCCCTGTAGGGTAAATACTACCTTCACCTTTTAATACCTGGGATCCACTTTATAAAAACCTCTCTTCTTGAAAACAGAATATCTTCTCTGATCACTTTACTGGCATTTATGAATGAGGACTTTTCTCTTAAGTTACCAAGAAGAGAAGAAAATGGAAAGGTAGACATTCCCCCACATTCAAAGGAAATTGGTTGAAAGATTTTGATTGTGGAGACACTGACACTTACAATGCAATTTTAAAATTGAAACCCCAAACGTCACAACACAAGGTCAGATTGAGGAACCCTGTCTTCCTGGATCTGTCGCTCCTCCCAGGATATAGGTGAGAAACAGCATGGAATGTTGCACAATGAACTCTGCCATCTTGGAGCCTGAAGGCACCCCCCTCCCCTGACCCAGCCTCGCTGGGCCCGCTCCGACTCCTGGTGGCTCTGCTTCCTGGGGTCTGACAAGACTCCACGCTCACCTCTTCCACGGGAAATCGTCAACTGTTCCTTCAGCTCTCTTTTCCCTTCAAGGCTCCCCCCGGGGTTGGTTTAATCTACGTTTTGTGTTAATCGCTCAGTTGAGTCCGACTCTTTGCAATCCCATGGATTGTAGCCCACCAGGCTCCTCTGTCCATGGAATTCTCTGGGCAAGAATACCGGAGTGGGTTGCCATTTCCTCCTCCGGGGAATCTTGCTGACTCGGGGATCAAACTCAGGTCTCCTGCCTAGCAGGCAGATTCTTTACCATCTGAGCCACCAGGTTTTACCATGTATAAATGCTAAAAGAAGTTGGCTGTTGAGATGTGATGGGTGGTCCCCTGCCCACCAGACGGGAGTCGGGGCTGACCCGCCTCCATACGAGCTGCTGGGGACCTCTTCAGCCTCTCCCGTGGCAAACACGCCTCCTCTACCTTCCTCAAGGGGAACAACCACAGGTCCCCACACATGGAGGCCACAGGGGAAGGGCGGGGGAGCCACAGTGTAGGACAATCCTGACTACTGTCTCCTTTCACAGGACACGATTGTCTCGAAGACTGTAATCACCACACTTCAGAGAAAGGAGCCTGTAGGTGCTTTGTAGGGGGAATAAAGTACACCCAAAGTGCATACAACCTAAAGGAAAGTTAGTCCATCCTAAAGGAAATCAGTCCTGAATACTCATTGGAAGGACTGATGCTGAAGCTGAAGCTCCAATACTTTGGCCACCTGATGTGAAGAACTGACTCATTGGAAAAGACCCTGATGCTGGGAAGGATGGAAGGCAGGAGGAGAAGGGGACGACAGAGGATGAGATGGTTGGATGGCATCACTGACTCGATGGACATGAGTTTGAGTAAACTCCGGGAGATGGTGATGGACAGGGAGGCCTGGCGTGCTGCAGTCCATGGGGTCGCAAGAGTCAGATACGACTGAGCAACTGAACTGAACTGAACTGAAAGAGCAAACAAGCTGCTGATGGAGATTTGAGCTGTGGTACAAGCCCCAGGGTAAACTGAGGGCTCCACCCCCACCCCCAGGCGTGAGGCTTCAGACCTCAGAAGACACACCCTGACGGCTTCCCGGTGTCCAGTGGTTAAGACACCGCCTCCAGATGCCGGGGGTGCGGGTTCGATCCCTGGTCAGGGAACTAAGGTCCTGTATGCCTTGAGGCCAAAAACCCAAAACCCTAAAACAGAAGTAATATTGTAACAAATTCAATAATGACTTAAAACAAACAAACAAAAAAAGGAAGACACACCCTGGAGTGAGTTCTGGCTACAATGTTATAAGTCCAGGAACCTAGGAAACCATCCTGACCCTAGGAAGCATGCACCCTGTCTATGCCTCAGTTTCCTCATCCATAAAATACCCAACTTACGTGATAAAAAGACAAATGGTTAAGAAGGCATCCATCTTCACAGTCTGCAACACACTGCGTCATTTAATACTGTGATACATCATTTCCTGCGCCTCACGGTTGATATGCTACACCAGAAGGCGTGTACGGGAAAATCTCCCGTAAACTGCTTTTAAAACTACAAGTATAAACCATTATGATCATTAACGAATAGGTATGGAAGAAATTGGGGAAGGGCTCTCTCATTTGGTGGTGTTATCACCGCGACGCTCTGGGGGCAAGAACTAAGACCTTTGCTCTGTCAAGTGTTCATGCATATTTTAACTCCTGTTTCAGGAGACAAACCTGACTAGCTGTTTGTAACAGGATCTTACCGAATCCCCGCGCATGGCTGAATTATTACAGGATATATACATTTCTATTTCTTCAACATCTACATGACATACCTTTTTTCTTTGTGTTGTGTCTTAAGGGAAACTTTTTCTTAAAAGACATTCGTGAATTGTCTTCCTGAAATAGAAACCGTCAGTGTTAGCAGCTGATACTTTGCTCTCTGAACATAAGCAAGAGCCCTTGGGACTGGAACATCCAGCTACAACTGGACGCTGAGAACTGATGTTTGCAACAAAGGTCAGCCTGCCAAAGGTTGTCACACACACAAGAGAGTGACGTGCCAAACCACACAGCCCGTGCTGGAAGGCCACCCACCTCTCCATGGTCCACCATGGGCCGGCCTTACTCTGGCCTGGCCTGGGAGCCCAGACCAAGATCAAGGAAGCCCACAGGTCACCCGGGACCAGATAAGTTCCCTTAGTCCAGCTTCAGGGTCCAGCCCTTCTCTGTTGGACTCCATACTGGAGACCAGGATCTATGGACCCAGTTCACACTGATTCCCAAGTGTAACTGTTTTCCATGACCATCCTGTCCTCTCAAACAGCCCCCACATCAGAATGGCCTAGCTTCACCTTGGAATGTAAGGAGCTGCAAAGAGAATGGCTCCCATCCTAAAAACAAGAAAAGTCAGATTATCCACAGAATTACAACCGTGAACTCCTGGGAGAGGCGGGATCACAGGGCAACAACCAGGCTGGACACTCAGGACAGACAGACTCCCCTAGGAGAGAAAGGACAGAGCGCTGGCTTCCCTAGAGCAGAGCACAGGAGGAAGGGACCGCCACAGAGGGCAAGCGGATTTCAGCCAGGAGTTTCAGAGTGCTGCCGAGTGTGAGGGCTTACAACCAGGCTCCTCAGATAAAGGGGATTCCAAGGCAGACAGCTTGGAATGAGCAACAGGAGCAAGGACACATCTGTAGCAATAGAAACAGAGCTCGTAAAACAACAAAACTCGTCAAAGGGACACCAGAGCAAAGCTGAAAGAACACCAATGGTCAAAAAGGGAGCAACCACCAACAGACCCATGAAAAGATGCTCAGCATCGCTAATCACCAGGGAAATGAAAATCAAAATCATGGTGAAATATCACCTCACAGCTGTCAGCGTGGCTAACAACAAAAAGACAATAAACAACTAATTTTGGTAAGGCTCCAGAGAAGAGAGAACCCTCACCCCCTGCTCATGGGACTACAACATAGTAACTACTGACAGATGTAACCCTGGTCTGCAAAAACACAGGTCTTTGCAGGCCACAATTATTGAAGTATATAAAGGGGTCCTGAGAATAAGTTTGAGAACCACCACCCTAAAGTATCAAATCAAATCAAAATCTGATACAGTACTATTTAATTCACTCAGCATATTATAAACAATAGATGCTTGTGCGTTAACTCAAATAGTGGTGCCCTGAGTCCATTATCACTCTACACATCAAACCTCCAACACTGAAAATAAACTCAGTCACAGTTTTCAAGCTCACCATTTGCAAGGAGAATTTCCGAACTAGAATTAGGAAAAAGAAGCCACCAGCTTCACTGATTAAGATAGCTTTTTGTTACTTTTTAAATCTGATTCTTTATTTTTAATTACGTTCTTATATATAGCAAGCAAGAAGAGAAACTTTACATTAAAAATACAGTCCTAAGTACTTCCCTGGTTGTCTGGTGGTTAAGAATCTGCCGTCCAGTTCAGGGAATGTGGGTTCAATCCCTGGTCAAGGAACTAAGGTCCCACATGCCGCAGTCCGCACACGACGACTACTAAGCTCTCGTGCTCCAGAGCCCAGACGCCACAACTAGAGAACCCAGGCACCACGACAAAGATCCTGCCTGAGGCAGTAAAGACCCCAGTGCCACAAATGAGACCCGATGTGCATGCATGATAAGTCACTTCAGTCGTGTCGAGTCTACAACGCCAGGGACTGTGGCCCACTAGGCTCCTCTGTCCATGGGGTTCTCCAGTCAACAACACTGAAGTGGGTTGCGGTTTCCTTCTCTAGGGAGTTTTCCTGAGCCAGGCATTGAACCTACATCTCTTACATCTTCTGCATTGGCAGGCAGGTTCTTTTTCACTAGTGCTACCTGAGAAGCCCCACAGACCTAACACAGGTGAATAAATAAGTACATTTAAAAACGAGACAATCCTAACCCCCTTCCCCTCCCCTAGCTCCCCCTCCCCAAGCCTGCAGTCTCTGGGCCAGGCTCAACAGAGCAGCGATTCATGAACCGGGTGACAAGTCCGCATCTTGGAGCGTCCTCCTGTGCCCGAGCGCTGCGGAGCCTCTCACACCTGAACGGACACTGAACGCGTGGTGCTTCCTCACTGGGGATTCGAGATTGCTGTGAGACACTTCTACTGCGAGAGGGAATTACCAAACATTATGGTACTGAAAGAAGCAAAGAGATGGTTCCATTTCCTCCTCAGTAGAAGGAAAGACTGGAGAACAATCACTGTGGAGGGGGGAGCTTCTCAACCAGCATTTGAAGGTCCCAACAGTTCAGTTCAGTCGCTCAGTCGTGTCTGACTCTTTGTGACCCCGTGGACTGCAGCATGCCAGGCCTCCGTGTCCAACACCAACTGCCGGAGTTTACTCAAACTCATGTCCATTGAGTCGTGATGCCATCCAACCATCTCATCCTCTGTCGTCCCCTTCTCCTCCTGCCTTCCATCCTTCCCAGCATCAGGGTCTTTAGACCCAGTATATTCCATGGACAGATGGCTAGAACAGGGAGTCAGTGGCTGGTCTAACACGGGTTATCTCCCAGGTACGAGTGCGTAGACTTGGTGATGCGTGTTTGGACGGTGCTGACAGAGAACACTGCATGTCACACGGGTTCCGACACTGAGGATGGGAGGGAAGGGTGCTCGAGGTGGGGGGGCACCTCAGTGCAGCAAACCCACGGAGACTGCTGACACTCATGTTCTAAGCCTGCAGTGCTCAGCGATCCGCGAGGTGCGGTATTGCGTGTAAGGTGGGAACCTGTTTTCTGATATTTTATAGCTTCCAAATAGCCTGTCTCTTCTTACTCATTCTATTCACAAGCAGAAATGTGACTTTTACTCACAGAACTGATTTTTGCCCTGCCATGGACTCCTCTCCTTCAAATATCAGTACAGATAAACCCTGAAGATGAGTAAATAAGAAACAGGCCTTGACCTGAGCCACCATCACACGGTCTCGTGGACAGCAACTCTGTGTGAGCTCAACAGTAAACCTCAGCTTTGAATCCCATGGACCCAGCTATTTCTCATCTCAGCTCTCTCTCGGGGAAAAGCTGCCAGGACCACAGAAATACGTGGAATCAAGACAAAGGACCCCAAAGAATCTCATTTGTCAATTCAACATTCCTGTGGACTTTCCAGCCCTTCCCCTCTTCATGTTTCTGATTTTCTTCCCACTAAAACTACTCATGGAAAAGATATACTTTCTTCCAAAATATGACTATTAATTTCTGGCAGCTAAGTTCTGAATTCACCTAAAAGCATCTTTCCAGAATGTGGTTGGTACAGGCGGCCAATAAAGCTTTCCCAGAAATGAAAATTTTAAATGATTTTTTTAATGTTTTAAATGTTTAAATGTTTTGCTTCCAAAAATTATATGTATGGCTCTGTTTACATTACACAGGTCTAAACCCTAGGTTGTTTGGTCCCTTACAGAAACATTGTAGATGGACCACATACTAATAATTCTCATAATTAAAAGTAAGTCAGGTCCCTAACCATCATTTCTAACATTGCCATAAATTCAACAAAAGTGTTTGGATGGAGCCCACCATATGAAAAGACAGATCGGTTCATCTGTGTCTGTTCTGTTATCAAACATCAATTCAATACCTCCGCTTCATTAATGCAGAGCATTTCACAGAATATATGCCTGCAGCTGTGATGAAGAGAAAGCCTTTTTATTCAACAGTGAACATTTCTCTTTCTGCTTGAATCCAAAGGAATCTCCTATGCATGGAGGAATCCAAGCTTTATTTTTCTGAAGCTGTATAATTCTCTAAAACTTTCAGTTCACCAAAGCCCACTTAGCATCGATGACTTACATTTAGTCTTTGAAACTACCCTTCTGCTCACTATTGACCTTGCCTCTTAGGGAAGGAGTAAAACACTCAGCTGTAGTGACAAAGTGGTATCAAAACAACACTAGGGAAAAAATGGTGCAGATACTGGGCAGGCAACAAATTTAAAAAATCAACCAAAGAATCGATGTCACTTTCACTGGTCACAAAGATCCTGAGTCAGAGACAATGAGAGATCAAACACTCCCCAGCTTTACTGGCATTTCTGGCAAAGGTAATTAGAGGAAATCCTCTGCCAACTGCCTGATAAAGCAGACGACAAGGTTAAGTTACTGTTGTGGATTTGGTGTGCATTTTATTTCAGCAAGATGCTTCAACGGTGTTTTCATCAGTAGCTGCAGGCAATGGGAAATGACCCACGTTCTGAGCCCAGCACTTATTAAGTGTATTCAATCACTTATATGTGATTTATGTCAATTGAGAGAAACTGCTACTTGATTTTTTTTAAGGTTTTGCTGTCTTATCAATCATTTTACAGTTAGAAATATATCAAGTCACTTTTCTGATCTGATCTCATCTGCGATGAGGTGCAGCACTTCCCAACCCACAAAGCCCAAGTGAAGCAGAGCTACACACAACATTTCTTTCAAAACCCCTCATTCTAGGAGGTTTTGATCCACAACATTATTTATTGTGGAGTCATAATAACAAGAAAACCAAAATGCAAACAGGACATGACTCTTTTTAAAAAAATAAGCACGCATCATTCATCAATGATAGATAATTTCTGTTCTCCATTGCACCAAAATTACCCACAGTGTTTTATTCCAATTTTCTTGTTGTTACGACTCTACCCAGAGTCATAATGGTTTGAAATTTTCTATTTTTCAACCACAAGAAAACACTGAAGACTAAAAGCTATGAGAGGACCCGATCTTTCTCATCTCAGATTTTAGTTCCAGGAGGCCCAGGAGAGCTCAGTTAAGAATGTTTTGAACACATGCTCCTTGGCAGAGAAGACTGAGCAGAAGTTATGGCCCGACAGAAGGAACTGCCGCCTCAAAGGAAAAATAGAAGCCGGCACGCGTGAGAGCTGCTGGAAAACTCGAAAACACACCCAGAGTAACTTGGGGGTAACCAGGGGGAAAATGACAAGATTAAAATAGCATGCGTAACTGCCAAAAGAAAGGGTGTTAAGGAATGACCAGAAAGGGTGATTGATGAGTTTCTTGGAAGAGGTAACTCATGAATTGATTAGAGACACAGCTTTAGGGAAAGAGTGGAAGATCAGGCCAGAAGGGGAAACTTAGAAGCTACACTTCTTCAGGGGAAGGATGGGGATCTGCCCTCCACTGAAAGGAAGAGAGGACGCAGGGAGGGAAGCCGCCACCAGTGTCCTCCACGAGGCTGACACCTCAGGCTCACTAACGGCACGGCCAGGCCATCTGAAGATGCCCCTTTTTCTCACCTGGCACTGCTTCTCTTTCAACACTATCAACAGAACATTCTTGGACAAGATTAAACTCTGAAGTCCATTGCATGTGCAGAATACAAGCCTTGCCCTTGAAGAGTTTACATTAATTCCAGCCTAGGGCAATAACCTACAGACAAAATGACCCTCAGCGCTCCCTTGTCAAATCAGACACTAGACAGCAGATTCCCAATTTAGGCTTGTGTTCTAAATCTTTCAATTTATAAATATCAAGATTCGAACAGAACAAGCAATACCCCAGTGTACATTATTTTTAAGTTTACATTATGTCCCAAGGAATAAATTTAAATAGACATGAGCTCTATTTATGTGTTACTGGGGACTGTTTCTCTCTTGCTTTTCCAATGGGCTAAATTACAAATGCTTTAAAGTCAGACAAAATCTGCTATTTTTCCATCACATTGACAGCACTTAATGCTCCAGAGGTTTTGAGGTCTGGTCCAGTCTTACCTTTAACATGCATTTGAAGGGACTTCAACTTGATCTAATCAGACATAGTGAAAGTGAAAGTCACTCAGTCGTGTCCGACTCTTTGCAACTCCATGGACTATATACTGCATGGAATTCTCCAGGCTGGAATACTGGAGTGGGTAGCCATTCCCTTTTCCAGGGGATCTTCCCAACCCAGGGATCGAAGAGGGGGTCTCCTGCATTGCAGGCGCATTCTCTACCAGCTGAGTCACCGGGGAAGCCCACATACATAACATTGTCACAAAACGTACAAAATGCACCTCTATGAGGTGATAAAACATCTCATAAATCAGTGAATACATGTGTCAAAGATCTTGTCTAGGAAGTATTTTATGATGGATAACACACTTATTATCAAAGTATACTTGACTTTTGAAGCCTTTGGAAAACTTTCCACAAGTATCATTTTATCTTCTTTCATGCTTTGTACCTAGAACCTGTCACCTTGGCAGCCAGTCTGGATGCCTGTCAGTCAAGAGTGGTCATGTGTTCTGATCACGTCCTACGAAGCAGAAATAAAACCAGACCACCGACCGGCACACCAGGGTGTCCGCATGTCCTTCGTTGGTGTTTGGTTTCAGTTATTATCAGCCGATACAGGACGGACCAGAGTAATTCCACATCTACTTAAGGTTTTAAACTTTAGTTTCCATTTTTTAATGTATTACTGAATAAACTATTCTATCCATTGGAGGGGAGCTCGGGGGGCCAGTCCTGATGCAGATAAAAGTCCGAGCATAACTAGTAGTTGGTCCTCCGCAGAGGGGGTCCCTCCCCGTCCGAGGGCCCACACCCACAGCTGCACACAAGCGTGGGCCCGTGCAGCGGGGTGACATTTACTACTCAACAGCCCTGCGTACAAATAGACACCTGCAGTTCAAGGGTCAACTGTACCTCCCTAAGACTCTCAATATTTCTTTATAATCACAAAAATATACCCAAGGAGAAATCAGTAGAATATTTATTCCAGTAAAAGAGAAGTAAAACTGCTGGCGTGAAATTAACTGATCAAAACGAATGACACCCAAGACGATACCCAAGAAGTGAACCCAACGTTGTTCTGGAAGAATTCCACACAAGCACCTGATTCTGTCTTTTTTGTGGGGGCAGGGATTCTTTTTATGTGAATGGCAGCTTTGCTCAAAATGTTTGCATTTATTCCAAATAAATAAAATCACCATTCTGACGTATATTGGAAAAAAGGTAAATTCTGATAATATCCTCAATACTGATTCATAGTACTTGTTAAAATAATACTTTTCTATTATCAGCAGAGTCATGGTTCCTTTAATATGCTACATAAAAAAATAAATGGAAAATAGTCTTAAGAATATACACAAAAGTGAAAACAGATTCTAAACAGGAATTCAATGTTTTCACTTTTTTCTTATTTGTATCTGCTAAGAATTCTTCAAGAACACTGAACTTTTTATAGTTTGGTAAAATCTTCTTAATTTTAAAACATGAGATAGCATAGAAGGAGATTTAATTTAAAAATACAATTAATGCCAACTATGAGTAAGGCATTTTATGTGCCTGATGCTAACAAAAATGAAAATATAAAATAAAGTCAAATTCCCACTTCCAAGGACTTGAAACCACTACTAGAAATCACGATGAGACTGGAGAATAAGAGCAATAACTGCAATAATTACTCTTAACCCACTGTGTAAAGGCTTTTTAGGAATCATTCTAATCTCCACATGACCTCACAGGTTAGAAATCCCAGCTTTACAAAGAAGCTGGGACTCAGGGAGTGAAACTGTGTTCACGACACAGTTTATGTGTCCAAGGTCTGCACTTGTCATCCACTGTGTCTGGTTAAACATTCCGGTTAAGAGAGCAACTAACACCTGCGTCACATGAGTGGTAAATCTCCCCGAGAGTCACTGGACGCTGAAAGCCAAGTGAATGGGACCTCAGTTTTCAGGGACATCAGAGCAGACACACACTGTGACCTTCTCAGCACAGGCTGGTCACTGAGGGGCCTTTCCTAAGGACCCTGCAAAGGGCAGAATGCTGGACAAAACCCAGCACACTGCTTCTAACGAGAGAGCTAAGAGGGAGAACCCAGTGCCCACTTTCCAACTGGAAAACACGTGCTTTCGTTATTTAGCTTCAATACAAATCGCATAAACATCGTTTTAAACATAAATATACTTTTCAAGAACTTTCAAATCCACTGTCACAATTGATTCTTTCGAGGAAAGTAAACCTGTAAATGTACAATAGTCGTTGATTGAATGAATGGGATTCAGAGAGGTAAAATTACTTAACAAAGGACACTTGCAAATTAACAAAAGCACAAAAACTGGAGTCTGGCCCTCTCTAACTCGGCTGCTCGTAGAAACATGTTCACACATGGAACTGTATCTCATGTGCGCCCTCTCCCCTGAAGCTGTCAGGATTCTCCTATAATTTGCTATTTCTACTCATATACATAAAAAGCATAGCATCGAGCATATTTTATCCACATATTCACTAATCCCAGAGGTTAATTTGGTGATAAACTACTGAACAACAGACCTGCAGCAGAGGAAACAAGCTCTGAAATGTCAAGGGGTCTTCCCAAGGTCACACAGGGTGAGTGATGGATAAGCTGATGTGATGTCAAACTTCGGGTGGCTTCCAGGTGCTGGTTTTGATAGGTACCTTCCCAAATATTAGTATATATGGCCCAAAGTATTACTATTTATGGCTCAGGTATTTTTTTATGGAGTGATGAGAATAAGTGAACTCAGGAATTAGTAAATAAATTCTTCTGTACTCAGACAAAAATCATTATGATCACGTAATCATTTAACAAACGAGGAGACCTTGACTCCACCTAGGACACAGCTACTGGAGAGGAACGCCATGGAGGCGGACGCGCCATCACCCGCCACGTGGGGCCAGCTGCTCGGCCAAAGCCCTGCCTTCCCAGGGGCTGTGAGCCTCGTGGTTTGGGAGCACATCCTCCCCTGAGGCCCCCACCCTGTGGACACGTTCATCCTGAGCCTGACAGCGCGGAGCATTCCTGGCTCTCTGGACAACCCAGGAGGGTGTCTCTGGGTGCCTGAAGGCAGATAACTCGGGGTGGGGGGAGGCGTCTCCTGATACATGACCCTAAGAGAGTCTTCCCGCCCCTGTTTGTTATCTGCTTTTACAGCAGATCCATCCACCTGCTTGAACTGTCTTCACATTTCCTTTCCTCTGAGTTGGTTTTCTGCCTCTAGGGAACAGAGCTATGGTGGATGATGGAGACGCAGGTGTTATATTTCTAACAAGCACCTGACAAGGTTTGGGAATCCTTTGATTATCTTGTTAGGTCTGTCTTCAGAATAGGAAACACAAAACTACAGAATCTGTTGATACAAACCTTCCTTTCATTATCTTCATAAAGCTTTTCATCTTCTTTTTCCTATTGTTAAAAAAATAAATACAGCAATCAACTATCTGCAAGAAGGATATTGTCAAATACATCCTTAATCTCCCAAACTCCTCTCACCTTCCTGGTTGGGTCAAATTCTTTCTTGTTATAAATATCACGCAGCAGTTGGGTCTAAGCCTTGACTATCCTGGCTACCACTGCTGGGATCCTCTTTCCCTTCCATTTGGTCAAGCACTACCCCTTCCCCACTCTAAACTCTTCATTTTTGTGTGCACCTTGTTACATATTTTTATACAAAGTACAGAATATTATATGCTCAGTTGCACCTTGATTTTTTTCACTTAACATGACATTCCGGAGCCCCCAACCTCAGTACACATGTGTCTGTCTTATTGTTTTATAGCTGCAGTGTTTTCCATTGTATGGATGAAGCATAAATTAATCAACCAACCCCACAGGATGAATATCTCACTTGTTTCTATTTCTTGTTATTTATGAGTATATCTGTGGGATATTCCTAGCTATGGAAATGACGGTTTAAAAACATGTGCAGGTTTAATTTTCATAGGAAGAGCAAAATTCCCTTACCAAAAGGCTGTACCATTTACCTTTGACCCTGTTAAGAAGCATTTCATCACCCTGCATCATCCCAGCCCTGGACACCATCAACCTGATTTTTAAAACAAACTCACCATTTCTTGTTTGTATTTCTTTAAATAGAATAAAGTGGATATATTTTCTTACATCTTTCACTGATTTGTATTCTTCTCTGTGAATTTCCTACCTGTCTCATTTGCCTTTCTTTTATGGGATTATATTAATGACTTAATGAACTCTTTGTAAATTAAGAACATTTGCCTTGCAAATAGTTTCTTCCATATTTTGGCTGACTTTTGGCTTTATGGTATTTTCCAAAGAGGATTTAATTTTCACATAGAGAAAGGTCAAGGCTTCGGTGACTTCTTAAGACGTAGTCTCTGGAGACTGACTGAATATCTGGCTTCATTTTTAGTTCTCTCTGTTGGGAATCACTTCTTGGCCCCAGCTTTATCACAGCCCTGCCTCGAGGCCAACCATACAGTAGTCATCTACTGTGCTCAGGTTCTTGATCAGATTCAAGACCAGTTACTCCTGCATGCTGAGCGATGTGAGAGTTGTTAAGAATATAGTAAAATAAAGTCTCTCTTCACAAAACTTACTCTGTCAGAGGACACAGGAGAAGCACTCAAATAACTCTAAGAAGAGCCACCGTGTGATTCAGATGGTGTAAGAAACAAAGAAAATACCACAGTGGGTCACAGGGGGAGAGCTACCGCCTCCTGCCGAAGGATCCAGAAAGCTTAGTGAGGATGTTGGGTTTAGTAAGGAGCCTTGGAGGGCGGGAGAAACTTGAAATGGCACTGATGAGGTTGTTGTTCAGATACAACTTGTCCAGCTCTTTGTGACCCATGGACTGTAGCACGCCAGGCCTCCCTGTTATGTCCATCGAGTAGGTGGTACCATCCAACCATCTCATCCTCTGTCATCCCCTTCTCCTCTTGCCTTCAATCTCTCCCAGCATCAGGGTCTTTTCCAATGAGCTGGCTCTTCGAATCAAGTGGCCAAAAGGCAGTAGAAAGTGCCATAATAACCTCCATGGACAGCACCCAAAATATCAATGTCAACCTCTCTCCCTCCCCACTTCATGGATACACAAAATAACCCAGGACATTTTTAAACAGATAACCTTTTTGCAGGCAGGAAAAACTTTAAAAAAAATCAATTAAAAGGTTGATAACCCATATCTCAGAGTTAGATATAAAGGCTTAGAGTCCCAGAGGCTGGACAACCCATGCAAACCTGCCTGCAGATCACTCTGAACTCTTCCCAGGGTGCAGAATTCCTGCCAGGCCGGAGAGCCCCAAATACATGGTCTGTGACTTCATCTTCACATTCCTTTGGAAAGTGACTGAATCTTTGATAAACTCTTAGACAATGTTTTACAAACTTAGCAGGCAGCACTCATGAAGTCCTGCTTCCACGCGAAGTACCTTACAATGGATGGATCCAAACAAATCAGCCACGAGCAGGGCTGGAGAGATTGCAGCCCATCTCGATTCTGACAGTTCTCAGAGACCCAATTTAATTAAAAACATGTGTCAGGAACGCAGTTTGAAATAAATAAAGAGGGAAAGTACACACATCATCTTTATAAATTCACAGAAGAGTTTTCCAAATTAGCTAATTAACATTGATAAGATCCCAACTTTTTAAGAAGGAAAATATTATTACAGTGTCAGATGTGGGCAAAGTTGTCCTGACTGTAACTAACACATTTAAAGCGTCCTGAGGATGTAGCTGTGCAACACTGCAAACGTATTTCACATCCCTGAACTTAATGAGTGTGATGAACTAAGTACACTAAAATAAAGTCAAAACAGCAAATCTTATGCTATATATTAACATGCTTTATCCTAAAAAATTTCAACTAAATGAAACAGAAACACTTGTGATCCAATATCAGAAATACGTATTTCTAAACATTGTTCATCAGTTCAGTTCAGTTGCTCAGTTGTGTCTGATTCTTTGCGACCCCATGGACTGCAGCACACCAGGCCTCCCTGTCCATCACCAACTCCTGGAGTTTACTCAAATTCATGTCCATCACGTTCGTGATGCTATCCAACCATCTCATCCTCTGTCATCCCCTTCTCCTCCTGCCCTCAATCTTTCCCAGAATCAGGGTCTTTTCCAATGAGTCAGCTCTTCACATCAGGTGGCCAAAGTATTGGCGTTTCAGCTTCAGCATCAGTCCTTCCAATGAATATTCAGGACTGATTTCCTTTAGGATGGATTGGCTGGATCTCATTGCAGTGCAAGGGACTCTCAAGAGTCTTCTCCAACACCACAGTTCAAAAGCATCAATTCTTCGGTGCTCAACTTTGTTTATAGTCCAACTCTCACATCCATTCATGACTATTGGAAAAACCATAGCTTTGACTAGACAGACCTTTGTTGGTAAAGTAATATCTCTGCTTTTTAATATGCTGTCTAGGTTGGCCATAGCTTTTCTTGTGTTTTGTTCATAACAATATGCTATCCTACAGCTTGGCACGGTCATTACCATTTTATCCCAGGATCACACACTTTGGTTTAAGCAACTGAGTCACAGACAACGCAAAGCAATTCCATAGAATTTATGAAGCTCCTACTGTGTATAAGACACTGTCCTAGACACCGTGAAGGACGCATATCAGCCCCTCAGGATTTCACAATCAGTTTGGGGAGGGTGATCAAGCCAGAAACCACATGCCTAAGAAACCTATATATCCAAGGTCGAATAAACATCACAAGATCGATTTTTCAAATGAACAGACAAATGCAATGCCAAGAGAAACCCCAGTCCACCGAGAGCAGATAGATCACACAGCCTCTTGGCCAAGAAGAGTGGAGTATTATTTCTTTTCATTAGCGTTACTAGCTACTGCAATGCTTATACAATGCTTGCTCTCTCTGTGATCCCATAAGAATGTGCAGGGCTGGCAACCTGCAACCTCAGAGGCCTTTCACACCAGTGGGGTTTTTGATCGTCTTGTGCTGGAGCCAAGATGAGTCGTGTGCACTTGTCAGGACTGAAACATCCGGCAGCCTCGCACTTGAGTAAGCCAGCACCCAGCCCTACAGAGCACCCGTCCTGGAAGCCCGGTGTGGGGAGTGTCCCCTCCAAGGAGCGGGACGCAGCCAGCCCACTCCCTGGGGAGGAGAAGAGACCGACTGTAGAGCATTTGAAACTGGGTTCAGAGCCCAGCATCCTGCTTCCTGACTGCCAGTGTGGTAGACTCGCTCACATCTCTCCATCTCGCTGGTTTTGAGTCTATAAAGGGGCTGACACCACCTGGAAGAGTGACGTGTGGGTGAGCTGGGATGCGAGTCCCAGCACTGTGCCCGCCCTCCGGGCAGAGCTCCGTGGAGATGCGTCGGCCCCATCCAGCCCTTCTGCCCGACTTAAGTCATCCTGTTTGGGCAAGAGAAGGAGGCTTGGAAACTCCTTATCACCTTCCTGCCCCAAAGCTCAGGTCCTTAGCCCAGATACGTACAAACGAGGTGCTTGTGTTTGCCATCACTCCAGTGATACTGCTGGCATTGAGAAAGTCACTTTGACACATGCTAAGAAATTGTCTCCTGACTGAAGTCAGCTGCTAATACACAAGACACCCCCAGAGGCCCGAGGAGATGTATCTACAGAACAAGTCAGTAAGGGAGAGATGAATTCTGACAGTGTGCAGACCTCCAGGTGATGGTATAAACTCAGTGCAGACGAAACCCTAATGCCATGTTCCCGTTAAACCATGACATTCCATTACTCCATGACTGGATCCTAACAGTGCCCTTTCCTCTAGGGCCCCAATACAAGCAGCGGACCCTTGGCCCCTGGTCACCCAGTGCCCTGGGACTGACGCCCTCCCATCCCAGACGCAGCCTTACACTCATCACCCACCGTGAGCATCCTTGTAAACACCCCCGACCTGCATTTGAAAGGCTTCCCTAAGCGTCTGGACACAGTGTGTCTTTCCCTGAATGCTGCCTCCTGGTCAGAAATAGTTAAGACTGTAAGGAAGGAAAAAGAATCAATTGAAAGATTATTCCCTCTAGCCGTCTGTTTCAGATCATAAACTTTCTCAGGTTGAAAAACCTGAACCAGCTTCCTGAGGACCCACATCCTTCCCCTTTCCATGATGGGCAGGAACCAGGGGCTGACTCCAGCTCCAGCACCCCGCAGTCCCCCACCTTGGAGTCACTGCTCCCCCTTCCCACGCGTGGAGCCTGGACACTGCGGGGCAAGTTTCAGAGCAGGAGACGGCCGCCTGCAGGGCCATCACACTGTGGATTGGTTCATATTCTGTCATCAGAACACACTTGGACTCGATACCCCACATGTGTTACACAATCTCCTGCCTGGGACCAAGAATTTAAGAACAAGAAGCCACCTTGAAAAAAAAATCTAGGGATAGAATTTTTAAAACAAATTCCCAAAATCTGTTTGTCAGCTCCATGAACTGTACATTTAAAGTGAATTTTGTCTTGAATGTTCTCACCACACACACATCTCTGTTAATCAGCTGGATTATGATGATCATTTCATAATCGATACATATATCAAGTTGTGCACCTTAAAAATAGACAGTTTTTAGTTGTCAAATATCTCTCGATTAAACAAGTCAAAACAGAAGGGCATCAGTTCTGTTTTCCCAGTGCACAGATTTCATACAGATCAGTCACATAATCTCACCACTTACTACAGGAAGAAACACGCTGCGTGCGTTGACGGCACATCCAAAGCATATGGACGGGAAACAGAGAAAACCCAATCCACACGGTGTGTTCTGAGCAAGCTCACGCGGCCACTGCAGAGCCTGTGCCACATGCAGCCTCAGCCAAGATGTCGTCACACCACACGGACACCCCACAAAACCGACGCCCAAGGTACTCGGAACAACGGAGCCTCCCCACACCCCCTGCCATGGCGCCCCTTCCCTTCCTCCCTTCTAAAGATGCCTCTTGAGAGTTGTTGGGGGAAAAGCTTTTCAGTCTGTGACTGGAAATACAGCAAAGGGCAATTAGGATTAGTGCAGAACCATGAACACTACGCCTGCAATTTCTGACACACGAGAGCCCGAGGTGAGTACAGCCTGCCTGGAAGACACACACTCTGGTCCAACAATTCTACCCTGGGTGAACTGGCTCTCAGACCCTTGTCCCATCCAACGGGAGACCCACCCAGCATGCTACAAGGATGAAGAGGGGCCCTACGGCCCCCCAGCTCAGGCTGGCCAGTACAAAAAGAACGAGAGTCAACTCACCCTGTTGCTTTCAAAATCAGACATGTGTCTGTGTGTCTCTTCAGTGTCTTTGACGATTTCGGCTGGTCTCTGGGGAGAAAAGACACCACATGCTGGATTTAGTCAGTCAACCTCGTCACGGTCCTTCCAAGCCACAAAGAGCGGGTGAAACCCTGTGACTGTCTGACGCTTGTACGGGCAGAGACAAAAGCCACCCTTTATCCCACAGAGGTTTCTTCCCACCCAGGATAGCACCTGCTCTGTGTTTTTACCTTTGACTGTGACAACGAATGCCCACCTCTGTAATAAAATTGTTGGGGAAAAATGTTAAGAGACACTGCAAATGCCTTTTAGGTAAAAAGGAGAGACTGGTCACTGCAGACCCTCTGCAATTCCTAGCGTACCCGTGGGGACCCCGAACCACCCTCCTCCGGGTCCAAGAGGCTGCCTGGCCCTGCTCCCTCCAAGGCTGTGGGCACACTACGCTGTGTGGGTACCTTCCTGGTGGTCACAGCTTGTTGGCAAAAGGCAACGAGCTGTTGCAGTCGGTGCCCTGGGGTCTCTCTCTGCTCTGGGAAAATTGTGTGTTCTGGGGTCAAAAATCAAAGGCTCCCCCGGGGGCTTCTGGGGCAGACGAGGGCCTCCCAAAGTCAGTCAGCCAGGAGAGTCCAACCCCTGGTGCTCCCATGACCTCAGAGGCAGAAAGGGCACGTGGTCAAGTGCACTCTGGCCTTTGAGGCCTCTGCCTGGACAGGTCGCGTGTCATTGGGGACAGCAGGTCATATAGCCACACCCGACTTAAAGTGAGTGGACGAGTGGCTGGACTGATGCTAGCGCTGAGCCCCGAGGGCCCAACAGCTCCTGCCAGCTGATCCTGGACATGCAGCCCTTGGCTTTGGCTCCTGTGTAGGAGCCCGGCCTCGAGGTCAGCCCCTGGCCAGCTCATCTGTCCCCTCCTCTCCTCCCGGGGCCACGCGGGGCTTCACCTCCCTCCTCTGTGAAGCCAGGAGGACGGGAATGGTGAGCGAGGGTCCCCGGCGCACCAGGCCCTGTATGGGACACTTCCACGCCGAGTGCACGATGTCTCTCGGGGCCCAGGCCGACCGGCTTGGTGACATCACCTGACTGCAGGGACAGGAGGCTGAACCTGAGAGCAGGAAGCTAGGAAGGGACAGATCCCTGGTTCCCGACCACGTGGTCTGAAGACACCACTCATCCTGTCTTTCCAGCAGTGATTCCTAGGAGCTTCCCACCTGCCAGGCCCTCTCCTGGGAAGAGGGGCTACACAAGTAAGCAATGCAGACCATCCCATTGGTGTGGAGCTGGCAGCTTAGCCAGGGGGAAAAGACAGGAACCAAAACAATGACAAGATGGAGTATGCAGTCACAAATAACTGGTCAGAAGGTCCTGGTGGCAGGAGAGTCTTGGGGGAAAGATGGGCAGGAAAATGTGAGGCGCAGGATCTGAAGGGTGTTAACCGCAGGAGGCAAAGAACATTCTAGAGGGACCAGGGAGAGCTCAGGGGAGGGGCCGGGGACGTGGCCAGGCAGGGGGAGGGACCACCCACCCCGTCCACAGGCAGCTCCACACGCACGTCTGGGGCCTCCTTGACTTCCGGGGCTCCTTGGGTCTCCTGGTTAGGAGTCTGGGCTTTAAACACGTCACCATCTGGAGGAAAATAACACAGTGTTTTCAAGCTGACGTGCACTGCACCTTTTCTGACCCAAACCAGAGTTACAGCTCAGCATTCTCAGAGCCTCCTGTGTCGTTGTCAGCCAGCCTGGTCCAGGGGCGGCAGGCCCTGCACGCCACCTCCCTCCCCACTGCCCCGGTTCTGCTTCAGTTCAGGCGCTGGACTTGGGGTCCCTCCACACCTGTACTGTGTCCACAAAGGTCCCGGACGCTGGGAGTCCGGGTCATCCGTGTGTCCCACAGCTCACGGGCCTCAGGCCAGAGACAGATGCAGTGAGCATTCAGTAAGAGTGTATCTGGCTCCCTCAGTCAGAAACAAGTGCAAAGCAACCGCCAGAGATGATCAGAGTTTAAGAGCAGTGCTAACAACAGCAGTGACAGCAGCACGAATGACGGTGGTGCCAGTGGCGCCAACAGTCACAGTCACAGCCACACTGGCAGCAGCGCTGACAGCAGTGGCCAGCAGCACCAACAGTCACAGTCACAGTCACACTGGCAGCAGCGCTGACAGCAGTGGCCAGCAGCACCAACAGTCACAGTCACAGTCACACTGGCAGCAGCGCTGACAGCAGTGGCCAGCAGAGACCAACAGTCACAGTCACAGCCACACTGGCAGCAGCACTGACAGCAGTGGCCAGCAGCACCAACAGTCACAGTCACAGCCACACTGGCAGCAGCGTTGACAGCAGTGGCCAGCAGAGACCAACAGTCACAGTCACAGCCACACTGGCAGCAGCGCTGACAGCAGTGGCCAGTAGAGACCAACAGTCACAGTCACAGCCACACTGGCAGCAGCGCTGACAGCAGTGGCCAGTAGAGACCAACAGTCACAGTCACAGCCACACTGGCAGCAGCGCTGACAGCAGTGGCCAGTAGAGGCCAACAGTCACAGTCACAGCCACACTGGCAGCAGCGCTGACAGCAGTGGCCAGTAGAGACCAACAGTCACAGTCACAGCCACACTGGCAGCAGCGCTGACAGCAGTGGCCAGTAGAGGCCAACAGTCACAGTCACACTGGCAGCAGCGCTGACAGCAGGGGCCAGCAGAGACCAACAGTCACAGTCACAGCCACACTGGCAGCAGCGCTGACAGCAGTGGCCAGCAGAGACCAACAGTCACAGTCACAGCCACACTGGCAGCAGCGCTGACAGCAGGGGCCAGCAGAGGCCAACAGTCACAGTCACACTGGCAGCAGCGCTGACAGCAGGGGCCAGCAGAGACCAACAGTCACAGTCACAGCCACACTGGCAGCAGCGCTGACAGCAGTGGCCAGCAGAGACCAACAGTCACAGTCACAGCCACACTGGCAGCAGCGCTGACAGCAGGGGCCAGCAGAGGCCAACAGTCACAGTCACAGCCACACTGGCAGCAGCGCTGACAGCAGGGGCCAGCAGAGGCCAACAGTCACAGTCACAGCCACACTGGCAGCAGCGCTGACAGCAGTGGCCAGTAGAGACCAACAGTCACAGCCACACTGGCAGCAGCGCTGACAGCAGTGGCCAGTAGAGACCAACAGTCACAGTCACACTGGCAGCAGCGCTGACAGCAGTGGCCAGCAGAGACCAACAGTCACAGTCACAGTCACACTGGCAGCAGCGCTGACAGCAGGGGCCAGCAGAGGCCAACAGTCACAGTCACAGCCACACTGGCAGCAGCGCTGACAGCAGTGGCCAGCAGAGGCCAACAGTCACAGTCACAGCCACACTAACAGCAGCGCTGACAGCAGGGGCCAGCAGAGGCCAACAGTCACAGTCATAGCCACACTGGCAGCAGCGCTGACAGCAGTGGCCAGCAGAGGCCAACAGTCACAGTCACAGCCACACTAACAGCAGCACTGACAGCAGTGGCCAGCAGAGGCCAACAGTCACAGTCACAGTCACACTGGCAGCAGCGTTGACAGCAGTGGCCAGCAGAGACCAACAGTCACAGTCACAGCCACACTGGCAGCAGCGCTGACAGCAGTGGCCAGTAGAGACCAACAGTCACAGTCACAGCCACACTGGCAGCAGCGCTGACAGCAGTGGCCAGTAGAGACCAACAGTCACAGTCACAGCCACACTGGCAGCAGCGCTGACAGCAGTGGCCAGTAGAGGCCAACAGTCACAGTCACAGCCACACTGGCAGCAGCGCTGACAGCAGTGGCCAGCAGAGACCAACAGTCACAGTCACAGCCACACTGGCAGCAGCGCTGACAGCAGTGGCCAGTAGAGGCCAACAGTCACAGTCACAGCCACACTGGCAGCAGCGCTGACAGCAGTGGCCAGTAGAGACCAACAGTCACAGTCACACTGGCAGCAGCGCTGACAGCAGTGGCCAGCAGAGACCAACAGTCACAGTCACAGTCACACTGGCAGCAGCGCTGACAGCAGGGGCCAGCAGAGGCCAACAGTCACAGTCATAGTCACACTGGCAGCAGCGCTGACAGCAGTGGCCAGCAGAGGCCAACAGTCACAGTCACAGCCACACTAACAGCAGCGCTGACAGCAGGGGCCAGCAGAGGCCAACAGTCACAGTCACAGCCACACTGGCAGCAGCGCTGACAGCAGTGGCCAGTAGAGACCAACAGTCACAGTCACACTGGCAGCAGCGCTGACAGCAGGGGCCAGCAGAGACCAACAGTCACAGTCACAGTCACACTGGCAGCAGCGCTGACAGCAGTGGCCAGCAGAGACCAACAGTCACAGTCACAGTCACACTGGCAGCAGCGCTGACAGCAGGGGCCAGCAGAGGCCAACAGTCACAGTCACAGTCACACTGGCAGCAGCGCTGACAGCAGTGGCCAGCAGAGGCCAACAGTCACAGTCACAGCCACACTGGCAGCAGCGCTGACAGCAGTGGCCAGCAGAGGCCAACAGTCACAGTCACAGCCACACTAACAGCAGCGCTGACAGCAGGGGCCAGCAGAGACCAACAGTCACAGTCACAGTCACACTGGCAGCAGCGCTGACAGCAGGGGCCAGCAGAGGCCAACAGTCACAGTCACAGCCACACTGGCAGCAGCGCTGACAGCAGTGGCCAGCAGAGACCAACAGTCACAGTCACACTGGCAGCAGCGCTGACAGCAGTGGCCAGCAGCACCAACAGTCACAGTCACAGTCACACTGGCAGCAGCGCTGACAGCAGTGGCCAGCAGAGACCAACAGTCACAGTCACAGCCACACTGGCAGCAGCACTGACAGCAGTGGCCAGCAGCACCAACAGTCACAGTCACAGCCACACTGGCAGCAGCGTTGACAGCAGTGGCCAGCAGAGACCAACAGTCACAGTCACAGCCACACTGGCAGCAGCGCTGACAGCAGTGGCCAGTAGAGACCAACAGTCACAGTCACAGCCACACTGGCAGCAGCGCTGACAGCAGTGGCCAGTAGAGGCCAACAGTCACAGTCACAGCCACACTGGCAGCAGCGCTGACAGCAGTGGCCAGCAGAGACCAACAGTCACAGTCACAGCCACACTGGCAGCAGCGCTGACAGCAGTGGCCAGTAGAGGCCAACAGTCACAGTCACAGCCACACTGGCAGCAGCGCTGACAGCAGTGGCCAGTAGAGACCAACAGTCACAGTCACACTGGCAGCAGCGCTGACAGCAGTGGCCAGCAGAGACCAACAGTCACAGTCACAGTCACACTGGCAGCAGCGCTGACAGCAGGGGCCAGCAGAGGCCAACAGTCACAGTCATAGTCACACTGGCAGCAGCGCTGACAGCAGTGGCCAGCAGAGGCCAACAGTCACAGTCACAGCCACACTAACAGCAGCGCTGACAGCAGTGGCCAGCAGAGGCCAACAGTCACAGTCACAGTCACACTGGCAGCAGCGCTGACAGCAGTGGCCAGTAGAGACCAACAGTCACAGTCATAGTCACACTGGCAGCAGCGCTGACAGCAGTGGCCAGCAGAGACCAACAGTCACAGTCACAGTCACACTGGCAGCAGCGCTGACAGCAGGGGCCAGCAGAGGCCAACAGTCACAGTCACAGCCACACTGGCAGCAGCGCTGACAGCAGTGGCCAGCAGAGGCCAACAGTCACAGTCACAGCCACACTGGCAGCAGCGCTGACAGCAGTGGCCAGCAGAGGCCAACAGTCACAGTCACAGCCACACTAACAGCAGCGCTGACAGCAGGGGCCAGCAGAGGCCAACAGTCACAGTCACAGCCACACTGGCAGCAGCGCTGACAGCAGTGGCCAGTAGAGACCAACAGTCACAGTCACACTGGCAGCAGCGCTGACAGCAGGGGCCAGCAGAGACCAACAGTCACAGTCACAGTCACACTGGCAGCAGCGCTGACAGCAGTGGCCAGCAGAGACCAACAGTCACAGTCACAGCCACACTGGCAGCAGCGCTGACAGCAGGGGCCAGCAGAGGCCAACAGTCACAGTCATAGTCACACTGGCAGCAGCGCTGACAGCAGTGGCCAGTAGAGACCAACAGTCACAGTCACAGCCACACTGGCAGCAGCGCTGACAGCAGGGGCCAGCAGAGGCCAACAGTCACAGTCACAGCCACACTGGCAGCAGCGCTGACAGCAGTGGCCAGTAGAGACCAACAGTCACAGCCACACTGGCAGCAGCGCTGACAGCAGTGGCCAGTAGAGACCAACAGTCACAGTCACACTGGCAGCAGCGCTGACAGCAGTGGCCAGCAGAGACCAACAGTCACAGTCACAGTCACACTGGCAGCAGCGCTGACAGCAGGGGCCAGCAGAGGCCAACAGTCACAGTCACAGCCACACTGGCAGCAGCGCTGACAGCAGTGGCCAGCAGAGGCCAACAGTCACAGTCACAGCCACACTAACAGCAGCGCTGACAGCAGGGGCCAGCAGAGGCCAACAGTCACAGTCATAGCCACACTGGCAGCAGCGCTGACAGCAGTGGCCAGCAGAGGCCAACAGTCACAGTCACAGCCACACTAACAGCAGCACTGACAGCAGTGGCCAGCAGAGGCCAACAGTCACAGTCACAGTCACACTGGCAGCAGCGCTGACAGCAGTGGCCAGTAGAGACCAACAGTCACAGTCACAGCCACACTGGCAGCAGCGCTGACAGCAGTGGCCAGTAGAGACCAACAGTCACAGTCACACTGGCAGCAGCGCTGACAGCAGTGGCCAGCAGAGACCAACAGTCACAGTCACAGTCACACTGGCAGCAGCGCTGACAGCAGGGGCCAGCAGAGGCCAACAGTCACAGTCACAGCCACACTAACAGCAGCGCTGACAGCAGTGGCCAGCAGAGACCAACAGTCACAGTCACAGTCACACTGGCAGCAGCGCTGACAGCAGGGGCCAGCAGAGGCCAACAGTCACAGTCATAGTCACACTGGCAGCAGCGCTGACAGCAGTGGCCAGTAGAGACCAACAGTCACAGTCACACTGGCAGCAGCGCTGACAGCAGTGGCCAGCAGAGGCCAACAGTCACAGTCACAGTCACACTGGCAGCAGCGCTGACAGCAGTGGCCAGCAGAGGCCAACAGTCACAGTCACAGCCACACTGGCAGCAGCGCTGACAGCAGTGGCCAGCAGAGGCCAACAGTCACAGTCACAGCCACACTAACAGCAGCACTGACAGCAGTGGCCAGCAGAGGCCAACAGTCACAGTCACAGTCACACTGGCAGCAGCGCTGACAGCAGTGGCCAGCAGAGGCCAACAGTCACAGTCACAGCCACACTAACAGCAGCACTGACAGCAGTGGCCAGCAGAGGCCAACAGTCACAGTCATAGTCACACTGGCAGCAGCGCTGACAGCAGTGGCCAGCAGAGGCCAACAGTCACAGTCACAGCCACACTGGCAGCAGCGCTGACAGCAGTGGCCAGCAGAGGCCAACAGTCACAGTCACAGCCACACTAACAGCAGCACTGACAGCAGTGGCCAGCAGAGGCCAACAGTCACAGTCACAGTCACACTGGCAGCAGCGCTGACAGCAGTGGCCAGCAGAGGCCAACAGTCACAGTCACAGTCACACTGGCAGCAGCGCTGACAGCAGTGGCCAGCAGAGGCCAACAGTCACAGTCACAGCCACACTGGCAGCAGCGCTGACAGCAGGGGCCAGCAGAGGCCAACAGTCACAGTCACAGCCACACTGGCAGCAGCGCTGACAGCAGTGGCCAGCAGAGGCCAACAGTCACAGTCACAGCCACACTGGCAGCAGCACTGACAGCAGTGGCCAGCAGCAGCAACAGCATGAGCAGTGACCACAGGAGCACTAGTGGTGTCAGTTGCAGCAACAGTCCTAAAAACAGCAGTGGGGCTGGAAGCAGCATATTTTAAATTATCCCCTTTTAAAATCACTTCTCAAAGTGAGTCTTTTAAAAGTCTCTCATACTCCAAACAGTTCAGGTGGCTTTTATGCTCACATTTCCCTCAAAAGGTTGACATGCTTGTTGGCTGTTTTCTGTGTCAACGGCCCTTCAGGGACAACATGCCCACCCTAACGTCCAGAGAGACAACGGAGTGAGTTCTAAGTCCTGTGTTAATCTTGGGCTTCTTGACAGGAGAAGCCCACTGTCCTCAACCGAGGAGTTTTGTTTTTTCACTCCCTTCACCACGGCCCTACCCGATAACCGATGTATTAATAAATCGGACAGTTACAGTCAGGATTTTAAATCAGATCGTTGTCAGTCACATCTCTGCAGGGTAAAATTGGTCTGTAAAAGCACATTCTCAACCCAGCAGCTTTCTGCATCGCCAGCAGCCACGTGGAATTTCACCTCACCTGCCCCACTCTGGATTAAATCCTCTGCCTTTGGTTTCTTTTTTCCTTCTTTGGCATGAAACACAGAATCCTGTGTTTTGGGTGAAACGCTGTCCTGTTTACGAGTGTCTTTCACCTTGGGATCCTCCTAAGGTACAAATGGAGAATAAAAAGCACATTAGGATGGATGCGTACTGTCCATCTAATCGGTTATTTTGAGAAGAGCCAGGGAAAGTGCACACTCAGGTGATTTCTGGGAGAGGACCCAGGTACCCCCAAGAGGCCCCCATCTTGCACCATCTGGACCATGCTGTCTCCTACATTTCTCTTCTGTAAAGTGGCAAAAATACTCCTCTCCCTCCTTCGAGGAACACCAGGGGAAGCACCTTGGCAGGAAGGGAAGCGGTTCTCTTCCCAAATGAAGGGGCCGTGCGCCTGGCGGAGGAGGGCCTCCCAGGAGGGTGTGCATGGGGCGGGGGGCAGGTCTGCAGGGGTCGCTGGGGCTCTAGAGACACTCCTGCCAGCCTCCGAAAAAGTGCTTCAGCAATGACCACCCAACGATCGCCCCTGGAACCTCAGGGCGGGATGGAGCCCCTCCAATGAAAAAAACAACGCCTGGCAGTTGTGTCGGGTTACACCTGAGGGGAACTCAGATTTCTTAAAAAAAAAAAAAACACCAACTATAAACTATAATAACAAAGCATAACCAGATCACAGTGTGAGATGAACTCAATCTGAGCACCACTCCAATTCTACCCCATCGTTACATACAACCTTACATTCCACCCTTTACATACAAACCATCTTTTTTAGTTCTCCTTTATTCCTCTTTACTGAAGTATTTGGAAGTGAATACAGGTAAAACTATATAGACAGATACTTCTCGTGAGTTCTCTATGTCACTTAAGAAAATGTCAAACTGATTAAAAAAAGAAAGAAAATGTCAAACTAAAAACAACTACCTTGCACCATTTATATACGGCACTGTGTATTATGCAAACCACTAGGGGTTTCTTCCTTGTGGAAATTAAAAGTGAAAATAGTCCTTCGACCACATATAAGCACCATGCAAAATCTTTCTACCTATTTTAGGAGGCTTTCCTGCAAGTTGAAACTGTGTTCATAAGTAGAGGAAGCAAGGCCTTGGCAGAACTGGTTTTAGAGACAGAAATGGTATATGATGTTTGTGTCTTGGAGGCAGCTGGAGGCTGGGATTTAGAAAACTTGCTTGGTTCTTCCTGGAATGACTCACATCTCCTTGTCACAAGCATTTTCCATCTTTGGTCTCTAAGATAAAGACATCATATATTGAGCTTATTATCTCTGAAATAGCACTCAAAGGACAGTGATAAGGAAATATTGCCCCCCCTCATTACGAGGGCACAAAGGCAGAGACAATGCTGAATGAAGAGACCAAAGCAACACACACTCATTGAGGTCAGACGCCTGCTCCCGCCACCCCAGGAGTTCCCAGGGCAGTGGGGTGGCAGGTGAAGGCGCATACAAGTCCTATCTACACTACTGGGTGGTTCCGACATTAGAAACAGAAGCCCCTGCAGAACTGCAGGACGGTTACCTCGTTCAAGAAACAGGCCTTGACACAGACTTCTAGCTAATCCACCATCCACACTCCAATTTGGTCTCCATACCATGACATGCTCCGTGGACCCTAACTCGACCACAGACCCAGCCCAGAAAAACAGCAAAATATTTACACAATTCTGCTTTCAATTTCCTTCATCTTTCTTCCTGTTAAAAGTATTTTTGGAAAATAAACCTAAGACAAACTGAGCTTATTACCCTGCAGTGTCTTGAGAAATAATATATCCCGCAGAGCTGCCATCCATCAGTCCAGAGAATTCCATGGGCTGTATAGGCCAGAACACTGGAGTGGGGAGCCGTTCCCTCCTCCAGGGGATCTTCCCAACCCAGGGATCGAACCCAGATCTCCCACATTGCAAGCAGATTCTTTCCCATCTGAGCCACCAGGGAATCCCATGAATACTGGAGTTGGTAGCCTATCCCTTCTCCAGGGGATCTTCCCAACCCAGGAATCAAATTGGGGTCTCCTGCATTGCAGGTGGATTCTTTACCAGCAGAGCTATCAGGGAAGCCCAAAGTGAAAGCATTAGTCGCTCAGTCATATCCGACTCTTTGTGCCCCACGCACTGTAGCCCACCAGGCTCCTCAGTCCATGGGGATTCTCCAGACAAGAATACTGGAGTGGGGTTGCCATTTCCTTCTCCAGGGGATTTTCCCGACCCAGGAATCGAACCCGGGTCTCCTGCATTGCAGGTGGATTCTTTACCTACTGAGCTATGAGGGAAGCCCTCCTATTAAAAGCATTTTTGGAAAATAAGCCTGAGGAACACTGCACTTACTACTCTGTGGTGTTTTGAGAAAGAATATTTTCCTGCAGAGCTGCCATAACCAATCCAGCTATTTTAATGCCACTGCAACGGATCATCCAACACATGAAACACAGCCTCCGAAGGTCACCTGGGACGGACGAGACTGGGTCCAATTGACGAACGCAACAACCAGTTCTGAGGCAACCCATCCTCAGGTAGAAACCTACACGCCTCCTGGAGAAAAGGCACCTCTCTGGCTCCCCAGGGAATGTCCTGGCCCCAAAGCGGGTCAAGACCTTCCATCAGCAAACCAGTCTCGGCTTTGAGCATTGCTAACACAGAAGATTCACTAACATTTGAACCTGAGCGTTGCATCCCCAGGCTGCCAGAAGATGACAACAAGCACTTCCTGACTGTCCTGTGACGCTGTGTGTGACCTCGTCAGCATGCAAATATCAGCTCCAGAGTGTTTATCTCACGCTGAACTTCACAGTCTAGACCTGGCTATTAGAGTGTGGCTATCAGGCGCCCACGTGCACTCACGCTTGGGTTCCAGTGCTTGATCTCAGTTATTTACTATTTGCTTACCAACACTTGGGTTTTATGGCCCAAGAGAAATAGGTAATATTAACATTCTGATCGTGGATATGATATAAATACAATGCTCACTAACTGTTTACCAGTATTTTATGGAGTCTTGCACCATATATCACTTTAATATACAAATCCAATTTTAAGTGTTTGTTAAATTAGCCACACTTCTCTGGAAGGTAATAGATACCTTCTTTGGAAGATACATGCGTGCGTGCTAAGTCACTCAGTAGTGTCTGACTCTTTGTGACCCTATGGAACGTAGCCCGCCAGGCTTCTCTGTCCATGGGATTCTCCAGGCAGGAATACTGGAGTGGGTTGCCATGTTCTCCTTCAGGGGATCTTTCCAACCCAGGGATTGAACCTGTTTCTTAACGTCTCCTGCTTGGCAACTGCACAGTAAATTTGGGTGCTATAAAATTGAATTTGCTGTAACAAAATCAGAGTGGCTGTCTTCAATTACTTTCATTGGACTAAGAGAGTCATGGTTCAAGTTAAGTGGACCATTTAAGGCATTGACAGGCTCCTAGGACTTCCGTGGTGGTCCAGTGGTTAAGAATCCGCCTGCCAAAGCAGGGGACACAGGTTCCATCCCTGGTCTGGAAAGATTCTACTCGTTGTTGGGGAACTAAGCCCATGTGCCACAACTACTGAAGCCCACAGACTCTGGAGCTGTGCTCTGCAACAAGAGGAGCCACTGCAATAAGAAACCCAGGCACCGCGATCAAGAGTAGCCCTCGCTCATCGCAACTAGAGAAAGCCCACACCAGCAACCAAAGATAAAAATAATTTTTTTTAAAAAAAGGAATTAAGGTATTGGCAGAGTCCTAATGCATTTCCTGATGTTCAAATATCTGCCTCGGGCAATAAGTGAACTAAGCCAATCAAACAAGGCAGACTGGGTCCCAAGTATGGTTCAAGTGTGCTAATTATTATTATTTTTGCCATTCTCTTAAAAATGGGCATTTTGAACAGTGTGGCTTAAAATTCCACTAAGTTAATTCCGCTTTCATTTTGTTCTCAACGGAAATCTAGATGTAAGAAGCAAACAGCTTTGCTCTTCACTTTTTTTAAAATACTCTGTTAAGGTATCTACATTAGCTTAAATTATCTACATTAGCTTAGATTTATGCCCTTGGAAGCAAGTCTGATGCCAGGAATCCTGCGGGAGGGAACAAGAAGGAAAGGGGGGAATCGGCTTTCACCAGTGGAAACCGTGGAGGTCAGTGGCAGTAAGTCTCACCACTGGTCAGCAGAGTCAGGGTTCCAACTGAGGACATCAGAGTCCAGAATACTCGCTCTTAAAGCCCTGGGCATTCCCTGTGTGGGAGTCCTTGGCTATAAGGAAGGAAACCTGTTGTCATAATATGTAGAGAAGGTCTCGCCCACTTCCTAGGCATCCAATTAGATCCAGAGAAGTTTCATCTTTTCCCTCATTAAAGAATCCACACGGATAACCCCAGATGAACATGGGAGCAGACTTGTCCTCTACTGCAGATCACACAGAATTCTGTTTGACATCAACAATGCTTTGCGGGAAGTTCAGGGTTTATGAGCCCAAGTCACTCGTTCTCCTTGCTTGGCCCTGCAGTAAGCTTTTCTCTGATCAAAACAAAACCAAAACAATACTTTTCTGTACAGATATCATCTCATATCGCCCCTTCCCTCTCGTGTGGCAGACATGGTCATCTTGAGCAAAGCACCTCCTCGCACACCAACATCTACCTCCTGCTCCCCCAGGGGCCCAGTTCTCTGAGCTCCTGACCGCCATCCACACCGCCGCCCTGGGAACCCTGAAGTCACTCCTGATTCCTCCCACTTCCTCACACTCCCGTCATCTGGGTATGCCCATGTTCCTCCTCACGGTTTTCCTTCCCATTTTACTGAATTGAGATGCCAAAAATCGGTAAGACACATGGTTCTTTCCTGTGTTGCTAATAAAGAAGTTGCCACTTAAGCCATGTTGAGGTGCTTCCTTATTACCCAGAAGTTCTTTCCTCTACATCCTGAAAAAAAGCCCTTTGGAACTATTTAGGCATAGATAATTATCAATACTATGTGGAGGGAAACAGTGTGTGTGTGCGAGCTTACTTATGTCTGACTGTTTGCATCCCCATGGACTATAGCCTGCCAGGCTCCTCTGTCCATAGGATTCTCCAGGCAAGAGTACCAGTGTGGGTAGACATGCTCTTCTCCAGGGGATGTTCCCGACCCAGGAATCAAACCTGAGTCTCCTGTGTTGCAGGCAGGTTCTTTACCACCTGAGCCACCGGGGAAACCCAAAGGAAAACAGAGGAGCCAATAACCAGAACCAGCTTTCAGAAGTGCGGACATGACCTTAGACTCCCCCAGCCCAGTGGACCCTTCAGCTAAATGCAGCCTCACAAGTACCTGGTGGAACCAGCCCAAGACCCACTCAGCCAACCCACAGAATCTAGAGAAATAATGAATCGCTGTCATCATAAGTGAAAGTCGCTCAGTAGTGTCCAACTCTTTGCGACCCCATGGACTATACAGTCCATGAAATTCTCCAGGCCAGAATACTGGAGTGGGTAGCCTTTTCCTTACTCCAGGGGATCCTCCCAACCCAGGGATCGAACCCAGTTCTCCCGAGTTTCAGGAGGGTTCTTTACCAGCTGAGCCTTCAGGGAAGCTCAAAGGCTGGCATGTCAAGAGTCGTAAGCTCCTCTTGTCGTAAGCACCTCGTTTTTAGATAATGCTCTTTGCATAGTAACAGGTCATTGAAACCGGTAGCTCAGCTATGCGTGGGTTGTCTCCCTTTCTGGGTCCATAAACGAATTGGCTGTTGTTTTACAAAAGCATATGGAACTGAAGAACATACCCACTAAAAGCAAATGCATATAGGAGCCCACTTCAACTCTGAATCACAGCAGAATCATTTCAAGGACATTTACACAGCAATTAAAATCACCATGTGCAGTGCCAGCCATGCACCCCCTCAACTGGAGAGACGGTAAAGCTAGTGGCTGTGGTCAGGTTCACTGGGACAACAAATGAATCCACAACACGACGGCCAAGAGGCATCAGCCTAAGACGCGTGGCTGTCTTGGAGCCGGGAAGACGGGCGAACGCTCGTCACAGAACCAGTGACGCGGAGCAGCTCTCCAGCCCACCTGCCGCCCTGCGTGCCGTTGCCTGGGCGACCCAGCGGCCTCAGGATGGGCCTCTCCTCTGCTATTTCCACCCGTGCTCCATTTTCAGCCCATACAGTTCGTTCTGTCGTTAGCAGGGATTCTCAAGTGCACGTCTGTTCATTTCACTTCCCTGCTGAGGTCAGGAGCCCCAAGAATACAGGTGTCTCACCTGCCCTCCCAGACCGCCACCTGCACCCCACTTTCCCTCCACAGATACTGTGTCCTCCTCACTCTTTGCGGCCGTGCTAATGGAGAGACACGGGTGCATCTGAAAGTCAAAGAGGTGACTGGCTGCCCTCCTGGAATTGTTGACGAAGGTGGGTGTTGATGCTGGTGGAATTGGGAATGACAGCAGGCTTGGGCTAGACCAGAGAACAGAGCCCATTTCCCGGGTGAGGACAGTCACGATCCTGTGGTCCCTGCGTCCTGTTCACTGGCACGTTCTGGCACTCCACTGGCAGACATTCACATGTGGCTCATCTGTTATCTCCAGCACACGAAGCTTTGCCCGGCCACCAGACACATATAAATTCATCAACAGATGCCCTCATTCAAGCCTGACAGTCTGTGGGTGGAGAACTCTGTGTGTATTTGAGTTTGTTCACTGAAGGGTCAGGAAGACCTTGTACCATAGGCCATTTACAAACACACTTGCAGGACTTCACTGGTGGTGCAGTGGATAAGAATCTGCCTGCCAACGCGGGTGACCCAAGTTCGATCCCTGGTCCAGGAAGATTTCACATGCCGCAGAGCAACTAAGCCAGCAAGCTGCAGCTCCTGAAGCCTATGCGCCTGGAGCCCTGCTCTGCAGGAGCAGAAGCCACTGCGATGAGAAGCCTGAGCACCACAGCGAAGAGCGGCCCCCACTCGCCGCGACCAGAGAGAGGCCACGCCCAGCAACGAAGAACTGGCGCAACCGAAAATAAATAATTTTTAAAAAATCAAATGCGTTAAAACAAAACACACACTTGCAGATTTAGGCCACACGATTCAGCAGTTCCACTTCTGGGCTCATATCCAGAGAAAACACTAATTCAAAAAGATATACACACTCCAATGTTTGAAGCCGTACTATTTACAGTAGTCAAGACATGGAAGAAATCTAAGCATCCATCATCAACAGGTGAATGGATTAAGAACAATGTGGTACATGTGTACAATGGAACAATATGGATGGAGATTTTCATGTTATCGGATTATCATATCATTATGATTATCATCATCGTATGGAACAAACATACCTAACATTATCATATTATCAGAAGTTATCTTATTAAGGTAAGCCAGAGGAAGACAAATATCATATGATATCCTTTATATGTGGAAACTTTAAAAAATGATACAAATTGACTCATTTACAAAACAGAAATAGACTCACAAACATAGAAAACAAACTCGTGGTTAGCAAACGGGCTAAGAGGAGGGAGGGATAAACTAGCAGTTTGGGGTTAAGATATGATACTTTGCTCTACAAAACAGATAAGCAGCAAGCACTGGGGACACTGAGTATAGTGTGAACTGTATACAACTGAGTATACAGTGAACTGTACTCAATATCTTGTAATAGCCTATTATAAAAAAGAATCTGAAAAAGAACATATGCACATGTATAACGGAATCACTCTGCTGTGCCCTTGAAAGTAACACAACATTGTAAATTAACCATACTTCAATTTTTAAAACTGTTTTAAAAAACTGCTTGCAGATTTAAAAGAAAACTCAGTTCTCAGTCTTACCAACAGCTGCTACTCCGCCCACCTGACACCCTTAGAATGGGGAGACGACCAAGGACTCAGGAGAGCCCCTCAACATGCTGCAGGGCGATGTCCCCACTGAGGGGCAGTCCTGGGCTTCCAGGTGGGTTTTTAAATTTCCTCCCCTCACTTTCCAGAAGGATGTTGAGATGGTTCGCACAGAATATAGATGAAAGCTTAATAAGCTAGAAGTGGAAAATCGGGAACAAGTAAATAAGGGAACACATGTATGTAGCATAAGATAGTTGCCGTGACTCGTCCTAAATCCAGGTTCCTGCAGCCAAAGGGAAGGGGTCAGCATGCAGAGCGGTTTCCATTCTCAGCAACACAGCCCAGTCCTCAGACGGGGCTAGGACCCCCTCGGGGCTCAGTTCTGAGGTTAATAGGCCACGTGGACCTTTACACAAGAGACAACGGATAACACAGAGCCCTTTTCGATGTCTGTATCTCAGCCTTTGCTAAACCAGTGCTGTTTGTTTTCTCCTAGGACTTTTAGTCTTCTATTAATAAAATAAAACGTGCTTGTGTATGCATGATAGATCTAATTTTTCTAAAATGACACATTTTTGCATTGCAGTTTATGCCATGTTGGTAATCATTCTGTTTAAAGAGTCCAAAGTATTAAATACTGTTGTCGAAACCCATTATCTTCCCAGTGATAGATTTCCAGAAGGGGAAAGGAAATGCAGATACGCTGGAAGAAATGTGCTCAATTTTAGACCAATTTTAAATGTATAATGAAAAGAAAACTACATTCCTAGTTATAAGGAACCAAAGCCAAAACAACAAAACAGTGAAAAGAGGGCACAACAAAAGCACGTAGTTACCAACCTGCACTGCAGGTGCAGCAGATGGATTCAATCACCTGTGTGTTCAGCAGCATCCAAAACCACCAAGGTGTGGGATTTCAAACGTGCACCGTTCATGCTAAATAAGAGTCATCACTGAGAATTCAGTGCCCACACGACGTGTGAAATCCCGGGGAAGGCGGCAGAGAAGAACGCTGTACAGCTCGGATCCTGTGCTGTTTCCCTCCTGGATGACCTGGCGCTTCTCTGAGTCACGTCTCCCAACCTGCACCTCGTCTGCACATGGAGACGTGCCGACCGCCCCCCTTCCCACCAGCCATCATCCTAATCACACGACTCATTTATACAAAATGTGTGTCACAGCACAAGTCAATGCGTCTGTCCCCACTAGATGGAGAGCACCCCGAGGGCAGAATCCTGTCTATCATTTCTGTGTTCTTGGTGATGCTTACCCATTCATCCAGCAGACATTTAACATTCAATGCAATCCTTAGAGACAGAGAGAGATAAAAGTAAGTAAGATGATCCTTCAGCTCAAGAAGCTACCAAAATAACAACAGAATCAAATCAGAGAAACCTTCACACCAAAAGCCAGACAGCAGGAGAAAGAGGTAGTCCAGGCTCGTCTCACCTAGGAAGAAATGTGCAAAACTCCCTAGCAATATTTAGCAAAATATACTCAGAAAGTATTTTTTTTCAGCAGTGAGGCTTTTTCAGGGCAGGCCGGCTGGGCAAAGATTGTGGCCATGAATTCAGTGTGAAGAGGGCCAGTTCAGTGGTGTCATCACTCTGAGCTCTTCCAGGGCAAGTACAGACCGAGCGAGGGCTGGGTCCCAAGGCGAGGCTTGCCCCAGGTGAACGCAAGGTGGTCCGGGGGTACGGAAGCCAGAGCTCCTTGCAGGGAGGTGACAGACGGTGGGTATGAAATAGGAACTGCAATAGGAGGGGAGCAAAGCCCAAAGGCTGGCGGCCTGCTATCAGAAAACAGTAGACTGATAACTCAAGAGCTCCCAACGCCAACAGGTTCCAGAGGGTCAGGACTCAAGCAGACCAGTTGGGAAGGAAGGAAATAGTAGGCATTCAACAGCTTTGTTGAATATTCACACAGCGGAGCCACTGCAGCACGGATTTCATAAGCTGGTCTGGAATATGTGGTCATTGTATAAACAGGTGATGTGGGCCTGTCCAGGTTGCCAAGATCTGGCCTCTACCTGCCTCCCTTGTCCCATGCTTTGTGTTGCAGTAACAGATTGTGTGTTTGGATGAACACATACACACGTGCACACACATGAACACACACACACACTTCCTCCAGCTGTCATGTCTACCTAAAATCCGCTCCCAGCTCCCTCCAGGCCAAGCCTGGCTCACTTTTGCTCCTCCCAGGCGGTCCCATAAGACCTGTGTGTATTTTTATCTCTGTACTCCCTGTGTTCCATCGCTAACATCTGACGTGCCTCCCAGGCCTGGACTCTGGGCCCCAGGTTTGCCCCTGATCTGTTCGCCTCGTTCACAGGAGGGAGCCTGTGCTCAGAAGCTCGTTCTACAGGAGCGGAGCCAGCCTGTCCAGTGTCCTTTTTGATGCCAAAGGACACCAGGGTCTTCTGGAGGAGGAATGTACCTCACCTCACCTGAAGGGGAGCAAACCCAAGGGCTGGCGGCCTGACTCAGAACAGAACGGACTGACACGCTCAAGAGCCCCCCAGGGGCGAGGACAGTTGTCACTGTCCCTTGTCAAGAAGTACTTACTTTTTTCTTTCTTCGTGAATGTTTCTCCATGTCTGTGTACTTTCTGAAAAAACAAAAGAAAGTCACACTTGAAATGTTTAAAGCTCACCAAAATAATCAAATAAAAATGTCGACCACCGTCTCAGCCTCAGGAAACACTGACCACCACAAGGAACGAGCTAACTGTCCCCAGAGGTCACAACCTCCTAGCAACATCAGCTTCCAGGAAGAGAAAGCACCCCCACCCTGGGGTTGTGGGGGGTAGTGGCTGACCCAAGGGCAGCACATTTATAGGCACCTTCTGCCCTAAGGCCTTTATATGCTCTCAGGGCAGGGTGGATGGGAACCCTAACATTTGAAAGGATTTGACAGTTGTTTAATCACATTTGCAAACACGGTTTTTTCACACAGCCCTTGAGAGGATGTGCAGAACCAGCATTCCTGCTCTCCTTGGGCTGGTAGACAACTCGGGCTCCAGACACGAGGGTTTACTCAAACGCCCAACTGATCAGCAGAACTGGGGCCAAAGCAGCCAACGTTGGGCCAATCCAGCCCAAAGTCCGGTTCCTCCCCCGTCCCCTCCCCTGCCAGCAGGGCTCCTGTCTGCCTTCCGAGTCGACAGCCACGCAGACCGGCCCCCCTGCAGCTAATACTTCCCTGGGGCCGACGCGGGCCTCCGCTGTGCGCGTTCGGACCGGCCCCCCTGAAGCAGGCCTCCCGCTGAGGAGCACCTGCCCGGTCTGCCTCCTGAGTGGTGACTGGACTCAGGCTCTCATCCACCCTGCGGACTCTTCATCCCAAGCCCCAGCTCTCTGACGAGGGAGAAAGCTCTTTAAGCAACCCAGAGACTCGGGTCAGGGTTCAACACGTGACCAGATGACAGGAAAGAACAAAACACTGATGGGCAGAGGCCCTCGTGCGAGGAGCCAGGGACACAGTGGGAGCACCATTCAACTCAGCCCAACAGCCCCGACTGTCTCTCCACCCACCACGCTGTCAGGACCATCAGCAGTGGATTAGAACCGCAGTAAAACCGGGGTAAAAAGCTTTCTATAAAGAAAGCTGAGTGCTGAAGAATTGATGCTTTTGAACTAGTGTTCAAAAGGGACTCTTGAGAGTCCCTTGGACTACAAGGAGATCCAACCAGTCCATCCTAAAGGAGATCAGTCCTGGGTGTTCATCAGAAGGACTGATGTTGAAGCTGAATCTCCAATACTTTGGCCACTTGATGCGAAGAGCTGACTCACTGGAAAAGACCCTGATGCTAGGAAAGATTGAGGGCAGGAGAAGAAGGGGACAACAGAGGATGAGCTGGTTGGATGGCATCACCAACTCAATGGACATGAGTTTGGGTAAACTCTGAGAGCTGGTGATGGACAGGGAGGCCTAGCGTGCTGCAGTCCATGGGGTTGCAGAGTCGGACACAACAGAGCGACTGAACTGAACTGAAAATCGGGAAATACCCAGCCCCGCCAGGCGTGGGGGCGGGACGCTTACCCAAGCATCCACCTGCCCACCACACCACCGGGGGTCCCCGTCCACCAACGGGACGAAGGGAGCCTTAAAGTAGAAACCCTAGCAGCGGAGGAGCCAAATTGGGCAGGAGGACACTGCTCCCGTGAAAGTGTCTCAAGTTTCCCACCCGAAGCTCCTGTGGGGGTCCTGGGGTGGGGGTGAAGGCCCGCCGGCAAGGCGGAAACCACCCAGCGCCCCGCAGTGAGATGAAAACAGATGCCTCTTGTTCTCAACGCAGTGACCCTAACAGCTCGAGGGAGAAGCCCGACACGGAGGGTTCCCGCAGGCCCACCCATAGGCCCCACACTAAGTGTGGATCTGACACAACCCTGGGGGCCCAGCCACCAGCGCAGCACAATCCCGAGGGTGGGCTTCAAACACTGCTCATCTCAGCAAGGCCTGGAGCTCAGACGGGTGCTTGGTCCGCCTTAAACACTGCAGCGACAGCCCCGTGAAGAAACACGTGGGCTCGTGTGTACACGGGTCCACGGCCCCCAAGAGCCCGACACCCCTGGCGCAGGAGACGCGGGGACGGCCGCAGGGTCCCGGGCAGGCCCAGGCCTGGCCCCCAGCAGGGCACATCTGATGCCCGCGGGCCTGGCCTCCCCTGCCCAGGCCGGTTTTCTCAGCTGACCCAGAGGCACCAAGCCCAAGCCTTCCCTTGGGGCCAAACGTGAGGAGCTGGATTGGCATACAGCTCCGATCTTCGGTCCCGCAGGCAGCCTCCTGCCCGCCCGTCTGCGGAGCCCGGGGCCGCCCCGACGACACCGGGCATCCAACACTCACAGCTCGTCCGGCGCCGTGACCCCGAGGGCCCCAGACCCACAGGGCGGTGTCTGCATCTGGCGGCAAACTCAGAAAGGGCGGACGGGACTGGAATCCACAGGCTGATAACGTGGAGCTGAGAGCACGGAGGGTTTTCACACAAATACAGCCTGAGGGCAAGCTGGGTGGGACGCGGAAATTCGCGGAGGAGTCAGGCACCATTCTGCCCCGGGGACGGACTCAAACCACCTGTCTCATCACCTCAAGGACCGGGACCGTAAGAAGAACTCTCTGCTGAAGCAGTCTGCTCCGTTCTCAGGAGCATCGACGCACGTCGGATTCCAGACGCTGGGCTCTGCAGGACGCGGGACGCACGTCAGCGCCAACATTGGACACGGGAGACACGTCGGCGCGCCGACGCTGGGCTCTTCCGGACGCAGGACGCACGTCAGCGCCAACGTTGGACACGGGAGACGCGTCAGTGCGCCGACGCTGGGCTTTTCAGGGCGCGGGATGCACGTCAGTGCCAACGTTGGACACGGGAGACACGTCAGCGCGCCGACGCCGGGCTCTTCAGGACGCCGGACACACGTCAGAGCCCCAGCGCCGGGCACTTATGCCTCAGGGAAGAACCCGGCCGTCCCCAGGCCTGAGCCCACAGGAGAGCACCGGGCCTTCTCTTCAGGCGCCCGCCTGCCCTGTCCCAGATGCCACCGGAGAGTGACGGACAGTCGCCAGACGCTCTCAGGGGACGGGATCGCAGCCCCCGCCGTCTCATCCTCCTCCCAGCCACTCCTCCACAACCAAAGACCCACACTCCGAGGGCTCCCTGTTACCCAGGTCCGGGATCTAGTAAAATCATGGCTTTGTTCACCAGGAGAGACCACTCCCCGGCACACACTGCTTTACAGAAGGAAAAGCAAGTCGAATTAAGAAAACAAACTGTGTCAGGGGTAGGGTGGGTTATCATGACCGTGGCCTGGGACCACCTCCATCTTGCACGTTTAGACCCTTGACCTCTGTGACCCCAGGAACCCAGAAAAACCCCAGTCCCCAGCGCACTCGACACAGGACGTCGCTGTGCTGTGCAACTCTCCCCAACACCAGAGGTTCCTCCACGCCTAAGATTTTGAAAATCCAAAACTGCATCACATATAAAATGAGAAGATCAAATTTCACTACAGAAAAACAGCAGATACCTGAACTGATCTGGTAACAGCAGATACCTGAACAGATACCTGAACAGAGGATGAGATGGTTGGATGGCATCACCGACTCGATGGACATGAGTTTGAGTAAACTCCGGGAGTTGGTGATGGACAGGCAGGCCTGGCCTGCTGCAGTCCGTGGGGTCACAGAGAGTCGGGCACGACTGAGCCACTGAACTGACTGAACTGAACTGGCCACATGAGGGAGAGGTGCCAGGGAAAGGGCAGGTTTCACCAGGCGGAATAAAGGAATGGAAAGTGCTCACTGTTGGACTTCACTCGGCACCTTCGGGGACTTCCAGTAAGGGAAATTCTTGAAGGCCTCCAGTCCCGCCGCCACGTAAAAATGGTTGTCTTGCAAATCCTTGGAGTTGTCCAAAAGATGTCCATTCATTGTAAATAATCTGCGAATAAAGAAAAAGCAATGGGCTGGAGATTTAAGAGCCATGACGTCAGGGCCGAGGATGGGGAGAAGGGGCACCCAGTAGCCAACACGACTGGCATGTGGACCACATAGGGAGTAAAGGGACTGATGCTCTCTGAACAAACGTAATCCAAACAGGCCGAGCCCTGAGCGGGCGGCTCTGCCAGGATTGGGCTTGCTTTCCATTTTCAGATTTTTTAATTTTTTATTTAATTTTAACTTTATTAATTTTATTTTAATAAAATAATTTTAATAATTTAAATATTATAATAATAAATACTAATTTAAATTTAATAAAATACTTTTAATAAAACAATAAAATAAAATTAATTTTATTTAATTTTAATTTTTAATTATGTACAAGTGCTGAAAGGCCCTTGAGAAGAACACTTTAAGCTGTTGGTTGTTGTTCAATTAATTTTAACTAATGACAGCTAAAATTAGTACAAATTGGCTTATAGTGTATAACAATACTTGAAAAAAACACCCTGGCATTTATTAGAAAATAATATGCCTTCTTATAAGCACTGAAAGAATAAAATATGTCTGCTTTCCATTCTGCACTCTTTCCGGCAAGTAGTAATGCACTCATTCATTCATTTAAGAAGCCATTCAGTTCGCTCAATGTTGAGCATCTGTTAGGCACAAGACAATGAGGTAGTCATTGCCTTGGATAAAAATATGAATAAGAAAGTCACTGCTTCCCCAGAGTCAAGAAGTGTACAAAACTTGGAAGCCAAGTAGGACCAGAGAAGGGCAAAGGGCCAGTGTTCTGAGGAGAGAAAGACCAGAAGCTACTGTGGGCTTCACTGAGGTGGGAGAATGTGCAGAGGGGTGTGAGGGGTGCATAGGAGTTCCATGTGTGAAGATGGAAGCCTTTGCGGAAGCAGAAGGGGTCTCTGCAAAAATCCAGGACACAGCGGGCTGACTGCCACTGAAAGATGACACTCAGAGGACTTGAACACTGAATCTCGAGCCTGGAATTCTAAGGGGAGGAGCTCATCGCTGACTCAGAGTGAGCGGAGGTTGGAAATGTGGGGCAAGCGCTGTTTGACGGCACTCAGCTGGCTGTTACGGATGGGATGTGACCAAGGAAAAGCACCTCGTCCCGGGGAAGGAGACACAGAGCTGTCGCTGGGGTGGAGGACGTGCTTACCAACAACCACAGCAAGCACAGGAGGGGAGACAAGGAAGCAGGATATGTGGAACGGGCGGGACCCCCGGGACCTACCCCTCCCTCCATCACACACCAGCAAGCGGGGGACCAGCCTGGGGGCTGGCTCACGCACAGCGGCGGGGGCCCCCCGCCACGGAAGCGCTGATCCCGTGAGCCCAGGATGGGGCCTGAGCATGTTTCCAACCATGGCAGCTCCTGGCCCTGCTGCCATGGGTCACCTGGAGGGGCAACAAGGAGACCCCAGACAGGAGAGCGCAGTGAGACACCTTGGGAGCTGAGCACCAGGCTTCCAGGTGGGAGGCAGGGCTTGGAATTCCCTTCCCCGCCTGCTCTTCCCTTGGACGGTCAGTGCCTGTCCCCCCAGAGGGCTCACAGCTGACCAGCAGCAAGTCAGGGTGGGGCAGGCACCCTCAGCAGTGAGCGGCCCGGGGAGGCGGCAGACTGACCTGTCATAGCCTGGAGGACGGCATCCCCCCAAAGCCCGGGCTCTGGGGGTTGCACCCCAAGGCACTGGGGGTGGATGCCTGGGGAGACGCCACTGGAGGAAGTGCTGGGACAGATGGAGCAGGAGCTTGAACAAGGAAAACTTTATAAAGTAAGGGAACTGAGAAATGAACAATTACTTGAAAGAGACACATGTATCCCAATGTTCATTGCAGCGCTATTTACAATAGCTTAGAACATGGAAGCAACCTAGATGTCCATCAGCAGATGAATGGATACAGACGTTGTGGTACATATAGACAATGGAATATTACTCAGCCACAAAAAGGAACGCATTTGAGTCATTTCTGATGAGGTGGATGAACCTAGAACCTATTATACAGAGTGAAGTTAGAAAGAGAAAGAGAAATACCATATTCTAACGCATATATACAGAATCTAGGAAAATGGTACTGAAGAATTTACTTACAGGACAGAAGTGGAGAAACAGACATAGAGAATAGACTTATGGAACATGGAGGGGAGGAGAGGGTGAGATGTATGGAGAGAGTAACATGGAAACTCACATGACCATGTGTAAAATAGATAGACAACGGGAATTTGCTGTTTGTCTCAGGAAACCCAAACAGGGGCTCTGTATCAACCTAGAGGGGTGGGATGGGGAGGGAGACGGGAGGGAGGTTCAAAACGGAGGGGATGTGTGCACACCTATGGCTGATTGATGCTGAGGGTTGACAGAAAACAGCAAAATTCCGTAAAACAATTATCCTTCAATAAAAAATAACAAAATAAGCAATTACTGTTTGGAACATAAAACAGAGGAGCCATCCGAGGACAAAGCAGGGAATGATAACAGAACACAGAGATGGAAAGTTAGGGGGTAAAAATGAGAAGTGCCATCATGCAGACAATAGGAATCCCCAAAGAAGCTAAAACAGGAGCTGAAAGGAAGAAACACATGTAGAAACGATGAGGATTAACGTCACAGAGGGAAAGAGAGGGCAGTTGAGCTGGAAGTGCCCCCAGCAGGTGAGAAAGCAGAGAGACCAGGGTCAGGGTCACCGGCACGGCCGACCGAGCTCCACGGAGGCTGAGAGCGGAAACGGTCGGACCTCGGAGCCTCAGGACTCGGCCAGGACTGCTCAGTACCGTGCTCTCCAGCTGGGACAGGGAGACAGAGGGGGCCGGGGGACAGGCCACCCTCCCTCGTCCTGGGCTTGCTGCCCGAGCAGAGTCCACTGCTGTCTCAGCCTCACCTTCCCCTCCGGCCAAAGCCCTGCGGCCTCGACGACCTCCGCTGCCTCCCTGCGCAGACCACCAAGCTGCTGGCTACGACCTCGGGCCGTCCCTGGACTCACCTCCTCACCAAGCCCCTCCGGGCTGGTCCCTCCCTGCTCGGCCACGGACCGTCCACCCGTCTGCCCCCTCCCTCACCCCGGGCCGCCAAGCATCAGAGAAAACTGCGACCCTGCAAGGCATCCCACCGCACATCCCGGGCCCAGGCTCGTGGGGTCCCCAACTCTGCTCGGCCTCACTTCTGCTCCACTCACTCGGCTCGCTGTCCCCCGTCCACTCACGAGAGACCACCTTCCCACCTCCAGGTCCAGCGCCTTCCATCTGCTTGGGACCTTGTCCCCGTGGCCACCCCAGCCCTCTCCTCCCAAGTGCATCACTGACCACGCACACACACACACACACAGAGCAGCCTCGAGACAGCAAGGCGCCGGCCTGCAGGGCCTGCATGGTATGGACACTGGAGGCTGCTCTGGCCTCAGGCCTGGCTGCCTCCTCACAAGGACGCCAGCTGTATACAGTGGACCGTCTGCGGTTTCCCCCAGACCCCTCGCTTGTTCCCGATCGTGATTGCCAGCCCATCCCACACTCACAACACACCAAGGGTTCCTCAGACACTCCACCACATCATGACTCCTGGAAGCAGGTACTGTTCTAATTTCCAGTTTCCCAGAGGAGGAGACAGGCCTCGGGAAGCTCAGCGCCTCCCCGGCGTGACCCAGGTGCGGCCACTGCGGCCTCCTTTGTCCAAGGACTCCACCCCCACCGATGGGCCAGTCAGCCCCCCGACTTCTCCTGCCCAGCTGTAATTGCTGGCCACCCGCGGGGACGCTGGGGGCCCTGGGGACAGAGTGGGGTCACGGGACACACCTGCCTGGGTAGCCATGTTCACCACACCTCGTGAACTTCATTGAGTGAATGCACAAAAATGGTTAAAAATAAGTATGGTCCGAAGACTCCAGAAATACTGCCTGCCTGAAGAATTAAAACCAGAGTTCACGAGCCTCATGTCAGACCTCGCTGTACTGGTTAGAAGTTCTCACCGAAACCCCCACTTCCCGGGTCCCCAGGGCTGGCCGCAGGCTTACTTTCTAACGCCTCCCAGAGGGAAGACCTTCTCCCCGACCGTGGCCAGCACGCTGTTCCACTCCATCAGGCTGAATTTGGGTATAATAATCTTTACAGGTGGAATAAATAATCTTCCATTTGTGAAAACACTGCAAGGATAAAAGGAAAAGACTTTGTTAGTGCCTCACGCTCTGGGGGAAAACGCTGGGCGTTCAAGAAAAAAACACAGAACCATGGAAACCATGCAAAGCCCTGAGCTCAGAGAAGGGGGCAGAAACAGCAGGGACTCGGCCTCCTAGGGGAGAACACACCAAGGAGCAGGGCTACACTCTGTTCTTTAAAAACTGTGCCTCTGTCAAAACAGAATTCTCCTACACTGTTGGTGGGAATGAAAACTGATACAGCCACTTGGGAGACCAGTATGTAGGTTTCTTAAAAAACTAAGAATAGGATTTCCACATGACCCAGCAATCCCACTACTGGGCACATACCCAGAGAAAATCATAATGCAAAAAGATGCATGCACCCCAGTGTCCACTGCAGCCCTATTTACAACAGCCAGGACGTGGAAGCGACCTGGACGCCCA